>NC_058083.1:482010045-482612092 GCF_014858855.1 Bufo gargarizans
AAAAAAAAAAAAAAAAAAAGAAAGGAGCATAAAATCAGAATTTCAATTTGCGGCGATGGAAAAGAAAAGCGTTGAGTATTAGGTTCTAAAGGCATTCAGAGCGCGTACAGGACTGATAGCTTGATTAGTTCTTGTGGAGCAAACTGAAGGAGCTGTCTCTCTCACAGATTCTCCCATCTTGAAAAACACTTTGATCTCTGTTCAAGTCAATTCATGGACATCAACTGACAAGACTGCATGAAAACACCCTGATGGTTATGCCCAGAACTCCCAAGTAAACTATTTGGTTTCATTAGGGTTTCCATGACGAGGTAAATGGCGGCGGCAATTTAATTCCAAAACCAACAGGGAGAGTGGGTCCTAAATCGCACACCACATCTTTCCTCTGAATGAGACCCTACTCTAAAAGGGTTGGGGGGGGGGGGTTAACCAAGAGAAGAGAACTAGACAAGGTGTATTATACAGTGTCAATCGGCTACCGTAGCTTTGAGATACAAACTTGTTACACTTCCATGTTTCGCGTGGGTTTTGTGTCACAGAAGTGAGAATTTTGTCATTTTGTACCGACACAAATGAAGCTTGGTGAAAAAAATACTAACGCTGTGGAATTGCGTAGAGGTGAGAGATTACTGCCTGAGCGCAGTTAGCTGGAAGTGACTGCCACACTGTGTTTCTTCAAGGGAGTGTCACTTGTCTTAAGAAATCAAATAAATATTTAGCTTTTTTTTTTTGGGCAGAAATAGTACATTCAAAAATCGACAGAAATCTCCAGATACTGCTGCACAAAGACGCCAAAAATACGCATCACCTCAGAGCGATCGCTTCAGTCACGCTTCACCCACTTTATATCCCTTTTATATAGGAGATGCTAAAACATCATTTTCCAAACCTATCTGTGCAAAATGTGATAATAATAAGGAGTGCTACAAAACTAAATACTGGACTTGTGCGAGTGCGTGGATGAAAGCAGCGGTCCGGTGTGGAATCTCAGCTTTTAGGTTGTCCTTGTTCAACCAGCGTTATCAGCACATAAATATCTGCGGCTATTAACCTGTGGTATAAAAGGAAGGCTAAACATGACATAAGGATTAAAGAAAAAATGAAAACATGTTTTAATGCTTAGAAAAAAAAAAAAAAAAAACTAAAATGTGTGTGTTATATAAGATATATAAAGGATGTTCTACAAATATATATATATATATATATATATATATACACACACACGTGGTTTTCTGTTTAATTAATTTTTTTCATCTAAATCATAATTTAAGTTGTAGGTCATATTTTAGTCTTACTTTTATGCTATATTTTATGAATAAATTGCAACGCTTGTTTGAACCAGGACACCCTAAAATCTATAGGTCGATCTATCTCTCTCTTACTATCTACCTCTCTCTTACTATCTATCTCTGTCTATCTCTCTACCTCTCTCTTGCCATCTATCTCTCTGTCTACCTATCTACCTTTCTCTTTCTCTCTATCTAGCAAACTCTCTCTATACCCATCTCTCATTCTCTCTGTCTACCTATCTCTTACTATCTCTCTCTGTCTACCTATCTGTCTATCTTACTATCTGTCTCTCTACCTCTCTCTTACTATCTCTGTGTACCTGTCTATCTCTCTACCTCTCTCTTGCCATCTATCTCTCTCTGTCTACCTCTCTCTTTATCTCTGTCTCTCTATCCCCATTTCTCATTACCTATTTTTATCTCTCTATTTTTCTAGCAAACGATCACTCTCTATACCTCTCTCTTGCTATCTACCTCTCTTTCTCTCTCTCTGTCTCTCTCTATCTAGCAAACACTCTCTCTATACCCATCTCTCATTCTCTCTCTCTACCTATTTTTATCGCTCTATTGTTTTAGCAAACGATCGCTCTCTATACCTCTCTCATTCTCTCCATCCCCATCTCTCTCTCTCAAATTTTTATCTGCCAACCTAACAATGTACAAATAGTAAAAGCCAGAATAGACCAACGCAATAATTCAAATCAACTACAAGCATTTTACGGGTTCATTTAAACTGAATATTAATTAGGAAAAACTAATTAATTAAAACAAAACTATTCAAACGTCTGGGTTTTAATTATCCTTCCTACTTCTAGCCTAAAAACAAAGGAATATTCAGCCTCCTACTAAATACATACCACCACAAACCGGCAAGTCAGTGAAAAGGATTTTCAGTTGCCTATTAACCATTTATGGGCTTTCAGGACTAGCACGCTGCCAAAGGACCTACTTCAAAAGACTTTTCCCCCCTTTTTTTCCGCTAGTTCCTGTCAGTACAGGTCAGAAATACAAAAGTGGAAAGTCACTGCAAAGCCACTGCACGAACAGACTGCGCGGCGAAAATCAAACAAAGACCAATTAAACTGATCATAACGTCCCAGTGAACACGAGGAGGCTCACCTGGTATTTCTGGACTTTCTCTGTGAATTCCCCACCCTGCTCAGTACTTGCCATGATAAATACCCTGACCAAAATACTGTGAAATTACCGCTCTGATCTGCTAATAGATGAAGGGAAAAAAATTATAAAAAATAAAGCTGTTGTGGTTCCATGCCAAGGGGCTCCGGCAAGATGGCGCAATGCTTTCTGACACAGATGACAACTTCTAAAAACTCAAAAGGAGAAAATTAACGGGATGGGGTTTACATTGCCAAAGTCTGTTCATTAATTACCAATTTAATCGCCGCTGGAGGCATGACATTACAAAAATCTGGCGGAAAGTTCTAATAGATTATGAAGACCACCTAAGAAGAATGACCAAGAAATGTACAAAACAATTAATACTGTTTCACTGCTATCAAAGGCACTTAGATTATTATACATCAAGTGAAGCAAAAGAATTAGGCGCTTCGCAGTGCCACCACTTGGAACAGTAAATACAATGGCACACAATTAGTAATGCACATGTGACTTTTCATTCACGGCATATATCCTTGGGAAAGCTAGAACATGATAAGGAGAACAAAAGGAACATTTTAAATGAAATGAATAAAGATTTTAACTCTGCTCTGGTGCATGCTGAGCAAAACAGAATAGGCTGAGCAGAATCCAGGCTCAGGGTAATGGTGATCTCATTCCAGGATTACACAAACCGAGGGAGGAGGGAAGAGAAAAGTGTCCGAGCATCCTCTTATATCTTCTAATGCCTCAGTATAGATCTAATCTACCTACTGCTTTGTTTCTAACATCGAGCGGAGATAGCCTTCAAATGTCTAAACTGGATACGTCTACGTACACCGAAAAATGCATATATTTGTGTGTGTGTCTATATAGGAAATATATACACAGAGAGCAATAACACAAAGGTGAAAAACAAGATTACGCGTTTCATTACGGTCTTCGTATCAGTTGATGACATCTGCAGGTTTGGGCGATGTTCATATCACTGCTGTTTATTTCCGATTTAGGAGCGGAACAACAAAAATAACATAAGCATTGGATTCGGCACATGACGGCCCAAATGGCACCAAATTGGGGTATATGGCAGTTTGCATGTACTGGATTGTGTTAAAATTTGCACCTTTACTACTTTCACAAAAAGTGGACGGGAAGAAGAGTGCGAGTCAGAAATCTGCTGTACATGACACAAAAAAGTATTCTAGCTAATGGCTGGAGCGGATTTCAGTTTCTGGCGCATGAACAGTAGAAGATGTGACAAATGTATTAAGAGATGAGCGCCTAATAATAAATTAGTCAAATCTTCCTACATTTTTTATTTTTTTTTAACCAAGACTGGTTGCAGGTGATCAGTAAATGACCCCCCACTGACTATAACGGGTTCCCTTTGATTTCTGTTCACAAGTCCGGAATTTAGGCAGAGATAAAAAGCCCTGCATGCTGGTTCTGGAGCCTACGATGCAAATGTGAATTTACTTTTACATTGTTTTTATATATTCAGTTTGTCGTGTGATTCCACATATTAGATTCAGTCCAGATACAGAACTGCCGCTTTCTGGCTTAGTAGCGACAGTTACTCGCCTAGTCAGAAAGTACCAGCTTTCCAATGGTGGGTGAAAAAGTTTTCATCAGACTATGGCCCCTTTCACATAGACGAGAATTCCGCGCGGGTGCAATGCGTGACGTCCATTAAGGGGTTAAAAAATAAAATAAAAATAACTCACCTCATCCACTTGATTGCGCAGCCAGTATTGTCTTCTTTCTTCCTCCTGCAAGTCCTGCAAAAGGACCTTCGATGATGTCATCGAAGGTCCTTTTGCAGGTCCTGCAGGAAGAAGACTATACCGGCTGCACTATAAAGTGGATGAGGTGAGTTTATTTTTTTTAACCCCTCAATGGACATTTTAGTTAGCATTTTGAATTAAGAATGCTATTATTTTCCCTTATAAACATGTTAGAATGGAAAATAATAAAATCAACAGAACACCTAACCCAAACTTCAGTGAAGAAGTCTGGGTTCGGGTCTGGGTGCCACATTTGTTTGGGTGACGCATTGCACTCGCGCGCAAAAAACTCAACAACGGAACCCAATCGCAGACAAAACTGATTGAAATTGCGTGTCTACTCGCGCGGGCTTGCTGCAATGCACCCACAATGTATCCGGACAAAATCCGTGATGCCCGTGTGCAAGCGGTCTATGGGACTTACCAAGAGTCACTTTATACGGGGCAATTTCAGCTCTGAACAAGCATCAATTGATGATATACAGGTCAATCGATGCTCACTAGGATATCCGTACAGCATTCAAACAAAGTTTTGAACAAAGCGACTTTGGATCTATTATCTGAAGCACACTTTGCTCAACACTAGTGCTCACTTTTGCAGCGCCTGATGTGTCAGCAGCACATCCAATGTTTATACAGGGCCATGTGCTGTTGACAAATGATTAATTTTGGTGCCACATCTTATGTGTATTCAGGATCATAACCCCTGACCGCTAGAGCAGAGATGGGGCAGTTCTTTAGCTCAGTGATGTGAAGTTACTTGTCCTGCTGTGTGATCAGGACAGATTGTGTGTGTACTAACAGGACGGTGGCCATTTTTTTCCCTCTGATGAAGATGAGCCATTATAAATAATGAAAGGTATTTGGGAATATATTTATTATAAAGTAATATTTAAGTATTTTAATTTTCTTAATTAACGGAGAACCCCTTTAAGCTCTGCCTGTGCAGGGTACCTTACATACCCAGAAACCCTCAAACCACTGGCTGGGGAAGTATTTGCAGATGTGTGTAAGCGTGCTCTAAGGGAAAAGAGACTGGGGCATCTATCAAGAACCTTGCAACAATTCTGGGGCGGTTTAAGGACAAATAATTTTAAAGATATTTTCAATATTATTGAGTGCAAAAATCAAAATAAACTGGGCTTTGCAGCCTTTAACAGCTTTTGCTGTTTTTCCAGCCTTATTACTTGTACCAGATCAGACAGTTTGAGAATACACAGGAATCTCATAATTCAATTACGTTATGTTCCATGGCAAAATGACCATGTTTCCTCCACTGTGGCCCAACTTCTGGCTTTGGCTGAAAGAAAAAGCATCAAGATACGAAAAGCATCAGTGTAAACTGGGGTATAAAGGAGTTTTTCCAGGAAAAAAAAAAGTTTAAATGATAGTCTTGTAGATAATCTGAGTTTAAGGATTACGCATTATCCTCTACAGTATCTGGTTACTCTGCATGATGACAGTTCGTCCATTGGACTAATACATCATGGGAATTGGCCAGGCCAGTGTGAATGGCATCATGCAGATGGAGGAGGACCATAACAGTAAGAACTGTTGGAAATCTCAAAGGTAAGTATGTTGAATTAAAGTGTCTTAAGCACCAATTGGCATCTATGCACAGGATCGAAGATATGTATGACTGCTGGGGTCTCAATGTTGTCCTGAAACCAGCTGTTTCCATTACTCTCACAAAGTTTGACGCAGCATGAAAGGTCACGTTAAACTACTCTCACAGCAGTCATGATGGTGACGAGGAAACTAGGAGCTCCAGTTCTAGTGACCAAATATTTGTCAACTACTTTTTGGATAGGGGATAAATGCATTTGGTGAATAATCCACTTTGCGGACCAAGCTGACAGAATTTGGTACAGTTTGTGGAGCTAGAGCCAGAAGTGGATCCACAATGAAAATGATGTACAAAGGTATGTTCCTTCCAGTTGGCTTGGCTATGCCTCTGCTTTTGAAAGAAGAAAACTACGTGCAATTCAACTTTAAAGGAAAGTACTAATTATTGGAAGCCAATTATCTGCCTGGTTATCATATATGAAAGCAGAGTCCTAAGAAAGTGATGCAAAAAACAAAAATACATTAATGTGAAGTCAATGGAGGTTAGGTTGAGGACCCAGGACATTCCAAACACGTGTCTATTGAGTGGAGACTTCAATGTCAATGGCCAGCAGTGAAGTGGCCATCAATAAGCAATAGCTGTTGGCCAAGAGATTATTTGGCCGATGACTAACTTCGGCTAAGCATGTATGTGTTGTCAATGGGAAGAGAGGTTAGAGACATGCCAGACATCTGCAGAGGTGGGTTATTTTCTGGGGAACAAAGGGATAGGGCAAAAGAAATTAATCTAACCTGATTCTTCTCTCCCCTCACATCATTAGTTGGGGGACAATTCTGAGCTCCCCATACACATTACATTGTCAGAACCGCAGGTTTGGCCGACAATGCAATAATGGGGGTCTTTAGTGGACAGTGTGGTGTAAACCCATTAATACCAAGTTCAGATGTGGTGAAACTGTGGAAGTGGATTCTACACAGCAAATCCACTACAACTAACAGCACGATACACGTGGATGGGGTTCACAAAACTATGCCCACACCCAGTAGGAAAAAAAAGATGTGGAAGTCAAGAGGTCAACATCTTGCAGAAAAATAATAGTGCCATTTATATAGTCACCCACATAGTAATAGTGCTCCCCTAAGTCCCACCAATAGTAAAAATTATCTCTTACAGTGCTCTCATTATAGTAATAGTGCCCCCTACTGTCACGGTCTCTAAGGTGACAGGTGTCAGAAGATCTAAGAGACTGGCTGCACCTGATGTGATCTGACAGCCTCTTTGGTTTCACTTGTTTTCAGTGTTGTTGCTGGTAGTGACCACACCTCTTGTCTCAGGTGTAGCTTAGTGGTCATTACAACTCTTCTATTTAGTTTGGCTTCACCCATCATGCTATGCGGTTGATAGCTTCAGTTTGGTATTGGAAGTGCTGGTGTGGTCCTCTTTTGAGTTCCTGCTTGTCCATTTACTTCAGAAGTTAAGTGTTACTCCCCTTTATATTTTGTTGTTTTCTCTCTGTCTTTTGTTACTAGGCCGCAGGGAGACGCTGGTTCTTTAGGGAAGGAACTGGCCCGTCTATAGCCCAAACACTACTCCAGGGCAATTCAAGGTTTACATTCCTACCCTCAAGGTCCGTTCATACGGGCTAGGATTAGGGTTTCCATCGGGTATGTCCGTTTCCCTTTCCCTAGCTTTGAGGCCTAGTTCCTTTTCCCTCCCCTCCTGTTGTTGGTGTGGTGCTCCCTCCCACATAACTACGTGACATTATCAACCACCAAAAACCGTCATTTTTGTTTGTGTCAGTGAGGCTATGGATTCTATCGCTGCACTGGCTGGACAATTGCAGGGTCTGTATTTGGAGGTAGCCGACCTCCGCACGCAGATCCAGGGATCACAGGCTGTTGGTGCCAGTAGTAGTTACCAGGCCTGTCCTGAACCTAAGGTTGCACTTCCAGACAGATTTTTTGGGGGAAGCGATAATTTCATTTGGTTCAGAGAATTGTGTAAATTGTACTTCAGGTTTTTGTATGGATCCAGAGAAGGTCTGTGCTGTGTTGGACTGGGATCAACCCGAAAATCTGAAAGCGCTTATGCGGTTTTTGGGGTTCACCAACTATTATCGTAAATTAATTTTGAACTACTCGACTGTGGTTATACCTTTAACGGACATGACTAGGAAATGTTTGGATGTCTCAGTCTGGTCTGATGAGGCATTACAAGCCTTTTCAGCAGTGAAGGAATGTTTTGCTACTGTACTGGTGCAACCGGATGTATCACAGCCATTCATTGTGGAAGTTGACGCATTCCGAGATAGGGGTAGAAGCAGTCTTGTTACAGGGTCCTTCACCTAGTAAATGGCGCCCATGTGCTTTCTTCTCTAAGAAACTATCGGCTGCAGAAAGGAATTATGGTGTGGGTAATAGAGAATTGCTGTCCATTAAAGGACCCGGACATACCCTTATTTTCACCCCGGCAGCCCCCCTGAGCCTAGCATCGGAGCATCTCATGCTCCGATGCGCTCCCGTGCCCTGCGCTAAATCTCGCAGGGCACGGGCTCTTTTGTTTTCAATAACACACTGCCGGGCGGTAACTTCCGCCCGGCAGTGTGTTCGGTGACGTAACCGGCTCTGAGGGGCGGGCTTTAGCTCTGCCCTAGCCGTTTTACTGGCTAGGGCAGAGCCAAATCCCGCCCATCAGTGCCGGTGACGTCACCGGGGTTCCGGTCAGCCCCATGGAGAGCCTCGGTACGTCACCGGAACTCTGAAAAATGCCCTGTGCAATTTAGCGCTGGGCAAAGGAGAGCATCGGAGCATGAACTGCTCCGATGTTCATGTCAGGGGGGCTGCCGGGGTGAAAATGGAGGGCTGTCCAGGTTCAGCTCTGAACCTGGACAACCCCTTTAAATTGGCATTTGAGGAATGGTGTCAGTGGTTGAAAGGAGCAATTCATCCTATTACTGTGCTTACTGATCACAAAAATCTGGCTTACCTAGAGTCGGCTAAGCGACTGAACCCAAAGCAGGCCAGATGGTCGTTGTTTTTTTACCAGATTTAATTTCTTTGTTACCTATCGCCCTGGGGTTAAGAATGTCAAGGCTGATGCTTTGTCACATAGCTTTCCTGAGGAAGGGGGGGGGGGTCCAGTATTGTCCGAAGGGGTAGTAATATCCATATCCCGACCTTGAGGCAGAGGTGTTGGAGGCCCAGGGAGATGCACTGGATTTTGGTCCTCCAGGGAAGTTGTTTGTTCCTTCTGAATTACAGCACAAGGTGTTCGAGGAACATCACTGTACGGTTCTCTAAGGACATCCTGGGAGCATATCCACTGTCGATCTCATCTCTCGTATATTCTGGTGGCCGGGGTTGCGTAAGTGTGTTGAGGACTATGTGTCATCCTGTAGTACTTGTGCAAGTGCTAAGGTGAAACATACTCTGTCTTCCGGATCTTTACATCCGTTTCATTTGTCCATGGATTTTATCACAGATTTACCGAATTCTTCAGGAAAAACTGTGATTCTGGTGGTTGTTGATCGCTTTAGTAAAATGTCGCACTTTATAGCATTGCCAGGTCTACCTAATGCTAAAACCCTTACACAAGCGTTTGTCGATAATACCGTGAAATTACATGGTATTCCTTCTGATGTGGTGTCTGATAGGGGGACTCCGTTTGTTTCCAAATTCTGGAAGGTGTTCTGTACTTGTCTGGGGGTACAATTGTCCTTCTCTTCTGCCTTCCACCCTCAGTCGAACGGACAGACTGAACGCACGAATCAGAATCTGGAGACTTACTTGAGATGTTTTGTCTCGGAGAATCAGGAGGAGTGGTCTTCATTTTTGTCTTTAGCAGAGTTTGCCATAAACAACCGTAGACAGGAGTCCACTGATAAGTCACCATTTTTTGAGGCAGATGGGTTCCACCCACAATTTGGCACATTTTCTGGTACTGAGACTTCTGGTATACCTGAAGAGGAACGATTTTCCTCTTTGTCATCTATTTAGTGTAAAATTCAAAATAATCTGAAAAAGATGAGCAACAAGTATAAATGTATGGCTGACAAGAGACGTCTGAATGGTCCGATCTAAGAGTGGGTGATTTTGTGTGGCTGTCCACAAGAAACATTAAGTTGAAAGTACCTTCTTAGAAGTTGGGTCCAAGGTTTATTGGTCCATTGCCATTATTAACCCGGTAGCCTTTCGTCTTGAACTTCCTCAGGCTTTGAAGATTCATAATGTGTTCCATAAGTCGTTGTAGAAGTGATATGTCGAACCTGTTGAACCGTCCTCGTTGTCTTCCACTCCTGTCATGGTGTACGGTAATCTGGAATTTCAGATCGCCAGGATAGTAGACTCCCGAATTCTCTGGAAGGGTTATGAACCAGAGGAGAGGATATGGGTTCCAGCAGCCGACGTTAAGGGTAGTCGGCTGGTGAAAGCCTTTCACAGAGCTCATCCGGATAAAGTCGGTCCTGGGTGTCCTGAGGCCACCCGTAGAAGGGAGGGGGGGGGGGGGTACTGTCACAGTCTCTAAGGTGACAGGTGTCAGAAGATCTAAGAGACTGCTTGCACGTGATGTGATCTGACAGCCTCTTTAGTTTCACTTGTTTTTAGTGTTGTTGCTGGTAATAAACAAACACCTTTTGTTACTAGACCTCAGGGAGATGCTGGTTATTTCATTAGGGAAGGAACCGTCTGTCTCTAGCCCAGACACTACCCCAGGGCAATTCAGGGTTTCCAGGGTCTTAGGTTCCAGTGTATGACCATTTCTACCCTCAAGGTCCGTTCATATGGATAGGAGTCAGGGCTAGCATTAGGGTTTCCACAGGGTGTGTCTGTTTCCCTTTCCCTAGCTTTGAGGCCTAGTTCCTTTTCCCTTCCCGCCTGTTGTCGGTGTGGTGTTCCCTCCCACATCAATACGTGACACCTACAGTGCCTTCAAGTGATAATGCTCCCCAAGAATGTCCCCATTAGAAGCAATGCCCTCCATATTGTGCCTAATAGTAATAATGTCCCCACAGTAACTAAATAGGAATAATGCCACCATAGGACCCTAGTATTTGAATGCACACTGCAGTTCTAATGCCCCCTACAGTTGTAACCACCCCTGTAGTGTCCCCTTAAATGCCAGTATGTATAATGTTCTCCCTGAAGTGCCAGTATATATAATGCTCTCTCCTCCCCCCATGTAGTATGCCAGTATGTATATGTTGTTCCTCCAGTATATATAATGCTCTCTCCTCCCCCCATGTAGTATGCCAGTATATATATGTTGTTCCTCCAGTCTCCCCCCTGTAGTGCCAGTATATATTGCTCCTTTGTTCACCAACCGCAATGCCATTATATATATTGCTCCTCTCCATCCCCCACATGTAGTGTTTGTATATACCCCCCACTGGTGTCTGTAAGCAGGCCTCTTTCAGCATGTGGCCCGAGTTGCCGCATCTACGACCTCCTGTGCCAGGAATGCGCCATTGCCCCATCTGAGGTCCAGCTCAGGAGGTCGCAATGATGTAATTTCAACCTTGTGCGTCATTCTACTATCTCATAGGCTGCAAGCCTAGTAGCTTATGAGGCTGAATGGTAGGGATGGTAGCTATAGGCTCCTGTGCCCTGCTGTGAACTGCCTTAAGGAGGCCAATGGAAGGGGTTCCTTTGGGGATCGGGGACAGTTGTCGAGGGAGAGAAGGATTGGTCAAACTGGACTTCAATCATTTCCAATTCTTTCATTCTCAGGAAGATAAGTCACCCGCTAGAGTCACCCGCTGTCTGACGGAGGTTTTCTCCCCTCCTGGTGGAACAAAAATTTATGTGGTTTGGGAGGGGGGGGGGGGGGGGGGAGAGACTGGGAGAGCTAGCTGTCAGCCGAATGATCATTCAGTCGACAGATATCTAATGTGCATGGCCTGCTTTAGATGAATGTCAACCGACTCCGCCAATTTCACTAGGAAGAGCTTACCATCTGATGTGTGTGTGGTGGTATCCCAACTCACGCCCAATGGTAGCTGCCGAAGGAATTAAGGGTTCAGTATGCTGGATTTCAACTTGTTTGACAATTTTATTTTTGATGGAGACAAGAGGTGTCTGGCCTTGGCTTACTGTCCTTTTACTACAGAGAATACATGCATGCTCATTCTAACCAAGAATGCATGTGTATGGGAAAGGGGGTCTGGAAGAATAGCTGTCGGATGAACGACAGCTATCTAAAGTGTATGGTCAGCCTTAGCTGAAAGGAACACGTTTACCAAGTTATGTCTTGCACAAGGCCTGAAGGATGATAAGGGGAATCTCTACTTTGTGTTTCCTTGTGTCATGCTCCGCCCCCTCAGGCCCTGGACTTGGTATAACACCACTTTTGTTTGGGGTGTTCCTTAAACTATTGCCAAACATAAAAAAAGCCATGACACTGGAGGAAAGTTAGATTATTTTCCTGTAACTATGGCACATTTCTCATGTATGTGCACACTACAAAATAAAAGTAACTAAAGCAATCCAAACTATCCGCAAAGAAAGTTCTAAGCAATTAAGGGATTGGAAAAGACAATGCTCTGTCTCCTTATATTGCCAATTAGATGGCCAAAAGCTGCTTTCCTTATCCAGAGATCTAGTGATCATATCTAAACCTGCCACAATTATCAGCGTGGCAGAGCCGTCCTTTCAATCAATGTTTTCCAATTAACATCAAAGGACCAAGGTTGCATTCTGTTAAGTTCTGTTGTCGTGAGGATCCCTGTTCTCCCCTCCCTCTTCAAATCTGTAAAATGAAGTTACAGGTTTAATTGCGAGAAGATGAAGAAGAAAAAAAAACAAAAAACAGCTTTCTCTCCATCGAAGGAACAATTTATCCAGGTCTTTGAAACCTTTGTGCTGCTCAGTGAAAAGCAAAGCAATATATGACATACTTACAGCTAAGAAGAAAAATAAATACCGTTACTACGAAAGCACCGCCAAGTGGAATTGGACGTTTCAGATTGTTGCTAAATCTTAAATTAATTACGGAGTTAATACACGGACCGCCACCAGACCTGCAGCACGTTAACCCATTCTTTGCTCCACACTTTGATTACTCAGGCATAGCTTACATGCACATTATACTGTGTGTGTGGAAAAGAAAGGGCCACTACACACGCATTCTTCGGGGGATTTGTGGTTTTACCCTTTTTTTTTTTTTTCTTTCTTTTTTTAGCTTATGGATTTGCTGGTGAACCCTGGGCCCAGGTCAAAGCAACTCAGGTGATTAAAGGACAGTTTCGTCTAAAAATACAGAAAATGAAAACTCACAAGAAAAGAGAAAAAACGTTACATAATATTAACAGAATTCTCATTCATTAATGTTTCACTATCGGCCGCTTCGCATCTCATGCCTTATAGAAAATCATTGCGGTCAAACTGCTATAATCCGGGATCAAAGTGATGGGATTATCCAATTTTCTGGATTACTGGATGCCGTATTAAAGGAGTTTCTTTAGAGATGGATCTAACTACTCAGTCGTAAAATGCAGCAAGTTTGGAAAGGTGACAGTAAGGGACAAAAAGAGAAAAAGTAACAAAAAAGACATATTGACAATTATTAGAACTAGCAACGACAGTGATACAACACATTAGGAAAATCCCTTCAATTCCTTTGTCAGTTGTTTTAGATTTATTACATTTTTTAAATAATGATTGCTCATGACCTACGATGACTGACTGTACTGATCACCTACCTGTTACTACAACCCTCAGCACGACACAGGCTGTCAGAGCATGCTGGAAGTTGTAGTTCTGAAGAACTGGAGAGTGAGCAAAGTTTATTACGGAAGGATCAATAGGATTGGACAAGTAAAAACAAAAACTGTCGAGTCCATGTTGTTCACCAATGAAAGCCCAAACTACATGAAATGATTACTATCACTGAGGGGTTCAAGAGGAGCCCGCTCCTATAGACATCCACGCTGAAAAACACTGCCGGTCTCGTCAGCCTGTCAGGGGGGCTGGGGACGCTTTGGTCAGTGTGACCACTGCCCTTTTACATACAGCATCAGCTCACACCCTACAGGACGGCAAAGGGAACAGCAACGCGGCTGCTCAGAGGTCTATCGGCTTCGGAAATGCCATTATGAAAACTAAATCAGCGTGAATTCCCTGGGGATGATGATCTTACAAGGTCATCTAAGAGGTTATCGGTGGGGCACCAAGAGAAAGCTAACAAAGCAGGCTCGATCGCACCTGGCCTGTCACCATGTATTTCCTTCAACACAACTCAGAAGATTGTTCTGGGCAGAGAAGTGACAGGAAAAAGTTACTGGGATCTTTATCATTAGAAAGAGGTGAGGGCGAGAACTGAGAATGTAACGTATAGAGTCAGTGTAATACTACCAATATCTATCTCATCTATCCTTCTAATCTATCCATCAATCCATCCATCTATCCACAATCTACAATCTATCCACAATCTACAATCTATAATCTATCCATCAATCTATAATCTATCCATCAATCTACAATCTATCCACCAATCTACAATCTAGCCACAATCTACAATCTAGCCACAATCTACAATCTAGCCACAATCTACAATCTAGCCACAATCTACAATCTAGCCACAATCTACAATCTAGCCACAATCTACAATCTATCCACAATCTACAATCTATCCACAATCTACAATCTAGCCACAATCTACAATCTAGCCACAATCTACAATCTAGCCACAATCTACAATCTAGCCACAATCTAAAATCTAGCCACAATCTAAAATCTAGCCACAATCTAAAATCTAGCCACAATCTACAATTTGTCCACAATCTACAATTTGTCCACAATCTACAATCTGTCCACAATCTACCCACAATCTACCCACAATCTACAATCTACCACAATCTATCCACAATCTATCCACAATCTATCCACAATCTATCCACAATCTACCCACAATCTATCCATCCATCAGACTTCAGCTATAACTTACACCAGTTTCTGGCGCAAGTCATAGCAAATCTGGCAGTGTGTGAAGCCCTGCCCCCTCATGCTAAGCCCCACCCCTTTCTCAACACTTTTCTAAAGAACCTCAAAAAGTTGCAAATACGGTGTGCATCATAATTTGCTAATTTTTTTATTCCAAAATAGTGGCATAAAAACTTTAGTAAATGCCCCTAAGTGAGTACTTTTTGGCTGCTATTCTTATTTACTACTATATGGACAAACATTACATGGATGTACATCCTGCACTGTGGCCCCTTCTCGGTTGTTCCAGACACAGCGGCACATCTGTATCGGCACCTATGCTTGGCACTACAGCTCAGACTCACTCACGTGGTCACCATCTACAGGAAGACTTACATCACTTAGCTGCTTGGCTCGTGTCGTGGCCGCAGTGTTCTGTCGCTGCTTGTTTCCCGCTTTCAGCGCCGCGTCCCTTCTGGCCTGCTCCAGCAATAGCCGGGCCCGCTCTTTTAGTTCCTCTTGACGGGAAAGCATTCGTTGCTATAAGACACAAACGGTAACACGAAGATCAGAAGAGAACAATTATATATGTACTGGACAGCACAATGACCTATTCTTTTCTATGGCGCCACGCACAAGTTCATGTTTTCTCCTGATTCTTTTTTCCATTCCCCAAACGAAAGAGCAGGTCTTATTTTGGTTCATTTTGCAGACGAATAGCCCTTTTTATTGTGGGGAAAGAGTTAGAATGAACGCAGAAGGGATTCGTATTTTGTGGATCCGTCAAAGACTGAAATGCAGACATGGTTGTGTGTATGGCGTCTTAACCGGGATACACACAGAAGAACTTAAAAAAACTTATAGGGAATTTTTTTTAAGTCTTTTTTGAAATGGTCTACCAGGAAAAATCCTCCCGAAAGTCATCTTCTAAGAAACCATAGGGACAAATCAGAAGACACTGCTGGTGCACCTGTAAACTTGGACCTCAGCTGATTTCCAAAACTAGAGAGAACCCAAACACCTTCAGCGCTGCTCCCATCAGTAGTAAGTGCGGACATACACCTGTTCTTAGAACAGGCAAAGCTCTTTGGGCACTCAATAGATTTCTGCACATATGTCCATTTTACAGATGCATGTGGTTCACCTCTGTGCAATGAGGATCCTACGGGGATTCCATCAAGGTTTCCTTCACTTTTGACCCCATTAGGAGCCCATGAGGTCTGTCAATGCAGCTTGGATCCATCATACGATGTATCCGACCCATTGCAGAATAGGAAAGAAACGGAGAGATTGGAAAGGCGATGTAATTAGCAGCATAGAAAATACAGTACATCCCTTTTCAATTCTTCCTCCTACCTATTCTGCATTGTAATTTACTAATGGTCTTTTGGGTGGATGACAAGGTGGCAGAGGACTACGTTAAATTGACTCTGCAGCGTATCCTTTACCAGGCAAGGAAAATAATAGCAAAAACACTGGCAGAATCAGGAGGCCCTGACACTATCAGAAGTCATGGTTAGGGCAAAATGTCTGGGCCACTGAACAGCAACCAGATTGCACTGGGTGACTACTAGATATCTGCACAGGACCATGTATTCTACTGTTGACTCTGAACATCCTTCAGGCTGCTTCCTGTAGACCAAGGTGCACAACCTGTGGCCCAGGTGACATGTGCCCCGCTATATGATACTGCATAGCCCCCAACCATCTGATCACTGACAATCTTGGCCATCTCTGAAGTCCCCGTACATAGGCAGAATGAAGGTCTCCTGAAACCAGTGTGACACTCCAGAAAGGTGCAGATAATCTGGCCATGCATGTTTGCGGCTATCTTCATTATAGTGTATGGGAGTAGTGAAACGCTCAGCTGTTTCAAGAGCTCAAACTACAATAACCTATAGTCACATACATGCATGGTCACCTCGCCAGCTGATCTAAAGTGCCACACAGGGTTCAGGAGACCCGTAATCTGCCAATTTATGAGAACAGAAGAAGCCATGTGCATGTATACTCATCCTTCTTAAAGTGGTGCATGGCTGAAAGCTCCAGACAGGTAGGTGTCCTGAAAGTGGAAGCATCACATATACTTTCGATAAGCCATAATGCTTACTGTGGCCCTTGTGATTGGTTTAATCTGACAATGTGGTCCTCAGAGCAGAAAAGGTTGTGCATCTCTGCTGTCGGCTGGAATTTGCACATTGCCTGTGACATGAAGGCTGCTGCACATAGTGTATCCTTTCTCGCATGTTCCTTGTGCATCCAAAATTTGGAATGATCTATAGAACTATAGCTTGTGATCTAGATGTGATCTAGCCATGGGAAGGCGCCATAGGACATGTGATTTACAGACCTCCTGGCTGCATACAGAAAGTTCTACAGTCAGGACCACAAAGAGAAACGGACTATTCTTCTGTGAAAACATACCTGCCTACTCTCCAGGACTTTTTGGAGTCTCTCCCATCAGAGAAAGATAGCAGATATGCCATCAATGTCTTTGGTGGGAAAACCTATGAACATTCTTTAAAATAGATTTTTAACCCTTTAAAACCTTTAGGAAGTGTAAGGAGAACGTTTCTTACAGAGGAGATGTGCATGTGTTGGATAACCATTACATCAAACATTCAGTGTGACAAATACACAGTAAAGGTCCATTCACACGTCCGCAAAATGGGTCCGCATCCGTTCACTCCACACTTTCATTCCGCAAAAAAATAGAACATGTCCTATTCTTGTCCACAATTGCGGACAAGAAAAGGCATTTTCTATGAGTGTGCCAGCGATGTACGGTCCGAAAAATGCAAAACGCACATTGCCGGTGTCCGTGTTTTGCGGATCCGCAAAACACATATGGACGTGTGAATGGGCCCTAATAGAGGTCATGCTGAATTTTTCGCAGTACTGTATTACACCAGGGATATAGAGAGGTAGATGTGCCAGGGGCCAGGATGTATTCTGAGTCACCACATAATGTTGTATACCATAGGAATGTGATGAGTCGTGCAACAAATGTGAGTCAGTCAAGTGTGGGATGATTAATACTTTAGATCCAGACCACCAAAGGCAACCTTGGCTATATTAGAGGTACAGAGCCATCTAGTAGAGAAATAGGCGACTGCACACATAGGATATGTAGATAAATTATTACTATTAGGCCCCCTGCACACGATCAGGATTGCGTGCGGATTTTACGTGCGGAAAATCCGCACCGTAGGTCATGTACATTGTATTCTATGAGAATTTGAAATTCTCAATGCACACAATGCGGATTTTTTTCCGCGCGGATTTTGACCTGCGGTGCGGATTTTAAAATCCGCGACATGTCAATTAATTTATTTTTTCCTGACCGGATTTTCTTTATTCACTTAGTGAAATCCGCATGCGGAAAATCCGCACCAAATCCGCACCAATTAATGCGGATTGACCGCACGGATTTGCCTGTGAACACCTGCGGATTTCAGTGCGGATTCTCCGCACATGAATCCGGAACGTGTGCATGTACCCTAAGACTGCAAAGTTCAACATAATGGCTTCTTGTCTAAAGGTGCCGGAGGGGTTGTTTAGACTGTACTCTATACAGTAGTGTTGAACTATAGCAATAAAAAAAAAGCTAATAAATCACAAAATCATTATAAGGTTTGTTTCTATAAATGTAAATGCACTGGAGACACTACACATTCAAGTCCAAATTGTGTTAATCCTTTAGAGAAAGCAAAGAAAAAGGAATATTAGGTAGTTCAAAAAATAGCAGGGCCAGCATTATTCTAAAAATCAATACATTTATGGGGTCATTTTTCTTTTTTTCTTTTTTAAGACCGGCGGTTTAGGGTACTTTCACACTTGCGGAAGAGGATTCCGGCAGGCAGTTCCGTCACCGGCAATCCGGACGCAAAACGGATGGAAAATGCATTGAAATACTGGATCCATCTCTCCGGTGTCATCCGGAAAAACTGATCTGGTATTTTAATTTTTTTTACAGATTTAAAAGGTGAAAGTAATGCTGGAACCTGGCATTTTGGCTGGAGAGAAAAATACAGCATGCTGCGGTATTTTCTCTGGCCAAAAAACGTAAGAGGGACTGAACTGATGCATCCTGATTCTCCATTCAGAATGCATTAGGACAGGCATGGCCAACCTGAGGCTCTCCAGCTGTTGTAAAACTACAACTCCCACCATGCCCTGCTGTAGACTGATAGCTGTAGGTAGCCTGGGCATGCTGGGAGTTGTAGTTTTGCAACAGCTGGAGAGCCTCAGGTTGGCCAGCCCTGCATTAGGATAAGGGTCCATTCACACGTCAGTATTTTTCTATATCAGTTTTTTGCGGATCTGCTGTTCCTGAAAATGTTTCCGTATGTCATCCGTTTTTTTGCGGATCCATTGACTTTGTATTGTACCAGGATCCGATTTTGCGGATACTAATAGGACAAGTTTTATATTTTTTCGGACATGCGGAACGGAACAACATTTTTTTCAGGACCCATTGAAAATGAATGGGTACGCAACTGGTCCAGATCTGTTCCGCAAAAAACGGAACAGATCCGGAAAGAAACAACGGACGTGTGAATGGACCCTAAAACTGATCATTTTTTTCCCCTGGTATTGAGCCCCTGTGACGGAACTCAATACCGGAAAAGAAAAACGGTAGTGTGAAAGTACCCTTAGATGCCGTTCTTAAAAACCCTGCTCTGGCGCTTGATGCGGCGGCATACAACCGCCTTAATTCTACACCAGCTCCCTTACTGGCATAGAGTTAGATAACTTGCTAAAACTGGGGTAGAAAGTGATAAATGAGATGGGCTGCCCTCTTCCCCGCCAACCTTCTTTTTTTTTATTTTTAGAACTGATATACGTGGCATGGAAGGGTGAAGAAGTTGCAGATTTTGAGCCAAAATATATATGACCCCCTTAATGTATAAACAGATTTTTTTTTTTGAGATTTCACTTTCCTTTGAATTACTGAACTAATATTTAGTGGCATAACCGCTGTGTCTGAGAACTGCTTGATATCTGTGTTGCATGGAGTCCACCAACTTCTAGCAACTCTAAGCAGATATTCCAGTTCAGGACAATTGGACTGGTTTCCACAGTTCTTCTGCATTTCTGGGTTTTGCTTCATAAGTCGCATTTTTTATGGTCACCCCAAAAGTTCTCTATGGGATTGAGGTCAGGGGATCGGGCTGACCTCATGTTTGTCTATAACCAAGATGTTGGTTACTTACGTATTTTGGGTCATGTTGAAACACTCATTTAAAGGGCATTTCTTCTTCGACATAGGGCAACATGATCAACCATATCAACCTGTGTCTCACCGCAAGTAGTGGTAATCCCAAACACAGGTTGATATGGGACACTTCCCAAAACGCAGCATGGATATGACGCACTGACTATCCATTCATAGAATACGGCGGCAAATTACCTTCAATTCTATTAACCCTGAATATTCTGGCAAATGAGAATGAAACATGGCATGTAGGGTAAAATTTAGTATTAGGCCCATATAGAGGGAAAGGTTCCGTATGGGGTCGCCCCTGTCGGGGTGGGTGCTCTGTGTCTGTTAGGCAGGTGTGATCAGCCCCTAGCCCTCCTTCAGGTAGGGAACTATTACTAGGGCACAATAGGAGAACAATCCATGCTGCCAGACACAAGCACAACGGTCATCAGTGTCCTCCTGCCACTTCCCACAAGGACCTATCACCACTAGATGTGGATCTCCCCACAAGACATGGTAACATCCACCCATTTATTTCACTTATTATGCGAGATATAACTAGTGGAGCTACTGTTTAAGTGTATTTGTTGTCTCACACAAACGTGGTGTTATTTATACCTATTTTAATAGATTTAGTAAAAGCTATGTTTTAAGATACCCAGTTCACATAAATTTACTGCCAATAATTTGGGTTGTGACTCTGTACTGCCATATATTGAATACCGTGTGGCGGTATAATCAATATTTTGACATGCACAATAACCAACATATGCAACATTCGTCACCCTGCTCTCTTAAATAAGGGTCAAAACTGGCACCTGTTAATCCACAGAATGAATGACTTCCCCAATTTAACTCCTCACTGCTATTATTTTAGTAATATCACTTCTACCAAAAACAGTGATTTATCAGGTTAATGATGTTGGACTGCTATTTTTTGAACACACCTGCCGACTGCAGTAGTAGGATCTCTTCTAGTGTAGGGGAATAGAAGGAAAAGGTTCCCGAGGTATTGGGGTCATCTTGAAGTGTAGTAGTTGGTGCAACTGCAGTCCTGTCTTGGGTACCCCCCACACCCCATCCTTGTTATAACAAACACATTACTGCCCATGGGACGCTAGCTATCAACATATCCTGCAAGGTCAATTCCAGGCCAATACGCCGATACTGTATCTAACATCGTGTATTTTCCTAATTTGCTGTGTGTATGGGGGCAGCCTGAAAGGCTTCAGAGGACGCTAGTTTTCAATCAATCTTTTTCGCGATCCATTTTTAAAAACAATTGCCAGGCTATGAGATGTTTGATATTTTGCCAAATTGGATCATGATGACATTGACAAAGAATTTATGGGAATTCTTTTAACCTTCCTTAAAGCTGTAAAGTAAAAGGTGCTGATTACATCGATTGACTAATGCTTCCAGCAATAGAATAGGTGCACGAACGGCGGCCTGTTGCATAACTGCACACGGTCACACAAGAGCACAGTGTGATACTTTTCAGAGCAGAGCACCATGGCGTTGCAGGAGGGTTCCTGTAAAATGGTGACATTACTACGACCTGAGCACAAGTCAACTTGTGGTCATTATAAAAAAAATGCTGAATTTTTTGTAATGACCACAAGGTCCTTGCAACTTCTGTCCATAATATGCAAATGGTAATGCAGCTCAGGGCCACTGAATTGCTAATAGCCGAGCCGATATACCATGCATCACCTGCAGACAGGTGTGGGAGGGTTTTTAGAAGAATGCAGCCATGTTTTTTTTCTAGGTGAGACCCATCTTTGGTTGCATGGAGTTATGTGGGGCAGGAGGAAGAGATGTCTATAAACGTAACCTTGCATACCCCTCTGGTTATTCCCTTTTCCCGCTTTTGCTAATTTTGCTATAATTCAGAGCAGGTTTGTAGGCTAGCCTGTGTTGCATCCCCTCCTCTTCGGCCCATTGCAGCTGCACCCCATTCATATGGGTCTATTACAGCTGCAACCCCCTTTCTCATGGACCCATTGCAGTTGCAACCCCCTTCCCATGGGCCAGTTGCAGCTGCACCCCCTTCTCATGGGCCCATTGCAGCTGAACCCCCTTCTCATGAGCCCTTTGCAGCTGCACCCCCCTTCTCAGGGGCCCATTGCAGCTGTAACCCCCCTTTCATGGGCCCATTGCAGCTGCATTCCCCTTCTCATTGGCCCATTGCAGCTGCATCTCCCTTCTCATGGCCCCACTGCAACTGCATTCCCCTTCTCATGAGCCCATTGCAGCTGCACCCCCCTTCTCATGAGCCCATTGCAGCTGCACACCCCTTCTCATGGGCCCATTGCCGCTGCACCCCCCTTCTCATGGGCCCATTGCCGCTGCACCCTCCCTTCTCATGGGGCCATTGCAGCTGCAACCCCCCTTCTCATGAGCCCATTGCAGCTGCACCCCCCTTCTCATGGGCCCACTGCAGCTGCAACCCCCCTTCTCATGAGCCTATTGCAGCTGCAACCCCCCTTCTCATGGGGCCTATTGCAGCTGCAACCCCCCTTCTCATGAGGCCATTGCAGCTGCAACCCCCTTCTCATGAGCCCATTGCAGCTGCAACCCCCCTTCTCATGGGCCATTGCAGCTGCAACCCCCCTTCTCATGAGCCCATTGCAGCTGCAACCCCCCTTCTCATGAGCCCATTGCAGCTGCAACCCCCCTACTCATGAGCCCATTGCAGCTGCAACCCCCCTTCTCATGAGCCCATTGCAGCTGCAACCCCCCTTCTCATGAGCCCATTGCAGCTGCAACCCCCCCTTCTCATGAGCCCATTGCAGCTGCAACCCCCCTTCTCAGGGGCCCATTGCAGCTGCACCCCCTTCTCAGGGGCCCATCGCAGCTGCACCTCCTTCTCAGGGGCCCATCGCAGCTGCACCCCCTTCTCAGGGGCCCATCGCAGCTATAACCCCCCTTCTCATGGGGCCATTGCAGCTGCAACCCCCCTTCTCATGAGCCCATTGCAGCTGCAACCCCCCTTCTCATGAGCCCATTGCAGCTGCAACCCCCCTTCTCATGAGCCCATTGCAGCTGCACCCCCCTTCTCATGGGCCCATTGCAGCTGCACCCCCTTCTCATGGGCCCATCGCAGCTGCACCCCCTTCTCATGGGCCCATCGCAGCTGCACCCCCTTCTCATGGGCCCATCGCAGCTGCACCCCCTTCTCATGGGCCCATCGCAGCTATAACCCCCCTTTCATGGGCCCAATGCAGCTGCAACTCCCCTTCTCATGGACCTGTTGCAGATGCATATCCCTTCTCATGGACCCACTGCAACTGCATTCCCCTTCTCAAGGGCCTGTTTCAGCTGCACCTCACTTCTCATGGGCCCTGTTGCAGCTGCACCCTCCATTTCATAGGTACATTGCAGCTGCACCCACCCTTCCCATGGGACCATTGCAGGTCTAGCCTGTATCCTGCCCCTTGTCCTAATGTGATGCCTTAAAAACTATCAAATAAACTAGGGCTTACAGGTTCAGCAAATTATTATCTTAATGGGCTAATTACCGCCACGTAATTTGGAAGAAAATCAGCGAGTCCTGCTCCCTGCTACCGTGCTGCTATTAATCTGTGACTAGACATAATGACTTGGAGAGATTTACAATCCATTAATCTATGTGAAGTGATTTACAACCTGAAAGGAACCAAAAGTGACACGCGTGCAGTAAAGCACATAAAGACGCTCCCAGCCCTCTAATTTGTAATCTGTATAAACAAAATGTGTCTTTGTTAATGTGCACAATGCAAGGTTATGTGATGAAATTTAGGAAGTGCTCCTACTTGCTGACTCTCGGGTGGCAGACGTTCCTCCCTTGCTGTCTGCACTCTGAAGATTCCTTAACAAACCACAAAAATAATATACAAGACTGATAATACAAGACTGAAAACACGTGGATATTACAGTTTATACAACACTGCCATCAACCTGTAGCCAGAGATTCCAGGTATATATCAGAATACACCGCTTCTGCTGCGGAACATCTTTTTTAAAGGAGTTTCCCAGTTACAATACTTATTCCTCATCAACAAGACAGGAGATAAGCATCTGATCACTGTGGAACGGACGATCATGAGAACATAGGTCCCAGAGAATGAAGCGCTGGTGTTCCATTCATATTTTGGAACCGCTGAGTTCAGCACTCACGCTATCTCCAGAAGACACATGGACGTAAAAGGAGCGGAGGTTATACACACCAGTAATGGGCACTCTGGGACCTCTGTTCTTGTGACTGCTGGTGGCCACACTGATCAGACACTTACCTCCTGTCCTATTGACGGGGATAAGTGATGTTAGCGGGAAACCTCTTTAAAAGGTGGTATGGGCTATGTCAATTTCTGTTTGTGTGGCATGAAGCTCCTCTTGCTTCTCAATGTGGTGGGTCCCCCCGGATGTGGCCCCCAGCTATTGATACTACAGTGCACTAGTGGCGCCAAGTATATCATGGCATTAACAGAATGAGGTTCTAGGCAGCTTACACTTGGGTGAAAGTCATGCAGTCATGTCTTCACAAGGATTTTCCTATTAATATTCTGCGTGGCTCAAACATATTTAAACCTGGCTCAAGATGTGGAGTGCTGCTTCAGGGGTGGATGTACAGGAGTCCGTTTTTGATGGGTTTACGGCATGAACATGGTGTCCCAGAGGATATACTGCCTGTGCAACGTATGGGTGCCCCACCCACTCCACAGACGGTGAGAGGCTCCCGCATATGGACTTCCGCACTGCTGCAATGTTTACCGGTTTTGATAACTGGGTGAGCCAGGGCAGGGACAAATACATAGCCATGAGGAAACCGAGAATAGGACAGATTACAACACGAGAACGCGCAGATCCATCAATGACAGCTTCACTTAGACTCTTTAAGGAGCTTCCTGTTTTATGCAGATTAAGCTCAATCACCATACACAAGTTCAACAATTATCTAATACACTTTGGGGCAGATTTATCATAGATCGGCGGCATATGCCGGCCTACGATAACCCTAATTAGGCGCAGCATCCAGCACGCACCTATACGGATATCCACGTCAGCCCCTGGCATACATTTCAGTCTTCTTTTACGCCAGAAAACTGGTGTAAAAGATGATAAATGTGGCGCTGGCTCCGCCTCATCCCCACGCTCACCACGCCACTTTTTTTTTTTTTTTTTTAGGAAAGTGGCGAGGCTGGCGGAGAAACACCATTTGTGCAAAAAAAAAAATGCACAATTTGTGTTGAAAATATTGCAAACATGCATATTGCGACTTTTTCACACCAGTTTTCTGGCATAAATTAATGATAAATCTGCCCCTTTGTGTTTCAATTTACCATCACTTTCTAGATATTAATTTACCTTCATTTTCAAGATATTAGTTTGCTGTCAGTGAATGAGAGCACACGTATTTACATTCAGAGGCTGCAAATCTGTACATATAGGGGCCGTTCACACAGCAGATTTTGACGCCATTGCCCAGCACTGAAAGGAGCTAACCCGTGAGAGAATACCTGCGCGGTTTCAAGTGGCGTCCATGTGGACACCATGCCCCAAAGGGACATGTTTCTTCTTGGCGCTGTCATGGCTTTAAAATGCCCGCGTGTGATCTGCAGCGCTGCCTCTCACTAAAAACAATGGAAGGCAGGCACCATGCAGCCGCCTGCAAATTCCGCCGTGTGAACTGCACCATACTGTATAGATGTGGATACGATCCTCTGAGCTAAGCAAACTATCAGAGCACTGTTGCTGATGTATTTATTGATATATTAAAGGGGTTGTCCGACCACAAAGCCAAAATCAATTAAAGTGTAACTGCCGTTTCATTTTTTATACTTTAATGGTATAGTGTACCCTACAGTATATGTGCATTTGTGTTTTAAAATGTAATCATTTTCTGTTTTACATGATAAAAACTCCCACAAATGTGTGCCACTTTACCATTGTGCGTTGCCATGTGCCGTCCGTCTTCTCTTTCTTCAAAACAAGAGACGGATCAGCTCTGGGAGGAGGAGCTCAGCCCTGGATGCGCCTTCACAGTGTTGTAGGACATGGGCTCCTGCTCCCAGCCTTCATGCATGCAAGGAGTCTGTGATGCCTACCCCTATATCTTATTTTAAAGAGATATAGCATATTAATAACATACCCTAAGTGAAAATGCATTATACACATCGCGCTGCTGGAGGGAATCAGGGCAGCGCTTGTATTCCTTCACAGCAGCGCGATGTGTAAGTGAACATTGTGCTGGTGGAGGGGAGAGCTGTGTTGGAGCTTCCCAAAGAGGAGGAACTAGGTGAGTATTTGGCTGTGTTACTAAGTATAGGGGGCACCTGGCTGCAAAAATATAGTCTGGGGCACCTGGCTGCAAAAATATAATCATGCTGTAGATAGGGTCAGTAAAGTAAAAGCATCAGTGGGAAAGCAGCACAGGTTAGGCTACTTTCACACTAGCGTTCGTCGGTCCGCTCGTGAGCTCCGTTTGAAGGGGCTCACGAGCGGACCCGAACGCAGCCGTCCAGCCCTGATGCAGTCTGAATGGAGCGGATCCGCTCAGACTGCATCAGTCTGGCGGCGTTCAGCCTCCGCTCCGCTCGCCTCCGCACGGACAGGCGGACAGCTGAACGCTGCTTGCAGCGTTCGGGTGTCCGCCTGGCCGTGCGGAGGCGTGCGGATCCGTCCAGACTTACAATGTAAGTCAATGGGGACGGATCCGTTTGAAGATGCCACAATATGGCTCAATCTTCAGGCGGATCCGTCCCCCATTGACTTTACATTGAAAGTCTGGACGGATCCGTACGAGGCTATTTTCACACTTAGCTTTTATATGCTAAAATAATGCAGACGGATCCGTTCTGAACGGAGCCTCCGTCTGCATTATTATGAACGGATCCGATCGAACGCTAGTGTGAAAGTAGCCTTACAATAGCAGACTATTAAAACAAATGCTTACTGATTTCATGTAATGCAGGGCTTGTCTCTGGTTAGCTGTATGTGAGAGGATACACACTGCTCTTGGGTAGTGGAGGAGGTTGCCTGCATTCTGATTGGTCCTGCTCATGTGCTAGTGCATGTGAGGAGAGCAAGGGCTTATGGGAAGTGAGGGAAATACAGGACGGCCTCAAGAAAGAGCAAACATCACCACAGGAAGTGCAGCAGATGCCATTTTAGGAGGAAGCTGAAATACAGGCACAGAGAAATATGGCTACTAAGGGCTGAACACAGACATCAGGAAGGTAAAATTTGCTGAAAAATGCAGCTTCATGAATATCTCCTCTTTAGCATCACATATGTTAGGAATTTCATTTTTGGTAGTGAAATGGCAGTTACACTTTAAAGAAACCCTATAATATAAAACGGTACCAAAGGCATCTAGGAGTCGCTGATCTTTCTCCTGACTATACACTGTGTATGTTTAGCTGAGCTGACCAAACATTTCAACGTGAAGTCATGGTAAATCTATGACCAAGTGTTTTTATATTTTTTTTGGAAGGGGATGTGAAAAGGCTGTGTATTAAAATTGACATTTGCATTATAAAACTAATTTCATAAAGTTGGAAAAAAGGGGAATCAAAGAATGAATGAAGGCAATTTAAAAAAGTCCACAAAACAGATAAATCAGTCCAAAAAGCACAACTCTAAAAAGAGGCCACCTTGCTAGTAGCAGGTAAGTTATACATTATTATAATTTTTTTGAGAAACTGTCAGTAAAACATTCAGCATTCCAAACAACTGGGACTCCACCTAGACAGACTCCCAAAAACCAGACCTGACACATTATGATTTATTAGGCGAGGCAGTTTGTGAATTTAATTAACCCCGCTTTATATAACCATAGCAAAACATTCTTCATTTTACACTTCTACATTAATGACGAGGAGAATGAAATTAAGCAGACACAAAAGACTGAGGTCTAGGCCTACGCATACCCATAAGACAAACACAAACCGGACAGAACATGTAAGTGAGATCGAAACTGGGAGCCATGGGGGTGACCTACCTCAGGAGTTTTTCCAGTTTGATCAGAATAGTTCGATGCCATTTTTGCAGCGTCCAGAAGGGCGCTGATCCCAGTCTGTGGAATAGATGGGACCTTAAGGGAAGTATCAACAACTTTTTCATAGGAGTCTCCAAGTAAGCCAGTAGATGAAACATTCATATCTTTTACTTGAGTGCTGCTTTCCAGCTTCTTACATTCTAGTGTGGATGGTGGGCTATGCTTTACTTGCTCCGGTAAACCATGTCCATGAGTTTCTCCAGAAACCGTGGCAGAAGAAGAGACTTCTTTACTAGTATCTGGGATAAAAGACAAATCACTAAGATCTGCAACATCTGGTTTCAGCAACTTCCTTTTAGCAGCAGTTGGCTGTGTTTGGGAGGGACTTGTGTATGTGCCATCAAACCTTGGTTCCTCAGGTTCAAACGTTCTACTGGAGCCCTGGATTTCTAGGTGGCTTCTAGTCCTAGGTGTAGGAAAGTCACTTTCATTGTTTGCTTGTTTACTTACATCTTGGGATTTGCAATCATGGTTCCTGATCACGCTGGCACTAGCTATGGAAGAGTCACTCCCAGACACAACATCCGGCATGGGGACCGCTGCTTCTTGCCTATCTGATACGGGTTCACTATTCAAATCACTAAGTTCAGCATAAAACTTCTCCTGGTCAATGGAGCTATTTGTGTCCGTTTCATAATTGCCAACTTTGTATGTGCTTTTACTACTGTTCTCTTCAATCTGAACCACATTTAATTCTTGCCCACAAAAATGTGCCCGGATTTGATACAGATAGGTCATGACAGTCAGCTTGTCTGGGATTGCTAATAAAACCATGTCAGATGGCTCCAGAAGTCGAGAAATTCCTATACTGGCAAATCCATCATACGCCTGGAAGAAAATAAAAATAAAAGAAATTTAAAAATTGCAAAGACTACGTGGTCACAGTATTATAAGGAAACTTTCTTCTCTAAAGATATATCAGTTCAGGTTTGGACGAGTACAGCTCTGTTCTGAACCCTGCAAATGACTTCAATATCAATGAATTCTCACCTTGTGTAACCATTCAGTTCTGGTTAGACCCAACTCACATAAATGCATTAAAAATCATCCATATTTTAAATACGCAGCAAGCTCCATACGTCTATGTAGGACACAGACCTGGTGATCGCTAGTAACAATTGTCTCCAATGGTCTCCAGGTCCATGCTCCGGTGAAACATGGACCAGAATAGTGTATGCCCTGAGTTTCTTCACAGGCATGGGCACAAAAACAGAGGTGTGAATAGCACCACTCAGCTCTGTGGGTCCATGGGCAGTGGTCCACGGTACACACAGACATCAAACAGATGTAAACAACTTTCACAAGAATGAGGCCTTACATTTAGTTTTAAGTAAATTAGAAAATTAGGAAACCAGGTATCTGCACACGATGGGGATTACGTGTGGTTTTTCCATGTGGATCAAGTGCAAAAAAAAACCTAAAAAAAACAACCCTAAAACGAAAAATTTTCATATAACAGGCAAAATAAGTCAATTTGGCCAACTTTTATCCCACTTATATGAGCAGCTTAAAGGGATTATTAAGTTTTAGGATGGAGAACCCTCTGGATCAATGAAGAACAGGCAAGTACTTCCTGCATCCAGCCGGTTCTCCCGGCCAGGCTTTATTTATCCGGCTGCAGCGGTGATGTCACATCAACAACATGTGACTGCTGCGGCCACTCACTGGCCTCTTCAGGTGCACCACTGAGGCCAGTCATTGGCTTCAGAAGTCATAGGTTGTCAACCTGACATCCCTGCTGCACCTGGATAACAGTGCCCAACCAGGAGAACCTAAGCAGCAGCAGCGCGGGATCTAGCAGGTAAGTACACACCGTTCTTCACTGCAGCTTGATCTGGAGGTTTGTCCGGTTTTATTCTAAAGCCAGAGAAGCTCTTTAAGGGGAGCTTAGTGGGGTTATGAAGCGGTGAGACAGTGTACCTCGGGGTATTAGATTTTATTTTTTTCACACTGAATATCAGAAAAATATTGAAAACCCCTATGGAGAGATTTATTAAAGACTTGCGTTTTACACCAAATTTTCTGTGCTGCTGGAGGATGCACAGGCCTCGTCATAAATCAGGTGCATCCTCCGGCAGTCTGTGTGCTAGAAAGCTGGGGCAAACGAAGAAAACTTTTGGGCAAATGAAGATAAATGTGTCAGGGCCACTGGCCCCGTCCTCTTCCCCCTTTTCAGGAAAGTGGCAAGGGGGGGGGGGGGGGGTGTAAAACACCATTTGCAGTAAAATTTGGCGCAAGCGGCATTTTATTTTTAAGCCAGAAAAAAATTGCACAGGGAGATAAATATTCCCCTATGTATGATGCTAGTGTATATTACACCCGCCCCCCAAACCCTGAATTCAAGGATTGCTACTTTCACATGTGGTTTTATTCTGATCTGACATTAAAGGATCTCAAGTACGGTATGTCATATCAACCAGTTATCTGTGAAACACTGGTCTAATATTTTCCAAACCACATCCCTCTGGTGATTGACAACCTGAGGCAGATCAGAGTTTATCAACCTGGATCAAGCACTAATCTGCACCTCCTGAGGACTCAATTTATTTACCGCAAGTATTGCAGAAGATCACGTCTCATCATTTGTGTCTAACGAGGACAAATAATTACTTTCAGTTAAAAAATTATAGCAATGGAGGTGGACACTAAGCGTGCTGCCACACGTCACGGCTGTGCTGCCACATGTCACGGCTGTGCTGCCACACGTCACGGCTGTGCTGCCACACGTCACGGCTGTGCTGCCACACGTCACGGCTGTGCTGCATTTTGGATGATGCAAAAAATATAAATTAAAAAAAAACAAAAAAAAAAAAACATGCTGTACCTGCTCTTATGCTTAGTTTTCTTCCAGCAAAGAAAAAGAAAAACTGAATTACATTAATTACAAAATAGAGTTACATTAATGGATAGGTCATCAATATCACATTGGTGGTGGCCTGAGACCCGGCACCCCCACTGATCATCTGTTTCAGGAAGCTGAGGTGCTCAACAAAGCTCTGGTGAGCACGGTGGCCTCCCAGGCGCTTACCAAGCACAGCACCATACAGCAGCTCTGCTTGGTATTGCAGCTCAAACCCACTGACTAGGCCGGCCTGCAACTAGGCCGTGTGACCAATGTGCAGTGATGTCACAAGACCTAGGAAGAGGCCCTGCCGCTAAGAGTGCAAGGCTTCTTCAGTTGACCTGACATTGATGAGGTCATCAATATGAATTCAAGGTTAATCTCTTTAATTCTGTTGTGTATTTTCCCTTGCTGGAAGAAAACGCGCCATAACCGCTTGCTCCTGAGAGTCTGGGTTATACGCATTCCCAAGTCATGCAAAAGATCAAGACACTTATTGGGGGGACGACGACAAGTGTTCAAAATTTGCCCTGTGTAAAGGTGCAATTGCCCTTTTGTATGGAGATCGCATCTTTTATGTGGCCTGAAATTCCTTGGTTGTCGGCAGTGCCCTGTGTAGGCAAACAAGGAGACAATATGGGGATGATCGATCGTAGCTATGCTGGTTCAGCCCCATACAGCCCGATCTGCATGCAGCTAACGAGAGGACGATAACAGAGAATGAACGTTCCTATGAACATTCGTTCCCGTTCATTGCCCGCTCTCTTGGCCCATGTAAAAGGTCCTATAAAGACAGACACAATGCCATTTGAGGTTATTGGAGCTCAGTTTGGTCCGGATGGTTTCTCACACTTGTCTTTTTTTTGGTCACTAGCATGGTGTTCATGATATGTACAAATGTAAAGGTGAAGGACAGCCTCAGCAAGCCTAGTACTTCCTCACAGCCACAGTTCTCAGCTGAAAGAGCTCCATCAGATGATGCTTGCCAAGATAAGGACAACATAACACTAATCTGTCTGTGACGTTATCACTGGTGATCAGCATTCCCCATCTTGCTTGCTGTGTAATTGCAGTAATTTGTTCTACTGAAGAACAACACCCAAGATAACCAAAGCACCCCATATACAATCAAAACTATCTGATACAAGCTTCCACTATGTTGGAGGGTGGTGAGAAGTGATGGATATAAATGTCTGCACTGAACTGCAAACCTGGTATCATGGTATATACAGGTGAAACTTGAAAAATTTGAATATCGTGCAAAGTTCATTTATTTCAATAATATTTGGATGATTATGGCTTACATCTTATGAAACTCCAAAGTCTCCGTTTTGAGGTCCCCTTTGCTCAGGGGGTATGGATTAATTAGCTGACTAGAGTGTAACCCTTTGAGCCTAGAATATTGAACCTTTTCACAAACTTCTAATTTTAAGCTTCATTAATGCGATTCCTTTTAATTTGCATTACTGAAATAAATGGACTTTTGCACAATATTCTAATTTTTAAAGTTTTACCTATATATATATATATATATATATATATATATATATATATATATACATATACATATACATATCTCTCTTTGTCAAAATGTGGAACATTGTACCTACACATTCCCTGCCGTTTGTATATCTGCTGACCATAAAAGTACCACCACGGCAGTTCCAACAATAGGTAAATTATTATAAAATAGGATATTAAATAAAATATGAAAAAGTAATAAATAATATTAATTACTGGAACGGCTGGCACCCCGTCCTTGTGTTGCCTTGTATGCCCCTGTATGTATATTATGTTTGGATGACTGCAAAATGACATTTTATTCACTAACTTTTCATCGCATGTCGCCAAGTAAACAGTTGCAAGCAACTCCCTTTGTGGTCTCTGATGACAAAGCGTCGTGTGACCCAATCTAACAGTCAATTAAGAATAACACCCACTGCCACTTATAAAAAAAATTAACATTTTATTGAATTCATTACTTTAAAATGACACAAACCACAAAATCCCATCTGCAACTGCAAACAACATGCAACGTGTTTTCTGTTAGTCACCAGGTGGTCGGCAATCATACTATTTTCTGCAGAGGGGATTGTTATAGTGATTTTCCTTAGTCCCATATGTTATTCGTGATTTATTTATTTCGATATATTCACTTGGAAAGTGTTGAGACGCGAATTGATATACTTACAATTTTTCCTTCGTTCAGTAATTATTTACAGACTATAAGTGTGTCAATACACTTATCACTATATTCTGAGACGGATCATCTGGATAATTCTCTCCCCTTGTGCACATACCACTATGCACTTTAATATACCATACAATAGTGGGTGACGTTACTTTGCGAGGTTTATAGATCTAAGATTTTCAATGATACAGGTGTCATTTTAATGTGATGAATTTAAAGGGGTTGTCCGGGTTCCGAGCTGAACCCAGACATATGCCCTTTTTACCCAGGCAGCCCCTCGGATACCAGCATCGGAGCTGTATTGCGAGGTCCCTTCCCTTCTCCCACAGAGAATATACAAGAATGAAGACAAAGTTCTATCTTGAAAAAGTGTAAAATATGTTGCAGATACATGCAAGGAATTCTCTTCCTTTGTTAGAAAATGAAGGAACTGACCCTACAAATGAGTCAGTGAACCAGAATTGATCGTTTCCGTACAAGCTACCTTATGGAAGAGCTAACTCACTGAATACACGGTCAGGGACATGGCGCTGCCATACGCCAGTGTTGCAGGTACACGCACTGCCTGTAGGGAAACGCTCTGTAATCTGATTCCACCCACTACATCTAGCGTGCAACCAAAAATAACTAATAAAATAAAAAAACAGTAAAGCCCCTACTCCTGCTAAAAAGTATTAGACACTGATAAATTGTTTTCTTAAAGTTGTAAAATGCTAAGGCTGCTTTCACATTGGCACAAATGATTTCCGCTGTTTTGCTCAGATATAGGAGAACAACAATAATAATGGAAATGCCGAATCCGTTCCATAACGGACATTACTGGCACCAGACGAACCTCATTGACTATAACAGGGTCTCCTTTGTCACGGTTGAAACGCGTCAGCCCAGATTATGATGTTACGTTTTTTTAATGTGAACAGTTGTCAATAAAGATATGATTTTACTCGCTGGATCCACCTCCTTCTCTTCCAAGCTTTCTCAGGGTGTGGACGCACCTTAGGATCTGAGCTTCGAGTCTACAAGATATGGACATCCACCACATGCGAGGACTTTTTTGTCCAATGTTTTTGACAGACTCTGCGACGGAGGCCCTGAACACAGCTTCCAACACAACTGTGCCTAAGGGCTCATAGTGATTTATGAAGCAGTGAGTTCGGGTCAGAGAAACTGCTGTCCATATGCGAGATTCGGCCAACACATGGGCGTGTTTCCCGGACTGAGTATGGTCGTGTGCATGAGCCTTAAAAAGGTTTTCCAAGTCTTTACAACTGATGACATATTCTCAGGATAGGTCGTCATCAGAATCTGATCGGTGGGGGTCCGACACCCCCGCTGATCAGCTGTTTGAGAAGGCTTCGGCTCTCCTGCGAGCACTGCTGCCTTCTCGCAGCTTACGAAGCACAGCACCGTACATTGTCTAGCGGGTGTGCTTGGTATTGTGCTCAGCCCCATTCACTTCAATTGAAGAGAATGGGACTGAGCTGTGCCCAGGCCACGTGACCGATGAACGTGTCATCACTGGCCTAGGAAAAGCTGAGAGAAGGCTGCGGCGCTACTGCGAGAGCATGTGTCGGAACCCTACCGATCAGATACTTGTAAAGTCTCGGAAAGCCCCTTTAAGGGTGCTGCCACACGTTTTTTTTAATGCAGTTTTTGTAACCAAAGTCTGGTTTGGATCATAAAAGGAGAAAATGTATTTACAGATACAACTTCTCCACTTTTCTTAAAATCCACTCCTGGTTTTGGCTTCAAAAACAACATAAAAAACCCTGATTGCGAGGCACCACCTTAAGGCTACATGCACACGGCTGCCCGTGTTTTGCAGTCTGCAAATTGCGGATCCGCAAAACACGGATGCCGGCAGCGTGTGTTCCACAATTTGCAGAACGGGGCGGCCATTATAGATATGCCTATTCTGGTCCGCAAAACAGACAAGAATAGGACATGTTCTATTTTTTTTTTTGTGGGGCCACGGAAAGGAACAACTTCGTGGGTCCCATCTGAGCTGTAAAAAATGCCAAAACAACGGTCGTGTGCATGAGGCCTAAGGGTGGTTCACAAAACTGCTGGCATAATTTTAGCAAAATTTAGTTAAATCCTAGTAAAAAAATAAATAAATATAGGATTTACCCAAACTGATCATTCCAAAATGTCCTATAAATGTCATCACAGGACATGCATCAGAAAACGCCAGCACGTGACTAAATGGAGCCTACGTAAGCAGGAGCGATGGCTAGAGCTGTACATGAAATATTTCCTAACAGGATATTACTGATTGACAGCCATCAATAGCCGACTGTCAAGAAAAGCACCACAGGCAGTTTCCCAAACATTGGGCAATTATACGGCACACTGACATATTGGACGGGATCAGGTGACACAGGTAAATGGCTTTCTTTAAATTGGCTGCTGCGTCTGGATGCAAAGAAAGAAAAGCTTTGTTTGATGCAACTTGGGAGCGGAAATAACGGCAAATCTTTTGCTAGCTGGCGGAGCACTAACAGAGCTGAGTAAATTCTACTGGTATAAGCGGTTAGCTTTATTAGACCTAAGAAAGGTCATTCACAAAAAACCTCCGCCAACATACACTGTAGTGTGATCCACTGCCCCATGGTATAATGTACTACTGTGATATCCATATTGTAAACGGTAGACCTGGATATCAGAACACTGCTATATAAGTGGTCACAGATCGCACCGGAAGGTGGACACTTCCAAGACTCCTCCAGAATCCTTCTTTTCTTAACCCTGTAATTTCCAGATGGTTGCTTTTGCCTTTAAGGGGTTTTCTGGAAATACAATATTGATGAACTATCCCCAGGACAGGTCATCAGTGGGGGTCCGACACCTACCACCCCGGTCCATCAGCTGTGGCCTCTTTCTAGGCCAGTGATGTCACATTCATTGGTCATATCGCCTTGGTGCAGCTCGGTCCTAATCAAGTGGACAGGACTGGGCTGCAATACCAAGCACAGCCACTATACAATGTACGGCACTGTGCTTGGCGTACTGTGAGGCGACCTCTTCACACAGCTGATCAGAATGGGGTGCTGGGAGTTGAAATTAGCCTATTGATATCACATTCCCAGAAAACCCCTTTAAGGCTGTCTTCACATTAGATATTTTTTCATGTTTTTTTTCATGTCCTATGAAAAAATATTCTACAGTTTTCAAAACAGCACCTGGATCTGAATACTTTTGTAATTGCATGTAATTAAACATTTTGTATGACCAGTGAGCTATTCAATCAAATGTATCTGTATAGCGCCACCTGCTGTTTGTTTGTTTCTGTTGTCTTCCTGAAATGGCCGCACATGCTCAGTTTCATCCTTTGCCTCAGGAGCTGTGATAGGCAGAGCTGAGACACGCCCCCTGAGCTGCAGCAGAAAGGACACCCCCCCCCCCCCCCGAGCTGTCAGCTTGATATAAATCTATAGAACCTACACAGAGAATTGCCAGACCGCTTATGCTATTCAAAATCTTTATTACAAAAAATCACAAATATTTGCATGATTAAACATAAAAACAATACAGTGCAGGAGATAAAAACGACATCACTGGAGGAGATCTACAGCGGATCTAAGTCCATAAGTATTCAACATGATTTTCACTTTTTTACTTTTTTAAAGTGCATGTGCAGCAGAATGACAAATAAATGTGTGACAAATCTTAAATAAGTCTTTGGACATTTACCCATGCTGTTTCTCCTCCAGGATGGCGCCAACCCCAACGCGCGTTTCGGCGTACCTTCGGCGTACCTTCGACCCCCAGACGAAGGTACGCCGAAACGCGCGTTGGGGTTGGCGCCATCCTGGAGGAGAAACAGCATGGGTAAATGTCCAAAGACTTATTTAAGATTTGTCACACATTTATTTGTCATTCTGCTGCACATGCACTTTAAAAAAGTAAAAAAGTGAAAATCATGTTGAATACTTATGGACTTAGATCCGCTGTAGATCTCCTCCAGTGATGTCGTTTTTATCTCCTGCACTGTATTGTTTTTATGTTTAATCATGCAAATATTTGTGATTTTTTGTAATAAAGATTTTGAATAGCATAAGCGGTCTGGCAATTCTCTGTGTAGGTTCTATATATATATGATAGCTGCCATAGGCTTAGTCAATTACTTGGATAGAGTAATCATCCCTCGGTTGAGGTGGATATCGGATGTTGATATAAATCTAGCAGAGCAATTAATGTGGAGATCTCTGGATCCATGTGAGGTACAGGGCTGGTTCTGGCTTTGTTAGAAAGAGATTGTCATGTACTATATGATGTCTGATCATACGTCATGGGATAACCTCTAACGTATACACATTGTATACGTGTGCCGTATACTGCCATACAGTGGCATAGATGTCACCATACACTTCCATTGTAAGGAAAAAGAAAACACAGTATACCTGCTGGACTCTACAGGATAAATAAAAACGTAGTACATTAAGCTTTGGAATCCTTTTTTTTCCCTCCAAGGTATATGTAAAAAAAAAAAAAAACACAGGTATGAATTGGATGTTATATTTTTGGGAGGGTTCCTCCAGTATTCACTGTTGACTATACTTTACAAAACAGAGGGTAACATATACTGACACATACCACCCGAACATATGCCTAAAGGACACCCTATAGGAATTTGTTTGTACCGTAGCATCTGATCAACAAGCATAGCGCAGAAGAGTAAAGAGCATGTCCTGGAGTATAAGGAGAAAAATGTAAAAATCCTGCAGCTTCAAGCTCAGTCCGTGGCTTCAGAACGTCCACTGGCTAAAACTCAATTTCTTTTTTTTATTTTAAATCTGGGTATATTAGGTATTTCTTATGTATTCAATTCCTAATAACTAGTGAAAAGTGTAGTCCTCAAGTGGAAGGTACTTCTCCGAAGATGACAGTATAATTAGGGGCAGTCACGGCCTTTTTGTCTATGACCACATTGCTAGTATAGTCCCCGGTGTATTACTGTGAGCCAAGGGCACAGGGGTTATCGGGGAAGAACTATGTCGAGGAGGAAAGAAATCTGCAGGAAGCAAGTTGCATACTCCATGTTGCTGTCATGCTCGGCTCTGCAGGGTGATGACAGGACATACAACTGCACAATAACAGAGGCTAATTACATTTTAGATTCCAAGGAATGGTATACCACTAGTGAAAGGATGTAAACCAAGACAGCAATGGCCAGATTGGGTTTCCTCTCGATTTACCTCAAATCCCCTGCACCAGAAAGGACTACGGCGGTCCTCGGCCTCCCTACAGGGCTGCGCCATTACGAGCCCATGACATTTTTTTTAGTCACAAAGATTTTCCTTAGTGAGTAAAAGCATAAGACACTTGTCTGTTCACTGAGGTTCTAGACAGCGAAGGCCTAAGAGCTCATGCACACGACCGTATTTTCTTTCCTTTGCAGCCCGTATGCGGAACCATTCACTTGAATGGGTCTGCAAAAAAATTCTGTTTCCGTATGTCTGCAAGTCCATTCCGCAAAAAAATAGAAAGTGTCCTATTTGTCTCCATTATGCAGACAAGGAAAGGCATTCTTCCAATGGATCCGCAAAAAAAAAAAGGATGCAAAATGGACGTCATCCTTTTTTCTTGCGGATCTGTGTTTTGCGAAACGCAAAATACATACCGTCCTGTGCATGAAACCTTATACAGAGGCCACGCCAGAGATGGATGTATTCGGCTGGATCTCTATCTGTGCTATAACGTTAAGTCCGTGTTTGATCAGCGACTTCCGTCAGTGACTGTAAGGTGCGGCGACACAGAGAGGAGTTAGAATGGAAGGATTTTCTCCTATTCACTGATGGAAATCGCCGACCAAAGCAATGATGTGAACTAGGCCTAGGGACGGGGAACAGTCCGCAGGCGGTTACCTGGCTATCAGTGGGCCAGCTGTGTACGAGTGTGAATTATGTATGGAGAAAACGCTTCTCAAATACATCAAATTAATTTTTGAACGAAGAGCCAGGTGAATATACTGAGAAATCTACATCATTGGGCTTCATTTATTAAGGAGGCCATAGTGGATTGCAACCAACACAACACAGCTTTGGTTTTTCCCTGGCCAGTGTCAAAAACGAAAGCCGAGCTCAGATCGGTGGTGATGAGCAAACCAAAACAACCGATCAGTGGATAGCCCCACTAAATCTTAGGAGATGGAATTTATAGCATTAAGGGTTTATTCAGACATCCGTAGTGTTTTGCGGTCCGCAAGAATAGGACATGCTCTATTTTTTTGTTCGGGGCCGCGGACCAGAAATGCGGATGCGGATGCTGTCCACATCTTTTCCGGCCCCATTGAAAATGAATCTGTCTGCACCCGTTCTGCATAATTGCGGGAACGGATCCGGACCCATACTACAGACATCTGAATGGACCCTAAAGGGGTTGTCCTACAAATAATACTCTACTCTACAGTTTTCAAACCAGCACCTGGATCTGAATACTTTTGTAATTGCATGTAATTAAAAATGTATTATAGCCACTGAGTTATTCAATGAAAATCTATCTGTACAGCGCCACCTGCTGTTAGCCCTTTTTCTAATTTCTCTGTCCCGCTCACTGAGGTTGACACACGTGCTCAGTTCCATCCTTGCCACCAGCTGCAGCAGAAAGGACAGGCCCTCTGAGGACGGACAGGTCCCCTGAGCTGCCAGATTGAAATAAATCTAGCAGAACAATTGGAGCAATAAGTGAGGAGATCTCTGGATCCATGTGCGGTACAGGGCTGGTTCTAGCTTTGTTAGAAATAGGTTGTCATGTGCTATATGATGTCTGATTTCATTTTTACATTGATCATGGGATAACCCCTTTAACATAGCTATCACTACTGATGTATAATATGTATAATACCCCTTTTAGCAGCAGTCCTGGCTGCTATTTCTGCAAGAAATGAAAGATTTGCCACCAATACAAATGAACAGGAGCTCCAAACATAAAGTAAACTACACAACAAAGATTTTGCTTCTTATGAACTTTTTAAGAGTCTTTCAATAGATTTTGTAGTCTATTTTTTTTGGCCATGAAAGGTTTCGGAATATTATGCTGTTCAAATACACACATTAAGGGTTCATACATACGACCATATGTATTTTGCAGTCCGCAAAATACGGATCCACAAAAAATACGGATGCATTTCATATTCTGCGGAACAGAAGAGCTGGTCCCTAATAGTCTTCTGTCGTGTAAACATCCGGACGGCTGAGGACAGTCTTTGGCTGTAGTGGAGCAAGTGACCCCCCCCCCCCCTCCCTCCACCCCCCACCAAGTTCCCACATCAGAGATCGGAAGGCCGCTGGAATGGAGAGGAGGGCTACAGGGGGGTATTAGTTTTTCAACAGATACCCTACACGACGGGGACGGTGGGGTCTGTTAAAGTCTAAAAATCTGGACAACCCTTTGAGGTCAGTTTCAGACATCCATAAGGTAGAGGATTTTTGTGCCCTTATTAGGGGCCCAATAACCCGACCTCCGGTGGTCCTACTGAACCAGACTTACATCATCATTCACTCTATGGGGATACTAAGGTTCAGCAGAACAGCAGGAGGCCTGGGTATTCAGCCCTACAGCAAAGCATCTCACATTACCCAGCAATTATTCATTTAAGCGTAGAACCACTAATATTGTTATCGTCAAAGAGTGCTGGAATGAAAACGTATATGTGATTAAATGAATCATAAGGTAAGGACACAGAGAATGTAAGTTGACAAGCACATCCTTAGGCCTTACCTGCCATAATACATAAGGTAAGTGCACACATCCTTCTTATTGCCTTTATGCATTCAGAACTTCTGTGCAACAAGCAGATGAAGGCAGAACAAAAAATATGACATCTTGGCTCCGCAACAAAGATGATTTATAATTATAGTTTGGTTAAAATTAAAATAAATGCTTGGCGTTTACTTTATACCTTCAGGGCCATTTTCAGGCACTGATAATATGACCTAAAGTTAGGAAATGTGATCATTATCATTATGATACTGTTTCATCATAAGGGACAAGGCAATTTCAGTCTGGTTTTAGATCTAAAATAAATGGGGGGGGTGCCATCAGAAAAAATACTGATGTAGTGTATTGTCATATGGCAGGAGATATCCCAAAGACTTCTTACCCAATGTATCTCCTCCACCATTTTATTAAAACTACTGCATGACAAAGCTTTCCAAACCATAAGGATAAAAGTTCAGCACTCAACTTTAAAGGGATTCCGTCACCTGGATTTTGCCTATAGAGCTGCGGACATGCGCTACTAGATCGCCGCTAGCATGTCCGCAATATACATTCCCCATAACTGTGAGTGCTTTTATTTAGGCAAAAAAAACACGATTTTATATATATGTAAATAAAGCAAGTAAGAAGCCCAAGGGGCTGTTACCAATGTTTCAGGAGCCCAGCCGCGCCCACTGTGAAGGAGCCCAGCCGCGCCCACTGTGAAGGAGCCCAGCCGCGCCCACTGTGAAGGAGCCCAGCCGCACCCACTGTGAAGGAGCCCAGCCGCACCCACTGTGAAGGAGCCCAGCCGCACCCACTGTGAAGGAACCCAGCCGCACCCACTGTGAAGGAACCCAGCCGCACCCACTGTGAAGGAGCCCAGCCGCGCCCACTGTGAAGGAGCCCAGCCACGCCCACTGCGAAGGAGCCCAGCCACGCCCACTGTGAAGGAGCCCAGCCACGCCCACTGTGAAGGAGCCCAGCCACGCCCACTGTGAAGGAGCCCAGCCACGCCCACTGTGAAGGAGCCCAGCCACGCCCACTGTGAAGGAGCCCAGCCACGCCCACATCCTCCAAATCTCCTCTTGCTCCCCGAGGTCACCAAGTTAGAACGCCGTAATCTCGTGCATGCGCAAGTACACGGCATGTCAGTGCCGGCATAGTGTTCCTTCCCTGTGCTGGCATCAACCCCCAGGGAACGAACTGCGCATGCACTAGCTGCAAGATTACGGCTCTCTTACCTTTGCGACGTCTGGGAGCAAGGAGGAGATTCAGGGGATGCAGACGGTGCTGGGCTCCTTCACAGTGTCGGCGTGGCTGGGCTCCAGAAACGTTAGTACAGCCCCTTGGGCTCCTTACTTGCCTCATTTAATATATATATATATATATATATATATATATATATATATATATATATATATATAACACAAGAAAAATGAGCGGCACTCCAAGAAGTAAAGTGGTGAATCCTTTATTCACACCAGTGGTGCAACGTTTCGGCTCTAGTCGCGAGCCTTCCTCAAGCTTGAGGAAGGCTCGCGACTAGAGCCGAAACGTTGCACCACTGGTGTGAATAAAGGATTCACCACTTTACTTCTTGGAGTGCCGCTCATTTTTCTTGTTATATTCAATAGGGAAATCATTCCTTTTCCTTGTTGAGCCAGTGCCGCCTTTTTTCTTATATATATATATATATATATATATATATATATAAACTTTTTTTTTGCCTAAAAAAAAAAGCACTCGCAGTTATGGAGAATGGATATTGTGGACGTGCTAGGGGCGAACTAGCAGCGCATGTCCGCAGCTCTATAGGCTAAATCCAGGTGAAAGAATCCCTTTAATTAATCCAAATTAAAATATTGGCAGTCATAGAAACCCCAGCTTACGCATTGTGAGCTCTTACTCATAGCTAATGACAGCTATTATAACACTCTGTTCCATGAACTAATAAAGTTAAACATTAACCAACAGTTGTAAAACAATATTCTGGATGATCTTAGGTTAGTTGTACACTAAGGTTAGAGATCTGGCCGCCTGCCAGATCTCTGTGCACTCATTATTTGACATTCCGTCATAATAGAAGTCTATGGGCTGCAAAACGGATCCGTCCCGTTATGCAGGGAGTCCTCTCCTGCATAGACTTCTATTATGACGGAATGAATAACGGAATGCCTCTAAAAGGCATTCCGTTATGCATTCCGTCATAGAATTGCGTTGTGGTCTGTGGTAACGGAATCCATATTGCAATTATGCTTTTACCATCAAACGAAGCGCGAGCGAATTTTAAAATCTGAAATTCGCTAATCTCTAGTCAGGATCATAATCCCTGACAAGCAGAGCAGAGGGGAGGATAAGGCAGCTCTTTACCTCAGTGTTGTGAAGTCACTTGTCCTGCTGTGTGATTAGGACAGGTTTTGTGTGTACTGACAGGACAGTGGCCATTTTGTTTCTCCTAATGATTACTCCCCAGACAAATGAGTGACTATAACTAATGAAAGGTATTTGGAAATATATATTTATAATGAAGTAATATTAAAGTATTTTCATTTTCTTAATTCCCGGAGAACCCATTTAAAAAGTCACTACTCTTTCACACAATTTCATTTAATAGAGAATGGTGTAACTAGCAAATTTCAAAACCCCCTCATTTAAAGGGAACCTGTCACCCAAAAATCGCCTATTAAGCTGTTTACAGTACCTTATAGTGCTGTATAGTCGTTTCCTGATGCACTTTTTGTTAGTTTTGCAGCATGTATGCTCAGTCAGAAATCGATGTTATATTCAGCTGCTGCCCCGTGCTTCAAGTCAGGCTTGAAGTCACGGGGGCAGCGGCCTCGGCGTCTTACATGGCCCTCTCCCCGCCCCCTGCCTCTGTGACTGACAGCCGAAATCCGATTCCGGGACCGCGCTCAACGGCCGCATGCGCAGTAAAGGGCGGCAGGAGCGCGGTCCCGGCTGCCGCGCGTACTACGCGCCGTCTTACTTTCGCCGCACTGCGCATGCGCCCGACATCCTGTATCAAACGCGCCCGCGCCCGGCATCTGGGCGCGGGCGCGTTTGATACAGGATGTCGGGCGCATGCGCAGTGCGGCGAAAGTAAGACGGCGCGTAGTACGCGCGGCAGCCGGGACCGCGCTCCTGCCGCCCTTTACTGCGCATGCGGCCGTTGAGCGCGGTCCCGGAATCGGATTTCGGCTGTCAGTCACAGAGGCAGGGGGCGGGGAGAGGGCCATGTAAGACGCCGAGGCCGCTGCCCCCGTGACTTCAAGCCTGACTTGAAGCACGGGGCAGCAGCTGAATATAACATCGATTTCTGACTGAGCATACATGCTGCAAAACTAACAAAAAGTGCATCAGGAAACGACTATACAGCACTATAAGGTACTGTAAACAGCTTAATAGGCGATTTTTGGGTGACAGGTTCCCTTTAAAAAAATCTGCCTGAAAAAAAAGCTGTAAAGTCATGGCCACTAGGGGTCTCACTTCCACCTAATTTGCATTCTACTGCCAAGATCCATCCCTGGTAACAGAGACTCAGAAGACGGCAGAGCGGAAGTGGGGGGGTGTTAGAGCTAGCCGCTTCTACACTGCTTATATGTGATCCCATTATAGTCATTGGGGGTGCAGTAATTAAAAGGCAGTATGTTACTGGAAATGTCTGCCTAGACCCCAAGCCTTTTTGCTATTACCTCTGGGCACCTGCTTGCTTTGAAGGGGTTTTCCGACCATTGTTTCTCTTTTAATGATACGGCCACACGCAGCATAAAATGCAGTGGATTTTCCGCAGCGGGATTGTGTGCAGAAACTCTGCAGCTCTTTCAGTAGCAGTGAAGGGGATGAGATTTTAAAGGGGTTTTCTAGGAGTTCAATACGGATTACCTATCCTCAGAATAGGTCATCAATATCAGATCATCGGGGGTCCGACTAATCAGCTGCTTGAAGAGGCACTCCGATGTGTGCTGCAGCCTCTTCACAGCATACCAGGCACAGCGCTGTAAACTGGATAGTGGCCGTGCTTGGTATTGAAGCCCAGACCCATTCACTTGAGTGGGACTCAGATGCGAGTAGGTCATGTGACCAATGAAAATTACTTCACTGGCCTAGAAAGAGGTCTGTTCAAACAGCTGATCGGTGGGGGTGCTGGAAGTCAGACCTCCACAGATCAGAATTGATAACCTATTCAGGAGATGGGTCATCAATATGGTACGCCTGGAAAACCACTTTAACAAATCTCATCCACAAGCCGCAGCAAGTCGGTTTATATTGTGGATTTCAGACTTTGTAAGGCAGAAGGTGAAATCTGCAGCAAAAACGCAGCATTTCAGCACTGAAATTCACACTATTTGGTGGAGGTTTTACCACTGTAGACCTGTTACATGTGGCTGTACCGGAAAAGCTCAGAGTGCCACTAAGGAAATAAAAGAAATCATAACCGCCTCCGGATCTACTCTTCCCAATAGTCTCTGCTTCCTGGTCCCTCCGCGCTCAGCCGATCAGTGGTGACCCACCTCACTCAGTGATTGCCTGATCAGTCAACTTCCTGTGTGTTGAGGGGGACCAGGAAGCAGAGACCAAAGGAGAACCAGGCAGTGTTGGAATGGAACCAGCAAAATGATCGGTGGAGTTGTCTTTCCAGCACATGCCGAGAGCAGAGGTACCTTGGATTTGTAGTAAAACACACTGCCTGTCCCACAAAAAAAGTCGCCACCTGGATTTAACCAAGCAAATAGTTCTGAGCCTATTGGATAATTTCTGCATGGGCGATTATCTTTTAGCTGGCAACAAGTTATTTAACCCCAACTGGTGCAATGAGTTGCTTCTCATTTCTTAAATAACCATGTCGAAAGACACAGCTAGTGGTTGTAGAAAAGATATTAGTCTGTTTGAGAAGGGTCAAATCATTGGCATGCATCAAGCAGAGAAAACATCTAAGGAGATTGCAGAAACTACTAAAATTAGGTTATGAACTGTCCAGCGCATTATTAAAAACTGGAAGGATAGTGGGGACCCATCGTATTCGAGGAAGAAATGTGGCGGGAAAAAATCCTGAATGATTATGATCGGCGATCACTCAAACGTTTGGTGAAATCAAATCAAAGAAAACCAACACTAGAACTGAGGGCTATGTTTAAAAGTAAGAGCATTTCCACACGAACAATGCGAAGGGAACTCAAGGGATTGGGACTGAACAGCTGTGAAGCCGTAAGAAAACCACTAATCAGTGAGGCAAACCAGAAAAAAAGGCTTCAATTTGCTAGGGAGCATAAAGATTGGACTATGAAGCAATGGAAGAAGGTCATGTGGTCTGAGGAGTCCAGATTTACCCTGTTCCAGAGTGACGCACCCATCATGCCTAGTGCCTACTGTACAAGCCTGTGGGGGCAGTGCTATGATCTGGGGTTGATGCAGTTGGTCAGGTCTAGGTTCAGCAACAGTATGTGCTCCAAGAATGAGGTCAGCTGACTACCTGAACATACTGAATGACCAGGTTAATCCATCAATGGATTTGTTCTTCCCTGATGGCACGGGCATATTCCAAGATGACAATGCCAGGATTCATCGGGCTCAAATTGTGAAAGAGTTCAGGGAGCAGGAGACATCATTTTCACACATAGATTGTCCACCACAGAGTCCAGACCTTAACCCCATTGAGAATCTTTTTTTTTGGACAGGCAGTGTACATAATACCACGCGTTCAAAAACATAGTGGATTCCACCAAGACCAAGAACTCATGAACAGACTACGCTACAGATGCAACTTCTGATTTACTAATATATTACTAAAAATATTTATTTGGGGGCAATCACACTTTATAAAAGACGTAGGCTAGTTTTCCACTAGCACTTTTTTTTAATCAGCATGCCGAATCTCTGCATTCTGGCATTGCCAGAAGCTACTGCATTGCCGTCCAGCCCTAACTATAAGGGGGACCGGTGGAGATCTTGACGATTCCCTGCATATTTGCCGGGTTTTGGCCGATCTCCGCTGGTCCCCATTATAGTTAATGGGGCTGGTGGGTTATCAGGCAGCGTCCGGCAATGCTGGATCTAGACATCGCCACCAGGCTGCTTCCTGTCGGAGATGTCTAGCGCTAGTGTGAAACTAACCTTACATTTTGGGATTTTAATTTGAGATAGTGGAGATGAGGGCGTAGAGAAAATTAGGAGATCAATCTCTGCCCTCTGCATTGCTGTCTGTTTTACTGAATGGGTTCAGACACTTTATTCCATTATTTTTTAATGATAATTTTTTTTTTTCCAAGAAAGAAAACCTGCAGAATTTGAGCAAATTCTTCATCTTGCAGCTCTTACCTTTTTGTTGTTTTCTTTAATATCTTGGGGATTGAGGGACTTGTAGTCACTGAAGGAGAAAATGGCAAAGTAGGTACAAACAAAATTTTATATAAAAAACTATTTTTTTTTTAAACAAGTTCCATCTAAAAATAAAAAAGTCATAGAACAAAATCATATGGCAAGGAGTAATTTTTCAGCAATTCAATCAACAAAACTAATAGTGTGGAAAATTAAAACGGACAAAAATAAATTAATAAATAATATGAATATGGCTGGTTTCAGCGCCTACAGCTTTTTGTCTAAACTAGGAGGCAAGGACCAGGGACAAGCTTTGACAGCCAAATTTGCCATGTGGTAATCCCTTGTCGTCAGCGTTCAAAGAGCTACAGGCTTATTTCTCTCATCTCATTTCAACACGAACAAAATTTTTAATAGCATCTTGAGGTCAGTAGTTTCTATAGGATTAAGGCAAAAAACATCATAAATGAGATGGAAGCTTAAAATGAAAGGGGAACATTGATAGTCAAAAGGTAGATGGTATTAACCCCTCAGCATTCCACAGTCCCACAGTAGAAATATGCTGGCATTTCCTTTCAAGGTAGATGTAAAAGGTCTCCATACTTACATCAAGTCCGGTCTAAAGTAGTTTAATATTGCACAAAACGCCAACCCGTTCCTCCATGAGGTGGTGAAGTTGGTTATCTTTACTCCTCTATAGGACTTCGTTACTTCTTTGCACCAAGCGAGCAGTGACTGGCTAGCATTGGGTTGTCGACCTAAGATTGGACTTGGTAACGGACTTGGCTGAAAGAGATAAAAACAAGGACTAAAAAGGTCAGTGATTGATGGAAATACAAAATACCAGAATCCAAAAAACCCAAAGTGATTCACTACCAAAATGTTAATGGCTAACACTGGCTGTTAAAGGGGTTTTCCGAGATATTGAATAGGTCATCAGTATCTGAACGGTGGGGATCCTACAATTGGAACTTACGCCGATCAGGTGTTTAAGAAGGCACCGACACTCACAGTAGCACAACAGCCTTCTCTCTGGCTCACCAACAACAGTGCCGTACATTGTATAGCGGATGCGCTTGGTATCACAGCTCAGCGCCATTCACTCAAATGGCGCTGAGCTGCTCCTAGGCCATGTGAACGATGAATGTGACATCACATGGCCTAGGCAAGGCCGTGAGAAGGCCACAGCGCTATTACGAGCGCCAGTGTCTTATCAAACAACTGATCGGCGAGGATTCCGGGTGTTGGATCCCCATTGATCAGATAGTGGTGATCTATCCAGAAGATAGGTCATCAGTTAAAAATATCTTGGAGAACCCCTTTAAGGATTAGAAAAGCATGACTGCTTTCTACCAGAAACAGCGTCACAACTGACCACCTGTGTGTGATATTGCGGCACAGTCCCATTCACTTAAATGGAGCTGAGCTGCAGTGCTAGGAAGCAAACATGACTTTCTAAATCCGGACAACCCCAAGAAATACATTATTAAGATGCAACATCCACCTGAATGTAGTGGTGATCTGAAGGCACATAAAACAAGAAAGAGAAATAATACGGCTGCAATCTATTCACCAGCGTCTGTTTGTACTACCTAAACCAAAAGGCTCTAGATCCAGCCTTAAAGGGGTTGTCCAATCCTTTATTTTGGGTTCGGCAACCTGCACCTCTGCCGATCAGCTGTTTAAGACTATCGGGAGCGGCCTATTCTGCAATACTCTGATCTTGTAACTGCAGCTCATTTATCTGCCCAAAGATAGAAGTCGGCCAAAATAAGGATTTTGACCGTTCTAAACCATCATTATTTTTATAAACTGTCCCCCAGATCTACAACTTTAGTCCACTGTGTTGGACGGCCAACACACAGGGTAAACAGAGGGACATTTATCAAATGTTATAATACAACAATAAAAAAGTTGACAATTCTGACGCAACTTTTTTATTTCTCTTGACACTTTTCAAAAGTAGCCAGGGCTTAGTGGAAGGGGCATGGCCTCCGCCACCCAACAGATTTACTATTGCTTAGAGCAGAAACTGGTGTAAATGATAGTTCAAATCTATGCCAGCTCCTAGCCTGAATGACCATGATGTTATGGATTTCCTCACAGAAGTCATGCACTTCTTGCTCCTTTGGACTCCCAATACTTTGCCTAAACTTTGGTTCATGTACCAACCTTGATCCAGTGTCTAAAGTCTGAAAGTAGGCTACTTTCACACTTGCGGCGGAGTGATCCAGCAACTGATGGCATCTGTAAGACTGATCAGGATCCTGATCAGTCTTAAAAATGCCTGATCAGTCAAAAAAATGCATTGAAATGCCGGATCCGTCTTTCCGGTATCATCCGGCAAAACGGATATGGCATTTATTTTTTTCACTTTTTTTTTTCAGTCTGCGCATGGGACGGATCTGGTATTTGAATGCCGGATCCGGCACTAATACATTCCTATGCAAAAAAAATTCAGGCAAGTCATCAGTTTTTTTGGCCGGAGAGAAAACCGTAGCATGCTACGGTTTTATCTTTTGCCTAATCAATTAAAAATACTGAACTGAAGACAGACTGATGCATTCTGAACGGATTACTCTCCATTCAGAATGCATGGGGATATGCCTGGTCAGTTCTTTTCCGGCATTGAACCCTTTTGACGGAACTCAGTGCCGCAAAAGAAAACCGCAAGTGTGAAAGTACCCTAACAACCAGTCATTTACAGTACTTGAATGACTTACAACTAGAGATGAGTGATTTCATTGTAAAAGAATGGAATTTGACTCAAATAATGTAAAACCTTGAGTTGCTGGCAAATCTGATTTTTTGGTAATTTGATTCGGGTGAATTTTGGGGAAAGGGAGAAAAATAAAAATAAAAAAGTGAGAGAGTAGCGAGAATAAAAATAAGTCCTAATATACCTCAGAGTGTCATACACTAATTTTCAGGCCAATTGGAGCACTTTCGATTTGGGTAGATTTAATTTGTACCCGAATCAAATCTGTAGATGATTCAGCTGAAATCGAACTTATAAGGGGTTATCCCATGATTAATGTAAAAATTGAAAATCAAACATAATCTACTACATGACAATCTTTAACAAATCTTGAACCATCCCTGTAAGATCTCATGCACACAACCGTTATTTTTTTCAGTTTCAGTTCTTGAGTTCCGTATACGGTACCATTCATTTAAATGGGTCTGCAAAAAAAACTGAACGTACTCTGTATGCATTCCGTTTCCGTATTTCTGTTTAAAGATAGATAACGGACAAGAATAGTACTGTTCTATCAGGGGCCAGCTGTTCTGTTCTGCAAAAAACGGAATGTACACAAACGTTATCCGTATTTTTTGCGGACCGCAAAACACTGAAAAAGCCATATGGTCGTGTGCAATAGGCCTAACTCACATGTAGAGATCTCCCCATTCATTGCGCCAATTGTTCTGCTAAATTTATTTAAATCTGGCAGCTAAAGGGGCATGTCCTTTCTAAGAGGGCACGTGCTGTCTGCTGCAGCTGGTGGCAGATGAAGGATGGAACTGAGCACGTGCTTCCATCTCATTGAGCAGGACAGAGAAACTAGAAAAAGAGCAAACAGCAGGTGGCGCTATACAGACAGATTTCAGTCAATAACTATACTAAATTTAAACTTAAATATAAAACTATACAAAATTTTTAATTACATGCAATTACAAAAGTATTTAGATCAAGGTGCTGGTTTAAAAACTGTAGATTCTTATTCGTGGAGCAGCCCCTTTAATGGAATTTTGTGCGATTTGCTCATCTCCACTTATAACTAACAATACAACATATCTCAATATACATTGTATATATATTATCTTTCGGTTTTTAACTTGTCTACGTTTTCTACTTCTTCCGATCTTTTTTTTCCTTGTTTCCTTTAACAGCACAAGTTGTAAAATCAACAAATTAAGGCAAAAAAATAAATAAATTGGGTGACTATGGCAAAATTTGTCTTCATGGACATGACGGATGCTGATCAGAAATGTCTGAAAGTGCTTGGTATCAACGTTCCATACATTCATTTGACGGAGCTGCTACTTAAACACGGCTATAAATGTAGCGGAAATAAATAACCACAGTAAGAAATACAATTCTTTTCTTTGACAATCTCATTGTAATATAGAAAAGAGGTGAAAAATTGGATTTTGATATGACAATTTTCACGACCAGGCACTGAAGAACATGCGTCCTGTTTTGAAGTAAAAAGTACTGTACGCTCTCCGCCCCAGATGTAATCCTTTGATGTCAGTAATAGCTGTCAGCTCACGGAGACATAGTGAGCAGTCTATACTGAGCCATAGCCCCTGGCGTGCCCCCGCCAACGAATCCAGCGCACAGCGGCGGCTCTAGACTTCTGTCTGGACACAAATGGTGCCGAGTGAAACAGCTCGATTGTGATTTCGACACTTCAGGCACTAGATACATCTCTGTAAGTGAAACACACCCTTACTAAAGTGAAGTCATGTAAAATTATCTTTTCAGTTACAAAGGGGGGAAAAAAAACGACAGTCAAAAATAAAAGAGTAACGTCAACATTTTGCTGTCTCTTTGATGACAACGCTGGAGATGACATTTCACAAATGGCGTCTGTAGGTTTACTAATGTACGCTCCTTGACAGTCTGTAGGTTGAGGATTTTAACCCTCTGGTGCTGTGTGCGAATGTGGAGGTGTTTAACATGGGAACAGAAAAGTAATATGCAATAAATGACTCAACACTCAGATATGAAGTATATTTTTTTTTCTATAAAAAGGAGAAAGCTTGTTCCTTGTTACCATCTTTAATATGACTCAAGTCTCTAGACCAGGGGTGCAAAAGCTTTCGGCTCAGGGGCCACATGCGGCCCTCAATACCATTCTGTGCGGCCCCCAACCATCTGGTAACAAACATGTATCTTTCATGTATTCTCCCATTACTGTATATACTGTTTGTTCAATACGCCATAAAAAGAGTATTTCAGTTGGTAATACCTCTAAGCTTTATTTTCGGCCCTTGGAATTGGTTCAGGCTGAGAATGTGGCCCCTAACCAGAAAACGTTGTGCACCCCTGCTCTAGACTCTTCAGGGTACATTCACAGGACCGTATGTATTTTACAGACAAGAAATAGGACATGTTTTATCTTTCAGGTGGGACTGCGGAACGGACATACAAATGCAACCCACTGAAAAGAATGGCTACCTCTCCAATACGCAAAAAATGCGGATGGGGCCTTAATCAGATAATGTCCATTACATAAAACACGTCTTCTAAATCGACCATTGGTCCCCTTCTAGCAAAGCAGTTACACTCCAGATTTATTCATTCCTTTGTGGCCGTACATTATTGTTCTTGCAATGCAAATTGAAAAGTGAAAATATAAAATTTCATACAATTAAAGAGTACCTAAACCTTTGTGAAAAGCACGTAAGGTACAGCGGCGCTTCTCAGTGCGATCTGCACCTTCCGCTTCCTCAGCTCGGCTATGTTTTTGCACATGCGATGCGGAGGACTGATCCTACAAACTTCCTATGGCTCTGTGTAGCATGCTGCAGAGCCGATGCAGGTGGAAGGTGCACATGATGATATTTGTCATCCGTGAGTTATAGCTATTGAGCTATTTTTGCATATAGCACACTGACCCGTTAATTTCTATGGGGCCATGCACACATCAATGTTTTCAGGGGCTGTTCCGCAAATTACAGGTGAAACTTGAAAAATTAGAATATCGTGCAAAAGTGCATTTATTTCAGTAATGCAAATTAAAAGGAATTGCATTAATGCAACTTAAAGGGACACTGACAGGCCCAATAATCATATTTAGGTATATATATATATATATATATGACTGTACAGGTCTTATAAAGTGTATTAAAATCATGTAAGTATCCCCCCTGTCCACCTTATATATACAGTAAACTGAAGTTTTATAACCTGCTTGAATCATCTTCAATCTGCCCAAGGGGCGGCGTTTCATCTCCACTTGCGCCCAGCCAGCCGCCCCCAACTGCCGTTTTGAAGCGCTGCCCAGCTCATCAATATTCACTTCGCTGGGCGGCTACTACTGTCCCCGACTGCACAAGATCCGGCGCATGCCCAATACAATCCTATGGGCATCGGCCTGTCTCATGTTCAGCGCATGCGCCCGGCACCCTCACTGGCCGGGAGCATCGAGCCTGCGTACAGTCTGCATCTTAGAGGCCGCTTCAGCCCCTGCATTATGCGCATGCGCCGGGCACTGTTCAGCGCAGTGCTTCAGAGTGGGGACAGCAGAAGCCGCCCAGCAAAGTGAATATTGATGAGCTGGGCGGCACTTCAAAACGGCAGTTGGGGGAGGCTGGCTGGGCGCAAGTGGAGATGAAACGCCGCCCCTTGGGCAGATTGAAGACGATTCAAGCAGGTTATAAAACTTCAGTTTACTGTATTTATAAGGTGGACAGGGGGGATACTTAGATGATTTTAATACACTTTATAAGACCTGTACTGTCATATATATACCTAAATATGCTTATTGGGCCTGTCAGTGTCCTTTTAAAATTAGATTTTTGTGAAAAGGTTCAATATTCTAGGCTCAAAGTGTCACACTGTAGTCAGCTAATTAATCCATATCCTTGAGCAAAGGGGACCTGAGATTGTGACTTTGGGGTTTCATAAGGGTACTTTCACACTAGCGTTTTTCTTTTCCGGCGCTGAGTTCCGTCCTAGGGGCTCAAATCCGGAAAAGAACTGATCAGTTTTATCCTAATGCATTCTGAATGGAGAGTCAGTTCTTCAGGATGCATCAGGATGTCTTCTGTTCAGTCTTTTTGACTGATCAGGCTTTTCAGAAAAACGTAGCATGTTGTATTTTTATCTCCGGCCAAAAAGCCTGAACACTTTGACTGAACGCCTGATCAGGCTTTTTTCCCATTGACTTGCATTAACGCCGGATCCGGCCCCGTGTGTTCAGTCAAAACGGATCCGGCTTTTGCATGTTAAACCCGAAAAATGTGAAAAAAAAGTTAAAGTCCATAAATGGCGGATCCGTTTTTTCCAATGCATTTTTCCATTGTGATCGAAAGCCTGATCAGGATTCAAATGTAATCCGTTTTCACACGTTTTTCCGGATCCGGCGGGCAGTTCCAGTGTCGGAATTGAACGCCGGATTAAAACAACGCTAGTGTGAAAGTAGCCTAAGCTGTAAGCCATAATCATCCAAATTATAACAAATAAAGGCTTGAAATATCTCGCTTTGCATGTAATGAGTCTCATATATTAGTTTCACCTTTTAAGTTGCATTACTGAAATAAGTGAACTTTGCACGATATTCTAATTTTCCAAGTTTCACCTATATAGGACATGTCCTGGTCTGGTCCATATTGTGGATGAGAAGAGCTATTTCTGTTGGTGGGAGTGAAAAAAAAAATGCAGAGAGCCCATGGAAAATATTTCACGGATCTGATATTTTCAGACCAAAATACGGATGTGGTTGTGTGCACGAGGCCTTACAACAGCAAATGGAGAACGTAATCAATGCATGCTGCATGGGGAGGAAGACATAAAAAAATAAAATAAAAAAAAGCAGACAAGAATATAGATAAAATGTTGCCTGCAGGGCTCGTATGCAGAGCTACTTAAACTGTGTTCCTATATAACTTGATGCCCAATGTTAGTTTCAGAAGGCTAGTCTAGTGCCTGGACCTCCCATGGATGTAATGAACTGTAATCACCATAAATTCTTATACTGATCCAAGTTCAGGTAAGCAAACATGAAAATCTGGTTACATTAGGACTGCCAGAAACGGGCTTACTTACTGATAATAGGCATAACTTTTGCCTGGTGCCAGATGGAATGGCACAAAAATAATGAATGAGTACATTTTGTGTCTGTTAAAAGTCCTAACATCTACACCAAGAAAGGCTCAGCTGTAAGGTTAGGCAAATTGATCTGCAAGATGATCACATTTTCAAGCACCTAGCTCCAATCTGTGGCATTTGGAAGGGGCATAAAGGCCAGATTGAAAACCATCTTTTTTTGCCTCAGGAAACCTCAAAATTCAGATAAAATCGTGTAGGATGATTGTGCTAGGCTTGTTGTTTGCCGACACGCCAGTTATCACCACTTGTCGCAAACTGAGAGGGACAGAATCCTTGAACTGAGAGTCCTTAGTTTATTACTCCGACAGATCGCTACACGCCTAGGTCGAGATGCCACCACTGTTCAACGCTGTGCGTTCCACTGTTTGGGAGAACTATGACGAACTGGAATGACAGCAAGAGGTGCACAGAGGCAAACATCTGCATGGACGGATCTTCTGATTAGAAGAATGGTGCGTAGTGATCCATTCTGTACTGCAAGTGAAATTAGACATCAAATCCCAAGCCTAGGGCGGCAAACAACAGAAGGTCTTTGCATTACATTGGTCTAAAAGCCAGATGTCCTGCTACAGGTGTTCCACTGACCTCATGCCACCAGATAGGCAATGCCATAAAGAGGCCTTCACAAGAGAACGCAACACTGGTCCTCCTCCTTGGATTTTGTGTGGGGTAGCATAATGCACGGTAGCTGGAACCAATGGTACGATCATTTCTCCAAAGTATCCCAGGAGCCATTTTTGTTTGTGCTACTGTGAGCATCCTGCGTGGACTAAACATACTACCATGGCCTGCAGCATCTCTAGACTTGTCTCCCATCAAGTATATCTGGGACTTCATTGGTCGCCAAGTGAATTTTCCTTCTTGGTGATGCAATTTCAATGTTAATGAGTGTATTTTCCTTAACCTCAGACCTTAAAGGGGTTGTCCAGGTTCAGAGCTGAACCTGGACAGCCCTCCATTTTCACCCCGGCAGCCCCCCTGACATGAGCATTGGAGCAGTTCATGCTCCGATGCTCTCCTTTGCCCTGCGCTAAATTGCGCAGGGCAAAGGCATTTTTCAGAGTTCAGGTGACGTACCGGGCTCTCCATGGGGCTGACAGGAACCCCAGTGACGTCACCGGCACTGATGGGCGGGATTTGGCTCTGCCCTAGCCAGTAAAACGGCTAGGGCAGAGCTAAAGCCCGCCCCTCAGAGCCGGTGACGTCACCGAACACACTGCTGGGCGGAAGTTACCGCCCGGCAGTGTGTTATCAAAAACAAAAGAGCCCGTGCCCTGCGCGATCTAGCGCAGGGCAAGGGAGCGCATCGGAGCATGAGATGCTCCGATGCTAGGCTCAGGGGGGCTGCCGGGGTGAAAATAAGGGTATGTCTGGGTTCAGCTCTGAACCCGGACAACCCCTTTAATACACTGTTTAAGGGCTGACTGACCAGGCAATTATAGGGAATGAACTGTTCATTCTCGATAACTGCCTGCTTGTCAGAGGAGGTGAGAGCTGCATTTGCATGCAGCAATCTTCTCTACTGTATGGAGACGAGCAAGCACTTGAGTCATTGTTCCTAGATTCCTATTGACACAGGGTGATCTGCTGCTCAAAAATGATGGAAGCCACATAAAAGACCGGATACGGGGCAGCACCTTTACATGGGCCAAATGAAGTTTCTGATAATTGTTTATCATAACCCACAAGAAGCACTGAGATTATGGTCTGGTACACAGCCAACCATAAAGCATGCAGCAACCTTTTTATACATTACACGTTCATAGAAATGCATTACTGTATCAAACAAATACAGTTGCAAGAAAAAGTATGTGAACCCTTTGGAATGATATGGATTTCTGCACAAATTGGTCATAAAATGTGATCTGATCTTCATCTAAGTCACAAGAATAGACAATCACAGTCTGCTTAAACTAATAACACACAAAGAATTAAATGTTACCATGTTTATATTAAACACACCATGTAAACATTCACAGTGCAGGTGGAAAAAGTATGTGAACCCTTGGATTTAATAACTGGTTGAACCTCCTTTAGCAGCAATAACTTCAACCAAACGTTTCCTGTAGTTGCAGATCAGACGTGCACAACGGTCAGGAGTAATTCTTGACCATTCCTCTTTACAGAAATGTTTCCGATTAGCAATATTCTTAGGATGTCTGGTGTGAATCTTTTTTTTAAGGTCATGCCACAGCATCTCAATCGGGAAGAGGTCAGGACTCTGATTGGGCCACTCCAGAAGGTGTATTTTCTTCTGTTTAAGCGATTCTGTTGTTGATTTACTTCTATGCTTTTGGTCGTTGTCCTGTTGCAACACCCATCTTCTGTTGAGCTTCAGCTGGTGGACAGATGGCCTTAAGTTCTCCTGCAAAATGTCTTGATAAACTTAGGAATACATTTTTCCTTTGATGATAGCAATCCCTCCAGGCCCTGACGCATCCCAAAGCATCCCCAAACCATGATGTCCCCACCAACATACTTCACAGTTGGGATGAGGTTTTGATGTTGGTGTGCTGTGCCTCTTTTTCTCCACACATAGTGTTGTGTGATTCTTCCAAACAACTCAACTTTGGTTTCATCTATCCACAGAATATTTTGGCAGTACTGCTGTGGAACATCCAGGTGCTCTTGTGCAAACTGTAAACGTGCAGCAATGTTTTTTTGGACAGCAGTGGCTTCCTCTGTGGTATCCTCCCATGAAATCCATTCTTGTTTAGTGTTTTACGTATCGTAGATTCGCTAACAAGGATGTTAGCATATGCCAGAGACTTTTGTAAGTATTTAGCTGACACTCTAGGATTCTTCTTCACCTCATTGAGCAGTCTGCGCTGTGCTCTTGCAGTCATATTTACAGGACGGCCACTCCTAGGGAGAGTAGCAGCAGTGCTGAACTTTCTCCATTTATAGACAATTTGTCTTACGGTGGACTGATGAACAGCAAGGCTTTTGGAGATACTTTTATAACCCTTTCCAGCTTTATGCAAGTCAACAATTCTTAATCGTAGGTCTTCTGAGAGCTCTTTTGTGCAAGGCATCATTCACATCAGGCAATACTTCTTGTGAAGAGCAAACCCAGAACTGGTTTGTGTTTTTTATAGGGCAGGGCAGCTGTAACCAACACTTCCAATCTCATCTCATTGATTGGACTCCAATGAGACTCCAGTTGGCTGACACCTCCCTCCAATTAGCTCTTGGAGATGTCATTAGTCTAGGGATTCATATACTTGTTCCACCTGCACTGTGAATGTTTACATGGTGTGTTCAATAAAAACATGTTAACATTTAATTATTTGTGGGTTATTATTTTAAGCAGACTGTGATTGTCTATTGTTGTGACTTGAATGAAGATCAGATCACATTTTATGACCAATTTGTGCAGAAATCCATATCATTCCAAAGGGTTCACATACTTTTTCTTGCAACTGTATGGTCATGTGCTCGATCCTTTTGAAAAATATCCATATAGCTCCAGGTACCATGTTTTTAACATGACTCCATCACATATTCGGTCCAGAGGCGCAACTCTTTTAAGGCACATTTACATACACCGTCCGAACACGCAATTAACAGGAAGGGACTGTTTCAATCCTGTGATTCCTTACATTGTCGAATTTTCCTTCATGGTGTTGCAATTCCAATGTTGAGGAGTGTATTTACCAATGAACCTCCGACCTCAATACACACGGTCCGAATGACCCGGCAATTACAGGGAATGAACTGTTTGTTCTTGATAATTATCTGCTCATCAGTGGAGGTGAGGAGCTGCATTTACATGTAGTGATCGCCTCCACAGTACGGGGACGAGTAATGCTAACGCTTGTCCTCATACAGAGCCCATGTTTCTGTGCAGCAGATCGATCGCTCATTATGCCAAACGATCTGCTGCCCAGAAATTATCATTTAATGTGCTGCATAAATTATGAATTTACCCAATAAATGAGCGTTTTGCTCGTTCATTGGGTGATCGGCAGCACAGAGATAATCTGGAACCAGCGTTTCTAGTAACAATCACAATTGGCCCAACAATTATGCAGGGTAAGGCTACATGCACACGGCCGCGCCTTGTTTTGCTGTCTGCAAATTGCGGATGCAGCCCGTATGTCAAGGCTTCTTTCACACTTGCGTTGTCCGGATCCGGCGTGTACTCCACTTGCCGAAATTACACGCCGGATCCGGAAAAACGCAAGTGAACTGAAAGCATTTGAAGTCTTCAAAATGCTTTCAGTGTTACTATGGAAGCCAGGACGCTATTAAAGTCCTGGTTGCCATAGTAGTAGTGGGGAGCGGTATACTTACAGTCCGTGAGGCTCCCGGGGCGCTCCAGAATGACGTCAGAGCGCCCCATGCGCCTGGATGACGTTTCCATGCGATCACGTGATCCATGCGCTTGGGGCGCCCTGACGTCACTCTGGAGCGCCCCGGGAGCCGCACGGACGGTAAGTATGCTGCTCCCCCGCTCCCCACTACACTTTACCATGGCTGCCAGGACTTTAGCGTCCTGGCAGCCACGGTAACCATTCAGAAAAAGCTAAACGTCGGATCCGGCAATGCACCAAAACGACGTTTAGCTTATGGCCGGATCCGGATCAATGCCTTTCAATGGGCATTCATTCCGGATCCGGCCTTGCGGCAAGTCTTCAGGATTTTTGGCCGGAGCAAAAAGCGCAGCATGCTGCGGTATTTTCTCCGGCCAAAAAACGTTCCGGTCCTGAACTGAAGACATCCTGATGCATCCTGAACGGATTTCTCTCCATTCAGAATGCATTAGGATAAAACTGATCAGGATTCTTCCGGCATAGAGCCCCGACGACGGAACTCTATGCCGGAAGACAAGAACGCAAGTGTGAAAGAGCCCTAATAGACAATTAGTGGAACAGAACGGGCCGCCCACAATAGAAATGCCTATTCTAATGGACAAGAATAGGACATGGTCTATATATTTTAACTTTTAGCAAGTCTCTGTATCTTATAAATCCTGTATGGTTAGATAGAGTGTAAAATATACAATAAAAATGAATGAAAAAAATATGAATGTACGGTATATAAATAAATACATTTTTGGAAAACCTCTAATACATTTGCCGGCAGCTCAGGCATAAATATACTTTAAACTAGTGTCATCTCTATAAGATATTCAAATAATGGAAGTTATGTAATGAATAATGTACAGAAAAACATTCCTAAAAACATACAGAACCTCTCAGGTTAAAAATCAAACGAGGGCAGGCATAATTAGCATATAGGAAGGGGAAAAAAAGCTCCTCTTGTAAAGGCGGAGAACGCCCCCATTTGGTAGAAGGCACAGACACAACCTGTCAGATTCTACACTGCTGCAGGATTTATGTATCCATCGCTTGTGGGAAGAGGATAGACAATAATTCACTGAAATGACACGCACGCTAATGAGGTCTCTGAACGTAACCACCAACCTGGCAAATAGTTTATTTATAATTCTCATGTAATTCACAGAACAAACAGATGCAACCCGCAGATTGTCTCCTGTCACCGCCAAGCGTGCCGCATGCAACCGATTCAGCAGAATTATAGGGAAACCTTTTTTATTTCTTATTAAAGGGGTTGTCTCATAGGGGGGATATGCCCCCACTGTCTTATAGCTGGCTCCCCATAGAAGTGAATGGGAGCGTACCTCGCATGTGCGGCCCCCGCTCCCATACATTTCTATGGGGCCGACGGAAAAGGCTGAGCTAGCACTCTGCTATTTTCGCCGGCCCCATAGAAAATGAATGGAAGGCGGCTATGCATACGCAGTGCACCCTCTTTCGATTGCGGAACCCGCACCTATAAGACAGTGGGGGCATATCATAGCAATATGCCACCATTGCCCATGATGAGACAACCCCTTTAAGCAAAAAGAGAAGTAGAGGCTACGTTCAGACAGGGCAGATTTGTAGCAAAAGTTACAGCAAATGGCGTTTTCAAAACTTATAAGGCCCCATTCACACAACTGTATTTTTGGTCCGTTTATTTGCGGATTGGATGCGGACCCATTCATTTAATTTAATTCATATTGGTATGTCTGTTCCATAACCCCAAAAAAACATAAAACATGTCCTATTCTGGTTTGTTTTGTGCACAAGGAGAGGCATTGTTACAATGGGGCTGCAAAAAAATAAAGGAAGCAACATGGACGTCATCTGTATTTTTTGCAGACCGCAAAACACATCCGGTCGTGTGAATGCGCCCTAAAACAGTCCAGGTGTCAGGTACTGAAGTTCAGCTCCATTTAAGTGAATAAGGCTGAGCTGTAATACCACACGCAACCTGTGGACAGGTGCGGTGCTGTTTTTGGAAGGAGACACCTTTTTCTAGCGCTCACAACCCTTTTAATGCAGAATTATTTTCTGGTTGTTATTACACAATGTATAGCTGCATTTTTTTTATTTATTTAAATATCTATATCAGTAAATTATACATCCTGATGTGTAGACAATGCAGTTCCTGACAGGGTCCTCCATGCTTTGCTGTTTTGGAAGCTCTGGTGGTTAAAAGATTGGTTGACGAGCAAGAACCTTTCAGCAGTTTTGAAATTAACCCTACGCATTATGAATACATTTAATTTAAAGGCATATCCTGTCTGCGAAAAGACCGCGATCCCCAAGGGACTAAGGGGATTAAGGTGTCAACTATGTCTCTTATTCATGAAAAACTGGTTTCAGCATTTGCAAAACTAACTGGATGAAAAAAGTAAAACATAAAAAAAAGGCAACAATGTATTCTAAGAAAATATAAAATTGTTCAAAATATTCCCTATTTTTATGCCCAAGTATTATTCTCGCCATTAGTCATGAATCTATGGAACGAACAAGCAGAAACATGTGAAATACTCAAAATGTAATACAACTGCTTTAATACTTTAATCCAACAACTGTATGTTATGTTAATTAACCATTTAATGATTTTTTTTTTTATATATATTAACTTGTGCGCCAGTATAGTCACATGATCACTACATCCCAATTTTACATAATTCTTTCCCACAGGGAACAATGTGTTCTTAGGGGACAAAACATTAGAAACCTGGGGGGGGGGGGGGGGGGTTTCTCCATAGGAAAAAAATCTGTATTTAGGAGGCTTTATGACTGTGTAAAGAGGTTACTTTATGGGGTTATCCAAAACCAAAACCAATTTTATTTAGGGCTAGAAGTGTGATGTCCTGTCTGTGGTCACGTGCACTGCTGCAGCCATTTACTGGCCTCAGCAGTGACATGACTGAGCAGTCTCGTGCTGCTTGGGGAGACATTACCACTGAATCCAGTGAATGTCTGAGAGGCTACATGAGCCCATGGACAGAATGTCACGCTTCCAATCTATCGGAGACTGGAAGGAGTAGGGACGGGAGCCTTGGTACTGGAATAGAGCGGTGGTAAGTAGGTGACTGCCTTTCTTTATGTTGAACACTTTCCCAAACCTAATTAAAATTGTCTTTGGGTTTTGAAAACCCCTTCTTGAGCTTTTTTTTTTCAGACCCCCTCAAAGTGGCTGGACCCACGGTGGTGAACACACTTATCTGATCTCCACTGTTAGGTTCTGCAGGTCCCTAGTCTACCTGCATCAATATCCTGTTTGACTCTGGTCACGTGACCGCCACAGTGGTGATGTCACTCAAGTGTCAGGACACTGGGTCACATGACACATGGATGACATGTCACTGCAGTGGCGGTCATGTGACCCTCATCAAACAGTGTACTGATGCAGGTAGACCAGGAACCTGCGGGGCCTAAGGGGGAGCAATGGAGCAGGAACCCAGCGTTAGGGATCAGGTAAGCATGTTCACCACTGTGGGTCTAGCCATGCTGGAGGGGTCTGAAGAAAAGCTCAGGAAGGTGAGCAACCCCTTTAAGGTGCTGTGTGACAAAGCTTCTTGGAAGAGTACTCCATAGTACAACATGTTGGTGCACGCCACATTTTCTGTACACTAATAGGTATAAAGAAACGCGTTGGGACTTTAGTACTATGAGCTCAGTATGTTCTATGCAGGAGGCTTATTGTATCTAAAATATTGGTAACATACAGGGTTATTTTTTCACTTTAACCCATATGTAGTCTAAGAAGAGTACTTGCTTTGGGTGTGAGTTGCTTTTTAAGTTCCAGTTATCCAGTTGGTACTTTTGCTAAAAATGAACTACTGAGATTTGACTGATCTTACACAGATATGGTGAAGGGATCTCTCCTTTGTCAGGGTAACCCCAGGATTATCTAGGAAGTTTGTGTAGGCTATTCCGTTTTGTAGGCAGGGGCCAAAGTCTTCAGGGTCAGACATGGGGACAAAGTATTCTCTCCCTCCATCATTATTGACCCCTGCATTCCAGCCCTTGACTTTTATGCAGGATAATTGTGGTGGGATTTATGTATATTTTATTCCATTTATCTAATAAAGGTTACGTATTTGATGGTGTTGGTTTCTTCTGAAAATAACCTCATGTCATACTTACCAACATTTAAAAATCCTAAATTGGGACTTTTAAGACCCACCCACCTGACCGCCTCCCAACTGCCCAAACCTGTGGGCAGTTTGCCCAAACCTTGGCCCTTTTGTGGTCCAGTTTGTTGGAGTGTCCCAGCAAAATCTGGAACCGTTGGAAATAATGCTATGTATACCTAGAGATGAGATCGGGAGGGCACAACAATGCACCTTTATGGGTGCCCTTTAAGTGCTCCATACAACAAGGAGCTGTAATACTATAATGTGTATGAGCTTAATAACCGGGAAGGAAGCATTCAGAACAGAACTTGACGGTCTGGCAATGAAACCACCCATCTAGACTTCGGCGCTCTACCTCCGTAACATGTGATTGCAATTTCAATGCAAGGTCGAGGAAACAGAGTGTAAAAACATTCAATTTTTTTTCCGGACCAGCATCAATTAGTCAAAAGCAATAAATTGCCAAAGTCTAAACATTATGGAAGCATGTAAGGACCCTTAGGGTGGTGGATAACCTGTGGATTTTCTGCAGTGAAAATTCATGTAAAAAGATTGTAGTGTAATATAGTAGTAGCAAAGCGGATAACATTTTAAAAACTCTCATCACGAAGCTCCGTAAAAATTTCTGCAACACAATTCGCACCTTTCAATTCACAGAATGTCCATTTATGCTGCGGATTTTTCCCACAGAGGGTGAGATCTGCATCAAAAACCACATGCAATTTGATTTAGCTGTGGATTCCCCAAGGATTTTAAATGCCAAAATCAGTCCTGTGTGGACCTCCACCTACCACGTGGCAATTGGTTTAGTTTGTCTTTCCACACGATCACCCTACGGCCGCCATGAATGACTAAGACTTCACTGTACAACACTCTACAATATGGCGGCACCACAACCTGGGTCTTACAGATGAGAGCTAATCACACCTGGCCAGGTAGCACTACGGACGGTTAAACACCAGCAGCGTTTTCTATTTCCATGAAGTAACACATGGGAGGGGGAGCGCCGTCAGCACCCACCTCCTGGCGTGGACACGTCTGTTAAGAGATTAGCATGGAAGAGAACATGAATACCTAATAGGATCCTCACAGCCTCCCTGTTTAAGTGTCAATTATGCAATTCTCACAAGGCATTTCACTTACAATCTTTACTCTGTCAAAGGGCTCAAAATCGTTTTAAACGGCCGTAAAAAAAAAAGTATGCAAAACTGCCACACTACAATGTAAGGCTGTGAGAAATGCACGGGAATAATGGATAGAAATGCGGGGTATAAAGGCCGTACACCGGGCTTTAGGAGAACAATTAACCATTTAGGGTTTGCAATAGAACTGCACTGAAATTGAAACGTTTTTGCATCCTTCACGTGTGCAGTACAGGCGATGTGGATTTCCTGCCACCTACTACACAAGCAATGGCGCTGACTCATACCTGAGAGTGGTGTATCAAATACCAAAAAGACTGAGCAATCAACAGACCGCTACCGGGCGGCCATACACATTGAATAGCTGCCAATCAGCTATACCTCCCGACTTCCCTATACGGCTAAACGTGTAGGTCTACTCAAGGGGGAGAGAGGAAAAATCACACGCCAGGCACTTCCGAAGGCTTATCTCTAGGGAGAACAAAAGGATCGGGCGAAAATATTAATTTTGTCCGATGCTTCTCTCCCCCAACATCATCTATCGAGGGAGGGTCGGGGAGCTTTAGACTGTCAGCCGAATCCACTGTTCTCAGCAGGTCCAGCCGACAATACACTAATGTGCATGGGGGCCTATATTATGCTAAAGATACCAATTTCGCCCATTAATGTATTCTACATTCTACCTGGACGATGATGGATTATCACAGAAATACATGTATATGGGGGTTGTCTTTTTTCTATTTCCTACCCAGCATGATCTGTGAAGGGATATGGGATATATACTTGCTCCCCACCACTCGCTCCAGTCCTGAACTGTCTTTACCTCACTTCCATTCCCCGCAAATAAACTTCCTGAAACGGCTGGGGCCACAGGCACCGCTGCAGGTAAGCAATGCATACATCCTTTCACCGAGTGGTAAGGAGCAGGTAAGTATGCATGTCTTCACCGGTCCTGCTAGATGGGTGGGAGGTGAATTTAAAAACAAATTTGTTCCGTTTGCGCCAAAAAAATAAAAATAAACTTGTGTTTTTCCTATATCGCATGCCGTTTTTATGGCAATTTTTTTTCCTAGATGTTAAAAAGCCAGGAAAAGCTTTAGCAGGCTATATTTTTCAAAAAAATGCCAGGGACCAACAAAAAGCAACCTAATGTTGTGTCCTGGCTTTCCTATTTCACGTAAACTTTCCCCGGACATCTGGAGCTGGCGTTTTCACCGCAAAAGTGCACAAATATGACACTAAAAACCTATGTGTGAAGCCAACCTTAGGTTGTTGGTTTATGGACCCGTCCTCTTATAGTTCTACTGCACAGGACTTAGATCAGCATAGGATCAGAGGCAGCAGAGCCGTGGGACGTTCACGTATTCAGGCTGCAATATAGTGTTAAAATGCACCTGTATTTAAAAAATAAAAAAACTAATCTGAGGAGTCTCATAGATGGTTGCCTCTCACACATTTTCTGCTCCTAGTCTACTGACACATATCCTTTCTGTGTTGGAAACACGTGGCACAAAAATCAGAATTTCTTAGCTACTGGATGCCTAATTAGGACTTTTACTGCTGGCACACAGCCGGACTGGACTAGAGGCGCCGTCTACGGGTGAGTACTTGCTGTTTTAGTACTTCAAAGTGCACCGAGCCTTTAGGCAAAATCTGTCAGACATTGGGCAACCCCTCTAATATGATGTTAAAAGGTGGGTCTAAAGAACTAGGGCGGAGGGCATGTGGGGAAACTGCCATATTACCGAGGTAAAAAATTACCCAGGGCCTAGATGGGCGCGCGTCACTTCTCACTGAACTTACTTCTGTAAAATATAAAAATCTGCACAATTGCCAAGGTTTTCCTGTATCAGTTATAATTGCTATCCAGGTTAGAACTTGTTGTTGAGGCGGTGTCAGATTCAAGCAGTGATCTGAATTTATGAACCCGAAAGTGTCAAAAGTAGATGAGTAGAAGAAAAATAACAAAAAAAAAAAAACTTTGCGGTCTACAAACATTTTTATGTTCCCTAAGACGTCCAAAGCATTGCCCAAATTCCAAATCTGCAGTTATGGCACGAACTTTAAGCTGTGTTCACAGTTCTGCAAGCTTCAGAGCTGAAATCCTAAAGCATTTCTGGCTGGCTCAATGCACCTGCTCTGGTGATTTGCATTGCAGTGCTTTTTACACAGGGACTGCAAGGTAATATATTGTAGAAGAACTAATGCTGGCCATACTGATGAGATATTTATCAGCTATTTGGATGTAATGACTGCAGGGCTCTCTGTGAAGGAAGAGGACATCCCCAACTATGGCAGATCCTGATCTAACTAGGATCAGGGCCTCTACCCGCTGTGTCACCCATGTGGCCATGGTTTATGAAGGAAACCAGTGCCAGTATTTCTACTACCAGCCTACTGCTACCAACAAATGGGGCTCCCCCTCTTCCCCCCCCCCCCCCCAAAAAGTAAAAATGAATAAGGCGTGGCAAACTGCTGGACAGGCATTTTGTAGAATGCACCCAGGTCCCTCTATTAAGCATTACTGACTCCAATACTCGTGGGAAGATGCCACTGAAGTTTCGGGCCATAGAAATCCCTCTTCCTTCACAGTCTATGTCAAAAACAGATGCCCCTCCTACGACGTTTCCCAACCACAGATGCCCAATATTACAGTGGCAGCCAAGCGCCCCCTGCCCCCTTATATCTGTGGTCATCGAAAACATTTGTAGAATGTTAGGCCCCTTTCACACGGGCGTTGCGGGAAAATGTGCGGGTGCGTTACAGGAACACCCGCGATTTTTCTGCGCGAGTGCAAAACATTGTAATGCGTTTTTGCCATCGCGTGAAAAAAATCGCGCATGTTTGGTACCCAAACCCGAACTTCTTCACAGAAGTTCGGGTCTGGGATCGGTGTTCTGTAGATTGTATTATTTTCCCTTATAACATGGTTATAAGGGAAAATAATAGCATTCTGAATACAGAATGCATAGTAAAATAGCGCTGGAGGGGTTAAAAAAAAATATAAATAATTATTTAACTCACCTTAGTCCACTTGTTCGCGTAGCCCGGCATCTCCTTTTGTCTCCTTTGCTGAACAGGACCTGGGGTGAGCATTAATTACATGAACAGGACCTGTGATGACGTCACTCCGGTCATCACCTGATCTTTTACCATGGTGATGGATCATGTGATAGAACATGTGATGACCGGAGTGACGTCACCACAAGTCCTGTTCATGTAATTAATGCTCACCCCAGGTCCTGTTCAGCAAAGGAGACAGAAGGAGATGCCGGGCTACGCGAACAACTGGACTAAGGTGAGTTAAATATTTTTTTATTTTTTTTTAACCCCTCCAGCGCTATTTGACTATGCATTCTGTATTCAGAATGCTATTATTTTCCCTTATAACCATGTTTTAAGGGAAAATAATAATGATCGGGTCTCCATCCCGATCGTCTCCTAGCAACCGTGCGTGAAAATCGCACCTCATCCACACTTGCTTGCGGATGCTATGCGATTTTCACGCAACCCCATTCATTTTTATGGGGCCTGCGTTACGTGAAAAACGCAGAATATAGAGCATGCTGCGATTTTCACGCAACGCACAAGTGAAAATCACCGCTCATGTTAACAGCCCCATAGAAATGAATGGGTCGGTATTCAGTGCGGGTGCAATGCGTTCCACTCACGCATCGCATCCGCGCGGAATACTAGCCCGTGGGAAAGGGGCCTTACAATTGTGCCATCGACTATATAGCGACTCGTCATGTACAGATTGAGAGATTCCCCCCCCCCCACCCAGTATATGAAATCACGAGAAAACAGCAACGTTCTTACAAAAACACAACAAAAAAACCTGACCCGTGTGAATGCGCCCTCACTATTAATCCCACCGCATGTATAAACAAGATAATTAACCCTTAATGAAAAAAGCAACACCGCCTGCTGTGTCTCATGTGTTCGTACATTTCCATAGATTACCTTCACCTATCAAATGTTCTCCTCTTGTATCGTTCACCTTTTCACACCAGAATGACGGCAGCACTTGAGATTTGAGTAATTAATAGGAGCGGCACATCAAAGTATTTAGTAACTCCTTGGTGCTTCTCCAACAGGTGTCAGGAGCAATGAAGATGTAGGTGGGTTCAAATGCAAAATGAGTCCTAGAGGTGTCAGCAGCTAATCGGGGCATACATTAACATTTTATAGCACATGAAAAATAAATTGCTGAAGATGTATCCTATATGTCTAAGCATGTACTGTTCAAGAACTTCCATGACAAATATGACAGGTCTAATGGAGTTGTATGTTGGACAAGTTCAAGCAACCATGACTCCATTATAATTATATATTGCCCTCTGAGATATCCTGGAATACTGGATGGTCTTCAAACGTATATTTTTGAGAACTTTGAGAAAGAATTCCCTAAATAAAACATACAATAGGGTTTTTAGACAATCTGCGAAGGTCCTCATAATGGTCTTTGCAATATACTTGCCTGTAAACCTGTGCTTCAACCCTCAGTCTGTCCCACTTCAATGAATAGATCTCCACCATGATGACGTGTTTTCATAGTAAATGGAAAAAAACTGGCGTCTCCCTTCTGGAGAATTGAAGCTATATCATAAGATTTTGACCTGCCTTTTCCAAGACTTAACACTGGCAGAACCTGCTTTCCAAATGCCAATCAACAATCCTTCCACGTCCAATGTCGGCTACATCTGTTGCCTTTTCCCCATTGTTGGAAATTCCAGACTTAATCCTATTTGACTTTATGTATGCAAAGGTCATTGTGAATTCTACAAATGGAGAAGTGATGGTAGGAGCTGTGCTGAGCTAAAAATGACGACGGCTCCTGTACAGCATGCAGCTAAGTGTGCGGGACGATCTCACAAGTACTTTGTTTACTGTGCAGGATTTTGCCATTAGGCGACCGTATGCAACATTTCCCTAGATGAAGCCACCGGCGGAAATAAAATAGAAACACCATAAGGTGAGTGTAGGCTCTGAGCCGCTGCATGATGATCTGCATACTTGATGAAAAATTAAGCCTATGTGGAGCTTTGCAGGGTCTGTTTAATTATGAAGAAATTCACTTAGAGGATCAATGCAAAAATACTTCACTATGCAGTTATCAGTCTCCAATTAAGATGGAGTCAATGGCGGTTACCAGTGGATCCCTGGGGATACACACGAATGCATTTCTACACTTAGGGGAACATTTATTAAGACCGGCATTTCAGATGCTGGTCTTAATAAAGCCCCATAGTTGGCGGTGGTTGCGCCAAAGTTATGAAGAGGTGCTGGCTTCTCCATAACTTCGGCACATTTAGAACTGGCGCTGGATGCAAGACGGCTTCCGTCTTACATTTAGACCATTTTCTACGTCTAAAACAGGTGTAGAAAATAATACATGAGATGGGCCTGCTGGCTTGTCCCCTGCCCACGCAACAATCTTAGACCCGGCGCGAGCAGGGTAAAGTTGCACATAGCGCCGCAATCTGCGCCTCAAATATGCCTAATTTAGGCGTATTTCAGAACAGTAAATGACCGCCTTAGTTCCTATGCTGTGTTTAAAGGGAATGTACCATCAGAAAATGGCCTATTGTTTAAATCACATTTTTTTTATGTTTACCAATTTTTTATAAGTCTTTTTGATGAGGTTATTTGTAATTTTACATGTCAATATCTATATTTAAACAAAACCAATAAAACCCTGCAGTTTTTACTCTGGCTACTAAGCCCATGCCACTTCTTGGTCTGTACAGATCTCTTTACTGCAGTTACCTGCTTATCTGTCATTCTAATTCTGCCTGTAATGATATCACCTCTGTGTATAGATAAGACAGGATCCACCATTCACACCGGCACAAAAGAAATGTTCTCATTCTGAAATCACATTCATCTACAGAGCAGTTGGCATGATGGTAACCTAAAGACATTACATCCCAACGCTAAGAACCCTCATCTGTTTAGTTGAACATCAGAAGTCACAGATCAGACTACACCGTGTCAGTAAACTGTGAATTATACTACAAGAATAGGTTTAAGAGATGCTTCCATCAAAAAATATTTAATTATAGTATACATTAACCATACTATATTAACCTGTACAAAACATGCAAATTGTTTTCATTTAGTGAAGTCCCCTTATGTTCTTTACTTTCATCCCTGTCTGGATTTTTAGCGCAGCTCACTTAACACTGTCAGACCATCAGTCAGACCAGGGAGGAGTGAGGGGCAGCAACTCATTTAAAGCACCTTTTGTGCCAGATGCCGGGCGCGGGCGCGTTTGATACAGGATGTCGGGCGCATGCGCAGTGCGGCGAAAGTAAGACGGCGCGTAGTACGCGCGGCAGCCGGGACCGCGCTCCTGCCGCCCTTTACTGCGCATGCGGCCGTTGAGCGCGGTCCCGGAATCGGAGTTCGGCTGTCAGTAACAGAGGCAGGGGGCGGGGAGAGGGCCATGTAAGACGCCGAGGCCGCTGCCCCCGTGACTTCAAGCCTGACTTGAAGCACGGGGCAGCAGCTGAATATAACATCGATTTCTGAATGAGCAGACATGCGGGAAAACGAACAAAAAGTGCATCAAGAAACGAGTATACAGCACTATAAGGTACTGTAAACAGCTTAATAGGCGATTTTTGGGTGACAGGTTCCCTTTAAGGTCTTTTAACCTTTCCTGGTAAGTTTTATCCTGCAATCCATGTACTAGTTTAGTAGCTCTTCTCTGAACTCTCTCTAGAGTATCTATATCCTTCTGGAGATATGGCCTCCAGTACTGCGCACAATACTCCAAGTGAGGTCTCACCAGTGATCTGTACAGCGGCATAAGCACCTCCCTCTTTCTACTGCTTATACCTCTCCCTATACATCCAAGAATTCTGCTGGCATTTCGTGCTGCTTTATGTTATCTGGTTTTAACTGGCAGAAAAATATTTTTGGTGAGACATTTCTCTGCAAAGAGAAAAAAGCTACAGACATAGTTAATAATACCTTTTCTTTTTTGGGTTAAAGTGGGTGAAAATATCTCCTTAAAGGGGTTGTCCAACTTTAAAGTGTTTTTAAATAACCTCCCCAGTCTAGCGGGACTTGTCAAGGGAAGCATACATACCTGCTCCTGGATGCTTGGTCCACCATTGTCTTCACTGTATTTCAGTCCCCGCATATAAACTTCTGGCATGGATGGAGTAATGTCTGCCACTGTACTCATGGGCTGTTACAGTTACGGAAATATCAATATGTATCTGTAGTCTCTGTAGGTAGGCAATCACCAACTTGGACAGAAAACGTCTTAATTCAAAGCATGGTCATCACATGTAGAGTGAATGGCCTACAGCCGTTTTGCGTGTTCTCATTCTTTGTCAAGGCTTTTGTGTGTACTTATGATTTCTTAAAGCCTGTGTATTCACTAGATAAACATAATAAAAACTAAAAGTGGCTCCATGTTGTAGGTGGGTCCAAATTGAATGAACGCAACATAATTAGGAAGTGACAACCGAAGTAGGCAGGGCCAGCAATACCATAGAGCAGTGTTTCCCAACCAGCGAGCCTCCAGCTGTTGCAAAACTACAACTCCCTGCATGCCCGGACAGCAATATACCTCCCCAGCTGAACCAAATACCAAAGTGCAGCACAAAATACTGCCACCTGTGCCACAGTATTCAAGTGTATAGCTGTCTTGAAGACATTGATAAAGTTGAATTCAGGGGGGCTGCTGGCCAGGTGAGTAGGAGAGAATCAGATCATTATATACCCAGCTTGCGGCCGTGAAGAGGGCTTAGGTGGCCCTCCTAGGCATCGGCCCACCAAGAAATCTCCCTGTAGGGTCTATGGCCAATCTGCCTGATCATGTTTATTACATTTTATAAGTTTGTGACTTTATTCATTTAGATCACTCATTTTTAGTCCCATTTGGAGACTTTACTTTATTTTCAGTGGGACTGTCTTATGAAGACCACCATTGTCCAGACCATGCATCTGCCATGGGGCCCAGGGGAAGAGCGGGTGCTGAGCTACTACTCCTGTTGCAGACATAGATGTATGGCTTTTTCCTGCAGCTGACACTAAGGGGAGCTCAGAGCATAGAAGTTCTACAGCTTCCATTGAGTGCAGTGATAGCTGCATAAACTCGGTTGCCTGGGGTAAATGCGTTAAGAAATATGGTGTTGAGAAGGAGTATGATATTTATGAAGCAGCTGTTCCACTTTTTGACATAGTTGGGTAAAGTGTAAAAAAGGAGAGCTTTTTATAGTAAAAAAATAAATAAATTATAGACTTTTTAAAAATCTCACCGGGAGAGGAGGTTGGGCCATTACTATGTTTTGCTATGGGGCATTATCAGATCTGTGGTAAAACTACAACTTCCAAGATCCTTGGCTGTTCTCAGAACTCCATAGAAATGAATGGAGCATGCTGGGAGTCGTAGTTTCAGCACAGCTGGAGTGCCGGAGGTTAGCCATCACTGTTCTAGAGCAAAGACTCCTGTTGGAAGCCATGAGCCAGAGTGGTAAGCCTCCATAGAAATGCCATGAATGGTCACCATGTAATTTAACACCATAATGGCCCCTTTCACACGGACGAGTTTTCCGTGCGGGTGCGATGCGTGCGGTGAATGCAGTGCACCCGCACTGAATCCTGACCTATTCATTTCTATGGGGCTGTGCACATGAGCGTTGATTTTCACGCATCACTTGTGCGTTGAGTGAAAATCGCAGCATGCTCTATATTGTGCGATTTTCACGCGACGCAGGCCCCATAGAAGTGAATGGGGTGCGTGAAAATCGCATGGCATCCGCAAGCAAGTGCGGATGGGGTGCGATTTTCACGCATGGTTGCTAGGTGACAGTCTATTCACTGCATTATTTTCCCTTATAACATGGTTATAAGGGAAAATAATAGCATTCTGAATACAGAATGCAAAGTATAATAGTGCTGGAGGGGTTAAAAAAAAATAAAAAATAATTTAACTCACCTTAGTCCACTTGATCGCGAAGCCCGGCATCTCCTTCTGTATCCTTTGTTGAGCAGGACCTGTGGTCAGCATTAAATACAGGTAAAGGACCTTTGATGACGTCAGATCACATGCTCCATCACCACGGTGATGGACCATGTGATTGGAGCATGTGATCTGACATCACCACAGGTCATTTAGCCCACAGCTCATTCAAGAAGTAAAGAGACCGGGAACTACGTGATCAAGAGGAGAAGGCGGTGTTAACTTTTTTTTAAAAATTTTTTAACCCCTCCTGCACTATTATACTATGCATTATGTATTCAGAATGCTATTATTTTCCCTTATAACCATGTTATAAGGGAAAATAATGCAATCTTCAGAACATCAATCCCAAGCCCGAACTTCTGTGAAGAAGTTCGGGTTTGGGTACCAAACATGCGCGATTTTTCTCACGCGAGTGCAAAACGCATTACAATGTTTTGCACTCGCACAGAAAAATCGTGCATTTTCCCGCAACCCACCCGCCTCTTATCCGGGCCAAAAATATGACGCCCATGTGAAAGAGGCCTATACGTTTTACATTAAACGATTGCTATAGCAGCTTTGTCCTAAAAGGGGTTGTGTCTGGTGGGACACTCTCTTTAACCACTTACCGACGTTTCAGTTGGTAAAATCGGGGCACAAGAGCCCTGCTCCTGGGAACGTCCTGACCCTGCCCGGGAACTTATGGGCAGAGTTTATAATAGCCACACCTATTTTCGGCCCAGGACAGTGCAAATTTTTCCGGGACTGTCCCTAAAAATTAGGGACAGTCCCGTCAAGTTCAGGGCAGTTGGCAACTATGTCTTTAACTATAAAGAAATGCTATATCTCTCTCTACAAGAATCTGCTAGGGGCATCTCATTCGGTTTTTATACTCTGACTTCATCAGCCAGAACAGGGTCACGCCAGGGCTTTAGCAGATGCTGACGTCCAACCCAAAAATACAGTGCTCAATATATTTGTCTCCTTGACTCCAGTATAGCATTATAATAATCATAACAGAAGTCCTTATGGACGCCCTACAGTAGGAGCGTATGATCACAAAACAGCGGTTAGCAGGCATCATCATGGGGACCTTACAAAACACCTGGGTCCCCTGTATATAAATGAATGTCTCTGCTTGGGGCAATCTATTGAGACTCTCTAAATTGTTCCAACAGCATCGATTCTATATACTGGAATCCAAACAACATAGATGAACTAAGAGGTTCATAAAAAATTTGTTGTGTAAAAAATAAAAAAAATAACTGATTCACGGAAACAGCTGCTAGGACAAGGCAAGCGGAAGTCAGCGGCGGGATGAGACAGTTGTGGGTGATGAGTGACCTGTATTAGTGATCTCCTGAACAGCACAAGCATCCGGCGTGTTAGACAGAAAATGAAATATTTCCAGCCCTGTGCGGTGATTTTTAGGTATAATTGCACATTGCTCTTAGGAGAAGAGAAGCCATAATTCTGCCTTCATTACTGGAATCGGGACAAACAGCTATGTAAACAGCCCGGGACGTCTGATCGTAAGGTGCACTTATAAAGCTATAACTTATGTTATAACATGACAGGAGGCATGAATATACATAGAACCTAAGTGGTGCAAACACATGCATACCCGATAGACTGATATTTACTTTATACTTGACTCACAGACGGATCCCCCCCGCAGGCATTTCTCTGCTTTTACATTTTCTTTTTTCGCACTATGCTGTAATAATCCAGTATGTTCTACCCATGTAAGACAATGCAGATGTCTCCAGCATTACAACGCTCTGTGGCGGTAATAAATCTTCACGCCGGGGCTGAGGACTGACTGCCGATCTGCTAATTACCCCCCCAAACATTTGGCAGTGTTTACAAACAAGCCGAAGCATGGCACATTATGGGCTAGGGTTTCCCAACCACGCTCAGCTGTTCTACTTCATGTAATCGCTCCAAGTACACGCTCAAGGTTTAATCTCTGGTTACGACTTCACAATGACTCCGCGCCACGCAGAATGATTGCGCCAAAATTCTAAACTTAAAGGTTTAAAATTAGGAGGATTAAATTATTTGATGAAAAAAAATATAAAAATTCCTAAGGTGGCGATGGAGGATTGTAACATGACCTGGACTTGAAAAGTAAGGAACATGTGCTCAACTATTGCACATACCTACACTCAAGTCAAAAACTATTTGGCAACACAGGTTAAACCCAACCTTCAGGCAAGAGGCAGGAAGAAAACCTCTGCTGTTGTTATCCTCCATCACAGTGATACATGCTGTACCCAAACACAGGCTGTCTGCGAGGTTCCTGGCACTTCTGCTGCCCATGTGACGCATGCATGACTTATGGTGCTTTTATATGGACAGATAATCAGGCCAATTATTGGAGATAAGTGTCTGTAGAAACGCTCATACCCAACTCTTGGTCTGTGTAAAATGTGTCGGCGATCACCCGATGAGATGATCCGTACCTAATATCACAATGTACAGTGTAAGGGGATCTGCTGCCCAAGAACAATGATTATCTATCGGGACAAGCAACCAGTGTAGCGACCGCTTGTCCCCATAGAGTGGAGGAGATTGATGCATGTAAATGCAGCCCTCAATTCCGCTGAGGGGCAGTCAATTATCAGGAATGTTTGGTTTGTTCCCGATAATTGTCTGAAACAAGGGTCCGTGTAAAAGGACCTTTACTCTGGATGAAGGACCCTTTATACGGGCCAACACAGCTGTCAATTATTGGGAATGATCAGTTTGCTCCATCAGAAGACATGAGAGCAGCAATCACCTCTGCTGTATGGGAAAGAGGGACTAGAAATCCGATTGCTATTTATTTACATAATTTGTAAAAAGTCATAATTAATAATAAAATAATAATTATTATTATTATGGGTAATTGTAACCTTTTACAATTTAAGTACTTTTTAACCTACTGGGTGTAGCGCGGTGGTGGGAGGTTCCCTTGCCTTGGTTTTAATTGTTTTTAATCTTTTGTCCAATAAAACTGTATTTTTTATATTAATTGGGTCCAGGTGTGCATCTTTTTGTGAAATACAACTTTTCTGACATTGTCATACAGTTTGCGATAAAGGTGTATCTTGGTGTTATGAGTAAATCATAGAATTCCATCCTAAGGATATATAATGCCACAGTTAAAGCGATTCTGTCCGTTATTTCTTTTTATACACTATAGGAAGTCTTTATTTAAAGTGCATTTTACACATTTAACGCAACAATAAGACTAGTTACTCTACGGTGCATTTATGCAGCACACGTATTGTATTCACATTTAAGTCTTATATTACAGCCCAAAGGAGCCACCTACTGGTGCAATGCAGAATAGGACCATGTCACTGGCGCTGAAGGACTTGTATGTATGTAGACACTTCTCAGGCAAGTGAATGACTTCCTTGTGGTGTGATCTAGAAGGCTTCTTACATCATAACTGTAGTTTATTTTATAATTTAGGGCAGTAGGTTTATTGGGCAGTACAAGTATTTGCGCACATTGTAAGGATACTTGTCCAGGTAGAGGAAGAGACATATACGTAGAAAGTCTATGCACATTTCTGGTCAGGGGAGCTTCTTTGCTAGGGCGGAGATCCTTGGGATGTTTAGTTTCATACAAGCTCTGTAAGTAATACTGAGATCTCTTGCTGAGATCTCCAGACTAGAAACATTCCATGGTCTCCGCACCTATCTCCATAACAGGATCTCCAAAGCGAGCAGAGAGCAGCCGCGCAAGTACTGCCGCCCTCCATTTCTATGAGACTGCTGAAAATAGCCGATTGCTTGCTCAGCTATCTCCGGCAGTCCCATATAACTGAACGGAGCGGTGGCCGCGCTTGCCAACCATTTCTATGGGACTCCCAAAAATAGCCAAGCGCACCAGCTTGGCTATTTCGAAACTACCATAGAAATGAATCGAGAGTACGCCACGCATGTGCAGTGTGCTCTCATTCACTTTCGGCAACCCGTTTTATAGATAGGTGCGGGTCTCAATAGTGGGACCCGCACCTATCTGACTTTGAGGCGCTCCCGGTGTTTGAAAACAACTGATAAGAGACCTATCACCTATCCTGCGAATAGATGAAGAATCTACATTTTGGGACCCAAATCATATTTTTGGTCACAATTTTTTACATTTTAGTCACCATCTGGAGACAGTTTTAAAATACAAACTATACTATAGGAGCTCTGCTCAGTTCCTCCCAATGGCTCCTTCACGCACTTCTCCTGTACAGTGGGGGACTGGGAGTTATAACACAATGCCTTTCACTTCCTGCGTTAGATCAACAGAGGGTTCCCAGTAATTAAAGACAACCTGTCACCACTAAATGTAGTCCACTCTGCAGGCAGCATGTTATAGAGCAGGAGGAGCTGAGCAGATTGATATAGAGTTTGTGGGAAAAGATTCTGTAAAACCTGTAATTTATACATTTATATCTCTGCTCCTTCAGAGCTTAAGACTGCCCATTTGGGTATCATTGGTGATCGAGAGCATTCTCTATGTAAGGGTGCATTCACACTATATGTATATGGTTGTCCACAAAACGTGGATCCGTAAAAAATACAGTGATGTCCGTTGTTTTTGCGGCCCCATTGTAACAATGCCCATTCTTGTCCATAAAATGGACAACAATAGGAAATGTTCTATCTTTTTTGCAGGACTTTGGAACGTACATACGGATGCGGACAGCAAACCGTGTGCGGCCCTAATTTTTTTTGAACCATTGAAATAAATGGACGCACGTCCAATATGCAGGGAAAAAAATGCAGATTGGATGCAGACCAAAAATACGGTAGTGTGAATGGGGCCTAAGTGTGTATGCAGAGACAGCTGTCAATCGATAAGACCACCCCTGTGTACATGTGTCAGTGATTGACAGCTATCTCTGTATATACACTTAAGGTCCCTTTACATGGGATGACAGAGCGGCAGATTGTAGGGAGGGAAGCGTGCCTTCCCGACAATCGCCTGCTCGTCAGCTTGAGGAGAGCACTGCATTTACATAGCGATATCCTCCACAGTATAGGGAGGAGTGATCACTAATGCAATCGCTTGCCCCCATACAGACTCTGTTTGCTGGCAGCCGATTGTGTTTACACACCATGGTCTGCTGCCAGTAAACGATAATTTTTGTGTGCGCACAATCGATCGAATCATGAATGCTTGTTAGCTTTGGGATTGCTATCACCGATAACACCTCACCTTTGTACACCTAAAGTCAAAAACAGCAGACACTAAAATGTATTATACTGAATCTTCTCCCACAAAACTATATATCTGCTCAGCTCCTCCTGCTCTATAACAGGCTGCCTGCAGATTGTACTGCGTTTTCATGGTGTCTCTTTAAACCCCCACCGACCACAAATACCATGTCATAACTTTAGAACCTGAAAATAGCCCTTTAACAAACTATTGAACACCCTTAACATGAAATAGTTATTCTTTTAGAAATGGAGGGCATGAAGTATCTCCCCTTGCAGAGAAAATTGCCCAAGCGAAATATGTATCCCAGCCATTATTTTAAATGGCACTTTTTTTTTTCTTTATCAACTATGCAAGATGCAGACAAACGCAAAAACACAAATGCAATCGCACTCTGCCCTGCCTCTATGCTGGATGGTGAATAAGGCATTGGTGTACATTTTGGCCAAAGCGTAATAAGCCACTCACCACGTCAAGGTCGCCTCTATGAGTGGTCCCTAACACTAGTTCCTACCTGTTATGGGCCATGACAGCCACACAAAGTTCAAGATGTAGACCTTTGGAAACATACAAAAGCGAAACCTGAATGCGCCAAAAATTCGCCCACATTACCAGGTTTAGAAAGGTAACTTTACCTCGTTATCCAGTGCTGCCAAACTGCTGCACAACCAGGCAGATTTGCAGTCTTTTTGAAAGTTGTACAACAACTTCTATGAGAGCTGTAATGGTGGCCATACTGGTTGTCAGCCAACTTCCCTGGAAACACTTAACGGATAATTTTTTATGTTTGAGGGACATTCCCTTTAATTTTTAATCAATCATGTGTTTATGAGAAGGAAAGTAGTTTCCAAAACTCTGATCAGGACCAGTACAAAGAACCCAAATACTACATGGCATAGGAGTACCTTAGGAGAAGAGGAGAGCTCCTTGGTGGAAGGGACAGACACGGGAGTGCGTGGAGTTTCATCTTTCTTTGGTGTGGGTGCTGGAGGAGATGGGGCCTTCCTCTTCATCTTTTTCTCCTGATCAGACTCTTTAATAGGCCAGCTCCGGACTATATCCGCACTCTCTTTTGGTTCATAGAATGGGTTTGACCTATAAATAAAAACACATAGAATAAAAAAACAAGAATCTAAGAAATGAACTACATTTCACACTGCTGTAATAACGGTACTGTACGAACCACACACCTGTGTGTCCACTTTATGACCAGGACACATACTGTATTGTCCAAGTTTCTATTGATTGACGGAAATCACAGATCTTAAAAATCATGAGCATTTTATACAGAAAGGATATTGGAAAACAATCTCTCTTACAAAACAATGCCTAACCTTAAAGGGGTTATGCCATTATTAATGTAAAAAATCTAAATCAAATCATGGCACATGACAAGCTCTTTGTAACAAAGCTAGAACCAGCCCTGTACCTCACATGGATCCAGAGATCTCCTCATTCATTGCTCCAACTGCTCTTGTAGATTTATTTCAAGATGGCAGCTCCGGGGTGTATATTTTCTCAAGAGTCGTGTAACTTTAAACTGCAGGCTGCCCTATCGCAGCTTAGGGGGCATGTCCTTTCTATTGTAGCTTTCTCCCTTTAACTGTCACAGCTTCTAACAGAAGATATGGCTGGTGGAAGTTGAAGATTTAAACTGAGCACGTGCGACCACCTCATTGAGGTGGATAAAGAAATAAGTAAAAGAACAAACAGCAGGCAGCTCTATACATAGCACTGCTATATCTCTATATGACAGCTGCCCCAACACACCCAGCTCTGCTATCTCTCTATATGACAGCTGCCCCAACACACTCAGCTCTGCTATCTCTCTATATGACAGCTGCCCCAGCACACTCAGCTCTGATATATATATATATAATATATATATATATATAATATATACACACATATATATATATATATATATATATATATAAACAGCTGCTCCAGCACACTCAGCTCTACTACATCTATACACATGACAGCTGCCCGTGCACACTCAGCTGGGTGTGCTGGGACAGCTGTTATGTGTATTGAATTATCAGAGATGGGTGTGCTGGGGCAGCTATCATATATAGCGATATAGCAGAGCAGAGTTTGCTGGGGCAGCTGTCATGTGTATAGATGTAGCAGAGCTGGGTGTGCTGGGGCAGCTGTTATGTGTATAGATGTAGCAGTGCTGAGTGTGCTGGGGCAGGCGTCATGTGTATAGATGTACACTGGCTATTAAAGCTATAACAGAGTCTACAGTAGAAGTCTCATATTTTTTTCAGACAGAGGCTATGCAGATCTTGTAGCTGTGTGGGTAAGTGCCTTGCCTCTAATGCAGAAGGTCGTGGGTTCGAGTCCCAGCAGAAACTTTTCTGAAATACACAAGCACTGATTCAGTATTTGAACATACAGGCTGCATCGCATTGCTGACATGGAGGTAAGTGGGTTTCTTTTGTTTGTTTTTTTAAATACCGGACTGTTACTGCCACATGGGGGGAGCGGGGGGCACTTGATACTGGCACATGGAGGGGGGGGGGGAGAGGCACTTGATACTGGCACTATGATACTGGCACATTGGGGGGGTGGCACTATGATACTGGCACATGGGGGGGTGGGAAGGAGAGGGGCACTTGATACTGGCACATTGGGGGGTGGCACTATGATACTGGCACATGGGGGGGTGGCATTATGATACTGGCACATGGGGGGGTGGGTGGGAAGAAGAGAGGCACTTGATACTGGCACATTAGGGGGGGGTGGCACTATGATACTGGTACATTTGGGGGGAGATGGCACTATGATACTGGCACATGGGGGGGAAGGACAGAGGCACTTGATACTGGCACATGTGGGTGTTGGCACTATGATACTGACACATGGGGGGTGGGAAGGAGAGAGGCACTTGATACTGGCACATTGGGGGGGGGGGTGGAACTATGATACTGGCACATGGGGGGGAGAGGCAGTTAATACTGGCACTATGATACTGGCACATGGGGAAGTGGGTGGGAAGGAGAGAGGCATTTGATACTGGCACATTGGGGGGAGATGGCATTATGATACTGGCATATGGGGAGGTGGGTGGGAAGGAGAGAGGCACTTGATACTGGCACATTGGGGGGAGATGGCACTGATACTGGGACATGGGGGGGAGGAGGGGGGTTGGCACTTGATACTGGCACATAATGGGGGGCATCTATGGGGACACTTACTGGCACATTATTGAGGGGCATTAGAAGGGTCCATTTTTACTGGCACATTATTGGGGGGCACCTACTGATGCCACAAAAAAGGGGTATTTTATATGGGGGGCTCTGTGTGGTACTAGTATTATCAAGGGGTTTATCTGTTTCTGCAGTATTGTATTGGGGAGAACAGCGGCACAGTATTGGGGGTGGTAGGATGATTTGTCCAAAAGATGCGAGAATGATGGAAAAGTAGTAAACTAAGATGTATTTATTTTTGTCGAACTGCAGAGACGAAAAATGGCGGAAAACTGGAGGTCTTATCTGAAGGTCTGAAAGGAGAAGATGAGGAAAGAGAACATCTACATCAAAGAGACATCACTGGATGTAAGAGGTATGGGGCACTGTATTACCCTGTATTTCCAATTTTTTTCTAATCCAAATCCAAATACTTTGTTAAAAAAGTAAGGACTCTATTTTTTCATATTAAAAGAATATCGAGTTTGGATTACTTTGTTTCTTACACCGTTCACACAATTCTTATGTACAGGATTCGTAGGATTCGAGATTCGAAAGATTCGAGAACCTTTTCAAATTCAGATTCGAAAAAAATTGGATTCGTCCCACCTCCAAAAAAAAACATAATGGGAAGTAAGGGAAAGAATGTCACAACTTAGAAGCACGGGAGACGCCCCGTGCTTCTAAGTGAAATACATCTACCTGTGCAGCTGAACCAAGGAATATTATGGTGAAAAAACATTAGGGAAGCACAAACATTACTGCTCCTTCACAGTTATGGTTCTACAAATAAACACAGCCATTATGCAAACTTTTTTTTTTTTTTTTTTTTTAACTCAGGTACAGTACACTACAGTACAGATTAGCTGACAAACTAAAAAAAAAGTAATTGCTTTAAGCCTTGCATTCACCATAATTTAGCCACCTGGTGGTAATGGTAAGGGGACTGGTCATATCACCACCTTCATCTAATAGTTACGGAAGCCTTAACTGAACGTCATTTTTTTCTAAACGGCCACAAAAGCTGCACTGATTAATCAATTATATCTTTATAGTGCTCAAAGCACAATTTTTAGACAGGGGCTACACAGAGGCATGTGTCATGTGCCAGGAATATCGCATTGCAACATTGCATGTAATGACTGGCAATGAAGTTGCATGCGGCATGGTGTGACATTCGCAAAAAACATGCTGGAGAAATGGTGAGATGGGTCAGAGCACCGATCCTAGCTACACGGCTTCCATTCATTAAAGAGGGAGTTACAGGAACAGCAAGTGCCATTCCGCTCGGCTGTTTTTGTAAGTCTGGCCACCCGAGGCCGGCGTTTAGTACCATCTCGTCGTGGAAATGGCAAGGGACTACAACTTTAATGGTGTATTTCCATCTTAGACATTTATGGCCTATCCATCCATATCTATAAGAAAGATATGGAAACCACTACTATGGACCTGCACCAATGTGAAGGACGTGGAGTCCCCTGACCAGTCTGTTCACCAATGAAACCAGATGGAGAATGAATAGAGAAGAGGTTGCACATGTGCACAGCTCTCTGTATTTCCCTCTAAGGTGTCCATGTAATAAATCAAATGCTCGAGTCCGACAGAGTTGGAGTACTGTTACCGGCAGCAAACTGGTGGTTCTGAGCAAGTGGTCACCTGTATGATGTCCAAATGTCCTAATAGGGCTTATGGACAGGGGCTCTCATGATTAGAGAACCCCTTGAAGCTTTATTTAAAGCTAGAAAAATAAATTAAAAAAACTTTAAAAGGAGCAATCCAGTCTTATTGCAAAAGTCTACAATATGATTTAGGCCAAATGACTGCGAAAAGACAATGGTCGGGGCCCAAGTACCCTCCACCCTTTCTTATCCACCAAGATAGAAATTGGCTGGCAGTCAGGACTACTGTTATTTGTAACTGTAGGTCAGCATGTAGACTGCTCAAGGAGACACGGAAGGGCATAATCACTCCCCGGGATTCTACAGGATGCCGGTGACAAATAATAAAGGAACAACAGGAATCCATTTTGGGATCATTTCCTGTTTCCTCTGTAAAAAAATGTGAATAAACACCCAAAAAGTCAAGAAGGCTTCACATTTTTCTCTTTTTTTCCAATAAAGTCATTTATTGTATGTTGTCAAAGATCAGCTGACAGACTATTTAGCTGCAATGGGGCTTCTTTTAAAGGCGTTATGCCATGATTGATGTAAAAGGCTATAATCAGACATCATATAGTACATGACAATCTCTTTCTAGCAAAGCTACAATCATCCCTGTACCTCACATGGATCCAGAGATCTCCTCATTCATTGCAGCAACTTTGTTGCTCCAAAGTGAGAGGCATAGTGACAGTCGAGCAGGCACACGTTTCCAGGAAATTCAATATTTACGGCCTATCCTCAGCATAGGTCATCATTCAGAAGCAGACTAGGAGCTTAAAATGGCCCTGGAAAAAAATTTAATTGGCCCCAATGTTGTAGACAGGTCCCAATTTTACAGAAGGTGGGGCAAAACAAGTACATGGGGCCGATATAAGTTGTCAGGGTCAGTGCAGCACAAAATACTATCCCACAGAACCAAATACCACAAATGTGGCACAACATACTACCTAGAAGCTTCTCCCTCTGTGGTGGCCATCAATAGCTGCCACATTCTCTCCTCCAATTCGTCTCTAATATGGATATGGAGCAAGGGGCTTAGGAGGGGAGATGTGGGCCACAACACCAAAGCAGCCCTAGATTCAGCAAGCTGCCTGGTCTTCGCCTAATAATGACCCCCCTATAGTTCCCCCAGTAGTATGTACCTGTCCAACGGTAATGAGGAGGGCTCGGGTGGCCAGTCTGCCCTTGTTATCATTATCTGATCAGTGGGGGTCCTACACCCGGCAGCCCCCACAGACCAGCTATTTGAAAAGACCATGATGCTCTGGTGAGCGCCTCGGCCTCTTCCTGGGCCAGTGACATCACGTTTATTGGTCCTATGGCCTGCATGCACTTTGGTCCTATTCAAATTAAGGGGTCTGGGCTGTAATACCAAGCACAGCCACCATAGAATGTACCTCTATAGCAGTGTTTCCCAACCAGTGTGTCTCCAGCTGTTGCAAAACTACAACTCCCAGCATGCCCGCACAACCAAAGACTGTCCGGGCATGCTAGGAGTTGTAGTTTTGCAACAACTGGAGGCACACTGGTTGGGAAACACTGCTCTATAGAATGTAGCATTGTACTTGGTGTGTTGTAAGGAGGCCATAGCGCTTACCGGTCTCTTCAACCATCTGATCAGCAGTGGTGCCTGGAGTTGGACCTCCACCGATCAGATATTGATGACCTATCCTAAGTATAGGCCACCAATATTAAACCCCCGAAAAAAATTATTTTAAGGCGTTGGCTTCTAAAACCATTTTTCATTAGGTAAAATTTTAGGCTCCCCCTACCAAAAACAAAAAATCTTGTTTGTGGCATAATTTGCATAAAGTTAATCATGATACAAGGTAAGAATTTTATATTCTTAAAGGTGATGTGCAAGAATGGGGTGGGGTTGGCAAAACCCCCACTCGGCCAGACCTGTGAGGGAAGATTACAAACCTGCTGCCTGGCGCTGGCTCCCCACTCCTTCTCCTTCAGACCTGTAAAGCTTCGCTGGGCTTGCTCACTGTAAACATCCGCTTTGACATCCCGCGCCAGTGATTGGCTGTGGTGGTGACCAGCTACCCTTCTGTCAGGACAAATGGTCACATGACACAATGGAATCTGGTCTCCACTGCGACCAGTGATTGGCTGTGGTGGTGACCAGCTACCCTTCTGTCAGGACAAATGGTCACATGACACAATGGAATCTGGTCTCCACTGCGACCAGTGATTGCCTGTGGTGGTGACCAGCTACCCTTCTGTCAGGACAAATGGTCACATGACGCAATGAAATCTGGTCTCCACTGCGACCAGTGATTGGCTGTGGTGGTGACCAGCTACCCTTCTGTCAGGACAAATGGTCACATGACACAATGGAATCTGGTCTCCACTGCGACCAGCGATGGCTGAGGTGATGTCAAACCGGATGCTTACAGCGAGAGAACCCAGTGGAGAATCACAGGAGGAGAACGAGCGAGGAGCCGGCACCAGGAACAGGTAAGTAATCTGCCCTTTAAACGTCTGCCCTAGTTGGGAAGGGGGGGGGGGGGGGGTCATGGAGTTTTCCAAATGCCCCCCATTCTCGCACAACCCCTTTAAAGGATTATTCCGGTAGGTACAAGTTTTCCCCTATACACAGGACATTGGCCATCTCAGAAACATTTGCGACCGGCCGCTCTGGTCATTTTAGAGGAGGAATAAGGGGACTGCAGGGGTTATGGGCCCCCGTTCATGAGATCAGTGGGGGTCCCGGTGGTAAGACCCCCACCGATCCAATAGTCATCCCCTATCCTGTGGATAGGGATAATTTGTGCCTACCGGAATATCCCTTTATGGTTGTCAGGAGATACACAGAATGTGGAGGTAAACTCATTACCTTACGTTCAGAATATATAAGGATATTTTTACATATAATTAACTATTAATTTGTGTCAAAAATGCAAAAAATGTCCAGAAACCCGTCAGCAAAATAGTTAACGGTACAGAATAGGCATATGCCTTCAATGAAAAAAAGCTCAGCAACCTTTTAAGGAATTCGGTTTTCCATTTTTAATAAAAAATACAAAATGGCTTTTCTATATAGAACGTCAAGTAAAAACAGTTGACTGGAGCGCTAGAATATATAATACACGCGGGTAATAATTTTAGAAATGGAAACCTATTTATGACATAATCACTTGCAAATGAACACAAATATGCGGCCCACTTCCAGGAAGGCTCTCCGCGATGCTGCGCCGGGCATCTCATTATTAAGGCTGCAGCAAATCTGATTGTGAGCCATTAAGGCTGCAACCTGCTTCACAGTCAGTAAATTAAAAAGCCCATTTGCAATACACTGAAAACCAGAGTGCATCGAGGCTAATATGGCTAATGGGAAAAAAATCACTGGACAAAAAAACACGCGGAGCAATTTGGAGATGGGCAATAGAAATATTCCTGACTGAGAGGTTGTAATCCATCAAATGTATTGTTTTTTTCACCCCTCCACAACCCGCGCCTTCCCACTAAAGCCTTAATGCAATCAGGAATATGTGAAGAGTATTAGATTTCGGCGGGGGCCGCAGCCAGTTCTGAGGTGTCGCAAATCGAGTTAGCCTGAGAGTCAAACCAGCGATGAACATCTTACTCAGACGTAAAGGGGATGAGACCGCTCCAGGTTTACATAATCAGATCTCAGGCTACGATATTTTACCAACAATGAAAACCCCCAAAAATGTCTGCCAGAGGGTAACAGGGCACCCTACTCACAGCAGCACGCCACCCACAAATGTGTTATCATCGGGCACGTTAGGAATGTAGGTGATGTAAATAGAAGTGTAGTAAAGGCTACTTTCACACTAGCGTTAATATTTTCCGGTATTGAAATCTGTCATAGGGTCTCAATACCTGAAAAAAAAGCTTCAGTTTCGTCCCCATTCATTGTCAATGGGGACAAAACGTAACTGAACAGAACGGAGTGCTCCAACATGCATTCCGTTCCGTTCTCATACTGGAGAGCACACTGCAACATGCTGCGATTTGCTTTCCGTCCTGGGATGCGGAGCAAAACGGATCCGTCCCCATTGACTTGCATTGTGGGTCATGACGGATCCTGTTTCTCTGACACAATAGAAAACGGATCCGTCCCCTATTGACTTTCAATGGAGTTCATGACGGATCCGTCTTGGCTATGTTACAGATAATACAACCGGATCCGTTCATAACTCATGCAGACGGTTGTATTATCGGTAACGGAAGCGTTTCTGCTGAACCCTGCCGGATCCAGTAAAAACGCTAGTGTGAAAGTAGCCTATAGGGGTTGTCAGGGTTGAGGTAAAAAAAAAAAAAAAAAAGTGCCCGAATGGGGGTGTTGAAAACGTGATAAAACAATAAAATAGGCATTACGGAGATCATTCTCTTGCAGGAGTGCCTCTTTAACAGTTGAGAGATTATTAACGGGAATGTATATATTGATATTTTTTTTTACTAATTATGAAGCAAGCTATTTTCTAATCTGTTTTTATTTTTTTTTGTACTTAGTCCACTTTCACACTCGCGTTTTGGCTTTCAGTTTGCGAGATCCGTTCAGGGCTCTCACAGGCGGTCCAAAACGGAACAGTTTGCATTCGAATGCGTTCTGAATGGAAAAGGATGTAAGTCAATGGGGACGGATCCGTTTTACTGACACAATTTGGCACAATAGAAAACGGATCCGTCCCCCATTGACTTTCAATGGTGTTCATGACGGATCCGTCTTGGCTATGTTACAGATAATACAAACGGATCCGTTCTGAACGGATGCAGACGGTTGTATTATCTGAACGGATCCTCACAAACGCAAGTGTGAAAGCAGCCTTAACATGGTGATGGCAACAGTCATTTGGCCCAAGATGCTGCTCTTAGCTGAACCAATGCACTTCCGGAAGTTTGCTTTCCAGCAGTCACTTGAAGATGAAAAGCCTCTGCTGGAGAACAACCCACTGAGGGGCATTTACAAAGCGCTTTACCCGTAAAAAGAGTTGCAAAATATGGCACATATTTAAACTTCTCAATACTTTTCTGAAGTAGAGCGAAAAGGAGGCAGGGCTTCACAGGAGGGGGAGGGGCTTTGTGTGGCCGCCAAATTTGTGATAACTTGGCCCAGAAACTGGTGTAGGTTATAGCTGAAGTCTAGGCCAGCCCCAGAGATGCGCTAATATTTTACGAGACATCTGCCTCTTAATAAATGACGAACATCTCACTCCAGCGCAGGGAGTTTAAGACTGTGTATGGGTACGCCAGTCTTGATAAATGTCCCACAATCACACCTATGTGGGCATAGAATGCCCAAGGAGATGGGAAGAAAGTGAGCTATGACCATCAACAAATCACAAAAAAATAAATATATATTTTAAATTAATTTCTCCCCAAACAAAAGAAAAGAAAAATGAAGCAGCTTCACAAATAGTCCTACTAAAGATCTCCTATCCTCTCTGTGCCGACAGCTCCAATGCAGACTGATACCTCCATGGTACTAGATCAGGAAACATCAGGCAGACGGTGGTCTGACCATCGCCCGTGGTCCACCGTCTACCTGCACACAGTCTAGTTAGATCCTGGAAAACCGCTTCAATGGCCGAGTGTGCATACAGCACAAGGGAATGATTAGGGATATCGGGACACTAAGTATCCCACTCCAGCATTATTGGTGGGATCTAAAGACACTTCTTGGAACCACTGTCTTAAAATAATTATGCAGGTCATCACATATACAAATAGGAACAGCAAGTCCGTGATCATTACCAAATTGTTTGGCCGTTTAATAGTTTTTTAACATTATAATCACTGCAAAATAAATCCACACCTAAATTACAGATCCAAAAGTTCACCTGCAATTACGTATCTGAATTATATGTTTCATGTGAAGCTCATTCTATGACAGCCGCACGCCCTGTATTTTACACTAATTAAAAATCAACTCTTACCAATGTAATCGCATCTGCAGCACATATAAATGTTTTACTCTTACAAGAAGCAAATAAAAAGGAACTTCTAGTGGCTAGAGGTTCCAGAATCAGCTACAGACCCAGAGCTTCCATCATCCAAATTACACGGGGGGGATAAAGCCGGCAGAGTCCTAGCAATGTAGCCATGGTTTGGCAGCACTGTGTATTAAATCAGCATTCAGCGTCACATATAGGTAAAGGGGATAACTAACTGATGACTGGGGTCTAACTGCTGGGATCCCAAGCACGGGGGTCCCATTCCCCTGATCTGATGGAGTGGACGGTCAGGCTTGCGTCCTACTGCTCCATTCATTCTCAATGGAACCTCCGGAAATAGCCAAATGAATATAGCGTCAGGGCACATACCTGACCTGCCGCTCCAACAGCGGGTCAGTCAGGTGAGTATTACTTCTTTTATTATTTTACACCGTTCATAGGCTACTTTCCCACTTGGGTTGTTAAATCCGGTATTGAGATCCGGGGGGGGCCTCTATACCGGAATTAAACGGATCCGTTTTGATTTTGCACATCATGATGTATCTGTTCTGTTAGGATGCGGTTGTGTGAAATCAAAACGGAAAAAAAATAAGGATCCGTCACTAAATACATTGAAAGCCAATGGGTGAAGGATCTGGTTTCTTAGGCTCCTAAAAAAGTGATCCGTCACCAATGACTTACATTGTTTTCAGAGCCGGATCCATTTTTATGACTGGACACAGAACCGCAGCTTACAGCGGTTTTGTGTCGAGTCACAAAACGGAATGCTACCGGAACAGAAGACATCCTGAACGGTTCTCTTTCCATTCAGAATGCATGAGGACTAAATGGAAACATTTTTTCCCGGAATTGAGATCCTCTGCTGCATCTCAATACCGGGTGTCGCGCTGTGATGGGGAGAGCTGAGACACGCCTCCTGAGCTGTGATAGGGAGAGCTGAGACACGCCCCCTGAGCTGTGATAGAGAGAGCTGAGATACGCCTCCTGAGCTGTGATAGGGAGAGCTGAGAAACGCCTCCGGAGCTGTGATAGGGAGAGCCGAGACCCGCCCCCTGAGCTGTGATAGGGAGAGCTGAGACACGCCTCCTGAGCTGTGATAGGGAGAGCTGAGACACACCCCCTGAGCTGCAGCAGGAGAGACACACCCCTGAGCTGTCAGCTTGATATAAATCTAGCAGAGCAATGAATGAGGAGATCTCTGGATCCATGTGAGGTACAGGGCTGGTTCTAGCTTTGTTAGAAAGAGATTGTCATGTACTATACGATGACCGATTTTAATTTTTTACATTACTTTAAGATAAACGCCGCTTTCCATATGGAATTATATAAAATGTGTTCTGCCCGACGGACTAGGTGGTAAGAGCTCTTGCAGATGACTGCCTATGCAGGTGTTTTGTTAATATGGAGGTTAAAAGGACTCTGTTTTTGTGAACTGAAGTGTCTCTAGTTGCTTCCTTGAGTTGTTGGGCAGGTTTCCAATGTGTACAGCAAATTTTCCAGAAGAACTGTGCATGTCAGGTGGCTTAACGTCTCCATGTCCCCCCGTGCTATCAAATGTTCTTTTGTCAATCACGCTATGTGGACTTGCCATGTTGTTTTAAGAAAAAAAAATCTGCTTATACAGTGAAACCTAAATTCATCAGTTGATATAAAAGGTGTATAGAATCCACTCACTCATCGAGCTCATCCTCTTCCTGTCTGGCTTTGTTAGCGTAGAGGTATTTGGTCATATCCACAGGTCTGGCGTTCTTCCTCTTTGCTGGCTGTGGAGAAGATTCTTTATGAAGTTCGATAGCCAGGTCAGGCCCCGCGTCTGGCTCATCAAATGGGTTTCGGTAGGTTGTGAGCTCGGGGTCTTTAAATGGGTTATCATCATCGAATGGCTCCTCCACCTTTAAGGGGGATTTGTCGACAGTTGTTTCTAAAAAGCAGTGAAATGAATGGACACCGTCAGAGGTGGGAGGGACACGAACCTTTGACAAAAAGAATGGTCAACGTCATCATATAGATCTTTCCAGGTGGATTAACAGAGGAACTGGACAAGAGAGCCAAAACTGTATACGAATAAAAACACAAAATAATAGGAGGTAAAATGAAATCTACAATTTGTTTTAACACTTGACTCTCCAACAGTTATTCAACCACAGGTTTCTGCATGACTTCCTAGCATCGGGGTGAATGCAGATTTTGTAAACCCCCCATTTGAAGCGTTTTGGTGCCCACAGTGGAAATAGCAAACTGTGCCCCCATTATAGGGTCCATTCTGGAATCTACCAACCATTGATAGCCCAGATTAACACCTAATACTCCTAGTGGCTTTAGATGGCGAGGAGGTTAATTTCTTAAAACTTACTGTCATACAGCCAGCGCTATATGGTAAAATTTCTGCTTGTGTGAAACCACCACTAGGGGGAGCTCACGGCAGTGGAACATATATAGTTCTTATTGAACTCTATCTATTTAAGTGTTATTAATAAACCATGCCTGAGTCATTTGTAAGAAGTGGAGTTAAGAGGTTTTTTCACCATGGGGGGCCATTTGGACAACACCCCACACATCACCGGAACAGAAACATACTTGCCTGCTTCTCATTGCTGGGTTCCGACTCCCTCATCCGCCAGCTGCCACTCTCTGCGTGTCAACATCCGGTTTGACTGGCCAAAGCAGTGACATGTCCCCCATGAATCATGTTAGTGGTTCATGTGACACATGGGGGACACGTCACCACTGCAGTCAGTCATTGGCTGCATGATATCTTCAAACCAGATGTTGACAAGCGGAGTGCGGCAGAGGGGAACCGCAGGAGCCAGAACCCACTGGCAGGGTGCAGGTTACCTCCGTTGGTTTAAGGGAAGGGGAGGGGTCTGCCTGAAAGGCTCTCCAAGGTGAACAACCCCTTTAAACTGGCTTTACCAGAATTATAACTTATCACTTGTCCACACAATAGGCAACATGTGTCTGATTGCTGGAAGTCTCACAGTTGGGACCCCCATAGATCAAAAGAATGAGGGTCCCATGTAAGCTCTTTAAATGAAGTGGCAGTCACGCATGTACACTGCATTTAGCCCCTGTGGAACTGACTGAGACTGCGAAATACAATGCTCAGATTGTAGTTTTATTGACTTTGAACAGCAGCAAGCATGCATGATTTCCCCCCAATCTTGTCCCATCGAAGGGATCTCCAGTGATCAGGCGATAAATTACGATTCTGGATAAAATCCCTTTAACTCAGCAATGACTTGTGATGGGGTCCTACTATATGGAATAGCTCTTCTAAAATTGGGAAAAAGAGCCCTGGCTGTAAGGGAGTGTACCGCTATCGAATACAGGAAATGTCAGCAAAAACACCTGATGAAATAGGTGGAGGCTTGTAAAAGTCTGCTGGAGGGGGATCTATCATCACAAAGTGAACCTAACTTACCTATGTATGAAATGGGCAAGTGATGAAAAGCACAAGGTGTGAACAACCAGAAGGTAAGAGGGAACAGGGAGCAGTGCTCGCATGGAGAGCAGCCTGCCCCCAGGCTACTTTCACATCTGCGTTCTTGCCTGATCCGGCAGAAATCAGGAAAAACGCTTCCGTCCTGATAATACAACCGTCTGCATCCGTTATAAATGGATCCGGTTGTATTATTTCTAAAACAGCCATGACGGCACTAAAACCATTGTAAGTCAATGGGCGCCGGATCAGATTTATTTTGTTGACCATTGACTTGCATTGTTTCATGCCAGAGCAGTCTTGCTCTGCATTCTATTATGCACTGAAAAATGCTGCTTGCAACGTTTTTCTGTCCGACATTGGAACGCAACCAAACGGAATGCATTCTGGTGCTCTCCGTTCTGCTCAGTTTTGTCCCCATGGACAAGACATGGGGACAAAACTGAAGCGTTTTCCTCCTGTATTGAGATCCAATGGCTGATCTCAATACCGGAAAGGAAAAACGCAGATGTGAAAGTAGCGTAAACAGCTGACTGGCGGGGGTGCTGGCTGTCGGACGCCGAACATTCTCATATGGATGACCTATCCTGAGGATAGGGCATCAATATAAATCGCTGCACAACCTCTAAGTGAAAACAGCTACATGGATTCCACTCCTGGATTCGTTTGTCCACTATTACCTTCAGCATCTGGGTCTCCAAATGGATTGAGATCGGTTGTGTCAGAACTTTCGAAGGGGGTTGAGCCGGAGTTCACCAAATCCTGCTCCTCTTCATCCAGGAAATTCAACTTGTTAATTAGTTCTACAAACAGACAAAGAATGATTTACACCACTAAAATAACAAAGATGACTACTAAGCTTTGGGGAGGTACCGGCTCTCCTTAAGGAGACCAGCTGTGTATGGAGACACTGGCAAAGCTCCATGGGAAAATAATATGCAAAGAGTTGTGCAATAATATGCAAAGACACACTCCTTTGCAAGATTACTGCTACAAACACGGATGAAACATGCAAAAATTAGCATCAAATAAAAACATAATAAACACATACTCATAATATAGGGTCATGCTCACATAGCGGCTCCGTAACACAGGGATACAACTACAAGGGCAATAAATCGGCGTCTGTTTTTTTTGTAGCAAACCCAACAGTTCCTCTTAAGGATTTAAATAGTCAAGTGCAAGAGTTAAAGTAATAAGGCAGGTCAGAGTGCAACCTAAAGCATCCGTATCATGAAGGTGGGAAGCGTGGTGCGTGGCTGGGAGTTGTGACTTTTACATGGGTGAGACAACAGAATTTGGAATATTTCTTTAGTTTTCAGGCTCCTGATACTGATGACCTATCCTGAGGATAAGGAGAAAGTAGGTTTGTTCAGGAGCAGCAACACAAGCGGCTTGTAAAGAGCGAGAGTGGTGGTCAAGATTTTTTATGCCTTGCTGTGAGGTGTTGTTCTAAATAAAGAAGAATATTGGTGATACGCTGCTGTGGCCCTCCACTTTTTCTACTATCCTGAGGATAAGTCATCGATATCCGATCAATGGGGGATCGACACCAGAGACCCCCATCTGTTCCCTGCAGTCGCTGGGTGATTGTGTAGTGACCACTACACTTTGATTGGTAGAAATGAAGAGCGTTGGACCACCATTAATAAGATATCGATGACTTATCCCGAGGACAGGTCATCGATACTAGGAGTCTGAAAAAGCCCTTTAAGAATAGGTTTCTGAAAGACATTCTTACCTACAGATAATGTGACGTTGAATACCAGTATGCAGGATTTCCATCACATTGGCCAGATATAGGGGAATGAACTGGGTTCAGTCTGTTAGTATTTGGTTTATTAGGCATTGTTCAGACTTGTCAACACTGTATTGTCAAAGTTTTGGTCAACAAAGGAGAGGCCAAAACGCCCCAAAACTGGACAACTATATACTGATGGGGTTTAGGTTATGTTCACACCTTATGGATTTTCCTATGGCAAAATTTATTTTCAATGGCTCAGTGGCAGAAATCAGAGCATCAATGGGGTACCCAGGGACATTTCCGAGAAGACAGAGCATGCTTATTCTTCCTGCAGATGATATTTTTTTTTATTTCCACCGACAAAAATCTGCATGGATTTTTTTACTTGGATTTGAGGAGGATACGTTCTGGTTACGGTATATGGAATGGCGGATCCCACCAAGTTCACAGATGGCCTAATGTATATAGACAAGCTGTATTTTAGCCCGTCACTTACCGGTGATATAAGTGTCAGCCGCTGTCCAGCTGACGGACCGCTGTTCATGGAGGGAAGGACTCCAGTAATATTTCATTAGGTAATTGAGATTCATGCAGTCAATATAATCTTCTGACCGGGTTTAGATGTTGCTTTTGTGCTGCTTTTTAAAACGCATTAAAAACTGCATTAAAAAAACCTACGGGGGACATTTATCAAGTCTGCGACCCCAGTTTTGTGGTGTAAAAATGCTGCAAGTGATGCCTGTATGTGACATTTGGTGAACAATTTTGCGACATTTGGTGACCATTGACACTTTCAGAGGTGGTACAAAAAGCAGGTCAGGATTTCAGACACCTTGCAGCACCCTTACATTGAGCAACGTGGCTATCTCCGCAACTCCCATAGAAATGAAAGCAGTGGCTACACACATGCAAGACCGGCCACGCCGTTCATTTCATTTCAGGGGGCTGCAGGGCCTTCTTGTGATTGGTGGGACCCCCATCGATCTAATCGTTATCCCCTATTCTAGATATTACCCTTTTATGATGTATGACTTTTTAAATGTTCTCATCTCCACGCCAGCCAACCCCCTTGGTGTACTTTTACAGACTTAGGAGTACACCACTAATATAGATTATTACTCTGCACTATTTAATAAATTTGGTGCAACCTCACAAAGCAAAGAAAGAATTAAAACGGATACCAAAAACCACAGCAAATGAAAAATCCCCCCCCCCCCCCCATATGTTTACCTCAACTTTTTAATTTTTTTAAAATAAATATTACTACAAATTTTTTCCAGGTGAAATATAATAAATTGTTTCAGTAAATGCTTATGCATCTCTTTCAGGTGAAACACATTAACATGTTGCACCTGTAAAAATTGCATTTGTGGTAAAAACGCATACTTTTTTTATGCCTTTTTTTTTTTTTTAAGTAACATAAAAGGCAACATCTTAACCCAGCCTTAGTGTTTAAAGGGAACCTGTCACCTGGATTTTGGGTATAGAGCTGAGGACATGGGTTGCTAGATGGCCGCTAGCACATCCACAATACCTAGTCCCCATAGCTCTGTGTGCTTTTATTGTGTATAAAAGGCGATTTGATACATATGCAAATTCACCTGAGATGAGTCAGAGCTTGAAAATATGACTCTTCTCTGGTCACACAAGTAAGATATGACTCTTATGTTAATTTGCATAGGTATCAAATCGTTTTCTTGACACAATAAAAGCACACAGAGCTATGGGGACTGGATATTGCGGATGTGCTAGCGGCCATCTAGCAGCCCATGTCCTCAGCTCTATACACAAAATCCCGGTGACAGGTTCCCTTTAAAAAATTGGAAGCTTCCTTTTAATATAAGTTGTCAGTATTAAAGGGGTTTTCCAGGACTGATACTGATGGCCCAACTGCAGGATATGTCATCTATTTCTGAATGGTGGGGGTCCGACTCCTGGCACCCCTGCTGACCAGATGTTTGAAGAGACCGTGGTGCCCCGGTGAGTGCTACCGCCTCCTCAGAGCGCCATCCAACGTATAGGGACTGTGCCTGGTATTGCATCTCAGGCCCATTCACTCATAGAAAATGTGTCCGATTAACATGAGATCACCAACTTTAGGGGAGGCTGTGGCCTCTTCAAACAGCTGATAGTTGCGAGCCCCAGGAGGATGACCCATTCTAAAGATAGGCCACCAATATCAAAATATCAGACAACCCCCTTTTAAACAGTGTCCTTTTGAACACTTTCCCCCACTCCTACTATACTTTGCTGGTTTTACTACAAATGGTCACAGACAGCAATGAGGTAAAGCCACAGTAACAAAAGATGGAGGCACATACGGCCAGCAGGAGGAAGCAAAGCGGACAAGTCAGGGGCAGGATGGAAAAAAAATAGCAAAAGACCAAAGACCTTGGCGAGGACTGGATGGTTTAGCTGCAGGCATGTGTGCTCGCTTTATGGAGTCATCTTGATCTTCAGGTAAGTTGCTCAAGGCATTCAATTGGTTTACAATTTCTGTAAACAGAAGTCAGTTAAGGAGAGAAACGGATTATCACAGAAGAAGCAGCGGCAAAAAGCATCGGGCCCCTGGCCGGAGAGAGAAGAGACAGAGGTTAGGTGGCAGAGGAGGGAGTGTTACATGGAGAGGGGTGGGCTGCATCACTGCACTGAAGACCTCAAGCTCCCCCCCTCAGGATCCATGAACGGGACGGTATAAGTCTGTGTGGTACAGATCCGTAATGCAGTCCCCGTAACGAACCACTGTATCCCCCGATTCCGTACACGCAGGTTTGTCCTCCAGCATGCTCCATCTCATGCCGTATCACATCGGTATTTTCCCCCAAAAAGCAGTGCATCATGCAGAAGTAGTGCAGGCCCGCAGGGTGCCATCATACAGTGCCTGCAGCCATAGCTTTGCCACGTGCATGAGCCCTTACTAGGCAACGATAGCCTGGCGCTATGTGGTAATGCCACCATCCAAATGTCATTTTTGTAAGATTTGGTCGAGTCCTACTGTGTATGATTCAACATCTCTTCTCCACGTCACTAGACAGATCACGCCTCGCTTTACCACAGTTTACTAATCCCATAAAACTGTGACAGTAAACAGTCTCTGAAGACAATCTATAACAATCCTCTTAAAGGGACACTTCTGGAAAAAATATTTGTAATTACTGGTACATATTAAGAGCCTACATATTAATATTCTATGTTATGGTTTTTTGTTTAGTTTTTTTGTTTTACAAAAAAAAATAAAAAATGGTGGAAAGTATTTTGAAACCATTCCATGTATTCTTTTGGTCATGGCTCTGATAGGTAATGTGTCACCCATTCCCCTTAACCCTTTCCCCGCCAAGGAAACATGTCCTAGCATCGTGGCAATTCAGTAGCTAAGGACCTACCTGATAAGTCCTTACCACTGATGGTTGAACCCCCTACTCTCCTCTTCAGCTGGCAGACATCTCAGCGGGGGTGGGGAGGCTGCTTTTTGCTGACATATCTTAAGATTCAAGTCAGGTCTTGTTTTAAAGCTGACAATCTAGGCTTTAAAACAAAACCAAACTGTAGGCACTAGTCACAATATATCAGGAGTTAGAGCACTTACAAATGGATCTCAGTGAAAGCTGAATATACCTGCAGCTTTCATTCCAGGTCTGATTTCTAAGTGCTCTAACTCGTGGTGTATCGGGACTAGAGCCTCCAGTTTGGTCTTGGGGGACCGGTGGGAGACGTGATAACAGACTGCACATGTCCCCAGGAGAAGGATAGCATGGACAGAAGCCCTTCCCCCATTAATCAGGGAGCATACTTGCTCACTAACCCTATCTTGTCCATACTTGATCTATACAGTAAAGTATACTGAACTGCAGGAGGTTCGGGTTTTGTGTCCATAATACAGGAGAAATAAAGCCCCCATATAACACCTCCCTAAAAGCGGCATTAGTTAATGCACTGTAAGAGGTTTAGGAATTTATCATTGTTAATTAGGATTACAGGTTGTATAGGGGGAAGGGAAAGTATATACTGCATCATTCCCAAAACTTATATGCAAAAAAGATGGCTGGTGCATTCCTGCAGATTTTGCATTTCATGAATACATCTAGCATTGAGTGGCAAATTAGAATTTTTGTCCAATTTTTGCTAGTACTCACTCTTTGCTGTAAAGTTGCATGAAGGTGGTTGTGCTTGTGTGTATTAATTATTAGGTTATATTTTTATACACAGTAGGTTTTGTGCTCTCAGAAAATGTAGATTTTGGTAACATTTCAGCTCTTTGCCATGTACAGTATACATACGTGGCTGACGCCCAAATATTACATGGCATCAGTTACTGTGTTTTTAAGAGAACACAAGGTGATTGTGGTTGTCAATAGTCCATCAAGGCTATGGAAATCATCAAGTTGTGTGCCTTGAGAAGATATACATGTTTTGGGGGTGCACAGCTTAAAAAGGTTTTCCGATTGACCTATCCTGAAGATTGGTTATCAGTATCTGATCGTTGGGGCCAACACCCGGGCCCCCCACCGATAAGTTGTTTGAGAAGGCTGTCCGGTGATTGCTGCGGCCTCCTTACAGCTTACCAAGCACAGCAATGCCCATTGGTGACATCCCAGGCCACGTGGCGGATGAATGTGACATCAGTGGCCTAGTGTAAACTGCGAGAAGACTTTGGCACTCATCTGAGCGCTGTGGCCTCCTCAAATACCGTAGCTGATGGGCAGGGGTCCCAGGTGTCAGATCCCCACCAATCAGATAATGATGACCTATCATGAATATAGGTCATCAATATAAGGACTCATGCACACGACTGATCGGCCCGGGGAACACAGTCCGTGTCTCTGCCAGATCTCCCAAGCCCACTGCAGGTCCCCTGGACTGGACCGAGGGGGCATTGGCCTCCCAAAGCCAGTCAGAAACTGGCATAAATTATAGCTCAGACCTACTGTACAGGGCTCATAGCTGGCATAGATGTCAATATCTGGTCCAGTGACTGCCAGAAGATGCACCACATTTATTAAGATGCCCTGAGGAACTTTGTACTCAGACTGGAGTATGTATTTTCTATATCTGCCCCAGTGTCTTGCTGTATTTCTTTACTAGTATACTAAGACGTAACACTGTCACGTTGGTGGGTATGAGTGGCGGCTGGGGAAACTTGAGAATTTCTGGCATTCAGAACAGCTGCAGTCTTTGTTCCTCTGGTGGTTAAATCCATAATAACAGGTTTGTGTTATTATCTCGACATCTCAAAAGGTGCAAAAATATCATTAATGCATTAATGGAGTTACCTGAGGTTATGTGCGGGCTGCATTCATCATGTGATATTAAAGGGAACCATGAAGGACACGCTCGCAGCACGCACAGCAGTAACAGCTACACTTGGGAATCTTTTTGGAAGTTGCAGCAAGTGTTGACTTGTTATCCCCAATACCTATATCCACGCTGACGCACCCTATCAAACACCCTATCCGTGCGCGCCCAGATGAAGCAAACGGGTGCTTTTCCTCTGCACTTGTTAGACATAACCTTCCGCGCCCTCACACCGAGACGGCATCATCTATGAAATGCATCTGTCATGTCCAATATTTGGAACACGTTAGGGCAGATTTACTAGTGAAGCGTTTCATTTGAAAAAGGGGAGAGGCTTACAACGCAAGCTCGTGCGTCAAAACTGCATTAAAATTCTGGCACAAAATATACAACTAATAAGTAGTATAAAGTTGGACTCAACAATTTAAAGGTGTGCCAGAATTATCATCAGCCCTGAGCCACTACAAATCTGGGACATCTTTACACTACCCAGTCTAAGGTAACACTATCTAAATGTTAGACAGGGTTATTAAAGGGGTTATCCGAGACCAACAAGTGCGCGTGCCCCCCCCCCCCCATGCCCGGGCCCCTCACACTGAATCTACTTCCTTGGCTCCCCGCTCCGCCGCTGCTGCTTCTCCCAGTGCACGGATGGAAAAAAAAAACTGTGTCGAGGGGCAGCAGCCAATGGCAGGCGGTGACAGGGACAAGCCTCCCTAGTATTGTGGGTGACGTTAGGGAGGCTTGTCCCCGCCTGCCATTGGCTGCACTGCCGCCCCCCTCACACTGGAGCAGGGAGCCAGGTACGTATAGTCAGTGTGAGGGGCCCCGGCATATGGGAAGAGGGGGCATTTTTTAGATAACCCCTTTATATTTTCCCCAGTGTCCCAGGTTCTAGGCTACCCCCTCCACCCCATGCCCTCTGTCTACCCCCAGAGCTGGACACTCCATTATAGGGGCTTATGACCACAAGAATATTACAGTACTGTGCATGAGGGTTCTTTAAAGGGAAAGTGTCATCAGAAAAATGCCTATTGTGAAATCATGTTTTTAGGTTAAAGGGACTCTGTCACCACTTTCTAACCCCCCCTTTTAAAACTATTGTTCTCTCCATGCCGCCCTTGTGATTACAAAGGTGTTGTTATAACATAAATTCGCTGTCTCGTTTTGATAAAAATACATTTTATCTAACCTGTCAATCTCTTTGGATAAGGTGCCCAGGGCGTTTCTGAAGGTCTGAAGCTGCCGCCCGCCGCCGCCGCCGTTGGTGCCCAGCTCCTCCCCTGATCCTTTCAGCGCCGCCTGAATGTAAAGAAATCCGCCTCCGGCTCTCGCTCAGTCAGTGCCCCCTCCTCCTTTTCAAAGATCCCGCGCGTGCGCACAGGCCTGTGCCTGATGCGCCCGTGCGGACATTTAGAATCAGCCTCATTGAGCGAAGTGCGCGCGCAGCTTCAGACCTTCAGAAACGCCCTGGGCACCTTATCCAAAGAGATTGACAGGTTAGATAAAAGGTATTTTTATCAAACGAGATGGCGAATTTATGTTATAACAACACCTTTGTAATCACAAGGGCGGCATGGAGAGAACAATAGTTTTAAAAGGGGGTGTTAGAAAGTGGTGACAGAGTCCCTTTAAACCTATATTTAAAGAATTTTTGGTAATGGTTTTTTTAATTTTCCAGGTCAATATCTATATAAAAAAAATAAAAAATTCATACAGTTTTCACAATGGCCAGTAATTCTAATATAAGTGCAACATCATGGTCTGTACAGATCACTTTTCAGCAGTCATCTCATTATCATTACAGGCAGAATTAAAATGACAGATATCATCTATATAGACAATATGGGATCCACCATTCACAATAGGTGATATCACAGCTTATCTACTCCCTCCTGACCCTAATGTACACAGGGCATGCCTAGTAAAATTTCTAAAGGGAATAAGTGTCTGATCAGTGGGGGTTTGACTGTTGGGGCCCCCACTGATCACGAGACCTGTGTGCCTCTATTTTAATATAGCGGCAGAAATGCATATGCTCTGTCACTACATTCAATTGTATGGGGCTGCCGGAGACAGCCGAGCCATAGAGCTCAATGGACCAATAGACATGCATGCATGTCTGCCGCTCCATTCTGACTGGGGGCCCCCAGTGGTGGACCCCTGATGATCATTTATCTCCTACCATGTTTTCTAAACACTCATCAATAATCAATATTAAAGGGGATTCCACTGACCGTCATGTGAGTCGGCCCGATGGGCCACTGTAGTAACAGGTTCACCACAGTACTTACCATCAGCTACTTCATACTGTACAGGATTAACCTACAGTATGGAAATGTAGTCCGATAACGTCGTCTATATGACAGGTCTCTGCTCCTTCACGATTACCATTATAATCCACTAAATGACTAAATCCGTCTGCACGGTGTATTAGAACTGTAAATGATCATTTTATACATACAAATCAATTATTAAAATAGCCTGAAAATGCCTCAAGTAAAAAAAATATAAAAAATCCTAATTCAATTTTTATTTATTTTTAAAATTTCAATTGTTGGGAACAATGTATTTAGTTTTACGGCCATAAGGTTTGACTTCATAATTTTTTCAAAGACATGAGCTGAAAATACTGCTTTCTTTGTGGACATTAATAGTATTCTAATGGTATTTCATTCAGCATGTGGAATGTTAATCCCGGCCTGGCCAAATTCCAGCTCAGGTCAAATAATCCTGTCTGTTCATGTCCCACCTGTAAATAAACAGACAAAAACGCATTTTTAACCTGAAGCCCCGAGATAAAAATTGTCCGCTAGAATTACGGAATTATTATCTAGTGAGGCTGTAATAATAGTGGGTGGGAAAAGGCAAAAAGCAGAACAAGATGGTATTCATATTGAGGTCCCCAATCTTCCACAAAAATAAAACAAAAATTATTACTAAAAAAATAGAATTATATGAGATTATATATATACACACACTGATCCAGTACTATGACCTTGAGCATATGAGCAAGCATAGAAGAAATCTTGGTAAATTACCACAGTTTTTCCCTTAGATAAGGTTGGGTAAATTAAAGCAGACTTAAAGGAAATGTGTCACCAATTTTTTTTTTTCTGCCAGTTAAAACCAGATAGCGACATATATCATTTTTTTTTTCTAATCGGTTTTAATTTTCTGATTACAGGTTTTTTTTTTTATTCTATTTCCTGAGGCGGCCATCTTGCCTGAGCTGTCCTTAACAGCATTTACAAAGCATTTAAAGAATTGCTTTACAGCAGCCCCATGGGCCATAGACACAGAATACAGGAGGGGACCTCAATGACGTCTATGGTAGAGTTTTCTGGGCATGCTCTGTGACCTGTGCAGAGGTCATTGTACAAGGAAAGAATAGATGAGCTTTGACAATCGCCTATTGTGAATGGAGGATCTCGTCTTATCTGTGCACAGAGGTGATATATGTCATTCCAAACCTTTCTGTAATGATAAGGAGATAACTGCAGTAAAGTGACCTGTACAGACCAAGTGGCGCATATTATTAGGCCTAGTGGCCAGTAAAAGAACTGCAGGATTTTATGCTTTTTAGTTAAATATATAGATTCACAATTGAAAATTAAGAATAACATAAAAAAATATTTAAAGGGAACCTGTCATTAACTTTATGCTGCCCATACTAACAACAGAATAAAGTAGAGACAGGTGAGTTGATTTCCACGGTCTGTCATTTATAAGTTAAAAGTAAGTGGTTGCAGAGAACCAACAACACAATCATTGCAGACTGGGCCTGGAAAAGAGTCACGGCCACCTGAGAAGAGTCCTGGTTATTCATGAACTCCTGCTCTCCCGCCAACCTGCTGATGGCTGACAGTCTTCTACCGAGTTTTCTCCCTTTCTCTCTAGGAGAGAACTGCCAATCATCAGCAGATGGGCGAGAGAGCAGGAGTTTAGGAATAACCAGGACTCTTCTCAGGTGGCCGTGACTCTTTTCAAGGCCTGGGCTGCAATGATTATGATGCTGGTTCTCAGCAACCACTTACTTTTAGCTGATCCAATTTTTTGGGCAAGTGAAGAGATGAAAAAATGGCAAATCATCAATTTTAAAAATGTTTTTGCGTTATGCCATTGGGATAGGGTACTTTCACACTAGCATTGTAGCATTGCAGATAGTTCCGGCAAACCGTATGCAAACGGAAATATGTTTTTTCCCAGATCCGTTAATATACCGGATCCATCTCATCCGGAATAACTGATCTGGTATTTAAATGTTTTCAAAGATCAAAAGCAAAAATAGCTCCTCCTACGTCCCGGCGCATGCACTGACCGGAAAACCGGATCCGGCAACGCGGCAATTTCTGGAACACTTGGTACCAGATCCAGCATGAATACATCTCTATGGAAATGAATGCCAGATCCAGCAAGTGCGGTATTGTTCTGGGATTTTGGCTGGAAAAAATACCGCAGCAAGCTGAGGTATTTTGTCCGGTCAAGTACCGTACAAGGGACGGAACAGAAGACATCCTGATGCATACTGAACGGCTAAGTTTCCATTCAGAATGCATTAGGACAAAACTGATGCATTATTTTCCCCGGTATTTAGACCCATTACCGGATTTCAATACCAGAAAAGAATAACGCTAGTGTGAAAGTACCCATAAATATTTTTATATTTTAAAGGTTCAGGCATTTTGGGATCTTTATATTTTTTCTTTGTTTGTTTTTTTACTTTGATACTGGAAAAAGGAGAGTGATTTGAATGTTTATATTTTTAAAACTTTTTTAACTTGTTTTTTTAGCCCCCCAGGAGGCTAGAATATGCGATCTTCAGATTTCTTTTAGCTTACATCGTAGTTCAAGACCCTCGTACAACACGTCCGCCATGTTTGCTATTTTGTCTGGTCCATGTACTGTAACCAGGATAATGAAACTACTATACAAATAATGGGAAACTGTGCAACACAATAATGTGCTACATTCTGGCATACGCTGACTCACACACGAGAACCATTGTGTGTCAATCAGAAAAGGCTACTAGTGATGTATGACAGATGCATCATAGTTTCACCCTCCCAAAATGGCTGCCTTATCTGTCTAAAACCAATAGGTGCACTTTAAGATGATGGGAGTTTTCAGGCGTCCAAAAATAATTGTGGATCATTTAAAGATTGAAATAGATATATGTATCTAAGCTAAGTAGCTGACGGCTAGGATGTAGTTTGCGCTATTATGATCCGGTTACTACGGCCAATAACTAACTTTTATGCGTCCATCTCATCTGTAACAATCATTTTGCCCCATAATACTGCAGTCTCCCAATACAAACCTTAGCACTCGCTTGGTCAAAGACGTAAAGGGCATCTGTCAGCAGTTTTGTACCTATGACACTGGCTGACCTGTTACATGTGCACTTAGCAGCTGAAGGCATCTGTGTTGGTCCCATGTTCATATGTGTCCGCACTACTAAGAAAAATGATGTTTTAATATATGAAAATAAGCCTCTAGGAGCAACGGGGGCGTTGCCGTTACACCTAGAGGCTCTGCTCTCTCTGCAACTGCCGCACCCTCTGCACTTTCATTGACAGGGCCAGGTGTGATGACATTTACAGGGCCTGACCCTGTCAATCAAAGTGCAAAAGGCACGGCAGTTGCAGAGAGAGCAGAGCCTCTAGGTGTAACAGCAACGCCCCCGTTGCTCCTAGAGGCTAATTAGCATATATTAAAACTTTATTTTTCTCAGTAATGCAGGCACATATGAACATGGGACCAACACAGATGCCTTCAGCTGCCAAGCGCACATGTAACAGGTCAGCCAGTGTCATGGGTACAAATCTGCTGACAGATGCCCTTTAACAAGCTACATATGTTTATTAGTAAAACGCAGTTTCTTTCTTCAGCTTTCCCTAAGGGGATTCTGCTAAGTGGATCTGAGCTTCAGTTGCCTAGCAACCGCTTGAATCCTTTCTGGATGACTACCATTTCAGTACACGTACAGATGTGATCACATGAAAGTCTATCTGCTCAAAGTGCCATCAAAACCTTGGTTTAGGTCCCCACAAGGCAGAATGAGATGAGTGCATAATAAAGGATGCCCCTTCTAGACGAAATCTACCATGAAATTTACAGAAAAATATTAACTGGGGAAAGAAAAGAACACTTACCTGGGGCCTCCTTTTCATCTTTTCAGTTGTAGATCCACTAATTCCCAGGCTTTTTTTCTGCCATCCAAGATGGCTGCCCTGCCTCTCAGACTACCCGGGGCTTAGTCCAAACCACTTTCGGCTTGTTCAGCCCTGCTCTTGGATTGGCCAGCACTGCTCACATGAGCAGCACTGTCCAATCCAAGGGCAGCAGAAAGTGCCTTGGGCTAACAAGTGCACAGTATGCATCAGGTAGTCTGAGAAGCGGTGCGGCCATCTTGGAGGACAGAAGAGGAGCCAGGGAATTGGTGGATCTGCAGATCTCCAATGAAAAGGAGAGCAATATTTAAGTGTTCTGTTCGTTCCCCCGTTGTACATTTTTTCCGTTGAATTGTGGAGTCATTTTAAAAGAGGTTTTCAGACTTATTTTTTTTATAGAGATGAACTATCCTCAGGATAGGTCATCAGTATCTGGTTGGCAGGTCAGACACCCAGGACCCCCGCCAATCAGCTGCTCTATTGAGTGCCGCTGCCTCCTCACAGCTCACCAAGCACAGCGCCGTACATTGTGTAGTGGCTGTGTTTGGTATTGCAGCTCTGCCACATTCACTAGCATGGGACTGAGCAGTACCTAGGCGACGTGACAGATGACCATGCCGTCACTGGGTAATCTGCGAGAAGGCCGTGGCGCTCGCTACTAATTAGGATTAAAATTTTTAGAGGCATGCAGGTGACTTCCTACAAGTGTGTGACAGATAGAGAAACTGGACTGTCCCTCTGGGTCAAGAAAGGTTGCGTCTACGGCAGAGAAGCTCCCGAAGTACACAATAAATATGTCCTTAGGACTACATTAGCCAATGGGGCCAAGAAAGTGTCCTTTTAGCTTCCGTCTGGCCAGTACACATTAGCGCGCCATTCCATACAGCGGCATCCAGTAACCAGGACCGTATCGGAAACAGATGCCACAAAGTGGCGTCCATTTAATGTGCATGTTCTGGCAGCAGAGACTAACAGGAAATACTTATTTGAAAAAAATTTGAATACATTTCCAGAAGACATTGGGAGACAAATCAGATTAATATAAAACCTGAAGTACAACGTTGGTTAAGAACGTCATGGGTCGGACTGTTCTGGAATGTGAAGCGTGCACGTGCACGTGTCATGACCGCCGCTCACATGCTGTAGCACTACACACCTGTTATTTTAGCAGTCTTTTCTTCCTGGTTAACTCTATTCTCCTCGTCATCCTCGTTGTCTTCCTCAAAATCATCCAGGTTTCCTATGTCCGCTTGTTTCATGCTCATCAGACTGGCAAGACTTTGCATGTCTTCATCACTGAAAGAAATAAGCCCCTGCTAATTCCCATCATTTACACCTCAAAAATAATAACGACTGAAAGATCTGCTCACGGAAGGGAGAAGAACGAGACTCGGCAGCGAGTAGATTAGTATGGACAACCTTGCAGGACTTCTTGCGATTTAGTGGCAGGGCTCCCCCTCAAACAGGACTTCTACCCACAATACCTCGGAACCAGGGACGGGTGTGAAAATACAACAAAACCCAGTTTTCTTTCAATTAAACCTGTACAACCCCTCAACAAATAGATATTTACTGTGCTTTATCCAATGAACTCAATTTCTCACAGTTTTCAAAATCCCTGCTTACAGGCATTGTTTACAGGGCATCTGTCAGCAGTTTTGTACCTATGACACTGGCTGACCCATTACATGTGCGCTTGGCAGCTGAAGACATCTGTGTTGGTCCCATGTTAATATGTGCCCGCATTGCTGAGAAAAATGATGATTTTATATATGCAAATTAACCTTTAGGAGCAACGGGGGCGTTGCCATTACACCTAGAGGCTCAGCTCTCTTTGCAACTGCCGCACCTAAGAATAGGCCATCATCCAGTTATATAAGGAATAATCTTTGGAATGTCCCTTTAAAGGGCTAGTCCACAATTTTGATAATGATTGCCTACCCTCAGGAAAGGCCATCAATATCAGATCATCTGGGCTTCAACACCCCACACCGACCTCCATTGTGTAGTGGGCGGAGCTGGTAACTGTGGTGCTGCTCGCTCTGATGTTACCAGCTCCGTCCACTACACAATGGATGGAGCAGTGTAGTCAGGGGCAGACTGGGAACTTAAAGTGACCTTGGAAGAAAATAATAAAAGTGCAAGGCGGGTCCAAATTGACAGAAGGCTGGGCAACACAAGTAGGCAGGGCCAGCAAATCCATATTGTGGCACAAAATACCGCTCCAGCACAGCAAAATTCTTCCTCAGAAGCTGTCCCTCTGTGGTGGCCCGCACCAGCTGCCACGTTCTGTCCTCCTACTCCAGGTGCCTCAGGATGGCAATATAGTTCAATTCAGGAATCAGGAGGGCACCTGTGGTCACCAACCAAGTACATAACTACTTGACACCCCCAGCGTTAATTAACTCTGGGAGCGACAGATCATTACTTACATGGTGGATGGCCTTTAGGAGGGCTCAGGTGGCTACTGGGCATTAGCCCACCAAGAAATTTCTCTGTAGCCTTTATGGCCAAGCTCTGGCACCGAAGCTACAGAGAAAAAGCTGATCGGTGGGGATGCGGGGTGTCGATCTCCAATCTGATACTGATGGCCTATCCTGAGACAGGCTATCAATATCAAAATCCTAGACAAACCCCTTAAGTTCTGAAGTAGCCCAACATAGGCCTTTACCCTGTGGCTGTATCCTGGTGGCAGGACCAGTTAGTATATGATCAGGTCAAATATGTCTTAAAAGGTATAGCGAACATATTTATAAATTTTATCAGCGTCATTATTTGTGTACAACCAATTTTTTTTTCAGGTTATGTGCTAAAAAAAACTTTAAAAAAAATTAAACTTGACTCATAGGAACCAATGTCACGTATTTATAATAATCAGACGTCTGCTTTCAGAGAGTCAGTTCTTCCAAATGGTTAGAAAGCAGGGCGCATTTGTACTGTGCAATATGCAAGAAAGAATATTATTACACAGCAGGGTTGCAGTATTGGCTATTTGCAAAAATATCTGTTACTGACGCTGAACAGAAAACATTTTTTTGCAATTTTTTTATTATTTTTTTTATTAAGAGAAATGATCCATTTCAGAAAGGGAAGAAATAATACCCTATCTGCATTTTGATGGCTTGCTCGCAATTTAATTATATATTTCTGTAATTGGCATTCTGCACAATTCCCACCCACAATGTGTACTATAGTGCTGCGGATTAACACTGGACATTGAAATAGACTTTTCTTTGCCTCCCAAGGAATCTGCACATTTTAATACCTGCGGAGATGATTGCAGGATAGAACACAATTAAATGTTGTCAGGCAACAAAACTGAACTTTGGTAATGTGGTAACCAAGAAGAAAGATAAAAGAAAGAGAGAAAGGGGATAAAAAAGAAATGACTAGATTACACAGAATAGCAGAAATCTACAAATTAAAATGGTTCAGTTCTGAATTTCTTCTTACAGTAATTGAATGCCACCCCTCCCCCTCCTTTCCGAAAGTCAAAACAGCCCGTGCTTAGAAAATATCATCGCCCTACCTACATTAACATTCCATTAAATGTCCTAACAGCTGGCGCTCCGCAACGTCTACGGAACAATCCGCATCCACAAAATACCTCCAATTAACTCAGCCAGTTCTCCTATCGTTCCTACCATATTACACATTCAAAATAGCATAAAAAAGAACAAAAAACAACCACCCAGCAATGGAAGAAGACTTACGTAGCTTTGCCCTCTCGGAGGAAAATGCAAGATAAGGAGAACTGCAGAGTGGCGGATACAACCTTCTTGGATAGGGGTTTGAATTTCAGCTTGACATCGGTTTGGGTAGGCATCGGGCTCGCGTATTGCTTCATGTTGATGTTGCTGGTTGCAAGAGCTTTCCGACGACCAGAAGGAGATTCCTACAGGCAGAAGTAGAAGAGAGAAATTCACCAAATACACTAACTTATGCCCCAAAGGCTGTCTAATAAATTAATACAGGACCACAAAACCAAAAAGACAGGCACTGGAGGCTCACAAGAAGCTAAAAACATCATAGCTCAATGAGTCATGAAAGTACAAGGAGTCCAATGGGCACCATGCAATGCTACACTTCGCCTGTGGTGGCAGTGCAGGTAAAATGAACAGTTGCTGCCAGAACAGCTAAACAGCAGAGCTTCAAGAAGCAGAGCACTATCAGGATAGGTCATCCATATCAGATCCGTGGGGGTCAGACATCAGCCGCTCCTATCTGCTGTTCCCAAGTCGCTCCAAAAATAATAACCGAAACTGCTCAGCTCCGTCCATTGTGTTGTGGACTGAGCTGGTTACCGCAGCAGTGCTTCCACTGTTGTAAGAAATACAGGTTTTGGAAATAATATATGTATTATATTGCATTATATTGTATAGATTATGAGGGATTTATTTGTGTGAATCAGAGACGGGTATATATGTGTGTATACTTCATTAGTATGCATGTATCTAGCTCCTTTTGTCTTACTCCGATTCTCACAGATAAAGGAATATCCTGCATCTCTTACATATGCTCATTGGTAGAGAACAAAAAGGCACCCAAAATGTGTGAATAAGAGCAGAGTGTCATAAAATGCAAAAATTACTGGTTGACCAAGATTCAGCCTCTGCGCAGGCCCACCGACTCTCAGATAACCGATATAAGGGGGGTTGGCAAGGATGGGGTTTGAGAGCTTTCAAGGAATAAGGCTAGGTCTACACGACGACATGTGTCGCGCGACATAGATAGGGCACAACTACCCTGCAACATTTGTCGCGCGACAATTTTTATGATAGTCTATGGTGTCGCAATGCGACATGCAACATGCTGCGTCAGTCGCAGAAAAATCCATCTCAAATGCATGTCGCATGTTGCCGTGTGACACCATAGACTATCATTATAAATGTTGTCGCGTGACATTGGTGCGACAAATATTGTCGTGTAGACCTAGCATAAAAGATCCATGCTTTGGGGAAGCTGGAGGAGGAGGCTGGGAGGAAGAGAGGACAGGAGAGGGCAGAGGAGAGACAAGGATTGGGAGCCCATGTGTGGTAACTATAAACTGTAAGGAATTTTAATGTTGAGTTAAAGTAGTATTATATTGTATCCTGGAAATTTCTAGTAATTATAATTATTGTTATGTGAGTATAAGTCTCTCTCTATGTAATAGTTATTTCTTTTTGTTCCAGTGTAACTCCATATATACTCATCAATAATACTGTAATATCAATTGTCTACACTATACAATATATCTTTTTTTATACATTCACTCTTGTGTCTCATTTATTGCATCCAACCTCGAATCAGACCCAGTAAGAAGGTGTATTGTATATATTTATATATAATACTTTCTTACACTGTGTTCACAACACAATGGACCAAGTGGTGTAGTTCTGGCATCGGAGCAACTCAGAAATAGCCAGTGTCAGACCCCAGCCCATCTTATACAGTTGTGTCCAAAATAATAGCAGTGTGTTAAAAAAAAAAAAAAAAAGTGAATAAAGCTCAAAATCCTTCGAATAGCTTTTATCTCCATACACACAAATGCATTGGGAACACTACACATTCTATTCCAAATCAAAACATGAAAAAAAAAAATCAAATTTGTGTTGTTCCTGTGAACAGGTATTCCAGCCCAGGATGTTTGGATGACATTCCACAGTTCTTCTCTATTTCTTGGTTTTGCCTCTATTGGATTAAGATCTGGGTATTGGGCTGACCGCTCCATAACGTCAATCTTGTTGGTCTGGAACCAAGATGTTGCACGTTTACTGGTGTGTTTGGGGTCGTTGTCTTGTTGGAACACCCATTTCAAGGGCATTTCCTCTTCAGCATAAGGCAGCATGACCTCTTCAAGTATTCTGATGTATTCAAACTGATCCATGATCCCTGGTATGCGATAAATAGGCCCAACACATAGTATGAGAAACATCCCTATATCATGATGCCTGCGCCGCCATGCTTCACTGTCTTCACAGTGTACTGTGGCTGAATTCAGTGTTTGGGGGTCGTCTGACAAACTGTCTCCGGCCACTAGACCCAAAAAGAACAATCTTACTTTCATCAGTCCACAAAATGTCTCTTTAGGCCAGTAAATGTGCTCTTTGACAAATTGTAACCTCTTCAGCATATGTCTTTTTTTCGACAGTGGGACTTTGCGGGGGCTTCTTGCAGATAGCTTGGCTTCACATAGGCGTCTTCTCATTGTAACAGTACTCACAGGTAACGTAAGACCTTCTTTGATCTTCCTAGAGCTGATTGTTGGCCGAGTCCTTGCCATTTTGGCTATTCTTCTATCCATTCGAATGGTAGTTTTTCGCTTTCTTCCACGTCTTTCAGGTTTTGGTTGCCGTTTTAAAACATTTGCGATCATTTTAGCTGAGCAGCCCATCATTTTCTGCACTTCTTATATGTTTTCCCCTCTCCAATCAATTTATTAAGCAAGGTACGCTGTTCTTCTGAACAATGTCTGGAACGACCCATTTTCCTCAGAATTTCAGAGAGAAATGCACTGTAACCAGCAAGTACAACATTTGCTGCCTTCCTTAAATAAGGGCAATAATTGCCACCTGTTTTTCAAAGAATGAATGACCTCACTCATTGAACTCCACACTGCTATTATTTTCAACATGCCCCTTTCAATTAGTGATTCAATTACACAGAATCAGCAGCAAGCATGTGATGACTGTCGGGCCTGTTGGAATTCTATTACTCTACTACACCTGCTAGTAAATTATTTGCCATGTAGAAATATCATTTCTACTAAAAACAGTGATTGATCAGGTTAGTTATGTCTGACTGCTATTATTTTGAACACAACCTTATAGCTGGCCTATTTTGAGAAAAGGCCTTCGATGTAAAAAGCCTGAGCAGACCTGCAAACAGAAGCATGATAAATGGTCACATGATGCAAGGGGAGTGGTCACCGCTGAGGCCAACGTCAAAAAGGAAGTTTACATCCATGGAGCTCAGCGAGTCAGTGGAGTCCAGAGAGTGAAGATGCTGCAGGCCAGCAACAGGAAGCAAGCGAATATGCTTCCTTTCACAGGTCTGCCCAGAAGGGAGGGGGGGGGGGGGGGGGTGGCCGAAGGCGCACAACCCCTTTAAAAGGAATCTGTCACCAGGGACCTCCCTATCTAACAGTTTGAATAGACACTTAGCTGTGGTTCACCTGATTAAAACGCTGTTGTTGATCCGAGGCTCCGTTCCCGAGTTATAATACTTTTTCTTAATATGCAACTAAGGGGGTCATTTATAAAGCTGAAATACGCCTAGATTAGGCACAGATTACGGCACAATGCTAATTGCACCGCAATCTGCGACTTTTCCCCGCTCTCGCCAGGTCTAAAAAAGTTATACGCCTCTTAATAACTCCGGCTGGTCAAGCGCAGGGGTTTAATAACCCCTTAGCACAGAACGCCGTGCATGTACGGCGGGGAAAACTGTGCCAGAACACATTCCGCCGTACATGCACGGCGTTCATTTAAATGCTCCACGGCTGAGATTGCGCGCCTGAAGCGCAACTTACCCCACTATGTCGGGGAGCGATTAACTTGCCCTTGACGGCCAGGGACTAATCAGCTGTGGTCCCGGCCGCAGATCACCGCCACACATCTTTTCCTACCTACGAGTGATCACACGTGTGTGCGCATGCCCGCACACATCTCCTCCTCTTTTGGCATCTGGCTCTCACTGAAATTAGAGGATCGGAGATGAGAAATAGCTTTCTGTACATAATTCATTGTGATTGGTCCACAGTCAGGAACTGACCAATCACAATGAGTTATGTACAGAATGCTATATCTCATCTTCAAACCTCTCATTTCACTGACAGAAGTGATCAGAGCCAGTGAAACAGACTAGTGGGGGAAAAAAAAAAAAAAACACACACACACACATACACTCCAAAAGTGCCCCTCATTTGTCCCCTGTGCCCCGTCACTGTGTGCTGTCTGCCAATAGTGACAGTACATCAGCACCCACAATTACACTTCAATAAACCCCCCCAGTCCCTGTCATCCATACTGTCGGTAACCTGTCAGAAAGCTTTTTTGGCAATTCATTAGGGTTAGAGCTCTGGTTTTAGGGTAAGTTAGACTAATGTTTATTGTAAAAAAATAATAATAATTTGAATACAAAAATATTGTCAGTACTTGTCTCCAATTATAAATACTCCATTTCAAACCCCCCCCCCCCCCCCCCAAATACCTCCGAACCTCTATCTTCTATCTGTGACCATTCCTCGCCAGCAGTGACAAATTTCTGTCACCAGTGTCTCAACGGGTGTACAGCGCCGAGGAGGCTTATGCCGTACTAGCCTCAGAGTCTGACTGACAGTGGAGAAGAAGAATCCTTTCTTGTGTATAGCTCTTCTTCGGATTCATCAGTTGACGAACCCTCTCACAGACGCAGTAGAGTTAGCAGCGCATCAGCTTCTACAAATGACCCCAGCTGGACTTCTGCTACTAACGTTGTACCTCAGCTGCCGGACTTTACGGCCACTACGGGCATTCATGTAAACACTGCAGTGTTCACGGAAGCTGATTTTTTTCCACCTTTTTTTTTTCTGATGAAGTGATAGACATGATGGTGGAGGTGGAGCAAACTAATCTTTATGCCAATCAATTTTTAGCCGCCCACCCCAACTGATACTATGCAAGACCCCTTCAGTGGACTCTCACAAACCCTTTGGAGATAAAAAAATGTTTGGGGTCTAATACTTAATATGGGGATAATTAAAAAACCATCACTACGGTCATATTGGAGTATGACCTTTTACATCACTCGCCAATATACCGCACCATAATGTCCAGGACCCGATTCGAAAGTCTCCTGAAATTTCTACATTATAACAATAATGCAGATTGTCCACCCCCTAATGATCCTGGATACGATCGTTTATACACAATTCGGCCCATTATAGATTATTATAATCTCAAGCTTGCCCAGGTCTACACCCCCCCAAAAGCATCTGTCCATTGATAAATCCCTTGTGCACTTCAAGGGCAGACTGCATTTTCGCCAATACCTGCCCAACAAACGGGCATCAAACTCTACAAACTATGTGAAAGCCAAAGTGGCTATACACATACATTTAGAGTTTACGAGGGAAAAAGATTCAAAAATGGAACCCCCAGAGTGCCCCCCTCTCCTTGGAATAGCAGGAAAAATAGTATGGGACTTGATTCACCCCCTGCTAGGTCAAGGGTACAACTTGTACCTTGACAACTTCTACACAAGTGTCCCACTACTGAAATGCCTGTTTTCCAGAGACACTGTTGCATGCGGAACTATCAGATGAAACCAAAAACAACTGCCTACAAATATTATAGACCAAAGAATAAGAGTGAGGGAAAGCAGGGCAGTTTGCAGTGATAACATGATGCTTGTTAAGTACAAAGACAAGCGTGACGTCTTTGTACTTACTACCATACATGGTGACAGATCAACCCCTGTTCCAGTTTGTGGATCCACATAATCAGTCCCCAAACCTGTGTGCATCCAGGACCATAATAAGTTTATGGGAGGGGTGGATCTGTCAGACCAGGTACTGCAACCATACACTGCCCTCCGCAAAACTCGGGCATGGTATAAAATCTATAATGCTTTTGTAATATACAGAAGTGCAGGAAACAGAGGAAAATTCCTGCACTTTCAAGAAAAAGTAATAAAGAACTTTTTATTTGGGGGAACAGGAAGGGGAAGGGAGCAGGGCCACAGGAAGTGAGAGCAGAATAATACGAGGACAGCATTTCCCTGGGGTAGTTCCCCCCACAGAGACAGAGTAGGCCACAAAAAACATGTTGTGTATGCTCCAGAAATGGAATCAGGAAAGACACCATCATTGTGAGATGTGCCGCTCAAAGCCGGGTCTTAGCATAAAAGATTGTTTTAGAATCTACCACACCTCTGTTGACTTAACTAAACCCCCATTGATCATTTTATAAAACACCCCCTTGAAACTGTATGCTGGTAAAAATTCTAATTTCCCTTTTCTCCACATTTCAATTGGCATTCTAATAAAACCCATAACAAAGCTAAAAATTCTCATTACACCCCTAGATGAATACCTTGACGGTGTTGTTTTACAAAAGGAGACTATAACTTTGTATGTTCTGGTAGCTCAGAGCCTCTGCAATGTGATGACATATTATACAACATTTTTCTTTGATATAATTTGAGATTGCTACATGCTCGCTACATGCCTTGAAAAATTCCGGGGGGGGGGGGGGGTCACTTCTTGGGGTTTTCCACTATAGGGGTACCTCAGGGTGTCTTCAAATGTGACATGGCACTTGAAAATTATTCTAGCAAAATCTGCCCTCCAAAAGCCATATAGCGGTCCTTGCCTTTTGAACCCTGTTGTGTGCCCATACAGCAGTTTACGGCCACATATGGGGTGTTTCTGTAAACTACAGAATCAGGGCAATAAATATTGAGTTTGGTTTGGCTGTTAAACCTTGCTTTGTTACTGGAAAAAAAATGGACTAAAATAGAAAATCTGCCAAAAAGTTAAATTCTGAAATGTAATCTCTATTTTCCATTAATTCTTGTGGAACACCTAAAGGGTTAACAACATTTGTAAAAATCAGTTTTGAATACCTTGAGGGGTGTAGTTTCTAAAATGGGGCCATTTACAGGTGGTTTCTATTATGTAAGCCTCACAAAGTGACTACAGACCTGAACTGGTCCTTAAAAAGTGGGTTTTGGGAATGTTGTGAAAAATTTCAAGATTTGCTTCTAAACTTCTAAGCCTTGTAACGTCCCCAAAAAATAAAATGGCATTCACAATATGATCCAAACATGAAGTAGACATATGGGGAATGTAAAGTAATAACTATTTTTGGAGATATTACTATGTATTATAAAAGTAGAGAAATTGAAACTCGGAAATTTGCAAATGTTTCCAAATTTTTGGTAAATTTTACATGAAGTACAATATGTGACAAGGAAACAATCTCAGAATGGCCTGGATAAGTAAAAGCATTTTAAAGTTATTACCACACAAAGTGACACATCAGATTTTTAAAAATCATTCTGGTCCTTAAGGTGAAAAATGGCCCAGTCCTTAAGAGGTAAAGACCGGCATCTAAAACGCCGGTCTTAATAAATGACCACCTGAGTATTTGGGCAATGAGGGTGTCACCATTGCTCTGGTTGCACCCAAGCTCTACATCTCTCTGAGGGCAGCCCCTCCCTCGCTGCTCTGCCACTGCCTGGCACTGTCAATCAAAGCAGCCTGGGAGGGGCTGGCCACAAAAAGCTGTGGAATTAGGGTGCAACAAAAGCACTGGTGACACCCTTATTGCACCAAAGCCCTAATTTGCATATTAAGAAAAAAGTATCATAACTTGGGAATGGAGCCTCGGATCAACAAAAGAAAAACAGCGTTTTAAATCAGGCGAACCACAGTTATCTGTCTATGCAAACAGGTGGATAGGTCGGTCAATGGTGACAGATTCCCTTTCCCTAACTTTACTTGATTAAAGTCGGATTCCCACCTTAGGAAATAACGGCATGTCAATCATATGCCCTAAACAGTAGATGGGTGCAGCTCCCACATTCTGCAATGGAGATGTGGATGCTTTTGCGTGCTGCAATCTCCATTGACGTCTATGGAAGTTACAGAATAAGCCAGGCTCAGTTTACATGGCTTTTTCTAGAAATCCCATAGACTACAATAGCCTCCCTGCACACAGGCAGAAACCTCTCCAAAGAAGTGTACTGTACGGAGAATACAAAGCCCGGGAATCAGGAACATGCCTGACTGGTCCCCGTATTCCCAATAGGCGAGTGTCCCTGTGGCAGAAATGTATGGCATATTATAAAATGCCACAGATAGAGGTCCCCTTTAACAATTTCTTTCTAAAGCAATTGCAGGGGAATATATACACTACACCAGATTTCTGCAGGACCTTTATGCAAATGAACCAAAAGTCCCCATATTATAATAAAGTCTCTCCATTGTTTGGCTGGTTATGTAATATGACCACTCACATGGAGGTGAAGGAAGCGGTTCTCAAACGTAAGCCCTTAATAGGATCTTAAACCAGTTTTACAAGTCTGTCAATAGCTCACATATTAATGCAAGGTGAAGAGTTCAATTTGTGCAAAAAATGAGAAGAGCCTGCCACTGTGGGGCACCCGGCTGCTCCTACTGTCGACGTCGCCTTTAAGGACCTACATGGGGTGACAGTCTATTGGGCGCTCTGGCTATGTAAGATCAGGGAGCGGTACACCTGAGGTCAGGGAGAGGGGAGCTTCACAGGTCAAATGATATAAATCGCATAGTATCACAAGGAGAAAAAAAACTAATAAAAAATAAAATCACACATTAACATGTTTTTTGATATTTGACATTTCACAGCTTCAAGCCAAATTAGATTTTCCACTTCTCCAAAGGCAAGCTATGAAGACATGTATACTGTATGTACCACACCTTATTTATTAAAATGTCAGTGCCAGGGCATAGGACCAGGCATGCCCTGCACAGCAGCCAAGGAAACCCGTGCGTAGATCGCCTAGGAAGGGCAACTGTCATTAATAAGGTCACACTGGCATTTGGCAAGCCCATGAAGAGTATAGAAGACCAACGCATCAATGTACGTCAGCTGCATTAATTACTGCTCTGGGCACAACTGGTACAACTGGATCTCTCTCATCTCTCCGTGAAGCTTCGTAACTCTGGGCGTGTTTGGTGGCCAAAAATTCCAAACCGCAAAGCTATAAGTGAAGAAACGATCTGCGACAAATGGACACAACGAAGTGTACTCTCAGGCCACGTTCACCTATGTGCTGTGAGGTCCGGCAGAACAGTAGCCAGTTACCACATTCACTGTAATGGGATCCGGCAGCTTTACACCATATATGCCGGCTTTCAGATGGACAAAAAATGCTGCAAGTAGTATTTTCTTCCCGGCCGAAAGCTGGCATATATGCAGGATACAGTGAGCTCTGGCCGTCCGTTCCTCCACCGGAGTTCACAGCACATATGTGAACACAGCCTTACTTTAAACCAAGGGAACAGAATTCACTAGACCATAAATTGAGTCATCTGAAGGAGCAATTAACTTGAACAATACGTTAAACAAGGCTGCAGTTCACACGCTCACTGGAAATCGAGGCGAAAGGTGTTACTCAACATGTTTAGATGACAACTCAATTACCCTGAAAGAAGACAAGTCATGACCCGCACTACCTCATGCCGTAAATTGGAGCTTGCAACACACATTTTGCAAATAACACATACATTAGTCAGGTGAGGCTCAGAGCGCTGCCACATGTTGCCGCTGTGCTGCAGTCTGGAGGCAACATACCTGCCGTTATGGGGTGTTTTGTTCCAGTAAAGGGAAAACACACAGCAGACTTAAATTACCATATTTTTCGCTTTATAAGACGCACCTGATGATAAGACACACCTAAGTTTTAGAGGGGGAAAATAAGAAAATAATATTTTTCATTAGACCTTAGAACAGACCCCCAATCTTCATCAGACCCCCAAACTACAGTAGACCCTCAATCATCATCAAACCTCAGATCAGACCCCCACATTAAACCTCAGATCAAGAAAAAGAAAACCAGTGGAGCGCCAAGTAATGAGCAGTGATGAGGAAAGTTCTGAGGTGAATTGACGACTCAGGGCTCTTTCACACCTGCGTTATAGTCTTCCGGCATAGAGTTCCGTCGTCGGGGCTCTATGCCGGAAGAATACTGATCAGGATTTTCCTAATGCATTCTGAATGGACAGTCCGTCCTTCAGGATGCATCAGGATGTCTTCCGTTCCGGAACGGAACGTTTTTTGGCCGCAGCAAATAGCGCAGCATGCTGCGCTTTTTGCTCCGGCCAAAAATCCCGAACACTTGCCGCAAGGCCGGATCCGGAATGAATGCCCATTGAAAGGCATTGATCCGGATCCGGCCTTAAGCTAAACGTCGTTTCGGCGCATTGCCGGATGCGACGTTTAGCTTTTTCTCAATGGTTACCATGGCTGCTGGGACGCTAAAGTCCTGGCAGCCATGGTAAAGTGTAGTGGGGAGCGGGGAGCAGCATACTTACCATCCGTGCGGCTCCCGGGGCGCTCCAGAGTGACGTCAGGGCGCCCCAAGCGCATGGATCACGTGATCGCATGGACACGTCATCCATGCGCATGGGGCGCCCTGACGTCACTCTGGAGCGCCCCGGGAGCCGCACGGACGGTAAGTATACCGCTCCCCGCTCCCCACTACTACTATGGCAACCAGAACTTTAATAGCGTCCTGGGTGCCATAGTAACACTGAAAGCATTTTGAAGACGGATCCGTCTTCAAATGCTTTCAGTACACTTGCGTTTTTCCGGATCCGGCGTGTAATTCCGGCAAGTGGAGTACACGCCGGATACGGACAACGCAAGTGTGAAAGAGGCCTTATAGAGACCTTTTTTTTAGTAAGCACGACACCAGTTCTGCGTTTTAGCGTTTTTTAGGGCTAGGATAGGAGTGCCATTATAGCAATTTTTCTTAAAAACATATACACTCACCTAAAGAATTATTAGGAACACCATACTAATACGGTGTTGGACCCCCTTTTGCCTTCAGAACTGCCTTAATTCTACGTGGCATTGATTCAACAAGGTGCTGATAGCATTCTTTAGAAATGTTGGCCCATATTGATAGGATAGCATCTTGCAGTTGATGGAGATCTGAGGGATGCACATCCAGGGCATGAAGCTCCCGTTCCACCACATCCCAAAGATACTCTATTGGGTTGAGATCTGGTGACTGTGGGGGCCATTTTAGTACAGTGAACTCATTGGCATGTTCAAGAAACCAATTTGAAATGATTCGAGCTTTGTGACATGGTGCATTATCCTGCTGGAAGTAGCCATCAGAGGATGGGTACATGGTGGTCATGAAGGGATGGACATGGTCAGAAACAATGCTCAGGTAGCCCGTGGCATTTAAACGATGGCCAATTGGCACTAAGGGGCCTAAAGTGTGCCCAGAAAACATCCTCCACACCATTACACCACCACCACCAGCCTGCACAGTGGTAACAAGGCCTGATGGATACATGTTCTCATTCTGTTTACGCCAAATTCGGACTCTACCATTTGAATGTCTCAACAGAAATCGAGACTCATCAGACCAGGCAACATTTTTCAAGTCTTCAACAGTCCAATTTTGGTGAGCTCATGCAAATTGTAGCCTCTTTTTCCTATTTGTAGTGGAGATGAGTGGTACCCGGTGGGGTCTTCTGCTGTTGTAGCCCACCTTTCTTTCCCATTCTGACATTCAGTTTGGAGTTCAGGAGATTGTCTTGACCAGGACCACAACCCTACATGCATTGAAGCAACTGCCATGTGATTGGTTGACTAGATAATCGCATTAATGAGAAATAGAACAGGTGTTCCTAATAATTCTTTAGGTGAGTGTATAACTAAAGTGCTGAAATGGAAATATAATCAGTGCAATATTACACTTTGATAGAGAGCATACATACATATGTACAGTCATATGTTTTTACTCACTTCACCGGGGTGGGGGTTCGCAAGATAAAAGACACTTGACGGCAAACCCCCCCCTCCCCCTCACCGAGGTCGTCTGTAGAAGGTTGGATCCCCTTGTGGTCCTGCAAATAGATGACCCGGTGGACTCCAAACGTTATCCAATGTTTCCTTTATTGAATAAGCTTGACTCGTTTCAGGGTGTAGAAAGACCCCTTCCTCAGGAGCATATACAGTCAAACAAATAATGGCCTCATTTTATAAGTATACACAGGGAGGTCGCTCCACGTGTTGGACCGCTTCCTCCAGATCAACGTGACCCGGAACCGGAAGTGCGTTCCACCCGTGGAACACACATCCACCGGTCCGGGTCTATTCTTACTATGATTGTTATTGGGGTGGATTTTAAACTAAAATTAATAAATACATATTTGTGCAAGAAGGGGTATTCATATATATATATATATATATATATATATATACACACATACTGTGGGGGGGTCATTCTCACAGATACGGCTTCAGGACACCAAGTTTCAGGTCCAAACAGTGTATTTATTGTTCAACACCAGCAACAATAAAATGACAAAATAATAAACACTCGCCCATCCAGGCTCTAACTAAACATAAAGTTTCCTGACTCACCTAGGGCCCAGTTCACACCCTGTGAACTCGTGCGGCTTTGTCAGCCAATGTCCCACAGCCTCCTGGCTGTACAGAGCACAGTACGCCCACTGCCTCCAGTTCAGTATTTCTTGTGGGGGATTGGGGCTCAGTAGTCTGCCTGACTATGGCCCTGCGACCCTCCCAGGCGTCGCTGCGTCCCCCAACTCCAGGCTATCTCACAGCCTTGTGGTCCCTCAGCCTTGCCCAGCTGAGACCACACAGACAGAGCCTCCAGGCCTCTGTCCACATGTACCACACTCCCCCCTTTCTGACATTCTGGGAGGTGCTTTGTGCCAGGCTGATTACCTCCAGCTTCTCTCACCTGTGGTGGAACAGGGGTGTAGACCAAACTATCCACCCCTTCCTTGCCTCTAACCTGAGTGAGACCTGTCACTGTCTCACATATCCCCCCCCTTTGTTCAAGCCCGTGAGGGTGAACACCTGCATAACCACGGGAGGCTGGTGAGAGGGTATCGACCTGGTCTGGACGTGGGGAACAGCCACCCACCCTGCTCTTTGGCTGCTCCCAATAAGAACCGGCCCAGATTGGCTTTACAGCCACACTAAGTAACCCAGTGACGCAGAAAATTACCGGTTCTTATTTCACCGAGGCCAGGAACCTCGGTGACACGTACCTTCCCTTTGTTCTGCCAGACCCACGCCATCAGAGCTTGGTTTATCACCAAAACCAACATCTTGCCTAACCGAAACTGCCTAAAGGCCTCATGTGCCCATCTCATGGCCAGATACTCTTTTCTTACTCTTTCCCGAGTGATGATGCGCTGTCGTATATTTTGATCTCTCTCTCTTTTTAGATCCTCTGGCTCCTGTACATGCACCTCACGTCCTTTTTGGGACTGCTGCAGCTCTTGCCTGAACTGTTCCCAGTCATGGTCATATCCCGAGACTTTCTCCTTTTCTTTGCAGGGCTCCTTCAGCAGAGCATGCTTGCCCCTACTCGCTTCTTTTAAGTGCATCTGGGTCACTTCTTCCTTCTTTCCAACAGTAGTTACCCCAGCTACTATGGCAGTTTTAGAGACCTCTGCTTCTTTAGCGGCTTTTTCCACTTCGGCCGCGGCTCCCTTTGGCTTAACTTTGGTCTCTGTAGAACCTGGGGACTTCATGTCAACCAACATATCGGCCTTAACTTTTTCAGTCTTTGTCTTCTTGAAGTCTCCAGTCTCTTTGACCGCCTTCTCATCCTTCTCGGACATGGCACCATACACTTGCCCTGTTAACCCCTCCCCCTCTTTCTCATTGAGGCAGGAGGCACCAGGGTCTTCAGCAGACTCCTAGCCTTCTTTTATTTTCTCCAGAGGCTCACCCAGGACCCGGTTCTCATTTTGTGGAGGAGTCAGGAGATACAGGCCATTGTAATAGCCCGGATCCAAAAACTGATCGTTCACCTCCTTGTACTTCTTCCACAGCAGCCTGCTGGCTATTTGGAAGGCCTTGTATGCAGAGGGGACATCTTCCAGGCCTAGGCTACACGCTACCACGGGTCTGTGGTCTTCGGCATCCACATCAGCCCCATCAACTGGTTTAGCAGAAGCATCTTCCATCTTCTCTGCCACAGCCAGCACCACAGTGCCCAAACAATGGAAAGTCCTTGCCCAGTACAAACTCCACTTCCAGTGTCTCACATTTTAACAGCTCCCATTGCACAGAGCCATAGTCCGTCACAAAGGTCAGTGACACCGTAGTTTTTGTCTCTGGCCCCCTTGTTACAAAGTCCAGAATTTCAGGCAGGACCCGAGACACTTGCTGGCGGGAGTCTAGAATGACCCCCAGCGGGATTCCGCCGATCACTAACTCGCAGGATTTCTCCCACGGGCTATACCATTTTTCAGCCATTTCCACTGCTCAGTCTCTTGTACTGGGCTTCTGGCCCTTTAAGTCCTGCACTGTTTGCACCACAGAAAAAAAAAAATGTCCAGTTTAACACCAGCAGTCTCTGCTCTGCAAACTAGCAGGCTTCCAGCACTTTTACTTCTCAGCAGGGACACCTGCCCGCATCCGACACCAATTGTGGGGGGGTTAGCTCTTCTCCGGGGGTCATTCTCACAGATACGGCTTCAGGACACCAAGTTTCAGGTCCAAACAGTGTATTTATTGTTCAACACCAGCAACAATAAAATGACAAAATAATAAACACTCGCCCGTCCAGGCTCTAACTAAACATAAGGTTTCCTGACTCACCTAGGGTCCAGTTTACACCCTGTGAACTCGTGCGGCTTTGTCAGCCAATGTCCCACAGCCTCCTGGCTGTACAGAGCACAGTACGCCCACTGCCTCCAGTTCAGTATTTCTTGTGGGGGATTGGGGCTCAGTAGTCTGCCTGACTATGGCCCTGCGACCCTCCCAGGCGTCGCTGCGTCCCCCAACTCCAGGCTATCTCACAGCCTTGTGGTCCCTCAGCCTTGCCCAGCTGAGACCACACAGACAGAGCCTCCAGGTCTCTGTCCACATGTACCACACTCCCCCCTTTCTGACATTCTGGGAGGTGCTTTGTGCCAGGCTGATTACCTCCAGCTTCTCTCACCTGTGGTGGAACAGGGGTGTGGACCAAACTATCCACCCCTTCCTTGCCTCTAACCTGAGTGAGACCTGTCACTGTCTCACAATACATACATACATACATACATACATACATACATGCATACAAACAAGCTTTGTGGTTCGTAGCTCCGTACCGGGAATGTGCTTCTGGTCACACGACCATGAAAACCGGATATGCGTTCCACTAGTGGAACGCATAATGTCTGCGATACGACCTAAATTTCTGTTGGGTACTCTGTATCAGGAGTGTGCTTCCGGTCACATCACCATGGAAACTGGATATGCGTTCCACAAGTGGAACGCACAATGTCTGCGGTACAACATAAATTTCCAGAGGAAAACTTAAAAATCATAAAAATCTGCATAAATGTTGGTGAGTATACAGAGGATTAGCTCTATATCCACGGAGGTACAAGCGGGTATCATATAAATCTAAATATGAAAAAATAAATGGGAATAAAAATTATGTCATTAAATGCGGGTCTGGGACTTCCGCGTCCCGCCGTGAAGCGCAAGTGTGACTAATTGCATTAAAAATATAAAAAAATGACATCAGAGAAAAGGGGGAAGGGGGCAGTCATAGGATCCCCTATATCACGATGGGACAGGCGAGAGTGTCACTCATGGAGATGTCAATCATATAGTATATGGACACATTAGAAGCATATTGCTCATAGGGGCATTTTCTTGAGGGGTACAGAAATACATGAACGCTAAAATTCCAATCACAGAAAAGTAAAGTACAGTCCAGTTCTTTGAGGGTTGTTTCAGAAGGAATTTTGGAAAGTACTCTATCTCCCTTTTTTGCTATAGAGAGGGCACACAGAGTACTGTTCCGCCCACCACCACCAGGGGACCCTCCCAGACCAATGCTAATGAAGATTTTACATTTTCAAGACAGAGATACCATTCTCCGCAAAGCAAGGGAACATCAGAATCTATCTATAGAAATAAAGTCTTTATTTTTCCTGACTTCTCAGCGGAGGTGCAGAGGCGCAGTGCACGATTCCTGGAAGTCAAAAGGCGTCTACGCTCACAGAATGTACAGTACTCCATGCTTTATCCCTCAAAGCTGCGGGTAGTATTTAAGGGAAAGACCCATTTCTTCGAATCCCAGGAAGGTGCCACACGCTGGATTGAACGGGAAGTCTTTCCTCCGAAACAAACGGAAACAACTGATCGAAGGCCCGGAGAGGTCACGTTGGGGACTATACTGAGGGAAATCTGGATGACTCTGGGGACGGGCGGATAAGTATAATGTTTCCTGTTTGCTAAGTGCTTATTTTCCTAGGGACGCCACCGCGCTTCTGTGAATAAATCTGGTGCTATTTTGCAACAATAACTTTAGCAGGCATACTTGTGTGCTGTTACACGTTCAGTTGGACAACCATGAGCTAACTGTACAAAAAGCCATTTGTTATGCTGTTGATCTCTATTATTGAGCTATATTTTCTATATCTAGTCCGTGAATGTGGATGTGTTATTGCTTTCTATGTTGCGGGTTACAGGAACTTTTTCTGTGCCTCATGTCCTGTTCGGGGGACTACCAAAAGTTCTTTTCGTTGGGAATATTATGTTCATGGTTTATTAAGGGATAAGACCTGCAGAGAGATGGTACATGCAATTGTTCTTTTACTGTCTGGTAGATGCCCTATTTGGGCGACTCGATCTCCGCTCCTTTATATTTCCCTCTGAATGATGGCGGATAAAACCAACATTATAGCGTGGAATGTTAGATGCCTAGGAGATCCTACTAAACGCCAAGCGGTTTTTCTGGCCGTTCAAAAGCATCAGCCAGCTATAATATGCCTCACTGAAACGCATTTGCCTTAACAATCCCATAGGCTGCTTCACAAACCATGGATCTCGCAGGCTTTCCATTCCACCTTTTCTACACACGCTATGGGGGGTTAGTATCCTAGTCCATAGAGCTGTCCCCTTTGAATGTCACTCTAGCAAACTTGATAGTGAGGGCTGATATGTCTGCCTACACTGCTCTACAATTCTTCCTGATTGCCATAAACATTCCACCGCCATATTCCAGCGGAGTAATAAAGGAGGTAATGACATGGATACCTCAGGGCCCACAGGTGCCAATTCTAATGGTGGGCAAGTTTAACAAATATCTGAATCCCTTATTGGATAAGTTTCCGCCGTCTCATATTCCAGCAAATGCTGCGGAGACCTCATTGGCAAAACCATTCAGAGAACTGGACCTGTACGATCTATGGAGAATCAGATTCCCCCAGGAACGGCAGCACTTCTGCTTTTCTAGGTCTCATAATTCCCTGTCCAGAATACATTTGCTTATTGGGTCCCTAGAAGCATAGTCTTATACCTCGGTCATAGAATACCTACCGCGCAGCCTCTCAGATCATTCACCTTTTCACATAGAATACAATTTGAAAGAGGTAGAGGGCGTTGTGCTTCTACCCTATGGAAACTTAATCCATTTTGGATACAACGGTTGGATGAGGAAGACCCCCTGACAGAGCACATACTGGAATTTTTCAGAACTAATATAGGGTCAGAGTAGGGGTGGGCGGAATAGGCGATATGCAATATAAATTTGGGCCACGATATGGATTTTCGCCATATCGCCGGACCGCGATATGATCGCGCTCTCTGCGCGCACCATTTTCTCCTGAGCCGGTCGGCACAGTGGAGGGAGAAGGAGGGAGTCCCTCCCTCCCCACTGTGCGCGGCTGCCGCTGAACACCAATGAGGACAGAGTAGGAGGAGGAGGGGAGGGACTGTGGCCACTGAAGCCCTGGCTGCCATGGTATGTTAGTGAGCAGCTTTATACTCACGTGCGCCGTGGCCACCGGGCGCTCCTTCTTCTGTCTGTGCGGCGGATTGCTAATGCTTACAGCATTAGCAATGCGCCGCACAGACCTATGAGAAGAAGGAGCGACCGGCGGCCACGGCGCACGTGAGTATAAAGCTGCTCACTAACATACCATGGCAGCCAGGGCAGTAGCATGACTCCTGGCTGCCATGGTAACCGATCGGAGCCCCAGCATTACACTGCTGGGACTCCGATCGGAACTGCCCACTGCCACCAATGATGGGGGGAGGAGGGGGACCCTGTGGCCACTGCCACCAATGATTAATACTGGGGAGAGAGGGGGGGGGTTTGCGTTACCAGAGGGGGCAGATCAGAGGCTGGGGGAGGCAGATCAGAGGCTGGGGGAGGCAGATCAGAGGCTGGGGGAGGCAGATCAGAGGCTGGGAGAGGCAGATCAGAGGCTGGGAGAGGCAGATCAGAGGCTGGGAGAGGCAGATCAGAGGCTGGGAGAGGCAGATCAGAGGCTGGGGGGGGCACATGAGAGACTGGGGGGCACATGAGAGGCTGGCGCCATGGTCAGCTCCCTGCTGTTGAGCACAGGGCAGCAGGGAGAGTGTAAAGTCCTATTCACCCTAATAGAGCTCTATTAGGGTGAATATGACAAGGGTTCTAGCCCTTAAGGAGGCTAATAGTTATTAAATAAAAAGTAAAAAAATAAAAAATAAAGTCTAAACCCCCCCCCCCCCCAATATAGAAAACAATATATCGCAATATATATTGCATATCGCACATGCTTAAAATTATATCGCAATATAGATTTTAGGCCATATCGCCCACCCCTAGGTCAGAGGCTGTAGGGACGGTATGGGATGCCATGAAGGCATATGTGAGAGGCTTCTATATCCAGAAAATTAAAAGACGTAAAAATAAAACTACGGTAGGTAACTCACTTAAGCCATACAGCAGGAAGTAACAAGGAGTGACCAATTATATATAAGTACGCCCTCCCAGCAGACTGAAGCTGTATGGAAAAAAGCGCAATCTAAACTTACTGACCATTTGTTGCATATAGCAGACAACAAATGATTTTTCATCAAACAAAAATATTTTGAGGCAGGAGAGAGTACGAGTAGTCTATTGGCCAGAGTGGTCCGATCACTAGAAGGTACATCGAGAATAGCGGCAATTAGAACCACTGACGAAGAACTCTCTGTGGAAGATTCAGTAATACTTGATACATTCCATAACTATTATAAGGAACTATATTCCTCTAAATTATCCATGGGAAGGCATGCTATAAAACAAAAAATATCTTGCCCAAATACTACCGTAATGCCTAAATTGTCCCTAGAGTCAGCCACATACCTAGATAAACCCTTTACTTTGGAGGAACTTAGGGTAGCTTTGAGCTCCTTCCCTAATGAAAGGACCCTGGGATCGGACGGGTTACCGGGGTAATTTTTTTAAACAATACCAGGATTGTCTCCTCCCTCATCTTTTGGAGACCTTTAATGATGCTTTACGAATTGGAAAATGACCTGCATCTATGAGGGAGTCGATAGTGGTGGTTATTCCGAAGCCCAACAAGGACCCAGTTAGACCTGACTCTTACAGACCCATCTGTCTTTTACCAAGTGATGTGAAATTGCTAGCTAAAATACTGGCCAATCGGCTTAATAAGGTTATTACTCCTTTGATACACAAAGACCAGGCTGGCTTCATGCCAGACAGGAGTACCGCCGACTGTTCCTGAATCTCCAGAGACCGTTAAATACTGGGGGATGTCGCGCAATATCCTTGGACGCTGCCAAGGCTTTTGACAGCGTAGAATGGAAATACTTATGGGAAGTCTTGGAAGCCATGGGATTTGGTCGGGGTTTTGTCTCCTGGGTCAAATTACTGTATAACTCTCCACTAGCAAGGATCAGAGCAAATGGTATACTTTCTGATCAATTTCCTTTACATAGGGGTACTCGACAGGGTTGCCCCTTGTCTCCCATGCTGTTTGCGATAGCAACTAAGCCCCTAGCTTGCCTTCTACGTACTTCCCCAGACTGGCAGGGATTCCCAGTAGGCCCCCGAGAGGAAAGAGTCTCGCTATATGCTGATGACTTGTTATTATATGTGGGAGATCTGCAGAAGTCTATAAACCTCGTAATGAAAGAGATTGTTGATTTTGGGAAATATCCTGATTTAAGAACTATATAGGATAAGTCCACAATTCTCCCACTGGATCCTACCCCGCCACAACTAGACTTCGGTCGTATACCCCTACAGATGACTACTAACTTCAAATATTTAGGTGTGGTGATAACATCACTGCCAGTCGCGTACATAAAAATAAACAGACCAATGTACTGTAAACCACAGGGGCACTCCAGCATGTATATAACATACCTGGAGTTGCAATCCATGTGGTGTTTAAGGGAGACGGATTCCCAAGTATTGGAGACAATCACTATATTTAAATTATCCAACATACTCCGACATCACAAGCAGAGTTTGGACCCACATTTGAAGGATCCATTGGGTGGGGCTATAGGGTTGTCAGTTTTTGGGCCCTGGTTCCGAGTGGTTAATTTGGGACAGGAGGGCGCCAATATAATTTTTAGGGTGTGTGCCCGTCGGAAGGTGATACTGGGTTTCATCCATCATGATTGGATCCAGGTGGAGGATGGGCCAAGGTTTCTGAAGTATCATTTTTATGGAATTGTGGAAGTAAGGTAATTATACCTAGTGAAAAAATTGAACTGTATATTTTGTGGTTTGGTCTCGGGGGTGGTGGTACGCGGTCTCAGGCAGTGTACCTGACTTTCGAGATTCGGGATCTTGAATCAAGTATAAGGTTTTTGGGGTACCTCTCATCTCTGAATCTATTTTGTAGTGTGTCCAATTGGTCAGCCAGAATCTTATTATCCGAACAATTTCTACGGACCCGTCTCATCTGTCCGTAGGGGATGTAATGGCAACTACTGAAATCAAGATAACCATTTGCATCCACTTCCTTAGGCCTCTTTCACACGACCTTTCTTTTTTTACGGGCCGTTTTTTGCATTCCGTATACGGAACCATTGATTTTAATGGTTCCGCAAAAAAAACTGAATGTACTCCGTATGCATTCAGTTTCCGTATTTCCGTTCCTTTGAAAGATAGAACATGTCCTATTATTGCCTGCAAATCACTTTCCGTGGCTCCATTCAAGTCAATGGGTCCGGAAAAAAAAAAAAGGAACACATATGGAAATGCATCCGTATGTCTTCCGTATCCGTTCTGTTTTTGCGGAACCATCTATTGAAAATTTTATGCCCAGCCCAATTTTTTCTATGTAATTACTGTATACTGTATATGCCATACGGAAAAACGGAACTGAAAAACGGAACAAAAATGGAAACAAAAAAACGGAACAACGGATACGTGAAAAACAGAACGCAAAACACTGAAAAAGCCATAGGGTCGTGTGAAAGAGGCCCTAAAGTGCGTACTGGTCGCAATCCGGACCTAATTGATTTGGTGGAGATCTAAAAAGACTATTGGGTTTAGATCAGAGTGGGCAGTGAATGATAAATTCCAGTTGTCCTGGTTTAATTGTATGAATGTGGACAGGGCGGATGGGCCCCCTTTCCATATGAAGATAACAGTCAATAAAACGTTTATAAAAAATTATGGTATTGTGTTCAAGGAGGCCCTCTTGGCTCTCAAAAGCTCCCATGAACAAGTTCGCATATGACGGGGTGAATTTAGTTAATATTGCTGTTCCGCATGTTTAGAGGTAGAACTCACCCCAATACCAAAAGTAATTGTGTGTTAATATGTATTCGATAGAGTCTAAAATAAATGTTTTCTGGCTGGAGGGTAGATAGATATCCTCATCGAGGAAGCCTTTCACCGATTCTAGGCCTAGATGTGGTTGGATATTGCTATACAAAGCCGAGACATCTAGTGTGACCCATAGGAGCCCTGGTGTGACCAGGTGGCTGGAATCTCTCAGGTATGATGATAAGCGTTTCACATACCTCTGTAGGATACAATCTATATAGGCAGATAAATTCAATGTTAATTAATCGATCCCTGAAATAATTGGATGGCCAGGGGGGTTGGTAAGAGTTTTGTGGATTTTCGGCAAGAAATAAAAGTACGGAATGGATAGGAAGGCAATTTTTAGGAATTGGGTCTCCGTTTTCGTAAGGATTTCTTCTGCCCGACCCCTATATATTAGGGTAGCTAAAGTGTCACAACCAGACAGCTGAGAAGCTCTGACAGAAGCCTTTCAGAACCTCCTCCTTTAGTTTTCTTTGTTTGGAATTTCAGTTCCTCATCTCGTTAGCCTCTCTCAGCTGTCATGTAGTTGGACTGATTGCATCCCTTTAAATTCCTCCCCATAATGCATTAGTGTGCGGCTTATACAACTTCCTGGAGTGTGTGTGCATGCTGATCCTATTTTCCAGCCTTCTACAAGATAAGTGCTGTACATTTATTTGTGATTTTCTGTTTGCTGGATCCTAGATGACCCTGACTCCCTCCGTGTCTAGTGTAGGGAGCCGGTGGTCGTGTCCCCTCACTATTGTAGGGTGTTCAGGTGGTATATAGTCGTGGTACGTGGATATGCGATCATCCACCATTGGGATTTTCGCATAGGCTGAGCAGTCAGGGAGAGTGCCAGGTCTTATGCAGGGGTCTCCCTTTTGTTCCTTAGTTTTGGAGTCATATATTCATTTTGCATTGTCTTGTTTCCTGTACACCTTCCGTGACATTATAAGCCGCCAAAACCGTCTCAAGCATGGATCCGGTTTCACTTTTGACTGAACGCTTCCAGGGTCTTTCATTGGAGGTAGCTGATCTCCGTAAGGCTCTTTCTCAGTTTCTAGTGACCGGTTCAGCTTTCGTTCATGGAGTTTGTTCTGAGCCTAAGATCTCGCTCCCGGATACGTTCTCCGGGAGTAGTGAGAATTTTGTGCGTTTCAGAGAGGCTTGCAAACTCCATTTTCGCCTTCTTCCCCATTCCTCTGGTGATGAGGAACGGAGGGTGGGGATCATTATATCGCTGCTCAGGGGTAACGCTCAGTCGCGGGCCTTTTCGCTGCAGGTGGGGGCACGGCCCCTCCGTTCAGTGGATGATTTCTTTTTAGCCCTGGGTCAGATATATGATGATCCGGATCGTGTTGCTTTGACTACGTCTGTTATGCCAGGGTAAACAATCCGCAGAGATATACTGCTCAGAATTTCAGAGATGGGCAGCTGATACTGGTTGGAATGATGCTGCACTCCGAAGTCAATTTTGCCATGGTCTTTCAGAGGGATTGAAAGATGCATTTGCCTTTCATGAGAGGCCTATCTCCTTGGACTGTGCTATGTCTCAGGCCGTTTGTATTGACAGGCGTCTTAGAGAGAGAGGAGAGCTCTCTCCTTCCTGTCATACTCAGTCCCAGGACAGTGCAGCGGTCTCATTCTATGCGCAGGGGTCTCAGTCGCTGTCAGCCCCTTCTGAGCAGGAGCCCATGCAGCTGGGGTTGATTGCCTCTGACAATAGAAGATTCAGCCCGCATGGGAAGGTTTGTTTTTGTTGTGGAGGTATAAATCATTTGGCAAATGTTTGTCCCTCTAGGAGATTCAGGCAGTTTTCTGGGAGTAATAAAGAAACAAAAAGGAAAAAATCTTTTAAAAATGTTCCATCTGTTAATATTGGCAGGGTTGAGGCGGAAATTGAAGGTTTTCCGTTTGCTTGTAGTTCCCGTTTTGTCCTGCCTGCCAGGGTGGCGCTAGAGAGCAAGAACATTTTTTGTGAGATTTTTGTAGATAGTGGAGCAGCTGTCAATCTCATTGATAATCAATTTGCGATAACTCATGGTTTCCAGGTGTGCACTTTGGGAAAGGATATTCCTGTTTTTGCTATTGATTCCGCTCCACTTTCTCAGAAATCAATAAAGGGCATAGTTCACAATATTCGTTTAATTGTGAGTGATGCTCATGTTGAGGATGTGTCATGTTTCGTCCTTAGCGGATTACCTACTCCTCTTGTGTTGGGGCTACCCTGGCTCACTAAACATAACCCCACCATTGATTGGCAAGCGAGGCAAATAAATGGTTGGAGTGACTTTTGCAGAGAGAATTGCCTCACGACATCTGTTTCTGAGGTTTCTACTAAGACTGTACCACCTTTTCTCTCTGAATTTTCGGATGTCTTCTCTGAGAGTGGAGTTCAGGATTTGCCCCCGCACAGGGAGTACGATTGCCCTATTAATCTCATCCCAGGCGCCAAGCTCCCTAAATCTCGTTTATACAATCTTTCCCAACCTGAAAGGGTCGCTATGCGTGCTTATATCTCGGAGAGTCTGAGAAAAGGACACATACGACCCTTGAAGTCACCCGTTGCCGCAGTTTTTTTCTTTGTTAAGAAAAAAGATGGTTCTTTAAGACCTTGTCTGGATTTCAGGGAGCTGAACAGTATCACTATTCGTGACCCTTATCCGCTTCATCTGATCCCGGACCTGTTTAACCAGATTGTTGGGGCTAAAGTCTTTTCCAAATTAGATCTAAGAGGGGCATACAACCTGGTCAGGGTCAGAGAAGGAGACGAATGGAAGACGGCCTTCAATACCCCCGAGGGCCATTTTGAGAATTTGGTTATGCCTTTTGGTTTGATGAATGCCCCAGCCGTTTTTCAGCATTTCGTGAACAGCATTTTTTATCATTTAATGGGAAAATTTGTATTAGTGTATTTGGATGACATTTAGATTTTTTCTCCTGATTTCAAAACGCATAAGGAACACTTACGTCAGGTCTTGCTCATCCTGCGGGAGAATAAATTATACGCGAAACTGGAAAAATGTGTGTTTGCGGTTCCAGAAATTCAATTTCTGGGGTTTCTTCTCTCCGCTTCTGGTTTTCGCATGGACCCCGAGAAGGTCCGCGCTGTGCTTGAGTGGGAGCTTCCTGAGAATCAGAAGGCGCTGATGCGTTTTTTGGGCTTTGCCAATTACTGGAAGTTTATTTTGAATTATTCCTCTGTTGTTAAAACACTCACTGATATGACCAGAAAGGGGGTAGATTTTTCTTCCTGGTCGGTAGAGGCGCGTAAGGCTTTTTCTAATATCATGGAGAGTTTTGCTTCCGCTCCCATCTTGGTACAACCTGATATTTCTCTACCCTTCATAGTTGAGGTTGATGCTTCTGAGGTGGGTGTGGGTGCGGTCTTGTCTCAGGGTTCCTCTCCTGCCAAATGGCGACTGTGTGCCTTTTTCTCGAAGAAACTCTCCTCCGCAGAGAGAAATTACGATGTGGGAGATAGGGAATTGTTGGCCATCAAGTTGGCTTTTGAGGAATGGCGCCATTGGCTAGAGGGAGCCAGACACCCTATTACCGTGTTTACTGACCATAAAAATCTGGCCTACTTGGGAGTCAGCCAAGCATCTGAACCCGAGACAGGCCAGATGGTCTTTGTTCTTTTCAAGGTTTAATTTTGTTGTCACGTTCCGCCCTGGGGTTAAGAATGTGAAGGCAGATGCCCTGTCACGTTGGTTTCCGGGAGGTGGGAATTTTGAAGACCCGGGTCCCATTTTGGCTGAAGGTGTGGTGGTCTCTGCTCTTTTTCCTGAATTGGAGGCAGAGGTGCAGGCAGCCCAGTCAGAGGCTCCTGATCTTTGTCCTCCTGGGAGGTTGTTTGTGCCTCTCGCTTTAAGACACAAGATTTTTAAGGAACACCACGATACGGTCCTTGCTGGGCACCCGGGGGCAAGAGCCACAGTGGATCTCATCGCTCGGAGATTCTGGTGGCCTGCGCTTCGCTTCGTAAGTCGGTTGAGGGTTTTGTGGCAGCCTGCGAGACTTGCGCTCGTGCCAAAGTCCCTCATTCACGGCCATCAGGTCCTCTCCTTCCCTTACCCATTCCTTCCCGTCCCTGGACACATCTGTCCATGGACTTCATAACGGACCTGCCTCGTTCCTCGGGGAAGACTGTGATTCTGGTGGTGGTGGACCGTTTTAGCAAAATGGTGCATTTCATCCCTTTTCCTGGTTTGCCCAATGCTAAGACGCTGGCGCAGGCATTTATTGATCACATTGTCAAATTGCATGGTATTCCTTCAGACAGTCTCCGATAGGGGCACGCAGTTTGTTTCCAGATTCTGGAAGGCTTTCTTTTCTCGCCTGGGGGTTCGGTTGTCATTCTCCTCTGCTTTCCAACCGCAGTCGAATGGCCAGACAGAGCGCGTCAATCAGAATCTGGAGACATATCTGCGCTTGTTTTGTGGCGGAGAATCAGGAGGATTGGTGTTCTTTTTTGTCCCTTGCTGAGTTTGCTTTAAATAACCGTCGTCAGGAGTCCTCTGATAAGTCCGCAGTTTGGGACTTTCTCGGGAGAGGGGTCTTCTGGTTTACCTGATGAGGACAGATTCTCCTCGTCTTTGTCTTCTATTTGGCAAAAGATTCAGGATAATCTAAAGAGCATGAGTGAGAGATATAAGCGTGTGGCAGATAAGAGACGTGTGCCTGGTCCGGACCTGAATGTTGGTGATCTGGTGTGGTTGTCTACCAAGAATATCAAATTGAAGGTTCCCTCCTGGAAGTTGGGTCCTAGGTTTATTGGGCCTTACAAAATCCTGTCTGTCATCAATCCTGTTGCCTACCGTCTTGATCTTCTTGGAAGATCCATAATGTTTTTCATAAGTCCTTATTGAAACCTTATGTTCAACCCATTGTACCCTCGCCTTTGCCTCCTCCTCAGATTATGGTTGATTGGAATCTTGAATTTCAGGTCTCTAGGATTGTGGATTCTCGTCTTGTCCGCGGTTCTCTCCAGTACCTCGTTCATTGGGAGGGTTATGGTCCTGAGGAGAGGATGTGGGTCTCAGTGACGGACATTAAGGCCACTTGTCTCATCAGGGCTTTCCATAGGTCCCATCCTGAGAAGGTGGGCTCTGAGTGTCCGGAGTCCACTCGTAGAGGGAGGGGTACTGTCACAACCAGACAGCTGAGAAGCTCTGACAGAAGCCTTTCAGAACCTCCTCCTTGAGTTTTCTTTGTTTTGAATTTCAGTTCCTCATCTCGTTAGCCTCTCTCAGCTGTCATGTAGTTGGACTGATTGCATCCCTTTAAATTCCTCCCCATAATGCATTAGTGTGCGGCTTATACAACTTCCTGGAGTGTGTGTGCATGCTGATCCTATTTTCCAGCCTTCTACAAGATAAGTGCTGTACATTTATTTGTGATTTTCTGTTTGCTGGATCCCAGGTGACCCTGACTCCCTCCGTGTCTAGTGTAGGGAGCCGGTGGTCGTGTCCAATCACTATTGTAGGGTGTTCAGGTGGTATATAGTCGAGGTACGTGGATATGCGATCATCCACCATTGGGATTTTCGCATAGGCTGAGCAGTCAGGGAGAGTGGCAGGTCTTATGCAGGGGTCTCCCTTTTGTTCCTTAGATTTGGATCCAGTGAGTCATATATTCATTTTGCATTGTCTTGTTTCCTGTACACCTTCCGTGACATAAAGTATTTTTAAAATCATCCGTTGGATCACCTGAAAGATTCATATAGTAATTCTCATTGGACAGGATTCTCATGGCTTCGGTATTATAGGCACTAGAATGACTATACCCCCACCCTTATCAGCGTTTTTAAATGACTAATTATGTGTTTGAGTTTAGGGAGGAGATAGCTCTCTTGTGGTCCAGTGAGATTTTGTTGCGGTCTACCCCCTCTCGGGCCTGAACTAACCAAGGTTTTTAAATCAGTAAGGATCATATTATACAACATCTCCAAATGCAGTCCTCGATGTTCAATCGGATAAAATGTGGATCGCGGTGCATGCACTATGACCTGACGCTGTACACAGGTAGGTCACAGTGGAGTGAGGGCTGGAAAAGACCAGGGAGCGGTGACTGCAGGAGAGACTGCCGGACCTGCAGAGTAGCGGCGTAGCAGATAAGTTATTTATTTTAAAGCCAGATACGGGGTCTGACATGGAGATCTGATCTGAGGTCCTGATATGGGGGTTTGATTTAAGCTCTTGATTTGAGGATCTGATATGGAACTCTGATCTGAAAATCCTCTCCCCTCTTTCTTCCCTGTCCCCTTCACTTCCTTTCCCCCCTCTTATGGAAAAACCGACTAGCATCCTGCTTGTTTGTCTTGGGACTTTTTATCTCCTTTGTGTATAGGCAGGCATAGATGAACCAAATTTATTAAGAGACTCTACCTCTTTAGAGAGGTTGTCCAGGATTACAAAAATATGTCTGCTTTCTTCTAAAAACAGCACCACCCCTGTTCCATGGGTTGTGTCTGGTATTAAAGGTCAGCTCCATTGAGGTCAATAGGGCAGAGTTGCAATACATCCTGTGGACAGGAGAGGTGCTGTTTTTGCAAGAAAACCGTCATGTTTTTCTCATCTTGGACAACCCCATTAATGTCACATCCTACTTCAGTGTACTTTGGATAAAGATCTGCATAAGAAACACAGGGCTTATTAAACTCCCTGCACAGTGTACAGCTTTAATGAAATAAAAGAATTGCTAGTTAAGCACCGCTCAGCGCTTTACTGCAACCTATTCCCCAGTGTTGTTCAGTTCTTACTGAAAGCAGACAACTCCTTTAGCCATTATCATTAGGGACTGTTCACATCAAGTTTCTGCCCTATGTTTAACATAAACCCTGGAGAATAAAAAAAAACACGTAAAAGCATAGTACGCTACATTTTTCCATCTTGCATTTAAAAAAAAGCTTAGTTAACAGATGTTTTTTTGTTTGCTTTTTTTCAATGGGACCCTATTGTGACAGACGGCACTGTATGACATCCATCGGAGGCATCGAATTAATGAATATGTCATCTGTATACTTTAAATGTGGGACAAAAAACGTGACGTGAACACAGTCTAGCATGTATGTTTTTAGTGAATTAAAAGCGTTCAGTACATGCTTGGTAAGCTGCGAGGAGTGTGGCAGCCTCCACAAACAGCCTGGGTGTCGGACTCGTGACGATCTGATATTGATGACCTATCCAGAACATAGATCTTCAATATGAGAATCTTGGAAAATGTCTTTAGATACCCAGCAAATTTTATGGGGGAAGGAAGCAGAAGACCTTTGTGTATGGGCACATCACTCAGGACCTCAAAAGTGTTTTCTTACCATATTAAGGGATTTAAAAAAATAAAATAAAATTAAAAATAGCTCTACATACTGGTTCCACAAAAAAATAATTGGGAACTTTCTATTTGTCATAAATGTTCTAATCAGTAGATTGGCTTTGTGCTCCTGGATGCTGTTCTACATCTGGATGTACAGTAAATGTCAGCCACAGAACAGAATTTTTTTTTAAAATGTCATGGATTTCTAACCTTTATGCAGGGGTGTTGCATCATAAAATTTTAAACCTCCTATTTCTGTTGTACAGTTTTCATAACTGTATTATGTTCAATCAGAAGAATCTCTAATCTCAAGTCTTAGTCTCGTCCATGTCCCTTTTCCTTGTCTATTGGTCATCTTTAATAATATTGTTCTGCTCCCATGTACTATACCATTGCAGAAGCCAACTCTTGTAGATGGGTAAACTTGCAATGGCAATGATGAGAAAAAAAATAATTCTTGAAGGAACACTCCAGGGAAAAAAAAATATGGATACACCGTGTTACGCCTAGTGGAGGGCATGAGACGGAAGCAAAGAACACCTAAGACAGAAGTCATAAGCCACCCCAAGGCCATAAACTAGGAGGTGTAACACTAGATTTTCAGGAGTGTTCCTTTAACAAGAAAACATCAAATACTATATACGACTGTTTACATTGGCTTCATGGTTCTCTTCCACTAGGATGCTGCTGTCTACTCGCTTGCACTATTTTAGATAGCAATGAAAATGGAAACCTTATGAGCTCATTCTAAGTCAACCAGATCTGTTCAAATAACGATCAACATTAACTATACAAACCATGGACCATTTAAAAATGAAAGTCTTGACACCAATGTGAACAGAGTCACATCTTGTGTCTGTTTCATTTTCTACAACTAGACTGTTTTGCTGCAGAATGTCCTGACTTATCATTGGTTATTCAATCCTCTCGATAAGACGTTAATTTAAACTCTATAGTCTCTAGGTCAAGGCAAGTCTAATGACAGGTCAATATCATATAATGGATAGACAAGCTGGGTCTGGTAGAATGCTAGTAGGTTTTCGGCCAGCTACTGGCATCAGGCATCACAACTGATGTGCCAGATGTATGTGTATGATCCCATGGAAAATTATAGGATCGGATCTAGCTCAGTTAGGTGTTTTTTGCTTCATGTCGGTGGGAAACTGAGCCAGATCGCCAGACAAACGTGTAGGGCTCTCTCTCTGCTGGTCATAAAGGACATCACAAGTGGCTCTAATAGGGCATATGGACAGGGCTTGTCGTCATGTGACAATCCCTTTAATATATCAGAATGCAAGTTTCCAGTAACCTGGACAAGAATAGGTAGAAAACAAGACCTCTCATGTGTATATCACATTTTCAACTCTTCCAACCATAATTGTCTTTTCTAATGAATATTGAAAATACCATAACTTAAATGGGTTCCAACTTTTTATTATTGAAGACCTGGGTCTTCAATATCAGGTCAGCAGGGGTCCAACACCTCCACCGATCAGCTGTTGGCGGAAAAATAACAGTGGGCGGAGCTGGAAGCAGAAGGCCGTGTCCTCTGAGTAGTGGCCACGCCAGAGTACTGCAGCTCAGCATCCATTTACCTGATTGCAGGATAGTTCACCAACATCTAAAAAGGTAGAACACCCCATTAATTTTGAGAAATCATCACACAATGTAATTTATGTAAATTACAAGTGCACAATGAAATATCTTAATTACCCGTGCAAAGCACAGCACTGGCAGCATCTTCATACAAAATCTTTACATGTGTCCAAAAGCGAACGCTCTTGAGAAATCTCAAACTATATCACAAAAACAAGGAACAAAGTTTTAAACTAATATTTGAATAATTTAATAAGTAGTCTAGCAATAAGTAAATTGGCATTAAATGACATGGTCATGTGTCCATGTTCTGCCGTGTGCGCAACCCACAGACCTGCATAACGGTCCTCGAAATCCTAAGCTAGCTCCAAGGACCTACGTTCAACCAGTGCATTAAATCTGGCACCCTACGGCCATCAAAGCATCTTTCAAAAAGATTAGGAATCACTTTTATTCGTCAAGTTAGAAAATATATGAATGTGGTCTTCAAAGGCCTTTGAATTTTCTCACAATGTATTATCTTTTTGGAGAGATGTGTCATAAATAAAAGGGCTTCCCACCTCAGACATTAAATAGAGCCAGGTTGTGAATAGTAGAGGACAATAGACCAGACAACTCCATCATTTACTGCCATGTAACCAATTCAAGGTAATACAAAGAGCTTGGTGAGGAGGTACTTCAGGTTGTCTTTAAGATCCTCACGCTGAAGAGGTTTATATTGTGAGTTCATTTACTCATTTCATGGGTATTCACATTGAGTGGTGGCGTTCTACAAGAGGGTGGTGGTCTCATCACTTACATACCCACAAGAACGTATCTGGTGAGGAACATTCATGCATATCAGATAGAAGAACTGTCGGGGGGTAAGCTTCTCTTCATCACTGTGAATGCATATTGTGGACACTGGGGAGGGACCCCCAACTATGCACATTTAGAAGGCTGCATAATGGGTGAAGATCTCTAGGTTATCACAATGTGTCCTTTGTGCTGGGCTCCCTGGTAAGAAGCACTTGGCTAAAAATGGCTGATAAGGATGTGAATTCATGGACAGATAATATTTTCAATATCACAGATTCAGTATGTTCCTAAACTAAGAAAGGACATCTTACCATCTGGAAGAAAAGTCATGCAGCAACATGCTGAAAAATGAGTCCAAGGGAACCACTGAACATTATACCTCGCTTATAATAAAGGGAACATCTAGGTATCAAGCACACATTGAGGTTATCTGCAGAACACACACATACAGTGGTCTATTTGTTAACCCACCTGTATTGTTTTTCTTCTTGAAAAATAATTGGTTGAATACATGTTGACTTCCAACCACCGCTCCCCCCTCCTTGGAATAACGTAAGCAGCGCTGTCATCAACTTTATGCTGCACATACAGTCCTGATCAAAAGTTTAAGATCACTTGAAAAATGGCAAAAAATCTTATTTTACATTGTTGGATCTTAACAAGGTTCCAAGTAGAGCTTCAACATGCAACAAGAAGAAATGAGAGTGAGAAAAAACATTTTTTGAGCATTCAATTTAATTGAAAATGACGATTACACTGAAACAGGCTGTTTTTCAGCTGATCCAAATTTTAGGACCACATGCCTTTAAAAGGCCAAAGTTGTGCAAAGATGTGGATTCATTGTCATTTTCTGTCAGGTAGTCACACGTTGTGATGGCAAAGGCAAAAAAAACTCTCCCTTTTTGAACGTGGTCGGGTTGTTGAACTGCATAAGCAGGGTCTCTCACAGCACGCCATCGCTGCTCAGGTGGGACGCAGTAAGACAGTCATTTGGAATTTCTTAAATGATCCTGAGGGTTATGGAACAAAAAAGTCAAGTGGAAGACCCCAAAAAATTTCATCAGCACTGAGCTGGAGGATCTAATTAGCTGTCCGTCAAGACACTGGACGATCCTCGACCCAAATTAAGGCCCTTACTGGTGCTGACTGCAGCCCCATAACCATCAGACGGCATCTGAGACTGAAGGGCTTCAAAAACAAAAAACGTCTTCAAAGACCTCGTCTCCTTGAACGCCACAGAACTGCTCGTTTGGACTTTGCAAGAGAGCACCCAACATGGGACATTCAATGGTGGAAGAAAATTTTATTCTCGGATGAGATTTTTTTTTACCTTGATGGTCCTGATGGTTTCCAATGTTACTGGCATGACAAGCAGATCCCACCTAAGATGTTTTCTACACGCCACAGTGGAGGGGGCGCCATAATGTTCTGGGGTGCTTTTTCCTTCAGTGGAACAAGAGCTTCAGGAAGTGCAGGGGCGTCAAACGGCCGCTGGCTATGTCCAGGTGTTGCAGAGAGCATTCCTCATGACTGAGGGCCCTAGTCTGTGTGGTAACGACTGGGTTTTTCAACAGGACAACGCTACAGTACACAATGCCCGCAGGACAAGGGACTTCTTCCAGGAGAATAGCATCACTCTTTTGGCCCATCCTGCGTGTTCCCCTGATCTAAATCCAATTGAGAACCTTTGGGGATGGATGGCAAGGGAAGTTTACAAAAATGGACAACAGTTCCAGACAGTAGATGGCCTTCGTGCGGCTGTCTTCACCACTTGGAGAAATGTTCCCACTCACCTCATGGAAACTCTTGCATCAAGCATGCCGAAACTTTTGAAGTGATAAAAAAAGAACGGCGGAGCTACTCATAAGGCTCCTTTCACACTAGCGTTCGCTGGTCCGCTCGTGAGCTCCGTTTGAAGGAGCTCACGAGCGGACCCGAACACCTCCGTCCAGCCCTGATGCAGTCTGAATGGATGCGGATCCGCTCAGACTGCATCAGTCTGGCGGCGTTCAGCCTCCGCTCCGCTCGCCTCCGCACGGACAGGCGGACAGCTGAACGCTGCTTGCAGCGTTCGGGTGTCCGCCTGGCCGTGCGGAGGCGTGCGGATCCGTCCAGACTTACAATGTAAGTCAATGGGGACGGATCCGTTTGAAGATGCCACAATGTGGCTCAATCTTCAAGCGGATCCGTCCCCCATTGACTTTACATTGAAAGTCTGGACGGATCCGTACGAGGCTATTTTCACACTTAGCTGTTATATGCTAAAAAATAATGCAGACGGATCCGTTCTGAACGGAGCCTCCGTCTGCATTATTATGAGCGGATCCGTTCAGAACGGATCCGCCCGAACGCTAGTGTGAAAGTAGCCTTACTGAGTTCATGTTTGGAAGTTGGATTTCTGTTTTGGGGGGTTTTAGGTGTTTTTGGGAGGTGTGGACCTAAACTTTTCATCAGCTGAAAAACAGCCCGTTTCAGTTTATTACTTGTTTTCATTAAATTGAATGCTCAAAATATGTTTTGTCTCACTCCCATTTCTTCTTGTTGCACGTTGAAGGTCTACTTGGAACCTTGTTAAGATCCAGTCATGCTAAATATGATTTTTTGCCATTTTTTAAGTAGTCTTAAACTTTTGATCAGGACTGTACTAACGGCAGAATAAAGTAGAGACAGGCGAGTTGATTTCAGCGGTCTCTCATTTATTAGCTAAAAGTAAGTGGTTGCTGAGAACCAACATCACAATCATTGCAGACTGGGCCTGGAAAAGAGTCCCGGCCACCTGAGAAGAGTCCTGGTTATTCATAAATTCCTGCTCTCCCGCCCACCTGCTGATGGCTGACAGTCTTCTACGTAGTTTTCTCCCTTTCTCTCTAGGAGAGAACTGCCAATCATTAGCAGATGGGCGAAGAGCAGGAGAATATGAATAACCATGACTCGTTCTCAGGTAGATTTGACTCTTTTCAAGGCCTGTTCTGCAATGATTATATGCTGGTTCTCAGCAACCACTTACATTTAGCTGATGAGTGACACACCGCTGACATCAGTATTTCTGTCACTATTTTATGCTGCCCTCAGTGAGGTCAGCGTAAAGTTTATGACAAGTTCCCTTTAATTATAAGTAATTTTAAGGCCGATTCATTCAGGATTGTTTTGTGTGTGTTTATTTCCTGGCAGGTAATAAACACACACCTTCAAGAATTGGTCCAAAAATAAAACTTCAATCAGACAGGAACTTGCCGTTTTTGAAGCAGTATTTGCATCAATAAAACTTATCTAAAATGTGAGCCGTGCTTCTGTATCTCTCATCGTGTGAGCGGAGCTCCTGTATCACTGCCTCATGGAGGGCGCCCACCCATGAATCTGGTGCAGAATAAAACAATGGAAATTTGCACCTAATATTTTCTGTCACTTCTGAAAGAAAAAAATTGCTGTTGTCGGAGTCATGGAGGGTTTTCATAAATATGGTGCTGAATAGGGACGTAATTTTTTTATGAATTTACACCAAAAAGCCTGTGTAAATACAATGAGAAATCTGGAACACCTTGTGTAGAGAATTTCTCCTACTGACAATCACTGCAGAATAAGCAACCAAAATCCATGCATGGAAGCTGGAAATATCCATCCAACCTGAACCACTACTGAGGTAGAAACATAGAGCAAACCGTGAGGAAGGGCTCATGCACACAAACGTATTCTGTGTCCGTTCCGCAAAAAAAAATACATTTCCTATTTTTGTCTGCATTACGGACAAGGATAGGACTGTTCTATTAGGGGCCAGCTGTTCGGTTCCGCAAAATACATACGGTCGTGTGCATAAGCCCTAAGGATAGGCTGGATATGAAATATATCTATGCCACACCTCAGTCCCTTTATAGTAACCTAAAGTTATTGGTAACAGATCTACATGTGTGTTATAGTCAGAGTGAATATTGATAACGTGGGTTTTTTCTAGTCAGTGATAAATATATAAAACCTCTAGGAATCTGGACACGGTATATATGGTACATATTGACTTGAATAAGAACTGCGTACACATTGGTCCCTAGTTTTTTTAGGATACGTATGGATGAACAGAGGAACAGTGCTGTGAGGAAAGGTAACTGCACCGTTGCCTTATCAACTGTAATGAAAATCCAGTACTCCATAAAATGTCTTCTGATGGTTTGTTGCCATGTTGAAAACGACAATGTTAGGTCCTCTTTGACTGCAAGTGATTAAATAATGGGTCGGCATTAAAACATCATCAAGGTTAGAAAAACTTAAAGTAGCGCTCCCATAAAGCTTTTTAGTCTTTGACCTGTTAGAAAGATACATGATGTAAACTGTACTGAAGGTAAATTTCCTTATAATTTCCATTTCTTCGGACATTTACCTGCATTCAATCAAATCGCATTATGTACCCCTATCTATGAACGAACATCCAGCAAAAAGACACATCAACCAAAACGCCAGTTGAACTACCATTCCCTACTCCTAATTTTTTAGCTTTCACAACCTTTTTTTTAATCATTTTTAGCTTTTTCTACAGATTTTAAAATATAACCAAATAAATTACTTATTTTACATCTATTAAATAAATATAATTTGTGTAATAACCACAAATATTTATTCATACAATTTGTGAGTTATAACCTCCCTTCTGATCCTCAGCTGTTTTATGTGACCAACTCTCTGACTCTCTAAATGGCACAGGACAGGAAGACGGTTTCTCTATTCATTCCTATGAGACTGAAATTGAGGGTCCCATAAGGATACATAGAGAAACTGGCTTTTTGTCTACACAAAAGAGGCTGTGATCTTTGGAAAGTTACAGTGCTGGTCACACCTGAGGATCAGAAGGGAGGCTATAACTCACAAATACAGAAACAGGTAAGAAGATTGCTACAGTTTACATCATGTACCTTTCTAACAGGTCAGAGAATAAAAACATTTTATGGGAGTTTTTCTTTAAAGGGGAACCCTTTATTCTAATTATTTGCTGGTAACACACCACAGTATGGAGCTCTGAGAGGCTGCCACCACCTGTTACCCTCCTCCGAACATAGCGTGGGAGCTTCAATCCCGGATGGCAATGCTCAATAAACTCCTCTTGTATCCAGGACACAGTCATGGTAGGAGCGCTCACAAAATAGACTCTTCTCTTCAATCAGTTGCCGATATGACAAGTAAGACTCCTCTCAGAGCTGTATTACTTACAGCCAATTTCCATTTAAAAGACATAATTGTGATCCGCCTTACACATTTTACATCTCAGAATATGGCCTGGTGTACATGAATACAAGCAGGATGTATTGTGCATCACATGAATGGCGCGCGAACAATGATTTTGGCACAGGAAAACACTTCAAGAAGTGGATCTAAAGGATTCCATTACTCAGCAGTTCAGGCGTATGAGCTCGCCTCTCCTGTATGCGCCTAAACATTACGCATTCACCGAGCATTGTTTGACACAGTGCCATGTTGATGATAAATTGCAACCTACAGCTCAAATAATTCTAGCCATGGATTAACATTTCAGAGGCTGAGCCACAGATTATGTGCGTGGATCTTGAATTTCATCAACCCCCCTGGCACAATAGGTTTATTCTTCCCATTTTCCTCTATTTTCTCATGAAGGGTCAGGGAAGCTTAGCCTGGTTGTTGCATTCATTTCAATTCTACCAGATACCTTACAATCCGTATTTTCCTGTTTTTTCCATGCACATGTGGCTGCCTCTGTGTACTGAGTATGTGTAGAAATGGCAGGTGAGGTGATCAAATGCTGCCATCTGCTGGACGCAAACAGTATGACATACAGCCCAAGAGACTGCATATACACAGTTTCTGTCTCAGCCCAAGTGCGCTCTCTCTCTCTCTCTCTAATGTAAATAAATATATATACAGTACAGACCAACAGTTTGGACACACCTTCTCATTCAAAGAGTTTTCTTTATTTTCATGACTATGAAAAGTGTAGATTCACACTGAAGGCATCAAAACTATGAATTAACACATGTGGAATTGTATACATAACAGAAAAGTGTGAAACAACTGAAAATATGTCATATTCTAGGTTCTTCAAAGTAGCCACTTTTTGCTTTGATTACTGCTTTGCACACTCTTGGCATTCTCTTGATGAGCTTCAAGAGGTAGTCACCTGAAATGGTTTTCACTTCACAGGTGTGCCCTGTCAGGTTTAATAAGTGGGATTTCTTGCCTTATAAATGGGGTTGGGACCATCAGTTGCGTTGTGGAGAAGTCAGGTGGATACACAGCTGATAGTCCTACTGAATAGACTGTTAAAATTTGTATTATGGCAAGAAAAAAGCAGCTACGTAAAGAAAAACGAGTGGCCATCATTACTTTAAGAAATGAAGGTCAGTCCGAAAAATTGGGAAAACTTTGAAAGTGTCCCCAAGTGCAGTCACAAAAACCATCAAGCGCTACAGAAACTGGCTCACATGCGGACCGCTCCAGGAAAGGAAGACCAAAAGTCACCTCTGCTGCGGAGGATAAGTTCATCCGAGTCACCAGCCTCAGAAATCGCAGGTTAACAGCAGCTCAGATTAGAGACCAGGTCAATGCCACACAGAGTTCTAGCAGCAGACACATCTCTAGAACAACTGTTAAGAGGAGACTGTGTGAATCAGGCCTTCATGGTAGAATATCTGCTAGGAAACCACTGCTAAGGAAAGGCAACAAGCAGAAGAGACTTGTTTGGGCTAAAGAACACAAGGAATGGACATTAGACCAGTGGAAATCGGTGCTTTGGTCTGATGAGTCCAAATTTGAGATCTTTGGTTCCAACCACCGTGTCTTTGTGCGACGCAGAAAAGGTGAACGGATGGACTCTACATGCCTGGTTCCCACCGTGAAGCATGGAGGAGGAGGTGTGATGGTGTGGGGGTGCTTTGCTGGTGACACTGTTGGGGATTTATTCAAAATTGAAGGCATACTGAACCAGCATGGCTACCACAGCATCTTGCAGCGGCATGTTATTCCATCCGGTTTGCATTTAGTTGGACCATCATTTATTTTTCAACAGGACAATGACCCCAAACATACCTCCAGGCTGTGTAAGGGCTATTTGACCATGAAGGAGAGTGATGGGGTGCTGCGCCAGATGACCTGGCCTCCACAGTCACCGGACCTGAACCCAATCGAGATGGTTTGGGGTGAGCTGGACCGCAGAGTGAAGGCAAAAGGGCCAACAAGTGCTAAGCATCTCTGGGAACTCCTTCAAGACTGTTGGAAGACCATTTCAGGTGACTACCTCTTCAAACTCATCAAGAGAATGCCAAGAGTGTGCAAAGCAGTAATCAAAGCAAAAGGTGGCTACTTTGAAGAACCTAGAATATGACATATTTTCAGTTGTTTCACACTTTTTTGTTATGTATATAATTCCACGTGTTAATTCATAGTTTTGATGCCTTCAGTGTGAATCTACAATTTTCATAGTCATGAAAATCAAGAAAACTCTTTGAAAAAAAAATAAAATATATATATATATTGTAAGGGATCGCTCTCTCACAGGGGATTGGCAATGACAGACTTCTCAACAAACAGGGGGTTTTCAAGCTCAAACAGTGCTCTATTTGTCACACAGCACATCACACTTCCAAGTTTGGCATCACTCGGCACCATGAAGTCGTAGCTTCACATCACAACGTATTACATCACCACAAAACAATAAATCCTTGCCCGGCCTCTAGCTCAGTGTTCACACTGCCGTATTCGGCTTCACTCAGCCATGCGGTCAGACAGCTTGCTAGCTGTGACCAATGCAACCCATTGGGGTCTCGGAAAACCAGTCCTCCTAACGGTGACCGAGCAATACCTTGGGGGGGATATGGTTCAACGGTCCTTCTGACTCTGACCGTGCAACACCTCTTTTCTTCAGGCGTCGCTGGGTCCCCCAAAACTCAGGCTGAGTCTTGTGGCCCCCCAACCCTCCGCAGGCTCCCTTTTCAATTCCTCCCCTCTCACACACTGAGAATTGATTTATCCCTCAGTGATTATCCCAGCTGGCCTCACCTCAGGCCTGTAGTGGACTAGGGATATGGACAGATATACACACCCTCCTCGTACTTCACCACTATATATATATATATATATATATGTATATATATATATATATATATATATATATATATATATATATATATATATATATATATATATATAATCTGTTCTCCATAACATCCCCCATTATCCTCCCTGGGGCTGTTTGTGAGTAAGCATGATAAAGTTAGGAAGTAGATTCTCCTCTGCTTTCTGTCTGCAGTGGATGGGAGCTGACAGAGGGGAAACAGCTATAAAATGTCAAATACAAGTGATGTAGTGGCCAGAAATACTGTTAGTCCTCATGCACACACACTATACTATTGATTAAAGGGGTTGTCTGAGCGTTTTATCCCCAGGATAGGTCATCATTATCTGATTGTCACCTTCGTTGGTCAGCCGTTTGAAGAGACAGTGGTGCTTCATGAGCACCGTAGCCTCTTCTTAGGCAAGTGATGTGGCGTTCATTGGTCACATGACCTAGGTGCAGTTCAGGCCCATTCAAGTAAAAAGGGGTGAGCTGCAATACCAAGCACACTGGCTATACAACAGCGGATTTGGGGGGGGGGGGGGGGGTTTGGACTCCCACTTATCACATACTGTTGACCTATTCAGATCAATACACTCTGAAAACCCCTTTAATGAAAAGTGTGTTGAAAGGTTAGGTACAGTATACGTTAAATGTTAGTGAGCAAATCTAATGAGAGTCTAAGAAAAAATCTAAAGGTGAATTTACATGTTGCAATAATTGGGCAAATTATCTGAGATGAACACTCCATGCGAACGCTGGTTCCCGTGTAAGGCTAAATGCACACGATCAGGATCGTGTGCGGATTTTCTGTGCGGATTTGAGTGTGGAAAATCCGCACCAGTAGGTCATGTACATTGTATTCTATGAGAATTTGAAATTCTCAATGCACACAATGCAGATTTTTTTCTGCGGTGCGGATTTTAAAATCCACAGCATGTAAATTTATTTTATTTTTCCCGACAGGATTTTCTTCATTCACTTAGTAAAATCCTCATGTGGAAAAATCTGCACGCAAATCCGCACCAATTGATGCGGCTTGACCGCACTGATTTGCCTGCGAACAGCTGCGGATTTCAGTGCGGATTCTTCGCACATGAATCCAGAACGTGTGCATGTACCCTAAAGGTGCCGCTTATTTATCGGGTGAAACTGCTGTTCGTGCAGGCACTAAATTATTGTTTCTGGGCAGCAAATCGTGCGGTGTAAACAGCGATCTGCTGCCCAGAAACAATGCAGCTCTGTACAGTATTAGAATGTATTGGCTCCGATGAGCCGAAGTTATTACTTTGCGAAGTCTTGCGAGACTTCGAGTAATAACTTTGTGGATGAATTATTACTGTAAAAAACCTTGATACCGAACTCTGGTTCGGTATTAAGTGGCGCTCTCGCTCCGTACAGTATTACAACGAAGTTTTATGCGAATCGACTTTGGATGAAGCAGCCAAAGTCGATTCGCTCATCCCTAATTGTGACCAATGGTGATGTATACTACTGTGTGCAGTGGCAAACGTAGGAGCCTTTCATCTGAGGTATACATCGGGGAATAACACTAAAAGCCCCTTTAAATGGACGCACTCACCAGGCAATTATTGGGAACTGTTCGTTACCGTTAATTGCCTACTCATCGGAGGAGGTGAGAGCTTCATTTACATGCAGCAATCATCTCCTCTATACGAGGACCAACAATCGCTCCTGGAATTGTCCTTGTAAAGATTCATTGTTTCTGGGTGGCAAATTGTTGTTTACCCCTGGAGATATGCTGCCCAGAAATTATGTTTTAGACCACCACATCAGCGATACTTCCTCCCAATGAATATTTTCTCATTCATCGGGTGTTCAGCAGCACCTTTACCCAGGGCAACTAATGGGAATGAGCATTCTTAGGAACGCCCCTTCCTGATATTTGACCCAGTCGTCAATCCTTTAAAAGCACCTTTACAGGGGCTTTTAAAGGGTTATCTCATGACTAAAGTAAAACACAGAGATCATATAGTACATGACAATCTCTTTGTAACAAAGCTAGAACAAGCCCTGTACCTCACATGAAACCAGCCCTGTACCTCACATGGATCCAGAGATCTCACCATTCATTGCTCTGCTAGATTTATATCAAGCTGGCAGCTCAAGGGGAGTGTCTTTTCTTCTGCAGCTCAGGGGGCGTTTCTCAACTCGGCCTATCACAGCTCAGGGGGGGCGTGTCCATGCTCTCCCTATCACAGTTCAGGAGACAATTGAAGGATGAAACTGAGCATGTGCAGCCATCTCAGTGAGCAGGACTAAGGAAAAAAACAGCAGGTGGCGCTATACAGATAGATTTTTATTGATTAACTCAGTGGCTATGCTAAATTTTTAATTACATGAAATTACAAAAGGGTTCAGATCCAGGTGCTGGTTCCAGATCCATTATTACTGCAGACTGCAGGAACCTGCAGGCAGGAAAAGGGGGACTACAGACTGCTTGAGGAGATCAGAAATGTCACTGTTCATAAATAAGATATTTTACAGGTTTCTATATACTAGTTGTCAGTAGGTACATTTTACCTTTATGGCTGTGGGGAACTGTAGCTCAATTATATATCATGTCACAACTATACAATCCGAGATCTTTAGAGCAAATATTGAGCACATACTGAATTTTCAGCATGTAGTCATCATAAAATGTATCACCTTCAATAGCAACAAAATACTGACCCCAATACATCTATTTAATATAAGTTTTGTTCTCTGTCACGTTGCATGACGTGATGTCACTGATAGCTGAACATGAAACATGGTGCATGGTCTCGGATAGGACGGTTTTACGTCACCATTTAGTTTTCCGCTCTTCTGATCTGTCAGAAGAACAGAAAAAACAGTAACCTTTATTTTGGGCATCCATTGTGCTCCTTTGCGTCCTTTTTGTCAGTTCCATCTGAGATCTGTTATTTTAGACGGGAGAAAAAGTCCTGTGGGGAGGAATTTTTCATCCGTCAAAAATAACGGATCTCTGACGGAACTGACAAAAACGGATGCAAAATGAGCACAACTGGATGCTCAACGGTTATGTGAACCCGGCCTTACCTATCTGCCAGCACAAACTGTAAGTGCATTCTCATTTTTGTCCATTAGGTGGTGCTGTCATGCCATGTAATGTGCCTTGGCCACCATCTGGTTTCTCATAGAATTAACTACTATATTGGCATTTCAAAACATATATTCATATAAACCCAAAATAAAAGTACACAAAGACCCAAAACACTACTGTTCTATAAAAAAAAAAAGAAAATTATATATATATATATATATATATATATATATATATATATATATATACACACACATTTATTATTTATATAATGTCACAGACAAATATATTATACTTCCAAACTGGGAACAAATATAACAAATCTCCCATAGTCTGCCCCTTAAAGGGTAACTGTCATTTTTTATTAGCTAGTTTATTAGAGCTAAGCATGTATACCTGAGTTAGTCTGTTAATAATCGCCAAAAGATCTGTAATTACATTATACATTATAACAACAGCTTTCATTATTGTCCACTGTCTCTTTTCCACTTAAAAGACAATTGCTATGGCTTGTCTGTCTCTCGCTAAGATAACAGGAAGACGGAGGGGCGGTCCTTCACACATCATGCCTGCATTAGGCTTCAGAGTGAGGAGGCGTGTCTCTCTATACTCCAATCTGATTGGCTGGCAGGAAGCTGCTGGCTACAGCAAGTGTGTATGTGAAGTGAGGGAAAGCAGTTTTGGCCTCAGAGAACTGGCAGAGGAGCCATCTTGAGAAGGTCCTCATATTGTAAATGTTTAAACAGCCGTAACGAAGGGAAAAACTTTATGCATAATGCTGCTGCAGCAGTAACATGTGCTAAAATAGATTTTATGAGAACATGACAGTTAGCCTGTAATACAGATTTAAATAGCCAGGCAAATGGTCAGCCACTAGCCTCAGTGGTCTTGTGCTGTACACCGCTGAGGCAAGTGATTAGCTAAAACAATATGCCACCGGCTGCAGCATGGGTAACGAACCAGCAGCACTTGATCGGAGCGGGCGCAGGAAGGAAATTTTAAGTGGTTTTTATTTTTATTTTATCAGCCTGCCTGCAATTTTCCTAAATAAAAAAAAAAAAAAAACTCTGAAAACCCCTTTAATAGCATATCCCTAGTATAAGCCATGAAAAGTGATCGGTGCTGGGACCATCACTAATCACAAAGATGAGGGGCGGCAGTGCCACATGCAATCAATGGGCTGCATAACTAACTTAACAGATGGTGGTCCCTGCGGTAGGACCCACACCAATCACACGCGGATGGTGTACTCTAATAATATTCCAAAGTCTATGCTGTAGCCTGTGAGAAATAGGTTTCTTTACTTACATTTTCAATCACGAATGTCCATTCTTTGTCTTCAAACTCTTCAGCATGAGGGTCCTAAAAAGATTTAAAAAATTAATATCACAGCCAAGTGTCTGTATATCAGGAGCTGGTGATGGCATACAGGGTCCACATGAACGTCAGATGTGGAGGGAGACGCGCATGCTCTCTCCTCGCTGCATGAGACGGGCTCCATAGAAGTCTATGGGCTTGTCTCCATTCTGTCCTGTGCAGCAAGGAGAGCGGTGTGTGTGCACTTCTCTCTGCTCGTTCTAGTGATCGGTGGAGGTCTCAGCACTCAGATCCCCACTGATCAAAACCTTTGAGATGTCTCTCTGACATAAGAAAAGATTTACCCATTAACACCACATATAAATGTCCCTTTGTTGACCATAAGACTATTTTCTAAAATTAATTTAGACTCTATTTTCTAAAATGCAATTATTAAAAATTATCAACTAAAAACAACTTCTCCATATAATTAACGGTAATTAAAAGGGAACCTGTTACATTGAACGTGGTGAACTTGTAGTTCATGCATTTACTCTTTCCAGACCTCTGCCGTACATGTACGATATAAGACCAGTCTTTAAGGATGCGCACGCTCACACCATAATCGCCAGTTTTCTGCAGAGGCCCGGAGCTAATGTCTGATCAGCCGATCGCAGTCATTTAACCCCTCAGATGTCATGGTTGAATTTGACCAAGGTATCTGTGAGCTGCAAAACTAGGAGGCGCTCACTTCCCAAACAGGTCACCTTCCCCTGGTTGAGATGGCGGAAGGTTGCCCATACTAGTAATAGGCTTGAGCGTGTACAAGGCTTCCAGGCCGATTACCAGTATATTCCAGTCCTGGCCAGCAGTTGGTAGTACAGGACTGGAATATACTAAATCCCCAATTCAGTAATGCATATATATGCATTATAGAATACATGTTGCAATCTAATGACTGCATATTATGGTCACCTATGGTGACGTAAAGAAAAGTAAATAAAAAAAAAAATGTTGAATAATAAAAAAAATATAAAAATTGAAATAGCCCCCTTTTCCCTTAAATAATAATAATAAAAAGAATTTTGTATTAAAACACAAGAAAAAAATATATAAATGGTTTTGTTATAATTGTACTGACAGAGAATGAAGCGCATGGGTCAGTTTTAGCACATAGTGAATGCTGTAAAAATAAAACCCATAAAACTGTGGAGGTTTTGCATTTGTTTTGCCCATTCCGCCCCATTTGGAATTTTTCCCAGCTTCCCACTACATTGTATGCTATAGTAAATGGCATTTGAAAGTACAATTTGTCCAGTCAAAAAAAAAAGCCCTCGTACAGCTATGTGAATTGAAAAAAAAAAAAAATAAATGTATGGCCCCAGGAAGGCAGGGAGTAAAAAATGAAAATGCAAAAATGGAAAAGTGCAGGGTCCTGAAAGGGTTACATCTCAGCTCTCTTTAAAGCAGGGATCAGCAACCTTGAGCACTCCAGCTGTTGTGAAACTACAACTCCCAGCATACATACTTAGTCGGCTGTTCTTGCAACTCCCATAGAAGTGAAAGGAGGATACTGGAAGTTGTAGTTTCAGAACACCTGGAGTGCCGGAGGTTGCTGATCCCCGCTTTAAAGAGGACCTGTCACCACTACTGACATGCCTATTTTAATACATTCATGCATTCCCCATGTAACAACAATTCCGAAGCCTCTATTCTTATGGCTCTGTGTTGTGTCGTTCCTTTATTATTTCTACCAGAAGTTATGAATGAATTGCTAGCAGTCTGCAGTAAGGGTACAGAGGGGAGGTAACCAGTTGGGGGTGTGTCCCTGCACAGATTCACTCTATCCAATCAGTGCTGCAATTGTCAGACTGTGAAGGGACACACCCCAAACTTGTTACCTCCCCTCTGTACCCTTTACTGCAGACTGCTAGCAATTCAGTCACAACTTCTAGTAAAAATAATAAAGGAATGGCACAACATAGAGCCATAAGAATTCATGTTACGGAAGTGTTATTACATGGGGAATGCATGAAGCTATTAAAACAGAAATGTCAGGAGTGGTGACAGGTCCTCTTTGAAAGGGATATTAAAGGGAACCTGTCACCATGAAAATATGAAATAATCTGCAGGCAGCATGTTATAGAGCAGGAGGAGCTGAGCAGATTGATTTATGTTAAAAGCTTTAGTATAACTTGTAATTTATTCATTTATATTCCTGCTTATTCTAGGCTTTGAAGTCCAGGAGGCGGTCCTATTAGTGATTGACAGCTCTCTGTATGCACAGTCAGAGGGAACGCTGTCAGTCACTGATAGGACCGCCTCTTGGACTTCACAGCCCAGAATAAGCAGGAATATAAATGAATAAATTACAAGTTATACTAAAGCTTTTAACATAAATCAATCTGCTCAGCTCCTCCTGCTCTGTAACACGTGGCCTGCAGATCAGACACCATATTAAATATGACAGGTCCCCTTTAACATCTTATAAGGCTTTATCCACACAGTCAGTGATTGAGAGCCCAAAACAGGAGTGGATCCTCCACCAATATAAGGTACAATGGAAGTATTGCACTTGTTCTGCATTTTTAACCAGCACCTGGTTTTGTTCACCCTGTCGGATCCGTCCTTCCACTATTTCGCCGTGCCGCCGCTCCGTCCTTATTGACTATAATAAGGACTTGATGAGGTTGTCCCATGTAGGACATTGATGGCGTATCACTAGACTATGCCATCAATGTCAGACAGGTGTGGGTTAAGCCTCTGGGACCTGCACCTATTTCCAAAATAGGGAACCTGAAATGAAGGACAGCATGCTGTGCATACTCGGCATGCTCTCCATTTATCATTATGGGAGTTTCGAAAGTGCGCTAGACTGTGTTCCGAAGTCCCACAGCAGCAAATTGAGAGCAAGACACCAGAGCAAAGCTCTCTCTCTACTCACTGCTCTGGGGCGGCTGAAAATAGCCGAGCCAGCGCTTAACTATGGTCGGGACTCCCATGGTTGAGAATGGAGGGTGGCAGCCCATGCGTGGCTACTCTCCCTGCATTTCGAGGGCTCCGCTCTAGAGATAGGAGTGGGTCCAATAGGTGGGACCTGCCCCTATCTAACATTGATGGCATATCCTAGTGATATGTTATCAGTGTCCTAGATGGGAATACCCCATTAATGTGTTAAATTAGCCGTCTTTGTAATTGAGATCCGGTGGTAATCTGATCAGAGCTTGTATGTTCTGCTTGGATGAGGGTGAACTACTTAAAAGGCCATGCACTCCTTTGGGGGCAATTTTATTATTATTGCATTACACTTATTTTGAGCTAAAAATTATTTTTTCAATTGGTCTTTATTAAAGGGGTTGTCCACTTTAGATTTATTGATGACCTATCCTCAGGATAGGTCATCAATATCAGATCGGCTGGGGTCCGACACCCGGCACCCCCGCCGATCAGCTGTTAGAAGAGAAGGTGCGCGCCGCGCCAGCGCTGCCTCCCCTTCACTGTTTACCGTCGAGCCGTTACATCTGCAGTGGTGAGCAGGTGTAATTACACCCAAGCCGTCCTATTCATTTCTATGATACGGATCACTGTATAGGAGCGAAAAAATTTGACTCCAAAAGGTGTACATAGCCTTAAAGGCCCCTTTACACGGGCAGAGAATTGGCAGATAAATCACTAACAAGTGTTCACAGGAACGCTCATTGGCGTTTATCTGACAGTGTCACCGATTACCAGATGAACGAGCAAGCGCTGGTTCGTCAGGTAATATCCTTGTTGGTGCAGTCACCTAAGTCATTGTCTGATGGCAGCAGATCGTGCCGCCTTAATAGTCTCTGCAGCTGGCAAACAATTATTCTGTATGGGGACGAGCGATGGTATTAGCGATCACACCTCCCCATACTGTGGAGGAGATCGCTGCAGGTGCTTCACGATAACCGTCTGCTCAATTGCCCTGTGGAAAGGGACCTTTAGAGTCGATACAGAGCAAAAAATGAGGGCAATCGACAATATACAAGTCTATAGAAGCTCATTTAGTGTGCGGCCACACAGGGCAGAATTTCGGAAGCGTTTCAACAGCAAAAATCCATGTTAAATCCAGGACTGCGTGAGGATTTGTGCTGGATTTGTCACTGGTTTCAACCTATGCACTGCCAAGAATGAAATGCACAAATTGAAAAGCCACAGATTCAGGGTATGTCCACACATGCCTGAAAATACAGCAAAAAGCCTTCTGCAGTTTTTGCCATGGTTCAATGGGAAAAAAAACAAAACAACAAAAACTACATGTATTGCCACGCAAAAGACTGCAACCTTCACTGCAAAGGGTGAAATTTGCAGGAGAGAACCGCAGCATAAACGGACATGCTGCAGATTTAACATCCGCACCACCGCACCGATCAATTTACTCGTGTGGATGAGATTCAAAGTCTTGTTCACTTTGCGGGCGCTACACCGGCAAGTGTAGAGTGACCCCATATGTACGGAGCAACGCAGAATACTTTATCTCTGCATAAACTGCTGGACGCCTAAACTGCTCCTGAATGGCAAAGAATAGTGTCGCTTCTGGACCAGCAGGGGGTGCTCTACTCACAGACTAGACTCTGGTGACAAGAATGATGAAGAACATTATGTGACTAGAAATTCTACATTCTCAGGGGAAAAAACGCAATAAATGTGACAGACAATACGTCACAAGCAATTTCAGGAAGATTTATCATGTCCTGACAACCTCTTAAATAGAATTAAAAGGGAAAATATCAGGTAAAAGCCGCCCATGTGGTCATGTTATTGTAAGGAACGCATAACCCTGAGCTCTCAAGGGGCCGACGTGTTCCAAGTGTACAGCTCAGCTACATCAGCGACTTCCTGGGAGGAAGTGTCTGACAGACTGATACCGCACAGAAGTCCTCTCGCCAAGGTGGAATATCAAGTCCTGTCCACTGCCTAATATACAGTGAAGGCGTACAGCACCTATGAGCGGGGGCAGCACCCCACCAGGCGCAGCTAGAATGAGGGAACTACGGAACTGGACAGGGGTGCTGCCCCCGTGACACCTCTACCTGGTACGGGCTCCTCTTTAAACTATGGGGGAGATTTTTAAAACTGATGTAAAGGAAAACTGGCTTAGTGGCCCATAACAGCCCCCTTTGCATATAATAAACCTTCATTTTTCTCAGCAATGCGGACACATATGAACATGGGACCAACACAGATGCCGTCAGCTGCCAAGTGCACATGTAACAGGTCAGCCAGTGTCATAGGTACAAAACTGCTGACAGATGTCCTTTAATCACTTCTGTGTGATAGAAAGATAGAGAGATATATTTATTACAAGTCACTATGTGTTCTGCTCTAGCACAGAATTGACGCCTGAAAGTATTTCTTCCCTTTTTGTCACATCCATACATATTACACTATAAAAGTACCCTCCCTTTTTATTTTAAGGTACCAGAGGAAGCAAGGGAGCTGGGCTGTATACAGTTATACACCGAGTGCTCCCTCTAGTGGTGACTGCAGGTAGTCAGCACGTGAATTTGTGTCTATTCGGGGGATTTGGAGGCATGCATAAAAATGGAGCTTCAACCCTTAGAAAGATATTTTAGAAAATAAACCAGCACAGAAATGCGCACCTTAAAAATATATGATGACGATGAAAGGTGGAGAATAAATTTATAAGATGGGAATAACCTTGTACAGGGAGACAGTCAGCATGATTATGTTAAACTGCTGACAGCTTTAGGTAGGAGAAGGAGCAAGCAGTACAAACAAACCTTTTGTGGAGCTTTATACAAACAAACCTTTTGTGGAGCTTTAAAAATCAGGCGTAGTGTGAATATGAACTTTTATTCTGCCAGGTTCTGCTCATGCAAGTGCCCGGGAGGCGGAGCTTCACAGTAAAGTGCTCTCTGCATTGAACTGCTTTACAGGCCCCCCCCCCCCCCCCCATGTTTATCGGCTGTAGTAGTCTCCATGGATTTTTCTGCTGTCACCCACAGTAGGGAGCAGGGGCTGTGAAGCAGCTCACTGCAGAGAGCACTTCACAGTGAAGCTCCACCTCCTGGGCACTTGCAGGAGAAGAATCTGGCAGAACAAAAAGTTATATTCACATTATTCATGATAATAACTCCTTTTAAAGTGGTAAAGACACAAATCCAATAGCAAGATTAATCACACTTGTACTTACCTTAAAGAGAGTCACAGTGATTTCTACATTTTCAGGGACAGGCCACACCACGACCCCACGGTAAGGGTTCTTTATACCAGGCTGCCAGCTATGTGCCTGCAAAGAAACATCGCACCATGTAAGTGACATACACAATAGTAATAGATTGTGAAAGTGCAGATGAGGTTTAACACTGACAAATGTAAGGTTATGTATATGGGAATGAATAATGCAAGTCACCCGTACATACTAAATGGTAAAATACTGGGTAACGCTGTAAAAACCAGTGTCAGGCAGCTGGGTTGCATCAAAAGGGGCATAGATGCCCGTGATGAGAACATAGTCCTACCACTTTACAAATCACTAGTCAGACCACACATGGAGTACGGTGTACAGTTCTGGGCTCCTGTAAACAAGGCAGACATAACAAAGCTGGAGAGGGTCCAGAGGAGGGCAACTAAAGTAATACTGGAAAGGGTGGATTACAATACCCTGAAAGATTATCAAAATTAGGGTTATTCACTTTAGAAAAAAGATGACCGAGGGGAGATCTAATAACTATGTATAAATATATCAGGGGTCAGTACAGAGATCTCTCCCATCATCAATTTATCCCCAGGACTGTGACTGTGACAAGGGGACATCCTCTGCGTCTGGAGGAAAGAAGGTTTGTACACAAACATAGAAGAGGATTCTTTACGGTAAGAGCAGTGAGACTATGGAAATCTCTGCCTGAGGAGGTGGTGATGGTGAGTACAATAAAGGAATTCAAGAGGGGCCTGGATGTATTTCTGGAGTGTAATAATATTACAGATTAGGCTGGGTTCACCATCACCTTTTTCTCATTCGTTTAACGTATACATAAAAAAAGAAAGAAAACTATACTTTTTTTTTTACCGGATTGTGCAATATACAAGAACGCAGTGTTCCTGCGTTTTTGTATCCTTTTTTGTAACATGTACATCAAATAGAGGCAAATGACGTGATGTGAACCCACCCTTATAGTCACTAGAGATGGGTTGTTGATCCAGGGAGTTAGGGTGGGTTCACACTAGCGTTAGGGATTCCGTTATGGCTTTCGGTTATAACGGAACCCATAAGATGGAAGGGCGGATCTGTTTTGCTGCCCAAAGACTTGCATTATGACTGAATGCAAAGCGGAAGCCTTTAAAAGGCATTCTGTTTGCTCTCCGTCCTAATAGAAGTCTAAGGGAATCAAAACAGATCCATGTGGTTCCCATTATGCAAGACGGAAAACAAAGTCCTGTCGACAGGACTTTGTTTTCCGTCTTGCATAACGGGACCCAGACGGATCCGTTATGTTCCCATAGACTTCTATTAGGACAGATAGCAAATGGAATGCCTTTTAAAGGCTTCCGCTTTGCATTCCATCATGTTCCGTTATAACCCTGTTATAACGGAAAGCCATAACATAATCCCTAACGCTAGTGTGAACCCATCCTTATTCTGATTGCCTGAATGGAGTCGGGAACATATTCTTTTCCCTAAAGTGAGGAAAATTGGCTTCTAACTCAGAGTTGTTGTTTTTTTTCTCCTTCCTCTGGATCAACTTGCAGGATAACAGGCAGAACTGGATGGACAGATGTCTTTTTTCAGCCTTATAAACTATGTTACTATGTTTTTTATATGTGTTTTACTGTAATAGAGGCAGAAAACAGGGAGCACATAAAGTTCGCTTCTGATTATAGGAAGATCTAAAGGATGTAAGTGCCTGATAAAAGGCAGCCTACGCTGTTTACCGAACCTACAATTATAAGCAGAATTTTCTTAGATGGTGCTTCCTTCAAAGGGCATCTGTCAGCAGATTTGTGCCTATGACACTGGCTGACCTGTTACATGTGCGCTTGGCAGCTGAAGACATCTGTGTTGGTCCCATGTTCATATGTGCCCACATTACTGAGAAAAATAATGTTTTAATATATGCAAATGAGCCTGTAGGAGCAACGGGGGCGTTGCCATTACACCTAGAGGCTCTGTTCTCTCTGCAACTGCTGCATCCTCTGCACTTTGATCGACAGGGCCACACAATGAAAATGTCATCACACATGACCCTGTCAATGCACGTTAAGAGGACACAGCAGTTGCAGAGAACAGAGCCTCTAGGTGTAATGGTAACACCCCCGTTGCTCCTAAAGGCTCATTTGCATATATTACAACTTAATTTTTCTTGGCTATGCGGGCACATATGAACATGGCACCAACACAGATGCCTTCAGCTGCCAAGCGCACATGCAACAGGTCAGCCAGTGTCATAGGTACAAAACTGCTGACAGATGCCCTTTACAGGGGTTTTCCAGGTCCAGAATACCGACGGCCTATCCTCAGGTCAGATACTCGGTGGAAGTCTGACTCGCGGCATCACTGCTAATCAACCATCCCATCTACCTGCACACTGTCTACTTAATACTGTTCACTTGACTGGGACAAAACTGCAATACCCTGCACCACTGCGACTAAGTAGACAGCATGCAAGTAAACAATGAAGAGCTGATTGGGGGAATGCGGAGTGTGAGACCCCCACCGATCTGATACTGATGGCCTATTCTGTGGAGTATCCTGGCAGTAACACCTTCTCCACTATAGAGTGCCAGGGATACAGGCACTATCCCCTTCACTGCCCTAGATCACCAGGGTTGCAGACATTAACTTTCTCCAAAAGACCCCACAGATGTTACTATTAACCCATTATCTACCCTGATTAATTATGGACAATTATTTGACCGTGAATATTTATTTATTCACTAGTTGTGGCTTTGGACTACCTACTTTAGAGGGAACAGCACCAAGGTCCCCAACTGCCCCGCTCACTAGCTACAAAGCATCAGGCCTCATGCACACAACCGTATTTTTGGTCCACATTCAATCCATATTGTTTTGTGGATCAGATGCAGGTCTATTCATTTCAATGGGGCTGCAAAAAACGTAGACAGCAGACAGTGTGCTGTCCGCATCCATTGTCCATTCCGCTGCCCCGCAAAAAAGATAGAACGGGTCCTATTTTTGCCCGTTTTGCGGACAAGAATAGGAATTTTAAATACAGAATGGGACGTACGGAACAGGAAAATGCAAAATACACATGACCGTTATCCGTGTTTTGTGGATCCGCATCTTGCGGACCGCAGAACAGATACGGTCGTTTGCACAAGGCCTTACAAAAGGATCTGGTTGTGGCCTGACAAAATTTTAGATTACAAGAGAAGCAACACAGATCCGACCTCTACATCAATACATTAGAAAACTGAGCAGGGTTATGTTTATACTAAAGATATCTAAAGTAAAATCTTGGTGAAGTCTTTGGGTTTTATCAAAACTGCCCAACAGTGAAAAATGTCTTAGTTGCCCAAAGCAACCAATCAGAACCCACATTTAATTTCCTACAGGGCTCTGAAAAAAATTAAAGCTGAGCTCTGATTGGTTGCCAACAGTTAGGCAGTTTTGATAAATGAGGCCCATACTCTAAAAATTAATGTTTTACAAAATGAACACACTCTATAGAGCAGCAAATCCCTTTGACACTGCCTGGAGATTTCTGATACTGATATATAGTAGTTTACCGTCAGCCAAAGCAACTGTTTTCAGCAAGGTCGGCTGACAATCTAATAGGTATGGGGCTCTCCCTACTCTCACCTGACTGATGATGTTTGGGGAGAGAAGGATCGGGCAAACTAAATATTTTATCTGCTCCTTTTTTTGCTCCTGGGAGATAAGCCGATGCCAGGAGTGTCTGCCAGCTGTTTGCTCTTCTTTCCCCATTAAAAACACATACTCGTTGAACTGAGCATGTATGTGTATGGGGGAGCGAGGAGATATAGCGGACAGCTAAAAGATCCTTTGGCCGACAACTATTGAAGGTTCATCTTAAAAGGGGTTCTCCAGGAATTGAGAAAATGAGAATACTTAAATATGACTTTATTATAAAAATATTCACAAATACATTTCATTAGTTAGAATGACTCGATTTGTCTGGGAAGTAATCATTAGGAGAAATAAAATGGCCGCCGTCCTATTAGTACACACAAAACATGTCCTAATCACACAGCAGGACAAGTTACTTCACAACACTGAGCTAAAGAGCTTCCCCATCCTGCTCTCTGCTCTGCTTGTCAGGGGTTATGATCCTGAATACAGCTGATAAGATATTCGGCTAAATCTCTGTATGAAATGGGGTTCATGAGGTGTCATGAAGTACTGAGAGAAGATGGGGATGTGACTGATGAGCAGCAGCTCTTACATGAAGTCTCCATTACTACAGCCCAACATTACCACAGTCTGTCCTGTCCGTCTTCTCTGTACTTCATGTCTCCTCATGAACTTCATTGCCACCGAGTTTCAGCTGAAGATCTTATCAGGATCATAAGTAGAGCAGAGAGGAGGAGGAGGCAGCTCTTTAGCTCAGTCTTCTGAAATAACTTGTCCTAATCACACAGAAGGACAGGTTTTGTGTGTACTAATAGGACAGCGGCCATTTTATTTCTCCTAATGATTGCTCCCTTGACAAAATGAGCCAGTATAACTAATGAAAGATATTTGGGAATAGACTTAAGTAATATTTAAGCATTTCCATTTTCTTAATTCCAAGAGAACCCATTTAAAGAGGATGTGTAACCACGAAATGCAGTAGAATCTGCAGACAACAGGTTATAGAGCAGGAGGAGCTGAGCAGACATGTATAGTTTTGTAGAAAAATTTTGTCAGCAAATATAGCAATTTATATATGTCAATCTCTGCTCTTTCTGATTTCATTGTTCAAGTGGGAGGTGTTATGACAGCTATCTCGTCATACACAGTTACACACGCAATGCTATCTATCATTGATAAGACGGCCCCTGTGTACAACTGTAGTCAGAAAAAAAAGAGACTTAAATTTATATTATAATAGGTTTTACTGAATCTTGTTCCACAAAAATATATATCAATCTGCTCAGCTCCTCCTGCTCTATAACATGCTGCCTGCTGATTGCACTGCATATTGCAGCGACAAATTCTCTTTAAAACCCTAGCAAACATCCATTTATCAGAACGGATCTTTACTGGTTATGGAGTGTTTGATTTTCGGTAAAGTTCTCATTCACACTTGCTGATTCCATCAGTATTTTGCATCAGAATCAAAAGCATGAGAGCATCCTAGACACAGAAACATATGATCGATGCAGTTTTACTACTTATGGGTTTTGCATCTGCTCCTGAATAAGACATTAAAAAAAATTAATGCAAGATACTAACAAAATATCAGTGTGAAAAAGGAATAGAAGTTTATGAGCGGTGCCCAAGGGATGCAGTGGAGTTGTATAAAAGGGAGTTGTCCATGGGGTGTGTCTGGTGTTGTGGCATATAATATAAAATAAATAAAAATAAAATGCCGCAGTTACATCAGGAAACCCCAGGTATCATTTATAGTGGCCTGTACATGGAGTACAGAGGTCAAAATACTGCTGACGGACGGACAGCTATTATTAAAGGGGTATTCCAGTTGGAAGACGATACCCCCTATACATTGGAAAGGAGAAAATTATTAGACCAGTAGAGTGTCTGACCACCAGAAATCCAACAATTACAAAAATAGTGGTCCCTGCCCTTGTATGAAGGTGGAGCACATCCACTCCATACATCTCTATAGGGCTGCTGGAAATGCATGCCCCATTCATACAGGTGCCCCCATTCTTGTGATTGCTGTGGGTTCCAGCAGTTGGACCTTGACTCATCCAGTAGATAGAGAATAACTTGTTTTGACCAGAATTGGGACAAAATACCGGCAATCTGCACACTAGAGTCATGGCGATGAAATAATTTGCTGCAATCCTCTCTTAAAAGCTTGTTCAGAATACATTATAATTTATATTCCATTAAAGTAAAAAAAAAAAAAAAAAAAGATTGTAAGTTGAGGAAGTGAAACTGCAGACATTCATGTGAAAAGAGAAGAAATCTATATTTCTGTATAAATCTGTATCAGGATATAGCAAAGCAGACAAAAAAAAGAGAACTAAGAAAAAACATAATACATGTACAGATTTGAATGATGCGCTCAATTTGGCAATTTCTCACATGCGTATTCACTACCGGTCTTGGAAATAAAATGACATGAGTTTACATATAGCACTCCTCTATACTGGTCCACACATGGGAGAGAGGCAGTACAGCAAAGTCTAGATGGGCAGTTTAAAGAGGTTGGTGTGGAACCACAATTTTGCACCAAATCACGAGTTGGATGATGACTGGTGGGGGCCTGGGGGCCAATCACAAGATTATGGGTCCTGTGTGTCCCATTTGAATGGAGCGGAGTGGAGGTGACATCACCCGCCTCCCTGCTAGGCGCAAGCCTCCGCCTAGCTTTACCCATGGAGAGCCCAGTGCGTCACCAGATCTCCAGAGAAAGACTTTGCCCTGTGCGATTCACGAAATGCTCTGATGCTCATGTCAGAGGGGCTGAGTTTTGTTTTTTTTTTAACGGATGACCTATCCTTTGTATAGGTCATCAGTGTCTAATTGGTGGGGACACGACATCTGTGCCCTCCACCAATCCGCAATTCAGGAAGGCACTGGCGCTCACAGTAGCGCCATGGCCTTCTCGCAGTTCTGCCTAGGCCACGTTCATCAGTCACATGGCCTGGGCGCAGCTAAGCCCCATGGAAGTGAATGGGGCTGAGATGCGATACCAAGCCCAGTCGCTATATAATGTACAGCGCTGTGCTTGGCAAGCTGAGAGAAGGCCGCAACGCTACTGTGAGCTCCAGTGCATTCTCAAGCAGCTGATCGTTGGAGGTCCCGGGTGTCAGACCCCCCTCAATCAGATACTGATGATCTATCCTGAGGATAGGTCATTAGTATAAAAATCCCAGAAAACCCCTTTAATCAGACATATTCCCTATTCTGTGGATAGGTGATAAGCTCTGATCTGGGATACTCCATTTAACTACCAAACCATCAATCCGCTGCAATAACATACACTTAAAAACATGGCTGCTTTCGTTCTGAAACAGCGCTATGACTGTCCACAGGTTGCACGTGGTATTGCAGCTCAGCCCAATACACTTCATTGGAATGGAGCTGCAATACGGGGGATGGGGGTATGTAAACACCGCCCAGAAGTGGGTGTTCCCAGGCAGATTTGGGTCCATGGTGGGGTTTAAATGCCCTATAAATGTTAAGTATAGAATTACCTCCCCCCTGTGACACCTACACGTCATATTGTCAGAATGAGCTCAAGCCAATTTCAGTTGTAGAAAATGACACGACATGGTCAAAATGAAAGCAACACATGAAAGAAAACCGCCCAATATTGCACAGTTCTCAGTGGTGGAAATCAAGGAGGTAGAACAATCTGTTTTCAGTTTATGCGTCATTTTCATTAAATGCAAACGACCGGGAATAATCACATTTATTTTAATATAACATTTCCATTCGCCTAGTATGAAGTCGTAATGGCACAGCTTGAAACTATTATAACCTGAGCTCCCTGCCGAGAGCGCCAGTGCGGTTCAATCAGCAGTTCTGTACATACCGAAATAGGGGGGGAGTCTGCCTCATCCAGGCGACATATGTGACAGACGTGTATCACATGGGCTAATAAACTGCTTAATATTTCCCTGCCACGTCTGCTCTTCGGATCGCAGTAATGCATGAAAAAGGCTAGAAATGTACACAGTTGTTCATGACTAGCAAAAGGGAAGAAGTCACTAACTGTACAATGTGGGATCAGATGAATTCATGACTACATACAGCAGAGGAATGCTGGGTATTAAGGATGAATTCACACTGTGTTTGCAGCGCCCATCTTCCATAGGTCACACTGGAGGTATAGGTCAGATGTACACTGCAAACATACTTGCTGCACCTAGACTGTGGCGCAAACTGTGGCAAATCGTGGCACATCTAGGTTGAGTGAAATGATCTGCTCCTAGCAAAGGCCCGTGGCTTATAAATTTTTTTAAAAAAAAGGGACGTGACCTAAATTGTAACATTTAGGGTAATAATTGCACAACAACTCTGGCAAAACAATGCTCAAATTAAGTCGTGTGCATGAAGCCTCAGCTAGCCAATGGCTGGCATAGAGTCCCAGAAAAGTGTCTGTCCCTGCACCAGAGTTATCACCCAGCCCGAGTGCCTGTAATAAGCCAGAGGCAGGTGTGGACAGCCTAAATTGGCGCTACCTACAAGATTAGTGAATTTGCCTCAATGACCGTACTGCAGAACCATTCATTCCGTATGTCTGTTCCGTAATGCGACCCTACAAAAAAGACAGAACGATTGCGAACAAGAATAGGCATTCCTATCATAGGGTGGGTCGTGTGCACATGGCTGGTACCAGTTTTCTGCGGATTCACAATTTGCGGATCGAAAAACACTTACGGCTAAAGAGGATCTGTTGTCCGACTAAACAAAAAAATAATAATTATGCCCTTTAGCTAATAGGAGCTACAGAATACACTGGATACACAGTCCTCTTCCTGCTCCTCTCAGCCCATCAGTCACTAAGTTCCACTCATTTTCTATCCCAAAAAGTTGAGAGGTACAGTGATAGCGCAAGTCTACCTTATGAGAAGGGAACAACCTGTCCTACAATACAGATCATTTTTAACATTAGTTTTTCTTGAATAAAAGCCTCTTTGGACAATTTATCAGAAGGTTTCCCCAACAATAAGCGGATCAAAAAGTGTATCACTGCTAAGATCCCTGTGATCAGCTTTAATCAGTGAGAGAACCTGTCAGCAAGTGTTTAATTCCCCTACAGTGCCACCACAGGGAGGATGGAGTATTACACAAGAATCCCCTTGGCTGTCCATGTAATGTATAGTTGTGCTGGGTCCTCCAGGGAGGGATGCTCACTATAGCAGTTCTCTGCATTAAATGACATGAATGGCAGCTAGCGAATATTACCGAAGAATTGCAAAACGGGACAAGTATACATTGATCAGCGCAATGTCTTCTCACCTTAGACGATTTCCTTCGACTCCTTCTGGTCCACACCACAACTAATTTGTCTGGTTGCCTAAAAGAACACAGAAAACATACATGTTATTTGTTCATTTTTTATTTTTCTTTAACAAAAAAAAAAAAATGTCATCATATGGAAGAACAATTTGATGAATACCCTCAAGCTAATAATATGGTATGGCACATCCGTACGGCTGCTAGGAAGAACATTTCAAGGAACTTCAAATCCTAACATCCTCCATGACCAAATGGATTACTGAATGGAGATATTAATACTCCAGAAACCCAAGAAAAATATAAGCTATATGTCTGTATTTTCAGGAACTAAAATATACAGTGCCTAGTTTTTAGTCACTTAGTAATAGGTTTGTTCCCCTCAAATTTAACCAGTTCTTGGGACTAAACTCACATAGTTGCCTTAAAGGGTTTGTGTCAATTCAGCAAATAGCATTTATTATGTACAGAAAGTTGATACAAGGCACTTACTAATGTATTGCGATTGTCCATATTGCCTCCTTTGCTGTCTGGATTCATCTTTCCATCACATTACACACTGCTCGTTTCCATGGTTACGACCACCCTGAAATCCAGCAGCGGTGGCCATGGTTGCACACTATAGGAAAAAGCACCAGTCTATGTGCACTCCCACGGTCCTGATCACCAGAGAGGCCGGAACTTTTTCTTATAGTGAGTAAGTACGGCCACCGCTGCTGGATTGTAAGGTGGTCGTAACCACGGAAACGAGCCGTGTATAGTGTGATGGAAAAATGAATCCAGGCAGGAAAGGAAGAAATATGGATAACAATACATTAGTAAGTGCCTTGTATTAACTTTCTCTACATGATAAATGCCACTTGCTGAAGTGACAACTCAAATCACTTGAAATGGGGGGTAGGGAGTGGGGCTCTGAATAACCAAGGAAGAGCTCAATGCAGGGTATAAACTGCTATGTTCTGGGAAATGCAAGTATTTACAAAAACAGACAAGTCAGGAAAACAGACTGGCTTATCTGTAGGATAAGAATAGTAAAATAAAAAGTAATAATAAGGAATAATATAGAATAATAATTTTATTAGCATTTCACTAACACATAAAATGCGTGATTTAAGTGTGGGGGGGGGGGGTGGGGTGTTCAGCTGCCGAATGCTGAATTGAAACACATTTATAAAATATTCAGTGGTAGGACAGTGTAAGCTGGCGGCCACTGAAAATATGTTATTAGCAATGTCCTTTATGCTGAAGGTATTGGAATTATTGGATCCTCGCCCACTCCAGCATTCTCCTGAATAACTGATCCTCCAATACTCTTACCATCAACTGAGCGCAAAACTGAAGATGGACATCCCCATTCGTATACCATTGCTGCAAGTCAGAAGAGCTATGAACCATAGGTTTAAGACTTTGGGGAATAAATGAAGATTTAAAAAAAAAAAAAAAAAAAAAAAAAAAAAAAGCAACAGTAATCTCCTAACACAAAAAACATGATCACAAAACTAATGCTGTACTATAGTGAGTAAACTAAATGAATGTGAGGTTACTAGCAAATTTTGATTATTAGTATTTGTGCCCATCCACCACGATAAGGTGACCTCTCTTGGATGGGAACCTATGTATGCTAAATGCTACCTTTTCTGGTCACCTTACTGTGCTGGATGGGCAAAAATAACTTTCATCACAATGTATTTTCTAAGAACCTCACATTTATTTATGTCAAGAGTATAGCATTAGTTTTGTGATCATGTATTTTGTGTTGAATGTGATTTCATTGTATTTGAATTAGTATTTTCAGCAATGGCGATGCACACCTGTGTCTTAGGATGTGCCAACTTAATTTTTTTTTCTTTCAGTGAAGATTTCGGGTGAAAAAAAGTCTATTCCAGTGATTATTTGCTTCCCTATGCCTTCCAAGCTGTAATGCTGGGGTCAGGCTTTGGACAAAACCAGTCTCCTTCCCCTTCTTGTAGCTGATGATATAGTCCCTTCTTACTTTCCCTGGAGTCTTCCCAGCTATACTACCATGCTACTGCAGAGACTCTGCTCTCTCCCTGATAAGCAGGAACACAGGGTGACTATGCAGAGACCTGGCTGTTAGGAGAGTGACAGAACATGTCTGTCCACCAGCACTCAGCTCAGTACATGGACATGCACATTGCTATACATTATGAGCACTAGGTGGTGCCAGTAAACGCTGCACTGGATTGTTTTCTTACTACCATGTAAATGGCAAATGTTTTACAATCCCCCCAATGAATATGATATTTAATGGTAGGACAACTTCTTTCATGAATTGCCCCATGGAGTAGAAGATAAATGATGTCACCGAACAGGCTTCATGGAACTGCCAAGCAGAATTCCTCATGGCTTCAATTATCTCGTTAGATCTCTCACGTTCAAAATGGGAGAAATTATAACAATATAGATGAATTCAATAAATGCTGTATATGTAATTTCCAAATAAAAAAGCGTAGGTTCATCTTAAAATATCCGCCATGCAGGTGACTTTATCTTAGATTGTAGCTCATGACGGCGGAACCACAATGAGATGCTACAAAAACCATGTTCCACCTGCCCTTCTGATTCATTTGATGCCAAAACGGTAACAATAGTAGGATTTCCTATTGTGCTGGCAAGCTCACAAAGCTCTGGTGCCAAGGTGATACCAGCCCAATGGCATCACAGGCCAGGAAACCTAGAACAATGGCTGCTCTTATGATCCCAACTTCATGCAAAAGATAAATGACAAAATATTTGTACTGCGAACTTACAATACACTGACAAGTTTTGTGGGGGTCCACCAGATCACCTGTATTACCCTTTATTTAGTTCCCACCCCCAACTGAACGCAGGCAAGTCTGATTTACCACCAGGCTTTTGTTACTGTTCTTATGACTTAACCTTTATACAGTCAATTAAAAGTTCCTATCATTTGCGTCTGCATGTCATATGCATAAGTGTATCCATGGCAACAGACTACAAAAGCACTCTCTGTAGTCTGATCCTGCAATTATATACCCTTAAGGCTACATGCACACAAACGTGGTTTGGTTACGCATCCAAGCCGTATTTTTTGCGGCTCGGGTGCAGACCCATTCACTTTAATGGGGCCGCAAAAGATGCGGACAGCACTCCACGTGCTGTCCGCATCCATTGCTCCGTTCCGTAGCCCCGCAAAAATGTCCTATTCTTGTCTGTTTTGCGGACAAGGATAGGCATTGTTACAATGGATCCTAAAAAAAAAATAAAAAAAACGGATGCTATATGGATGGGTTTTTTTGTGGACCGCAAACACATACGGTCGTGTGCATCTAGCCTAAATCGGTTATCTAATCCTTACTGAAATAAAATTAGGTTAGCAAGAAGTTCTGGACTTTGTTACAGTATGGTGAAAAGAGCACTTATAGCGGTAACTGCTATACCTACAACTCGTAACACTTTTGATTACAAGATCAGACTGTTCGTAGTCTGTTACTATGACTAAAATAGAACATATTTAATATTTGCTTCATTATTTATGGTCATTATATTTAGATTCTTGATAGTCGATTCAGTAAAGATGGCCATACAAATCAGACCAATGTCGACCAAAAAACTATTTGACCCGAACTGGTTGACCATTACTGGGTCCTCCTGACTCTCCCCCAGAAGCAGATGTCAGAGGGAAAGAAGATTGGGCTGATGGATTTCAACATGTCTGATCCTTTTGTGCTCAAGGGAGATAAGCCAACGACAAAAGTGACTGGCAATGTTTTTTTCCCTCTTTTCTCACTGAGAAGACATTCAGTTAGGCCAAGCATGAATATACACATAAGGGGTTGGGTAGATGTATGCCAACCTTGAGCTTAGTATTTTGCACACCAGTATTGTGGTTTATACATCTCTGCTAGTGTCACTTTCACGTTTGCTTTTATAAAAAAAACTAGTTTAGATAAAAGTTTTTTGTTTTTTTTTTTCAGGGCCAGACGAGGTCCATCTTTGTCACAAGGTCATCAATTAACTCAAAGAACTGTAGCTCCACAAATATACAATATCTCCTAATAATCAGTCATTTCTTGCTCAATAACAGAAGAGAAGAGCAAAGTTTGTCATTTGGAAACGGATATCACTGAAATATCTGGATGTGTTGCGATTTTACACAGTACTGCAGATATTATCTACGCTCGTGATGCACATGCCGCCCCAAAATATAAAATGACGAATTAAAAGACATATTCCAGTTTCCGCCATACATGACTAAGATCGTATGTAGCAAACAGGAATGGCCAGACTTCCAATGAGACTTAGGCCCCATTTACACAATCATTTTTTTGGTCTGCATCTGATCTGCACCTATTCATTTCAATGGGGCTGCAACTGCTTTCAATGTGGACAGCTCACTGTCTGCTGTCCTTATCCGTGTGTCCATTCAGCAGTCCCGCAAAGAAGACAGAACATGTCCTATTCTTGTCAGTTTTGCGGACCATAATAGGCATTGTTACAAAGGGTTAAAAAAAAACTGAAGCATCGTGGACAACACATGGATGTCATTAGTATTTTTTTGGCGGAAGTCGCCACTTTAAAGATGGCAGCAGGAGCCATAGCCGCCCGGTTTCTGCTGTTTCAAACAGCAGAGACCTGCGGAGGATGTATGTGATCAGCCCTACGACTGATCGCGTACATTTAACCCCTCAGATGCCGCCGCTGCATCTCCCTATTACGCAGATGAAAACATCCGGCGTGGGGGTAGCCAATAGCAGGCCGCAACAGGGACGAGCCTCCCTAGCATCACTCGCGATGCTAGGGAGGCTCGTTCCCATTGTGGCCTACTATTGGCTAATTCCCCCGCCCCCACCCCGTGTAGATGCAGCGGCGAACGTCAAAAACGGGTGCCGGGGACCCAGGTAAGTATACAGGGAGTGCAGAATTATTAGGCAAATGAGTATTTTGACCACATCATCCTCTTTATGCATGTTGTCTTACTCCAAGCTGTATAGGCTCGAAAGCCTACTACCAATTAAGCATATTAGGTGATGTGCATCTCTGTAATGAGAAGGGGTGTGGTCTAATGACATCAACACCCTATATCAGGTGTGCATAATTATTAGGCAACTTCCTTTCCTTTGGCAAAATGGGTCAAAAGAAGGACTTGACAGGCTCAGAAAAGTCAAAAATATTGAGATATCTTGCAGAGGGATGCAGCACTCTTAAAATTGCAAAGCTTCTGAAGCGTGATCATCGAACAATCAAGCGTTTCATTCAAAATAGTCAACAGGGTCGCAAGAAGCGTGTGGAAAAACCAAGGCGCAAAATAACTGCCCATGAACTGAGAAAAGTCAAGCGTGCAGCTGCCAAGATGCCACTTGCCACCAGTTTGGCCATATTTCAGAGCTGCAACATCACTGGAGTGCCCAAAAGCACAAGGTGTGCAATACTCAGAGACATGGCCAAGGTAAGAAAGGCTGAAAGACGACCACCACTGAACAAGACACACAAGCTGAAACGTCAAGACTGGGCCAAGAAATATCTCAAGACTGATTTTTCTAAGGTTTTATGGACTGATGAAATGAGAGTGAGTCTTGATGGGCCAGATGGATGGGCCCGTGGCTGGATTGGTAAAGGGCAGAGAGCTCCAGTCCGACTCATACGCCAGCAAGGTGGAGGTGGAGTACTGGTTTGGGCTGGTATCATCAAAGATGAGCTTGCGGGGCCTTTTCGGGTTGAGGATGGAGTCAAGCTCAACTCCCAGTCCTACTGCCAGTTTCTGGAAGACACCTTCTTCAAGCAGTGGTACAGGAAGAAGTCTGCATCCTTCAAGAAAAACATGATTTTCATGCAGGACAATTCTCCATCACACGCGTCCAAGTACTCCACAACGTGGCTGGCAAGAAAGGGTATAAAAGAAGAAAATCTAATGACATGGCCTCCTTGTTCACCTGATCTGAACCCCATTGAGAACCTGTGGTCCATCATCAAATGTGAGATTTACAAGGAGGGAAAACAGTACACCTCTCTGAACAGTGTCTGGGAGGCTGTGGTTGCTGCTGCACACAATGTTGATGGTGAACAGATCAAAACACTGACAGAATCCATGGATGGCAGGCTTTTGAGTGTCCTTGCAAAGAAAGGTGGCTATATTGGTCACGGATTTGTTTTTGTTTTGTTTTTGAATGTCAGAAATGTATATTTGTGAATGTTGAGATGTTATATTGGTTTCACTGGTAAAAATAAATAATTGAAATGGGTATATATTTGTTTTTTGTTAAGTTGCCTAATAATTATGCACAGTAATAGTCACCTGCACACACAGATATCCCCCTAAAATAGCTAAAACTAAAAACAAACTAAAAACTACTTCCAAAAATATTCAGCTTTGATATTAATGAGTTTTTTGGGTTCATTGAGAACATGGTTGTTGTTCAATAATAAAATGAATCCTCAAAAATACAACTTGCCTAATAATTCTGCACTCCCTGTAATCTCTGTGAGGGGCCCGGACATATGGGGAGGCATTTTAGGGGTTGAATAACTCCTTTAAGCCTCATTCACACATCAGTGTTTTGGTCAGTGATTTCCATCAGTGATTGTGAGCAAAAACCAGGATTGGAGCCTCCACAGAGATAACGCACCTGGTTTTGGCTCAAAATCACTGATGGAAATCACTGACCGAACACTGACGTGTGAATAAAGCCTTAGAGAAAAGAGCAGGGAGTGAGAGTTTGACGTACACACCAGATTTACCTGGGGAGAATATAAGGAGGGCAACTCATATAGGCTTTAATGAGGGAGACAATCACAGAAAGGGCAGTTTGCAGGGGGAGGATAGAAGCATCCTGGACACACAGATCCAGCAGGAGAACAGTCTGAAACTAGACACGGCGGAAACTAAATATGAGGGGGATCTAAAAAGGAATGATGTGATGGAGATTGCAGACAGAGATAGTGCAACTTTTTTTCAACTCAAGATCACCACTCACATATGTAAAAATCATAGGGGGAGATTTAAGAAAACTGTTTAAAAAGTCTTGGACACCCACTGCAACCAATCACAGCACTGCTCTCATTTTCCAGCAGAAAAAGAATGATCAAAAGGCATTTTTTCTTTTAGACAGTTTTTATAAATCTCGCCTATAATTTCCATGTCAAACTAAGAAACTGTACCTACGGCCCTAGTAATGTGTGACCACTTTGTAGTGCGACCATATGACAGAGCAGAAGAAACAAATGTGGTTATTTTTATTATACAGGGTGAATCTTTACCAATACTATGACATGGACAAAGTAGGAGAGCGTTACGGGAGAAAGTCTGAGGGTTGGAATGTGGTGTCGCCAAGAGATGAACTCTGCGAGCCTCCCAGATATACAGCTGCAGAATTTGGACAGCTCAAAACTGCTGGGGGAAGGAGAAAATGATAAAAACAGTCACAGTTCTGCAAGGTCAACATAGTCCAAATATCTCAAGAAAAATTCTAAAGGATCACTATTCAAGTCATTTTGGGTCTCATGCATATAAGGGAATGCCAACAAAAGGAGGACTTGATATGCACAGCAACCGATCAGATGACTGTTCTTCTCTCGGGGCCCGTGCACACAGATGTTTTTTTAATTTCCTTGCCCAAAATTTCCTTTCCCAAGGGCACTCCCTTTTACACCAGCGGAGGATGGGGAAAATTATCTGAAACACTTCTACAAACGCTTGTTTGCAATATCTGGCTCGTGTAAAGATTCCCCTGATGACCTGATATATCGGCAGAACACTCATTTTATCGGGTGATTGCATCTTTGATGCAGCACCCAAAGCTGTTTGTCTGTCCGTCAGGAGCATATCTCACCATGTAAACAGAGGATGTGCTGCTGACAAGATGTACATCAAATAGGGGGCGAATGATCGTAATAACGATCATCCATTCTCCATTCACTTTGCATCAGACCATGTGAAAGGCTCCTTAAATGAGTGCCAATTGACTTGTTTATCATCAATTAGCACTCGTTTACTGCCCAGGATCAGCTGGTGTGAGGATCCCAAGGATCCTTGTAGTCCAGACACACACGAGAAACTCACAGCATGTGTCAGGGTGAGGTCCTATTCTGACCTGAGCTACTCTGACAGGATGGCGCTGCATTATAATGATTTAGGCTACTTTTACACTGGCGTTTTGGCTTTCCGTTTGCGAGAAGTCATGGGCTCTCACAAGCGGTCCAAAACGGATCAGTTTTGCCCTAATGCATTCTGAATGGAAAAGGATCCTGAAAGATTTTTAACCATTTTGTATTTGTGTCATTTCATTTCACTTTGTATACATTCATATCTGTTGTCTCAGCTTTTGACCTCTAGTTGTAAAGATACATTCCTCTCCAAACCAGTTAGGGCTCGTTAGTGTTATCAAGATGGGGTTTGACCAGTTGGACCCTATTTACATATCAAAGGCAATAACAATGACTGTCTCTTAGTCAATAGAGTCCTAAACATTCAGGAGAATGGTGGAAACTGCTAGAAGCATCAACTTCTAGTTTCTTCCATCAGTCACGAGAGGAATTACCTGAAAAGTGCTAGAAAGCGAACACAAGCAACCCATCAGAAGGTATCTCATAGTAGGTTCTGGAACTAGCTCTTAGACATATAAATAGCCAGAGGGGAAGAAGGAAGAGAAGAGGAAGAAGAGACTGAAGATACTAGAGGGGAACCACCAAGAGGACGGCAAGGGGTCTATCACCTAGGAGTTCCAGGATCAAGACGCCTTTCGTACAACACCACTCTACTCTAGCCAAGAAAGGAAGAGGAAAGCGCTACCAAAATCTAGAAGGGAGAGGTAGAGGTATACTGTGTATCTTTGTTCCTCGAAGGTCAAAGGCTGCAGGCAATTGGGTTACATTGTTCTGGGTGGCTCTTTTTATTAGGGGGTATTAGTGTCTTCTTCTCACTATATTGTGATAGTGTGATAATTTCTATATGTGTATTAAAGTGGTAGGTTTTGTAACAAGCGATTTTTTCATTATATAAATATTTGTCATAAAACACAATTCGTTGGCCTGTTAATTCTTTGCCACATCCTCCCAGAACTTCTACCAAATAATCATAGCAGCTTATTTCTAATAATCCGCTCAGAACACATCAGTTTGCCTCCGTTCAGTCTCCAATCCGCTCTAAAGACGGACACCAAAACGATGCTTGCAGCGATTTGCTGTCCGCTTGATGAAACTGAGCCAAACGGATCCGTCCAGACACACAATGCAAGTCAATGGGGACGGATCCGTTTTCTCTGACATAATCTGGCACAATAGAAAACGGATCCGTCCCCCATTGGCTTTCAATGGAGTACTGACAGCATTAGGTCACTATAATTCAATAGATTGCAGGACTCTCAGGGTCACACAGTATCATTGGTTGACTTTGATGGTCTTTTTTCAACCGATTTGCCCATGTCACTTTAAACCCAAAAGTTTGGGAATAATTAACCATAAACAATATTTTTTTGATACAACCCCTTGAACTAGATTTGCTTCAAACCATTAACATACACTTGTTTTAGGGCTCTTTCACACCTGCGTTCTTTTCTTCCGGCATAGAGTTCCGTCGTCGGGGCTCTATGCCGGAAGAATCCTGATCAGTTTTATCCTAATGCATTCTGAATGGAGTGAAATTCGTTCAGGATGCATCAGGATGTCTTCAGTTCCGGAACGGAACGTTTTTTGGCCAGAGAAAATACCACAGCATGCTGCGCTTTTTGCTTCGGCCAAAAATCCTGAAGACTTGCCACAAGGCCGGATCCAGAATTAATGCCCATTGAAAGGCATTGATCCGTATCGGGCCGGGAGCCGCGTGGACTGTAAGTATACCGCTCCCCTGCTCCTACTATGGCAACCAGGACTTTAATAGCGTCCTGGCTGCCATAGTAACACTGAAAGCATTTTGAAGATGGATCCATCTTCAAATGCTTTCAGTACACTTGCGTTTTTCCGGATCCGGCGTGTAATTCTGGCATGTGGAGTACACGCCGGATCCGGACAACGCAAGTGTGAAAGAGGCCTTAGTTGCTCTTCAGCAACAGATTACACAATAACACAGAACAGCACCGGCCCGGGGGCTAAAGAGCTACTTAGAGTTTTAGCAGAGAAACCTACAGTGTGCAACATGATGCCATCATTAAAAGGGGAAATCCAACTCCTAAAATCATCTATGTGAAAAGTTACCAATACAACGTATGAGATCTAGATGTTTCTCAAACACACAAGGAGGAGTTTCCAAGCTCCTCTTAGCGTCTCGCCCTTCTAGTGACCCTATTCCCTCACACCTTGTCCAGTCTCATTCCCCATCTAAGGCTACATTCACACTAGCGTTTTTACTGGATCCGGCAGGGTTCAGCAAAAACGCTTCCGTTACCGATAATACAACCGTCTGCATCCGTTATGAACGGATCCGGTTGTTTTATCTGTAACATAGCCGGTTCGCTGCGGTTTGCTCTCCGGTATGAGAACTAAACGCAATTTGGAGCACTCAGTTCTGTTCAGTTACATTTTGTCCCCATTGACAATGATTGGGAACAATACTGAAGCGTTTTTTTTTTTTCCGGTATTAAGACCCTATGACAGATCTCAATACCGGAAAATAGAAACGCTAGTGTGAAAGTAGCCTAACTAAAGTATTTAATCTCTCTCATCCGCATCTCTTTAAAACATGCAGTCATAACTCCATTAGGAAACGTTCACGTCTCCGTTCTGAGATCCGGCAGGCTGTTCCGGTGTTCTGCCAAATCTCTATAACTTGTGAAAAGTCTATACCGGAAGTGACGCGGCCGCACTGGAAGTGACGAGATCGCCAAGGAATCAGCAGGAGGAGGGTGTGCGCAGCGCTGGGCAAGCGCACATCCACCGGCTTAGCAAAATAATTATTGCAGCGCCGCGATAGAAGTACTTCGTACACCGCGCGTGCGCACTTAGGGGTATAGAGATTTTGCAGTGCAAAATGTTTCATCAGATCTCCCTACCCCTGAGTGCGCAGGCGCCCAAAAATCATCAGTTGCAGTTCAGCTCTACTATGTGGTGAGCGCGGTATCCAGCACTCAGCTCTGCGGTAAAGATGAACTGCAACTGATGATTTGTGGGCGCCTGTGCACTCAGGGGTAGGGAGATCTGATGAAACATTTTGCGCTGCAAAATCTCTATACCCCTAAGTGCGCATGCGCGGTGTACGAAGTACTTCTATTGCGGCGCTGCAATAATTCTTTGCCAAGCCGGTGGATGTGCGCTTGCGCAGCGCAGTGCACACCCTCCTCCAGCTGATTCCTTGGCGATCTCGTCACTTTTGGTGCGGCCGCGTCACTTCCGGTATAGACTTTTCGCAAGGTATAGAGATTTGGCAGAACACCGGCACAGAGCTTTTGCAGGATCCTCTACTTCATCACCGGATCCCCACTGACTGCAGTGAGGTCCGGCGGTGATCCATTTGATTTCCAGCATAAGCCAGAAGGGAGATGTGAACGCAGCCTTAAATAAAAAAAATATATATGTATTAAAAAACAAAAAACAAAAAAAAAACAACACATCTCTTGACCTGTCCTGCGAAAACTAACTACCAACCTGTCCCTAATCTCCCCTTCAAGCGTAAACTTCTGGAACACCTGGTCTATGCTGCCTCATCCCTTGTTATCTCTCTGCTAATCTCTCATTAACCCTTACAATCTGGTTTCCACACTCTACAGAAACCTCCCTTACCACTCTCTATTCATTCTTTTGGATATCTCTGTGACAGCTGACATTATGCTTCAATTACAGGAAAAACAGCCGACACTCGCTCAGTCTGCGCGTAGCACGGGATAGGAAGGGGTCTCCACAAATATTCAAGGAAGATCCCAGCAATCGTGTCTTCAGGTATATGATGTTTATTGAGGACATCTTTTGATTTGATGCAATAAACATCATATACCTGAAGACACGATTGCTGGGATCTTCCTTGAAAATGATGCTTCAATTGACAGGCCTTAAGGACACTGTCATCTCTTTGAGTGTATCATTTGCTGGCTCTACTACTTCTCCTCTTAGTGTTGGGGTTCCTCAGGGCTCAGTCCTAGGTCCTCTCCTCTTCTCTGTACACAGCCCTTATCGGACAAACTATTAGCAGATTTGATTAGGAGTCCAAACTCTATGTGGATCGGAAACTGAATCTTTCAAAAACTGAAAATTGACGTCCTTGTGATTCCATCTACTAACCTAACTAAACGGGATATTTCCATCTCCGCGTGCCCGCTGTCTCAGTGCTATGTTTGACATTAATCTTTCCTTTACCACTAAAATCAAGCACTTGCTCACTAATGCCATCTGCACCTCAAAAACCATCTCTAGAATCCGCCCTTCTCTTACTGTGGAAACAGCAAAAACTCTCATTGTTCCCCTGACCCATTGTCATTTTGATTACTGTGACTCGAAACTCATGGGTCTTCTCCTTAGGCCTCTTTCACACGGGCGTCATGTTTTTTGCCCGGATAAGAGAGGGGTGCGTTGCGGGAAAATGCGCAATTTTCCCGCGCGAGTGCAAAACATTGTCATGCGTTTTGCACTCGCGTGAGAAAAATCGCGCATGTTTGGTACCCAAACCCGAACTTCTTCACAGAAGTTCGGGCTTGGGATTGATGTTCTGAAGATTGCTATTATTTTCCCTTATAACCATGTTATAAGGGAAAATAATACATTCTGACTACAGAATGCATAGTATAATAGTGCTGGAAGGGTTAAAAAAATAAAAAAGTTAACTCACCTTATCCTCTTGTTCGCGTAGTTCGTTCCCGGTCTGTTCTTTGCTAGCTGTGGGCTTTGGCTAAAGGACCTTTGATGACGTCAGATCACATGCTCCAATCACATGGTCCATCACCATGGTGATGGGGCATGTGATCTGACGTCATCAAAGGTCCTTTAGCCAAAGCCCACAGCTAGCAAAGAACAGACCGGGAACGAACTACGCGAACAAGAGGATAAGGTGAGTTAACTTTTTTTTATTTTTTTAACCCTTCCAGCACTATTGTACTAAGCATTCTGTAGTCAGAATGCTATTATTTTCCCTTATAACCTTGTTAAAAGGGAAAATAATACAGTGAATAGACTGTCACCTAGAACCCATGCGTGAAAATCGCACCGCATCCGCACTTGCTTGCGGATGCTTGCGATTTTCACGCAACCCCATTCACTTCTATGGGGCCTGCGTTGCGTGGATTATCGCACCGCAACGCACAAAGAGGAGCATGCTGCGATTTTCATGCAACGCATAAGTGATGCGTGAAAATCACCGCTCATGTGAACAGCCCCATAGAAATGAATGGGTCAGGATTCAGTGCGGGTGCAATGCGTTCAACTCACGTATCGCACCCGCGCGGAAATCTCGCCCGTGTGAACGGGGCGTTACTAAACCTTCCCCTCTCCAATCCCCCCTTAAAGGCAGCCGCCAGATTCATCTATCTGTGCAAGAGCTTCACTGATGCCTCCACCCTGTGCTGGTTACATAAACAGTATAGGACTCAATTTAGACGTCACCCTCATCCACAAGTATCTCCACAATGTTGCAACCCCCTGAATCTTCCCACTTATCTCTGTCTACCACCTTACCTGTGTTCTCCAGTCTGCCAATTATGTAGGACTAGGCAACCTCCATCATCTGACCCTCTCACTCCCATCTCCAAGACTCCTCTCAAGATGCACCTGTTCCCTGGAATGCACTATCCCAATCCGTTTAAATTTCTAACTTTGTTTTATGAGCTCCCTAATAACACATCCTTTTTGGGTGGCCTGTCACATCCACTAATAGAACTCTTCTGCATTTACCCTTCTCGCCATGCTTCAGAACCTTCTCCTTTCATCCAACAGTATCCACCACACCCAAGCACTAGATACAGGCTGGTGGCTGGCACAACTCCCTCACTTACTGCAATACCCCTCGATAAAGCTGAAAGCGAAACGTGTCGGGGCAAACTGGGCACACTTGGTTCAAGTAATTCCCTTCTTTTATTGATACTCTCTGGAACTTTCCACTTTCTTTTCAATAGCCCTTTCTTCTGGTCCAGGTCTGCAGATACGTATTGTTTCTTTGCACTGGATATTTAGGATTTTTTTATGCATTTCTGTTTGCCCTAAATTTTGAGCATTGTCTATTGGACTGTATCGTCATGATGGCTTGGCAGTTTTAAAGGAGTTGTTTGCAAGCAATTCCCTACCTGATCGATGGGAGTACAACCACTGGGACCCCCACTGTTCTATCTGATGGAGCGCCCTGATGCTCCATTCATTCTCTAGGAGACCCCTGGTAATAGTTGAGTGCTGTACTGCGCTGTCTCCAGCAGGCCCACAGAGGGGGAGCAGCACAGCGCATACCCGCTCTACTGCTCCATCCAATCAGGGAATTGAGACTCCCTTCCCTGGATCAGTGGGGGTCTCTGTGCTTATTCCTTATCCTGAAGATGGGGGATAATTTGCAACCTTGGCACAGTCCCTTTAAATGAATTGTGTTTTTTAATCAAAAGTAGTGATCTATTTTTTATATATTTTTTTTCTGGGTTGCTCCGTAATTTCTTGATGTTTTTATTTTTATTGGTATGGGCATTTAAAGTGGTATCCTGAGACTCCTGAGCAGGGCTAAACTATAAAATAAATTGTAATGTACTTGCCAAATTCTGTGCCATTTCCAGTACCCGTCCCTGACCCTGACTATTCGCCATCCATCTCCGCTGTACGATATGCCGGCAGCCTGCACATAATCACATCAGGTTTCTTCTGGCAGACGTGACGCTTTAGGATGATCACATATGGCTCAGAATTACTATGGTTATTAAGTTAAATATGGCCTATTTAGTTTTATCCTTGTAGGTGCTTTACATGCAGCTTTTACGCTGCTGTTTATACTGGCATACTGTATATGCTGCCGGACAAGCACATAAATACTTCCTGAATGTACTACGTTACTGTGGACTGCAATCGTTGCAGGACTATCACATGTCAAAGTGTCAGAAATCGCAACATGAATGGGACGGAGCAGCTCGTTGCTAACGAGCAGATAAAGAACGCAACTCTCGTACGTGCACAGTGGCCTCTTCATACAGCTGTTCGGTGGGGATGCCAGGAGTCGGACCTACGCCAATCTGATATTGATGACCTATCCCAAGGACAGGTCATCGGTATGGGAATCCCAGACAACCCCTTTAAAGAGGTATTCCCATCTGGAAATGAATGGCGTAGCCATAATTGTCAACGTCTCATGATATTGGCACCTATTGGACTCCTATGGCATATCCTGTGGATAATGGCCATAAACATACATGGGAAAACCCCTCAGGGCTCTTTCACACGAGCAGATGCTGTGCGGGTAATCCGCTGCGTGATAGAGAGCCAAGCCCCGCTCCGGACAGCAGAGACACGGAGCATTAACATGATTGATAATGCTCCGTGCCTCTCTGTGATCTTTTTACTACAAAATCACAGTTAGATAAAGTTGTCACTATGATTTTGTAGTAAAAAGGTCACAGAGGCACGGAGCGTTATCAATCATGTTAATGCTTCGGGTCTCTGCTGTGCGGAACGGGGCTTGGCTGTCATTCACGCAGTGGATTACCCGCACATCATCCGCTCGTGTGAAAGAGCCCTTAAACCTTACAAAATACAGTTTTTTGTGAGGAAGAAAAAAAATAAAAACTACACCCTGAAGCGGCAGATGAAACGGGCAGGACTTGGCCAACAACAGGCAGTAAAGATAAAGGATTCCCAGGACTTCTCTTATTTACAGCGATATTTCCCTCACAATTGGAGAGAACAGCGGGGCCACTCCATAAAATCTTTGGCCTTGACTTCTGCAAACTCCTTAACTCGGTAGCAAAATTTCATAAATCAACAAGAAAGATTTTCTGGCCGGGAAACCGACTGTGGCTGAAGAGGAGCCTCAAGACTAACCTCAAGAACTACACAATGAAGCGGCTTTCTAATGGCATATAAATCATTATAGAACATTCTAACGTGATATTGCAAATCCCAAATCTTTCTAAAGATCTCTGCTTGCTGCCAGTGAATTGGCACATCCCTGTTTCCAAATCCAGAGCCTGAAGACAATAACAAACAACATAACTTTTTCTCCTGACAGTTTGTTACAATGTATCAGTGCAGATAAAGCAAGCATAAAGTACAGCGTTTTTGCCATGGTTTTCGATGTGGCTGCACTTTTTACAGGCGAAACACATATTTAATCACTCAAGAACGATTTACTCTCCTGGCCATACAGACTGGGGGTCATTTATCAAAGACCGCCGCTTTGGATCTCCCCTCTTCATAAAATAGGCGCATCTCTGCCAGTCCGTGCGCCTGAAGTGAAAACCCCGGACTGGAGTAGTTTTCACTCCTCTTTTAGGCCTGTTTCCAGGTAGAACTGTAAATGTGACTGGCCCGGCCCTTGCCACTAACAAGTGGGGAGGACGGATTAAAAACGCCCGTGTGACAGAACGGGGTCTTGCTTCTTTTTTTTTTTTTTTTACACCAAAAACTGGCGTAGGCTTTGGAATAAATGACCCCCATTTTCCTTTATTTTTAGTACCAGCAGTTTCAAAAGGCTTTTTTTTTTTTTTTTTTTTTGGGTTAAATAATTTATTTTCCGTATTTTTAGGTGATACAGAGCTTTAGCTTTATGCTATTTTTATTATCGTGAAAATGAAAAGAAAGTTTGCTTTTCACATTGTTTTACATTTTTCTTTTACTAGTGCAAACTGCCACTTATATACATTTTATTACAGTCGTATATAAAAGGGATATATATCGTTTACAGTAGATGAAAGCAGGGCTAGAAGCTGTGGGGTAGTAGTAGCATTCATATATATCTATATCTGCTGGTGGTGCGGGATCTCAGACCCCCACTGATGAAATGTTGATGGCCTATTGCAGGGTTGGGCAAACTGCGGCTCTCCAGTTGTTGTAAAACTACAACTCCCAGTATGCTCAGTCTACCTACAGCAGGGCATGATGGGATTTGTAGTTTTACAACAGCTGGAGAGCCGCAGTTTGCCGTCCATGATAAAATCCTGGAATATCCCTTAAAGGCCCTATGCAAAGAGTTCTTTGAGGAACCCTTCCGTCCAGGTCTGCTCTCTGTATCTCATGACAAGGTACCATTAGCCTGTGTTCACATGTTGCAGTAATGTAGCATTGTCCATAACTGTGGCAAAAATCCTGTGGTATGCCACGATTTTGGAAAAACAAAATATAACCACAATGAGGGAACGGATGATGAAAGCGCACATGGAGAGCAGATGAGGAGGGGCACAGCTGCTCGCTCCTGGCCGCACGCTGCCTATTACATAATATGGAGCAGGTGGATCTCACCATACATTGCACTGGGCCATAGCCCCGTATTATGCAATCTGAAGCCGCCGCCTGATCCTCTGCCGAGCAGGAGAGGGTTTCGCATCTCCCAGGAATTTCAGTCTTGGAAGACAGACCATACTTCTCTTCCAGTTACGTGGTGAAGGCCGGAGGGAGGATCACAAATCATTTGCAGGGGGAAATGCTTGTGCACACAAGCTGGTACTTGCTGGAGAGAGGCAGCTCTTTAACCCCTTCATCGCCTCGGTGGTGCTGAATCGCTTTCCATCTCGGCTAGGCCTGAACACAAACGAGGAGCAAGCCTGAAAAATCTAGAATATGCAGCAATTCCCCAAAATCATGAAAGGGGGAGACAATGTACAGTATGCAGAAATATACACTTAGGTACCTAGGTTAGTGGGCAGTATTGCACACACGTCATCCCCAGTCTTCAATAGGAAGTTGTAAGGCTCTGTTCACATCCCCTTTTTGAAGGTATAGGTTATGCAAACGCAAAGCACCCAGTGTATGCCACAGGGACCCGCTTCTGGTATATGCCGGCTGCATGGGAGCCCATTGAGACCTCAGAGGTATATGCTAGAGAATATATCCAACATATATCGTACCTTCGATGTGACAAAAAACAAGTGAACAGAGTCTAAGAGGGCAATGGCCGGCTAAATAAAACATCTCGTCCTCATCCCACCCTCTCAGAAGCCTCTCCACCTCCCTTGCTTCCAAGGTGTCTAATAGACTGCCTACATTCAGTTTTTTTTTCCTCAGGATAGGTCATCAATATCAGATCGGTGGAGGTTCGGCTTGCGTCATCCCCGCCAATCAGCTGTTTGAAGAGACCGAGTGCTGCAGTACCTAGCACAGCCACTATACAATGCATGGCGCTGTGATAGGGCTGCAGAGCTTCAGACAAGGATGTCAAGCAAGAAGATTTATTAAAAGGGGTTTTCCTGGGAGCACAATACCGATGACCTTTCCCTAGGATATGCCCTCAGAATCAGATGTGTGGGGGACTGACTCCCGGTACCATCACTGATCAACTGTTTGAAAGGGCCACAGAAGTCTGAAAAGCGCTGCAGTCTCCTCACAGCTTACCAAGCACAGCGCCGTACATTGTATAGTGGCTGCGCTTGGAATTGCAGCTCAGCCACATGCAGTTGAATGGGACTGATCTGCACATAGGCCACGTGACCAAGGGACGTGAAATCACTGGCCTAGGAAGAGGATGCAGTGCTTAATGAAGCACTGTCAAACAGCTGATCAAGAGGGTGCCAGTAGTGGGACCCACCAAAGATCTGATACTGACACCCTATCCTAAAGGTAGGTCATCAGCTAGATAACAATCCCTGTGGGGGCTGTAAGGCTATATTCACATGTGGCAAATGCTTTGCAGAATTTCCACTGCAGAATCGCAGGCAGAAAACCCGCAGCGTATGACAGAACCAGCAAAACCAAGTCTCATCCACACACTGCAGAAAAGAAATCAGCTGTGGAAATTGGTCTGCGGTGCAGATTTTCCTTCCAGGCCAGTTACAGTACGATGAAATACAGCATGAAATAAAAAAAGATTTTGACATAGCTGATTCTTTTATACTGAATTTACGCCGTGTGAACCTTGTGGTGGCCACATTAGCGGTCGCTGTTTTCCAAGTAAGGCCAGGTTCACACCACCGTTTAGTTTTTTGCTCTGATCCAGAAGAACAGAAAAATATATATATATATATATTTTTTGCATCCGTTTTAGCCATTTCTGTCCAAGATTTTAGACGGAAAAAAACTCCTACACAAAGTATTTTTTTGTGTGTAAAATTCTGGATCTCAGACAGAAATAGCTAAAACGGATACAAAATGTGCATAACGGATGCTTAAAATTCAGGATCCGATTTTTTGCTCATTTTCTGTTCTTCTGACAGATTGGAAGAACGGAAAACTAAACGGTGGGGAGAACCCGGCCTAAGGCCTCTTGCACTCAAACGTATTTTTATTCTGTTTCCGTTTTTTTGGGCGGACTGTATAGGGAAACCATTCATTTCAATGGGTCCACAAAAAAAAAACGGAAGGTACTCCGTGTGCATTCTGTTTGTCCGTATTTCCGTTCCACAAAAATATAGAACATGTCCTATAACTGTCTGAATCACGGACAAGGATAGAACAGTTCTATTAGGGGCCAGCTGTTCCACTCCGCAATATACGGAATGCACACTGATGTCATCCATATTTTTTTCTGACCGCAACTGACCGCAAAATACATACAGTCGTGTGCAAGAGGCCTAACAGATATATCTCGGTATATTACTACGGGGCACGGTTGTGCCTCCGTAGTGACGCAGATATGCTGTGGTTGAGTACCATGTGGCTCCACTTAACTAATGAGTCCTGCACTGTTTAGGGTACTTTCACACTTGCGTTTTTCTTTTCCGGCGCTGAGTTCCGTCCTAGGGGCTCAAATCCGGAAAAGGACTGATCAGTTTTATCCTAATGCCTTCTAAATGGAGAGTAATCTGTTCAGGATGCATCAGGATGTCTTCAGTTCAGTCTTTTTGACTGATCAGGCTTTTCAGAAAACCGTAGCATGTTGTATTTTTACCTCCGGCCAAAAATCCTGAACACTTTGACTGAACTCCGGATCCGGTCTTTTTCCCATTGACTTGCATTAACGCCGGATCCGGCGCCGTGTGTTCAGTCAAACCGGATCCGGTTTTTGCAAGTTAAACCCGAAAAATGTGAAAAAAAAAGTTAAAGTCCATAAAGTCCATAAATGGCGGATCCGTTTTTTCCAATGCATTTTTTCATTATGATCAAAATCCTGATCAGTATTCAAATGTAATCCGTTTTCACACGTTTTTCCGGATCCGGCGGGCAGTTCCGGTGTCGGAATTGAACGCCGGATTTAAACAACGCTAGTGTGAAAGTAGCCTTAGTCGGTCTGCATAGGTAATGGCCACGGGGCACCCGCCATGTGGTTTTCGGCCACCTGCACACGGAGTGCATGTGCTGTGTTCTTCCCATATGGATACTATGCAGCGCGAACCATGGGCTCCACTCTTTTGGTGCAATCTCCTCCACAATTTTTGCGCATTCTGCTTAGTAAATATTCTCTCTGGTCTAGTGTTGAACGAAGTTGTGTTTTAAGTTCGGCGTCCAAAGTTCGGGTTTGGGTTATTGAAGTATCCAGTTATGGATTCCGCTACCACGGACCATAACGGAATTCAGAATCCATAACAGGTTTCTTCGATAACACGAACACGAACTTTGGACACCGAACTTAAAACACAACTTCGCTCAACACTACTCTTGTCCTTTTAGGAGAGAAGTTAGGCTTCGTTCACGTCTCCGTTCTGACATCCGGCAGGCTGTTCCGGCACAGAGCAGCCTGCCGGATCTTCTTCTTCACCGCCAGATCCCCATTGACTGCAGTGAGGTCTGGCGGTGATCCGGGGGATTTCTGGCATAAATGCTTCATTTCAGTCGGACAAAAACTGTTGTATCCAATGGTCAACAGCCAGCATTTGCGCCGGATGTCCTAAACGGAGATGTGAACGAGGCCTTACTGTTAACATCACCTGGATCATACAGCTGGCATCTGCAGGTCAGAGGGAAGGGCCCGTCATTACAACGCTGCTCCTCCGGCTGACATATAGACAAGTACAGCTTCTTAGAAACCTCAAATATCAATAAAGCAGGATAAGGTTCCATTCACACGTCCGTATGTGTTTTGCGGATCCGCAAATTGCAGATCCGCAAAACACGGACATCGGCAATGTGTGTTACCAATTTTGCGGACCACACATCGCCGGCACTCTCATAGAAAATGCCTTTTCTTGTCCGCAATTGTGGACAAGAATAGGACATGTTCTATATTTTTGTGGATACGGAAGTGCGGATACGGACAGCACATTCCGGCCCCATTGAAAATGAATGGGTCCGCATCTGTTCTGCAAAATTGCGGAACGGATGCGGACCCATTTTGCGGATGTGTGAATGGACCCTAATAGATAAGTGGGAAGCCGCCTAGAGCGCACGTAGTACACAGACAGGAATGCATGCTGTCATGCCTTCACCCCACATGATCAGTAAGGAGCTGGAAGAAAACTAAGAGGGTGAGAAATGAAAATCTTCTCCACAGTCTATGAATTCTGAACACGTGCCAAATGCGGAACATCCCAAGAATTTACAATTCTCTTCCACTGTTGACACGCGGCTGAGGCTGCTCTACAGACACATATACAACCCCAGAATACAGACTTGTGTAAAGTGCCTGTAAATGTCCAACCAGGCAGAGAACTATTTCCAGGTGCATCCTGTAAGTAAGGCTACTTTCACACTGGTGTTTTGGTTTCCATTTGTGAGATCCGTTCAGGGCTCTCACAAGCGGTCCAAAACGGACCAAACCTAATGCATCCTGAATGGAAAAGGATCCGCATCAGTTTACCTCCGTTTAGTCACCATTCCGCTCGGGAGGCGGACACCAAAATGCTGCAGCGTTTTTTTGTCCGTCATATGGTGCGGAGCAAGACGGATCCGTCCTAACACACAATGTACACTGACCAAAAATATAAACGCAACACTTTTGGTTTTGCTCCCACTTTGCATGAGCTGAACTCAAAGATCTGAAACATTTTCTACAGACACAAAAGACCCATTACTCTCAAATATTGTTCACAAATCTGTCTAAGGCCTCTAACCTGATCAACTCTATGAGACGGAGATGTGCTTCACTGTGTGAGGCAAATGGTAGCCGCACCAGATACTGACTGGTTTTTGACCCCCTCCCCCCAGTAGGGCAAAACTGTGCACATTTCAGAGTGGCCTTTTATTGTGGGCAGTCTAAGGCATGGATGCATGCGGTCGTATTATTGTAACGGAAGCGTTTTGCAGATCCATGACTGATCCACAAAAAACGCTAATGTGAAAGTAGCCTTACAGTACGAAGATTTCTTTTTTTAACTTCATCTAAAAAAGGTCCGTCTGTGAGGTCACAGAAAATGCTGTATGTAACTGAGCACTTTGGAGTCAAGGAGGCGGGACCTTTTGTTTGGAGTCAGCCTGGCCATATGCTAAAGGTAGCTCAGCTGACGGTTCCTTATCTCCGACATCCTAAACACTCATTATAGCTCAACTCTTATCTTACTAATAAGAATGTGGCTTAAATAAGTGTTTATGACCCTTTAGTAATTTAGAGATAAGAGTTAATTAGATGAAAGTGAAAATACCATTCTGCTTCCCTGGACACTCCCCCCACCTGGATGTGTGACCCTGTCAATCAAGTGCAGGAGGCGTGTCCATGGAAGCAAAGCAGCGGCGCTAAAGTGCACCGACTTCCTAGGGCCTGCCTTTGGTGCACTTAAGCATTTTTACAAATATGCAGATTAAGGCTTACTTCTCCCGAATGCAGCAACAGACTGGGGAAAGAAAGGCATGTTTAAAATCAGCAGGGTCAGCCTTACATTGACCTGATGACAGACACCTTTTAAACTGCTGTATCTTCATCAGCTCCCTCAGGTTCACTCCAAGAAAACACATACGCAGTTATGCCTAGTGAAGAGCCTGAAAGGGGCGGTGTATGACTTATTTTTTTGGACTCCCTGTATCACCCTCCACCCTCACGCCCTGCACTTGGCACAGTATCCGTTTCCAGTTTCTTTAATCGTAGTAGGTCAAAGGGTTGAAAAATCTAAAAAGCCCCATGTACACGACTGTCTCCGTTCTGCAGTCTGCTACTTGCAAACCCACAAAACACGAATACCGGCTGTGTGCATGGCGCATTTTCCCGTTCCACATGCACTGCCCTATTTTAGGGGGTACCATCTCTCCTTGGGGAGAGAGCACCTTAATCGGCGTGAGGTGCATACGGATGTGCATTCTTTTATGGCCATACTGAAATTAATAGGTCCGCATCTGATTGCCAAAAAATGTGGATCGGATGCATAGGGTCTGCCGTATATTTAGGTTTTTTGAAGCCCAAAAAAGTAATATCCGCCTTTTATATTTTCTCTACTTGTACGATCCACTCCCGATTGTGGCTTTAAAAACAACATAAAAAAATCTGAATGTTTGGCTGCACCCTCACAAGACCCCAAAGCAAGTGTGACCCTGTCCGAACGCAGCGCAGAGCTCACAGCCTGGGAGAAAAAAAAAACAACTCCCAGGCTGAGAGCTCTGCGCTGCGATTGGACAGCGCTACAGCCTGGGAGAAGGAGAAAAGTCAGCGAAAATACCGGGGGACATAGCGGGAGAACGGAGCGGAACACCGGAATAATAGTAAGTGCAGTGAGATCCCGGGGCGCCGCTCTGATAGTTATCTTACAATGTTTGGACCGAGTTTCTGAAACAGAATCGGGGAGATTTATTAAACTGATGTAAAGTAGAACTGGCTTAGTTGCACATAGCAACCAATCAGATTCCACTTTTCATATTTCAGAGCTCCTTTGGAAAATTAAAGGTGAAATCTGATTGGTTGCTACGGGCAACTAAGCCAGTTTTGATAAGTCTCCACCAATGAGTATGCTACAGAATGTGGATGGGCCTTGTAAAAGCTCATCCACTTGTCCAGTGAATTTTATGCAAATCCACAGATGAACCCTCTAAGGCCTCATGCACTTGACCATATTTTTGATCCGTGTGCTATCTGCACTGACCCATTCATTTCTATGGGCACATGCACACATCGGCATTTCTGGTGAATCTGTGTGGCCGTTCCGCACATTATGGCTCATGTCCCCTCCAAATTCTTGTCCACATTGCAGATGAGAATAGTCCTTTCAATTGATAGTAGTGAGAAAAATTGTCGATTGTACATGGAAAGTATCCATATGTTTGCGGATCCGTTGTTTGCGGACCGAAATATGGACCAAAATATGTCTATTAGGCCTCTTTCACACTACCGTATGGCTACTTCACAATATGGGGGCATTCACACGACCGCAAGAAATACGGCGTGCGACATCCATGTTGCATCAGTTTTTTTGCAGATCTATTGTTACAATGGCTATCCTTGTCCGCAAAAAGGAGAAGAATAGGACAACTATCTTTTTTGCGGGGCTCCGGAACAGACATATGGATGCGGACAGCACGCGGTGCATTGAAATGAATGGGTTCGCACCCTATCCGCCAAAAATACGGACGTATAAATGGGGCCTTAAAAAAAAAAAAGTCTCATAAATGTGCCCTAAGACAAGGTATGAGATCCTCCAAAACACGGCTCAGGAGAAAGGCGACGAGTGCAAAGGTTGAAAGTACAAAGCAAATCTCTAGTACCATCAATAAATAAAGCAAGTCGGTAAATACTGGCACAGAGTGACGGACAAATTAAAGTGGTACTCCACCCATGGAGGCGTCAATGGCCTATTATGGATAGCTATAAGGAATATAAATATATATAATCCCATCATACTAGGCCAGGATTCATGTTTTGCGGATCCACAGTTTTTAGACCACAAAACACACAGTCGTGTGCATGAGGCCTTATACTTTCTCTCCTTTTCTGATCAACTTCTGATTTTGGCTTCCAAAAGTACATTTCCATGCGGACATTCATGCATTTTGCTGAGTTTCCGCACCAAATACACATTTGCTCCTTGCAGGTTTTGTTGTATGCTTTGGCAACTTGAGCATATTTGGCTGCGGCCCTCTCTCATTTTTTCCTAGGCCAGTGATGTCACGTTCATCGGTTACATGGCATAGGAGCAGCCCAGCCCCATTGAAGTGAATGGAGCTGAGCTGCAATACCAAGCACAGCCACTATACAATGTACGGCGCTGTGCTTGGTGAGCAGAGAGAAGGCCGCGGCTCTCACAGGAGAACTGGTGCCTTCTCAAAACAGCTGATCGGCAGGGGGGGGGGGGCCGGGTGTCGGACCCCCACGATCAGATACTGATGACCTATCCAGAGGTCGGATGGCGGAGACATATTTTCAAGTGGGTGAAATTTTGCAAACTGCATGAGGTAAATTTGGCCGATAACATCTGGCAACGACTGACTTTTTTTTTTGGCTGAGCCTTTGAAATCTCTCTTCACCTGTTTCCTCACTCTCTGTATGACCCGGTGGGCGGTAGGCCAAAATTTCTTTATAATGCACACCCCTTCCTGGCTGAAAGCATGTGCACAGGAAGAGAGAGACAGATGAAAAATCATCGGCATGGAAAATCCTTCCCATGATCCCTGGAGCAGAGGAGAACACGAGGAGATCGGACATCTCTAGGATATCGTTAGTGGTCATAATATTTACTTGTAATCAATTCTTCCCATATAATGTCTATTCCTCCGCAGAGACGTCTGCACATCGAGACAAGGACACTCCATCAATGTCTCATCGTATTGCAGACAGGCAAGTAACAATGCGCTCCTTAAAAGGGACACTAAACCCAGAAATCAATGGGAAGAAGTCCAAAAATAAATGGATCTTCAGAAGAACAACATTGTGAAGACTCCTTGATGACAGCGGCAGAAAAGATCCCGTATAAGTGATTTCTAGAAATCAGTGGGGGAAAGGCATAGAAAGGCGAATGTAGAAATGAGAAAACCCATCAGTAGATCTATGTAATTCATTGATTTATTAACCAGCGTCCTTATCTGGATGGATTAGGCCATGTTCAGACGTGGCAGATTTGGTGAATACAGTATATAATACTTGTATATGGGCTTTACAGTTTTTCCTGTGATTTGTCATGGATTTTCACCTAACATTTACCAGGCCGGAGGGACGAGGACTGTGGATGCCCGTTACTGGGCATTATTAGTACTTGATGCTCATGGCAGAGACCTTTATAGGGCTGTACCAAAGGGGCTGTGATGCCACAGAGAAAGTGCTTTGTTTTACCTACGTTCTCCCATGAACGACACAAGCTGCCCATAACGAGCGCCAATCCAGGATATAGTAAGACGATTGCCGCAGATTACATTAGTTCTTTTGATGAAATTATAATGAGGGGTTTTAGGTTATTAAATGTAATTTTACCTCATTTAGGCGGGATTACGGTAGCTCTGCTCACATCTGTATTGCATCTTTGGATAAAGGAAGCCGCGTCGCTGTGTCGGATCTGTCGAATGAAGGTTTCAACCAGTGCCCAACAGACCTCAATGACTTATCATGGGGTCCATTGGGTTCCCTGAGGCTTCTGTAATTTTGTCGGCACGAAATGTGCTGCATGATGTACTATACCTGCCATCAAAAGCGACACAAAACTGCTGACAGATGTGAACACAGATTTACGGTAAATTATCTAAAGGGGTTGTCTCACTTCAGCAAATAGCATTTATCATGTAGAGGAAGTTAAAGGGGTTATTCAAGACTATTAAATGCCCCCTATATGCCAGGGCCCCTCACAATGAATATACTTACCCTGCTCCCTGCGCCCGGTCCCCGCACCACTGCAGCTTCTCCCTGTGCACGGATGAAAACAACTGCCATTGGCGAGCAGCCAATGGCAGGTGGGGAAGAGCCTCCCTAGCATGGAGAGCGGCACCAGCGGCGTTGTGGGGACCAGGAGCGGGGAGCCAGGTAAGTATATTCATTGTGACAGGCCTGGCATATGGGGGTATTTAATAGTCTTGGATAACCCCTTCAATACAAGGCACTTACTAATGTATTGTGATTGTCCATATTGCCTCCTTTGCTGGCTTGATTCATTTCTCCATCACATTATACACTGCTTGTATCTAGGGGTTACGACTACCCTACAATCCAGCAGCGGTGGTCATGCTTGCACACTATAGGAAAAAATGCCAGCCTCTCTGGTCGCGGGACCACAGGAGTACACATAGGCACGCGTTTGCTGCCGCTCCCATCCTAGCCACCTCGTATCTACACTGCAGTGGTGGCCGCAACCCCTGGAAACGAGCAGTGTATATTGTGATGGACAATCACAATACATTAGTAAGTGCCTTGTAATAACTTTCTCTACATGATAAATGCCATTTGCTGAAGTGACACAACCTCTCTAAAGGGTAGTTTTATCTTTACAACCAAATTTGTAATTGTCCCAATGCATCTAAAATTGAAGCAACTTTGAAACTAGTCTCATTCACAAATTTCCCAACATTTTCTGCAGCTACTATTGCATGTCAAAGTGTCTCTGTGGAAACAGACTACAAAACAACATCTGTGTAGTCTGCTCCTGCAAGTGGAGGCTACAGGTGGCTGCAGGCTAAGGGTCCATTCACACGTCCGTATGTGTTTTGCGGATCCGCAAAACACGGACACCGGCAACGTGCATTCCGCATTTGGCGGAGAGCACATTGCCGGCACTCTCATAGAAAATGCCTTTTCTTGTCCACAATTGCGAACAAGAATAGGACATGTTCTATTTTTTTTTTTGCGGAACGGAAGTGTGGATCCACAAATGCGGATGCGGATAGCACATTCTGGCCCCATTGAAAATTAATGGGTCCGCACCTGTTGCGCAAAATTGGGGAACGGATGCGGACGTGTGAATGGACCCTAAGACTACACAGCATTTGTTTGTAGCCCGTAAGACCATTGGCAAAGTTCTCCTTTTCCGATGCAATACAGCAATAAAAAATAAAAGAAGTAAACATAGCCTGGCTTGAGGAATTCTAGGTTAAAATAGCTGTGTAATACACAACTGCCACACATCTCCACGGAGCTAAGATGATCCCAACAGAAAAACAAAAAAATAATAGATTTAGGCCTCATGCATAGCTCGATATTATAGATATGTAAAGGTGGTCATACACCTTGATCAGCTGACCCCTCCATACACACATGCATCCTCGGCTACAATTTTTCTGTCTAATTCCACTCCACAGGGAAAAAAAAATAATATATATTGTGGCATGTGGTATTGAAGCTCGGAGAATATCTCCGTACATACAGCACCTGACAGAGCCTGTACTGTCGCACACGGAAGCCATCCCAGATCCATGCCCCAATGTGCACACTGCTTTTGGGCTCCAGCAAAAATGGGGGCACATGGAGGGGCAGCGGTAGTTCACCACGCACAGTAGCCCCTATGTTCCTACCACTGGTCCTAGTGGTCAGACGTACCCTATACACGTAAAATACTAAAACATTACATATACCGGGCATAGTTCCCTTTAAAGCTAAAGCCTGTACTTCTGGAAAGGGAACATTTTCCTACAGGATGTAAAATATTTATGAGCTAGAAAGATGTGGGGAATAATTATTCTGCTGACTGGAGGGTGGGGGGCAGTGGAGGACGCAGCGACAAAGCTCGAATATCCTGACACAGACATCTACAAGCTACACATCACAATAATAGACTATGCACGTGTATGACCGTACCTAAAATATACTACAGTCAACCCAGAATCTCCATTTACACATGTTCTTTTAACTCACACACCTCTACGCAAAAGGCCTTGGGATAATTGGGATTGGGATAACAGCTCTGTTGTTCTCTTGGTAGGCCTAGATCAAGATGTCCACAGGAGAGCACTACATTGATAAGTGTAATGTGCAAAGGTCTATTTGAGTCACTAACCGGGGGCCATCTGGCTGCAGTGAGTGGTCAGGCCGAGGTCCAAAAAAAGCTGAAGATAAAGAGCCGGAATAGGAAAGACATGGAGTGACTAAAATTATATCAAGAAATTCATTATTTATTTATTTTTTATAAAAAAGAAAAAAATACATAGAATAGTCACATATAGGTTGTTAATATGTGATAAAAATTTGTCTAAGGCTCTAGGAAGTGGCTTCCTATGAGTCAATATCAAAACTGTTTAACAAGCCTTGGGACATGGTTCTCTTTGCCTGGGAGAAACCTCTTTTTCATATTGTGTTCTCAAAGAGCATTGCCATTGAAGGGGTTATCCAATACTGTATAGGCCGTTTTGAGAAGGCACCGGTGCTCCTGTGAGCGCCAAGGCCTTCTCCCTGCTCACCAAGCACAGCGCCGTACATTGTATAGTGGCTGTTCTTGGTATCGCGCTCAGCCCCATTCACTTCTACGGGGCTGGGCTGCTCCTAGGCTACGTGACCGATGAACATGTCGTCACTGGCCGAGGAAAAGCTGAGAAAAGGCCACAGCGCTCACTCGAGCACCGTTGCCTTCTTGAACAGCTGATCAGCGAGAGTCCCAGGTGTTGGACCCCCACCGATCAGATACTATCCTGAGGATAGGTCATCAGTAAACAAATCTCGGAAAACCACTTTAAGGAGAGCCAGTACCCCACAAAAGCTGCATCCAATGCTCTTGGAAATAATTAAAAGGAACATAGCCTTTCTGAAATACAACCCAGTTCATACGTCTTTTTATTCTATGTCATAACCAGTCTTGTTACATATAGGTGACAGCTATCAGACTTCAAGGGGCTTCAAGGAGACAGATGGCATTTGATGACTAGAAGCATGTAATGCCTGATGACTTTACAGGTCATTATGTCATTTTACAATACACCATTGGATTTCCTTAACTCAGAACTAATGGAAACTGACAGGTAGCAAATTAGCAAATGAGATTTGAAGTTATGGAAAAAAAAAAAAAATGGATACATTTTAAAGACCCTTTATAAATGTAGAATATATGTTTTTATCAGATCATCTGAGATCTGCTTTCTGATTTCAGTTTTATGAGATGCCAGATTATCGCGTAGTTCGGACCTGGAATAAAAAGCCAGACTATAAAAATGTCTAAAACAGCATTGAATTTAAGCTATAAAATATCCAGGCTAAAAAAATAAAAAAAAATAAAAACACTTTGGTGCCATTACCGGCCATTTTTCTATTGGAAGCTCAGCCCTATGTGAGGTCAATTCCTTGGTTCATTTCATACTGGATTTCCGATTGGCTGCCCCGGTGACCTGCCTCAACCAGTGACTGGCTGATCGGGCACCTCCTGCCATTTCCTGTGTGACAAGCCAGAAACAGGAAGTTGGGATAACTTTTGACAAGACAAGTGTCCGTCCCTCAGCTATTGAAGGTGTATGAGCACATTAATGTTTCTTTAATTTTTTTTTAACCCATTCTGTCCCTTATCTAAGAAAATGATAGCCAACTGAAGAAACCCTGTTATTTTTTTTGTTAGTAGGCGTCCTGCCTTTCCATACTTTTGCCTGGTATTATCACGTTGTCTCTACATCTGGACAGCTCCCACAGGCACCAATAAAGCAAGCAAAATAGATCAGCTACGCTTGTAACCATGTTAAGTGTGTAATTCAATCAGCTTCAAAGCGAGCACTTGTGGTTCAATAACGCTTAACTAAAGCAACAGAGATCCTGTATGATTCATGTGCTATTTTCTCAGGTTCAGGTCATAGATTGGGTCACGAACAACGTGCCAGATATCTGCAGTGCAGGACACAACAGGACGATAACCTCTCACTTGACTCGCCCAAAGTATGTACTGTTCTAAAAACAAATTTCATTTTCAGCGAAAAGTACTTCTTTTTTGGCCTGATCCAAATAAAATGTTTACTTGTTCAAAGCGATTTACAAAAGGTAAAAAAAATACTTCTAACATGTGGAGAATGAAGTTTTAGTACGTTCTGTCCAGCAAGCAGGACCTCCTCAGGTCTGACAGTGTAAAAGAGCCCGTACGGCGGACAGTGGTGCTCAGTAGATAATACATTAATGTGTGTGGGGGCTTTAAAGGGTTATACCCATCTTAGATGTCGATGGCATGTCAGATAGGTGCAGATCCCACCTTTGGGACCCTCAAAGTAAGGAAGAGAGCACCACGCACGTGCAGGCCTTCTCAATTAATGCATCCAGTATCACACAGACAGGGCCTAAAATAAGATATTCCCTATATGACTCACACATGCAAAAGAAAGTGGAAATTGGTTGAAAGAAAAGCAGAGAGGGGCCACTCATGGTGAATACATGGACTACTTACAGATTTTAACACCCTCGTACGAGCAGCTATTGGCTGGTCCACATATAAAATAAATCCAATTATCAGCTCAGGCTGTCCCACTTATTACGTCAAAGTCCTAATGCTATGGATGCAAAGGCTTAAAGGGCCAGTATATATGAAGAGGGAACATTACTCGTTTAGCCTGTATCGGGACAGACATCTTCTGATCTCGGAAAATTGACATAGGACTCTGCTAAGTGTTAGCCATGTACGTTGAACAGCTAAAACAATGAAATGGTAGGGATTTAGATACATCCAAGGAATATATACTGTATTAAATGATACAAGGTAGAAAAGGTAAAATAAAAAAGTCATGTGCAGGACGTGCATTTGTAAGTAGTACTTCAGCATCACTACTAAATTGTTAGAAATTAAAACCTTCATCAGGAAATTAACTGATTAAGGGGTTACGTCTACTCCAATAGACATGGTTCATCAAATCTGGGACACTGATGACATATCCTAGTGATAGGTCATGAATCTACAACCTGCACCCAACAGATCCCTTTGACTATAATGGGGTCTGTGAGGTTCTGGCATTGATATCAACATTCTACCGGACAAAATACTGCTGCACACAATGGTATTTCATCTTTTTTTTTTTTTTGCCAGAATCCAAGATGTAGGCTTCTGCCAGAACCTCCACTGCAGATGTGAGCTTAGCCTTACGTAGGTTTTCGGCTGATTTGGACGCTCTGGTGGACTACAGCAGTCATAACTCCTCTGCAGCCTCAACCATCCAGTATTCAGAGAGAGACATGCATAAGTCTTTAGATTCCTGCTTTTTAAGTTTTAAAGGGGTTGTCCGAGTTATGAAAAAAAACATATATAGCACTGAAAATCTGATGGGCAGCAATATATAACTGAGCTAAGCAAGTTTTAGGTACAAAAAAAATATATTTCCCCATTTCCCTGGATCTCTTCTAGACTTTTGTTTACCTGCAACAACAACAATCTCTGCCCCTCCCCCTGCTCTGCAAAGGGAGTGAATACAAGAGCTGCCCTGAGTGACATGTCTGCCTGCTGGGAGACTCAGCAGCATGTTCTATGTGTAGGACTACAAGTCCCAACTGTACAATGACATTGCTGATACACACATGATCTTCTCCCTACCTGTTCTTGTGCAGAACGCCTCTAGTCTGTGAGCTCCTGTGCCCAGCATTTGTCTCCTCACTGACTGCAGCTACTCAGTAAAGCCTTCAGCTCTGAGTCTGTGCAGCTGAAGGGGTTAAGAATCCAGGGAGAGAGCAGACAGCAGTGAAAGGGGGAGCATGGCCCACACAGTAACATGGTATACAGACACACATCTGCTCTGCTCTTTCAGGCTTGTGCACCAACATTATCAGAGCAGGGAGAGAAGCTGACATCACAGGTCATGTGACCCTCAGTGAAATCTGAGAAACCAGCAACTGGAGATAAAGTAAGTGAATTGTAGAGTCCTTTCAGTTCCTAGTTAGAAACATACAAAGAACAAAAAAAATTACTCTTTTCGTGGGCAGAACATAAAAATAACTGAAGCATCAGATGCCTCATATGACGAACATTACTCAAGAGACTCCAATTGGGTTTGTCAGGCTTCCATCACAGGGCCAGGCATTTTACTTTACAAAATAGTGTAGTATGCTGCACTATTGTGTCCAGCATTATCTCCCCCTGTTTTAGGCAACCCCAATAAAGAGTATAAAAATGATACACCCAACTGGGCAAGAACCTAAATGCTGAGAACTGGTGCAAAACTGTGATGGTGTTATGTTAGGGTCCATTCACACGTCCGCAAAATGGGTCCACATACGTTCCGCAATTTTGCGGAACGGGTGCAGACCTATTCATTTTTAATGGGGCCGGAATGTGCTGTCTGCATCTGCCGATCCGCACTTCCGCATCCGTGCTTCCATTTCCGCCAAAAAATAGAACATGTCCTATTCTTGTCTGCAATTGCGGACAAGATAAGGCATTTTCTATTATAGTGCCAGCAATGTGCGGTCTGCAAATTGCAGAATGCACATTGCCAGTGTCCGTGTTTTGCGGATCTGCAAAACATTTACGGGCGTGTGAATGGAACCTTATTCTTGGCAACTAAAGAATGAAAAGAGTTTTACGTACAGATGTGTTTTGTTTTGAGAACGGACAGCACACGGACTGAAACTTGACCCATTCATTTCAATAGGTATATGCACATGAGCGACGTTTTCCACTGACCAACTGTCTGTTCAGGAAAAATCGCAGCATGTTCTATCCTGATCCATTATCACACAGGACTGGTCCGTTCAAGTGAAAGGGTCAGTGAAAAAAAACTAAGCACTCGCACAGCAACCGGATGCAGTCTGCTTTTCACCGACACAGTGTGGAGATTCAGTTTTTCTTCACGTATGTGGAAAACTGATGCAATCCTGAAGGAAAACCAATTCCACTTGCAAGCAAAATCGTCAGTTTTTCATTGAACAGACCCCCGACACATTCCATATCTCTCATGTGAAAGAGTCCTTATACCATTGTTGGCCAAAGCCGTTATTTGAGGCAGGGCTGGCCAACAGTTTTAAGGAGTTTTCCGGGAATGATTTAAAATGGCCGCAAGCAACCTGTCCTAGAATGTGAGCTGAGAAGAAGATTCTGCTATGGAGCAAGATCACTGGCGTAGACGGTCCATGAAGTATTAAGAGATCTTCTTTATTGACAAGAATTAGCACATAAACATAAAACAATGCATTTCGGGGAATCTGAGGTTCCCTTCATCAGGTTACAGAGTTACTCTAATTCTTGTCAATAAAGAAGATCTCTTAATACGTCATGGGCCGTCTACGCCAGTGATCTTGCGCCATAGCAGAATCTTCTTCTCCGTAAGCACCTGTTTAGGGGACTGGACATCCCATCCTAAAGACATCAACTCTACGGCTGCTTACCTGGTCACCAAAGGTCTTTTCTTTATACAAGTCTACAATAGGGTTGTGCCTATTTCTAGCACAACCCTCTAAGGCGAGCCTCCAATCTCCTCACTTTCTGATTATATTTTATTGAACGTACTATCCTATTGTGCGCCCTTTTCTTATTTTATTTCCCTCCCCCCATTGAAATACGCCTGCATACAGAACCTAGAATGTGAGCAGGACTGTTTGCCTTCACTTGCAGAGTTGCCTAGGAGGGCGAGGGGACGGGGCCTCACTACATACTAGGCTCTCGCAAGTGCATATACCAAATATTGACAGGGGCGGGGCCAAAATTTTGGTGTTTCGCCTCTGATGGCGTCATTGAGACACAGTTATGTGGTGTTTTTCTCCTCCCCACCCTGCCCCCTTTTTCAGTTTTCTTAAGGTGGTTGCTGTCCAGTGGGCTATTTTTAACCCATTCTGTTGATTGGAGAAGCTGCATTTTCGGCGGGAATTTGGGGTATTTATAGAGGCACTCACTCTGGGGAGCACTGTCTGTGCCTGAAGATCAGGCAGGAAGAACGTGCCTTGCCCGCCCTTCCTGTTCTTTAGTTGCGGTTTTGTTAAATGACGGGGGTTAGTCGCTCAGCCTTGCTGGGTGGACTGATGATCAGTGCCTTAATGGACTTTAATTAACATCTGTGGTAATTTTAATGATTGATGGATTTTTTTTATATTTATGGTTACTCCCCTTTAATGAAAATTTTAATCCACTTCTGTGTTATGTCGTTATTTGTCGAATATGGCACCATGGTAAGGGTTCCTGTCAGGCTGCTCAGCCATGATGACATACAGATGTAGCAAGCGCCATAATATGAGGGTTATCATGCCATCCCGACAAACTTGATGCCTACTTTACCTCAATACCAACTTGCATATAGTTAACATAAGCCAGAGCAATAAGCTAGTGTGATAACGCACCAGGTATGACTTTAATGGTGGCAACCAGTCCTGCGCATATTCTCTTGATTTCAACGCCCAATCTGTTAGTTATCCCAAGAGATAAGTCAGAGCGACGGCTTTCTCTTCTCACTTGAAACAAATATATGCTTGACCAAACCAAGTGTATGAGTATGAGTGAGTCAGGAGACAGAGCTGTTGGCCAAATACTATTACGTATTTAGGGAAAACTAGCCCTTGTGCTGTAACATGCCAGAGTTACAGATGGTCTCACCGTAGTAAGACCAACTACGAGATCACCGGCATCAACACAGGAAGTGATGCCTCCTCTCAGGAGAATCCAGGGCTCACCTTCCAACTGTCAGTTTACTATTCAGGAGGGGGGGAATCACAGATCTTACAAGAATTCCACGTACAGTAGCATATGTAACAGCATTATGTGACTATTGGCAAATCTATGTATTCCTATGGACTGCAAGTGCTTCTGTACAAAGTCTGTGTGCGGCCCCCCAACATACCAGTGATGGCAACATGGATTACCACTGGAAATGCACAGAATTCCCACTGAATACCTAAAGATGCTGCCACACTACGTTTATTTCATAGTGTCTTTTTTTTGGCATGTAATTAAAGTCATGAAATGAATGCGTTTTTTCCCGAGATGGCATTTTTTAGGCTACTTTCACACTAGCGTTCAGGGCTCCGCTTGCGAGTTCCGTTTAAAGGCTCTCACAAGCGGCCCCAAACGCATCCGTACTGCCCTAATGCATTCTGAGTGGATGCGGATCCGCTCAGAATGCATCAGTCTGGCACCGTTTGGGCTCCGCTCCGCTCAGAGGCCAAGCGGAGGCAAACGGATCCGTCCAGACTTACGATGTAAGTCAATGGGGACGGATCCGTTTGAAGTTGACACAATATGGCTCAATTTTAAACTGATCCGTCCCCCATTGACTTTCAATGTAAAGTCTGGACGGATCCGTCTGACTAACTTTCACACTTTCGCCATATTAAAGGGCCCCTGGTCTCAAAAGGAGAGCTATATTTTGAGTTCTCATGTGTCGAAGTACTATGCAGGGAAGTACCAAATCAAAAAAGACCAGAGGAATGACTAGAATATCAAACAAAGACCACAAATTACAATGGACCATCAGATCTGCAGAGCCCATATGTAATTTCCCTTTAGCAATACACACAATGTCCCCATATTTTATACACTCAAGTGTCAGTCAACAATTTTATATAAGCCCACAATGTGAAACCATAAAACCCTCCAGCCATATCTGGGAGAATATAATCCCCTCAGCAGTGTCACAATTTAATTTTATGGAATCCCGTCAATATCAGATAGGAACTGGTCCCACAGCTGGGACCCGCTCCTTTCTAAAGGGCCTCTGTGCATGTGCAGTCAATCTCTATTTCCCACTATGGGAGTTCTGAAAATAGCAGAGTGCCGGCTCGGCCATTTCCGGCAGTCCCATAGCGGTGAGTGTCCTTGTGCAGCTTGCTCTTCCATTCACCACTATGGGACATCCAAAAAACAGCTGAGCCGTTTTCAAAACTGCTGTAGCAGTGAATGGAGTGCAAGCCAGTGTGCCCTCCTTCACTTTGGGGGCCCTGTTCTGGAGTTAGAAGATGGTCTGAGAAGTGGGACCTGGACCTATATGACATTGATAGCATATCCTTCAGCAACCAATGTCCCAGATGGGCCAACTCATTTAGTTCTTCCATAAAAATGGAATAGTGACACTACTTTGGGGATTATATTCTCCTACATATAGCTGAAGAGTTTTATGGTTTATGGTTGTGGGCTTCTACGAAGTTGTTGACCGACACTTGACTTGATTGTATAAAATATGGAGACATTGTGTGTATTGCTGAAGGAAAATTAAATATGGGCTCTGCAGATCTGATGGTCCATAGTAATCCAGTTCCATGACCTTATCCAGTGAACAAGCTGGAGCTTCCGCCGACATCACGTCCGCTTTTCTAATTCTGATTTCTGGTTCCAAGTCCAACACCGAGATGGGCCGACATGACTAGTAAGCAATCCAAATCCTACTGACAGCCCATGGTAGCGACATGGTCAAGACTGGAAACAGAAGAGAAGAGAGAAGAACTGGACGCGACTTCAGCAGAAGCACGGTCTTGTTCAGAGACTGAGTCCTGTCAATCAAAGCAGAGAAGGAGCGGCAGTTGCAGAGACAGCAGAGCCTCTAGGTGTAACGGCAACACCCCCTCTGCTCCTAGAGGTTAATTTGCATATATTAAAACCACGTTTTTTTTCAGAAATGCGGGCAGATATGAACATGGGACCAACACAGACGCCGTCAGCTGCCAAGCGCACATGTAACTGGTCAGGTACAAATCTGCTGACAGATGCTCTTTAAAAAAATTACATATGTAATTGCAGCGGATTTCACTGTGAAAACCTGCAACATAAAGAGATATTCTGCAAATTTAAAATTCACCATGCATTTCAATACTCACATGGATTTCTTTTTTCCCTGTAAAATATGAATGAGATTGGTTAAAGTGGTTCTGTCACCAGGATCAACCCATTAAACCATACTGCCTAGTAGGGCCCATCAAGCAATTAAAACAATACCTTTCTTTAGTCTGTATGCTAAACGGCTGCAGAGATATCTGTGTTTTTATTCATATCTAAATGAGAAGTACGAGCACCAGGAGGCAGGAGTGAACCCTCTGAGCACTGCTAGACAGCAGGCTGAGGGCAGAGCTGTGGCCTAGCATCTACATATCATATACACTATGTACTATAGCTTCACCACACTGAGATCTGCTTAGAAAGCTAATCTACATATTACTGCTTTATTCACAGGTACAATATATGATTATACAGACACCAGTAATATGTGGTAGCTTATAAGCATATTAAAAACATGGATCTTTATGTGGCAATGCTAGAGCTTGGCGATAAGTATATGGCTTTGCGTGTAGAGATTTTTTTTTCTCATTTAACTCATAATAAAAGGCTATACTATTAAATATAATCATATTATAACAATAAAAGGCCTTACTATATTGAGAGTAGTGTTTCGTTTTGTTTTTGCTTAGAAGCCTGAAAACTATTACTGATTTATTCACAGGGACAATATATGATTATAAAGAAACCAGCAACATTTTGTAGTTTTTTTTAAAGGGAACCTGTCATCAACTTTGTGCTGATCTCACTGAGGGCAGCATACATTAGTGACAGAAATGCCGATTTCAGCGGTGTGTCATTCATGAGCTAAAAGTAAGTGGCTGCCAAGAACCAGCATCATAATCATTGCAGCACAGACCTTGAAAAGAGTCAAATCTACCTGAGAAGAGTCCTGGTTATTCATAATTTCTGCTGATGATTGGCAGTTCTCTCCTAGAGAGAAAGGGAGAAAACTAGGTAGAAGACTGTCAGCCATCAGCAGGTGGGCAGGAGAGCAGGAATTCATGAATAACCAGGACTCTTCTCAGGTGGCAGTGACTCTTTTCTAGGCCCAGTCTGATTGTGATGTTGGTTCTCGGCAACCACTTACTTTTAACTTATAAATGACAGACCACTGAAATCCACTCACCTGTCTCTACTTTATTCTGCCGATAGTATGGGCAGTATAAAGTTGATGACAGGTTCCCTTTAAGCCTAAAAACATGATTCCCGATGTGATAAGGATAATGATTTATTACACTAAAGGTGAAAGAAAAAAAATTATCTGAAGGGGAAAAGAAAACAGAAAGTCTCTCCCAGGATTCAAACCTGGGATCTCTACATACAAAACCACACACTTACCACCAAGCTATTGCATTATCACATAAAGATGTGTGGTTTTTTTCTATGCTTAGAAGCTCACAAATATTACCAGTGCCTTTATAATCATATATTGTACCTGTGAATAAAGCAGTAATATGTAGATTAGCTTTCTGAGCAGATCTCAGTGTGGTGAAGCTACAGTACATAGTGTATATGATATGTTGATGCTAGGAGAAAGCTCTGCCCTCAAGTGTACTATGAAATCAAGGCAAGGGGTGTGTGCAGACCACGGGGGTTGTTACATAGCAGTGCTCAGAGGGTTCAGCCCCACCTCCTGGTGCTCAAACTTCTGATTTGCATATAAATAAAAAAGGCAGATATCTCTGCAGCGGTTTAGCATACAGACAAAAGAAAAGTATCGTTTTAATCAGTATGATGAGCCGTACCAGGCAGTATGTCTGGTTTAATAGGGTTGATCCTGGCCACAAAGACGCTTTAAACTCTCATTAACTTTGCTTCTACTGTACTGTAAATTTGCAGACAGCGTAATAAAAGCACACCCAGTAAAAAAATAAAAAATAAAAAAAATAATATGAGAACCCTGTGATGTGTTTAACATGCTGGTGGTTGTAGTTTCACAGAAGAGGCAAAACTATCTTGCAAAATGATCTCCCATAGTGATCTCATCCATACATCTGGTGATCTGTAAATAGGTGTAACTGCAAATAAGTATAAAGTATAAAATACTGTAAAATAAACTGCGGAAACAATAAACCAAGAACAGGATGCGACTGCACGACGCAGCAGACCTAACTAATCAATCAGCTGCTCATTTCTACCGTTGCCCTATAATATACACAATGCCGCGATTTGCCGCCATTATTTTGCAATCAATGCTCCGCAGCAGGATAATGGCTTCATGTAAAATGCTGGGTTGTCTGCAGGGCTATTACTGAGCAAATTGAGGTGAGCAGATTTCAGACGTACATTAGAGATAATGGCGCCTTATGAATGAATGGTCAGCATCTCTGGAGAAGACAAAACCTTCTAAAGACTGGACAATTTCAGATATTGAATAGCTGAAAGAAATCTGCTCTCCTGTAACTTTACAGCCCTCAGATGACCTGAGCCGTTCAATAAATTCAAAAATGGCTGCACTAAAAATAAAAACGGAATATGAAGTAATGAGCCCTTCTCCCTGTACTGTACGGCCAGCAAAAGTGAAAACGGCAAACTTTCAATGCGTGTACAGTACAGATTTGTACCTATGACACCGGCTGACCTGTTACATGTGTGCTTGGCAGCTGAAGGCATCTGTGTTGGTCCCGTGTTCATGTGTGTCCACATTGCTGAGAAACATGATGTTTTAATATATGCAAATGAGCCTCTAGGAGCAACAGGGGCGTTACCATTACACCTAGATTTAGAAGAAAAAAAAAAAAAAGTACATTTGCCTTCCCAATCCTCTGGCGTACTTGTGGCAATGCCTCTGTATACTGGCCTTCAGGGATGACGTGTTGACACGAGGTCATGTGCCGACACATCATGGATGGAGGGCAGTAAGCCAGAGACGGGCAGAGGATCAGGGAAGTGTTTCCACAGGCGCGCCAGGATATTTTATGCAATTGGCAAAAGGAAAATCCATGAAATCCTCATGAACTCAAAACTCAGTGACTTGGAAATTTTAACTTTCTAAATTTTTACGGCACGTGGGAGGACGTCCAAGTTGAGCACGGACAATGGGGTGTGATGCAGAGGGAGATTACCAAATATCCAATTATCAGAAACGAGGAATCCTGTATACCCTTATTCCCAGTAACAGGGGAAGCGCCACCACAGGACAAACTGAGAATTACACATTTACCATTCCAATCAACAGACTGTCTATGTGGGTCCACCAGAGCCAAAGGGAGATGCAGTTTGTAACCACAGCCTAAGCAATTCTCTAAAAGGGTATAAATAATAAATCATATAAACTGGACAACTCCTTTAAGGGGCTACTGCAGCAACAGTCAATTAGAACAGACTTGTAAGTTTAACTTTTAAAATTTCCATTATGCAGTTAATAACGCCATCAACTGTCAAAGGAAACCAGTCATGTTGAACATGGTGTCTGAGCTGGAGGCACCACGTTAGAAGGAGCTGAGTAGTGTTGAGCGAACTTGTGTTTTAAGTTCTGCATCCAAAGTTCGGGTTATCAAAGAACCCCGCTACCACGGACCATAAACGAATTTAGAATCCATAACGGGATTCTTCGATAACCCGAACCCAAACTTTGGGCGCAGAACTTAAAACACAAATGGATGAAATACAAGTTTTACTGAATCTTCCCATAAAGCTATATATCAATCTGCTCAGCTCCTTCTGCTCTATAACATGGTGCCTGTTACTTACACTGCATTTTTATAGTGACAGGTTCCCTTTAATGATCACACATTTCCTCTCCGATGCTGTATTCCGTATGAATGGGCGGCTACAGCGCGTGATACTGTACTACAGAGACCAGGCCAATCCTTGTAGCAGGGTGCTCAGGAGCGATGACATCAGGTACAACCCCTTTAATGACTAATCCATACGAGCAGGATACACTCACATACTAATACAGAGAGCACATCTAGATCTCGGCTAATTTAGACAATAGTCTCCAGCAACAATGCAGCTGAAGGGCAACGCCCAGAAAATGACAGGGTAAAAGATGATAAAACTGCAAAACCCAAGGAGCTTTACTTCTGTAACTGAATACATCTCCCAGCATGCTTTTCCTATTGCTGCCCGATGCCGTCACATACTGCAATTATCAACTGGCGAGTATCAGTTTTCCTACAGGTACAACATGGTGCAGGGGTCTGTTAAGAGTCCCTGAAGCTGGACAAACCCTTAAAGAAGCCCTCATCCTCTGCAGGCCGACAGGTCGTAAAAGTAATAACAGGCTGGGGGTGGGACCACCAAAACACTATCACTAGGTGAATAAAATCACCAAATTATCTGCAATGTTGCCTCTGCCTTCCATCCGTCTTCACTTGAGACCATATAGGGGCTGTCCGCCATTACTGACAACCCTCTATGTGCCAGAACAGAGGGCCGGTCAGTGAAGGCGACTGTACACATCGAGTAAAGGCCACCTGAACCCACCGATTTCAATGAGACCAGCCAATCATCAGGGGAAAGAAGGATCGGGCAGTTGGATTTCAACATGTACCATCATATTGTTCTCAAGGAGGATATGCCGCTGCCAGATGTGTCTGGTACTGGCTTACTCCCGTCTCCCTATCGAGAACAAGCACGCTTAGCAGAGCTGAGCGTTGACTGACAGCAGTATAAGGTGTACGAACACCTTAGGCCCCATGCGCATAGCCGCATCAATATTGCGGTTTGTGCAGCGATTTCCGCCTCCTTCACAGCATCTGCCCTTCTGTCGTTGAACCGGGTATGTGTATGGGGAGTTAGAAGAGATTAAAGGGGTTGTTCAGCAATTTATATTGATGACCTATCCTCAGGATAGATCAGGGATGCTCAACCTGTGGCCCCCCAGCTGTTGTAAAACTACAACTCCCACCATGCCCTTCTGTAGGCTGATAGCTGTAGGCTGTCCGGGAATGATGGGAGTTGGAGGGCCGCAGGTTGAGCATGCCTGGGATAGATCATCAATATCTAATCGGTGGGATCCGACACCCAGCACCCCCCGCTGATCATCTGTTTGAAGAGGGGGTGGCTCTCCATTCGAGTGCTGCTTCCTTCGTCTCAGAAGTGCAGTGTAATGATGAGTACTCGCTCCGTTGTGACGACTTGTAATTACACTACGCCGCTGCTCCACAGGAGACGACGTATATAGTGTAATGACCAGGAAGCAGCGCTCGCATGCAGCGCCACCTCCTCTTAAAACAGCTGATTGGCAGGGGTGCCGGGTGTCAGACCTCCACCAATCAGATATTGATGACCTATCCTGAGGATAGGTCATCAATATAAATTGCTGAACAACCCCTTTAATCTCTTCTAACTCCCCATACACATACCGGGTTCAACGACAGGGATGAGGTGAAGGACGCGGATAGAAAACCTTAGATAGCAGTGGCGGCAGTCTATGAACAAAGGGATCGGGTGAAAAAAAATTCAACTGGAGTTGGGAGCCCCCCATACACATTAGATTGTTGGCCAGTCCCACCAAAAATTGTGGGTACAGCCAACAGTACACTCATGTGTATGGGTGGCTTAGGAGTGGCTCCTGAAGTGGCGCGTTTAAGGATTACATGGAGGGCCTTACATCCACCCTAGCGGCTGCTGCATGGTAAACGTAGGTTTCTCCGGTAAGACTTTACCCCCACTTTATTGAGGAGCTGGGATTTAACAGGAAGATTTATATCCATAAAAATGGCTGCTCATGAGTTTGACAATAAATGTCCCACTGCAATACAGAAATGTGAACACAGCCGTAAGCCTTGTATGGATGGATACTGCACCACTGAAGCTCAATTTGGTACACCTGTAGTACTGCACTCAAACGATAACCATACCAGATCTCCACGTCTCCTCCGACTACTTGAGAGGAAATCTGATGGGCCAAGACACACGGCCCTTGGAGCAGCCGATTATCGGAAAGAAAGCTGGCTCAGTGCGGGTGAAGCTCTGCGTTTACATGCTGCGATCATCTCCACAGTATGAGCGGTTGCTACTGCGATCGCTCGTCCTCATGCGGCTGCACTGTTTCTGGGCAGAGGATCTCTGTTTAGACCGCACGATCTGTTTGCCTAGAAACGATAATTTACTTGCCTGCAGGAATGAACATTTCGCTCATTCATCGGGTGACCTGTTTCACCTTTGCACTGGCAGATTGTCAGGAGCGAGTGTTCGCAGGAACATTCGTCGCCGATAATCTGCCCAACAATCGGGCCGTGTAAACCCGCCATAAGACTTCTTTCGTGCCAGCACATGAACCTCTATTTGGAAGGACACACACATTAAACAGGGTGCAAACACTGGCATGGTATTAAGGATCTGCACCACACAGAACTGGTTGCAATCTGCTCAGAACCATATAGTGGATTTATAAGGGTCAAAACCCGCACCGCAGGTCAATTTTAGCTCCGTGGACTCGACGTTTTGAAAATCTCATCTACTTAGTTGGTACTGTATTATGCTGCGGATTTCTCCCCATTCACATGGAAAAACCTTGCTTAATACGCACCGTGTGCACGTGGCCGCAGTCACTGAGACAAGGTCGCCAAGCACCTCCATACACACCATCCATGGGCACTCAGGTGAAGATTTATTCATTCTGTTGCACCACATGGCGCAACTGGCTATTGCACAACTAAGGGATGTGCTGTATTGCCAGGGGCGGACTGGAAGCTTAAAGTGGCCGTGGCAGGGACAGGGACAATAATAGTAGGCGAGTGCAGCACAAAATACCACAGCAGCAGAACCAAATACCACAGGGCAGCAGAACATACCACAGCAGCACCAAGATGAGGGCTCAGGTGGGCCCCTGGGAATCGGCCCACAGGGAAATTTCCCTGTAGGGTTTATGGCCAGTCCACTCTGTGTACTGCACTGCAGAACGCAAGTACGGATTTAGGGCTCATGTACATGAACGTATTTTTGTTCTGTTTCCATTGCGTTTTTTTTTTCAGGTCTGTATGTGGAACAATTTATTTCAATGGGGCTTGAAAAAAAAATGGAATTGACTGTGTGCATTCCGTGTCCGTATGTCCGCTCCGCAAAAAAAAAAGGGAACATGTTTTATTCTTGTCCGTTTTGCAGACAAGAACAGGCATTGTGATAATGGATCCGCAAAAAAAAATTACAAATAAGGGATGCAACACGGATATCACACGGATTTAATCCGTTTTTTTGTTGCGGACTGCAAAATACATACGGTCGTGTGCATGAGCGCTTAGATTGAGAAGCTCTCAGGTTTTTCAAAAAAATTTCTGATGTAAAAGGCCTAGTTTACACTTCAGTGATTGTGACTAGGGATGAGCGAATCGACTTCGGATGCCTCATGTACGGCGCTGGAGCTCCGTACGGTATTAGGATGTATTGGCTCCAATGAGCTGAAGTTATTAGTTTGCAAAGTCTCACAAGACTTCATACAATAACTTCCTGAAATAATTATTACAGTAAAAAACCTTTATACCGAACTCAGGTTCGGTTCCAAGTGATGCCTTAGACCTAAACCCGAGTTCGGGATCAAGGTTTTTTACAGTAATGATTCACAAAGGTATTACACAAAGTCTCGCGAAGCTCATCGGAGCCAATACATTCTAATACTGTACGGAGCTCCAGCGCCATACAGTATTACAACAAAGGATTATGCGAATCAACTTCGGATGAAGCATCTGAAGCCGATTCGCTCATCCCTAACTGTAAGCTAAAACCAGGTGTGGGTCAAAAATATAGAACAGGAGAAAATGTTTTTCCGTTATACCTTATGGCTGTGTAGGCTTCACTCCTGGTTTTGCCTCACAATCACTGATGAAACACTGAACAAATCACTGACATTTGAACTAGGCCAAAGGGCTCATGCACACAAACGTATTTTCTTTCCATGTCCGACCATTTATTTCAATGGGTCAACCAAAAAATGGAAGGTACTCTGTGTGCATTTCGTTTCCGTATTTTCGTTCCGTCAAAAAATACAACATGTCCTATTATTGTCCACATTACTGACAAGGGTAGTACTGTTTTATTAGGGGCCAGCTGTTCTGTTTCACAAAATACGGAATGCACACGGACATCATCCGTATTTTCTGCGGACCACAAAATACATACAGTCGTGTGCATGGACCCTAAAGCGGTGTATGGGCTTCATAAAAGCGGCAAACTCAATACTTTTGGTATTTGCGCAGGCAGTGCTCTATGGACGTCGCTGAGTAAATCATCAATCACCTCCTTTAGGTGCCGTCCGAAATATCTGTTCGGGGACCAAACTGCGACATGTCAATTAGAAACTTTCAGTCCTGAAACCTCAACCATTATTATTATTTTTTATTCCTGGAGAACCTTTTTTTTTTTTTTTTTTTTTGGACGTCTCAGATGAATTCATTAACAGCCTATTATATCACTGACGGTATCATTGTGCCGGGGCCGTGCGCGGAGAAAGGAGCCCTGACAGCCAGCGACACTTCCAGAGCGTGGGAATTTCCTTGACTTCTGTCTGAGGTTAGCCACCATTCACAAGAGAGCATCATAAACTGGGGAGGGGGTGCTACTGACCATTTCTTCGTGCATTCCACCATCAGCTCCTGATACGATGCCACAAACTGAAACTTGGAGGCATGTTTTCCCACGCGCTGCAACCGCTTCCACACCGAAGCCATGATCCAGGAACAGCCGGGCAGAGGGGAAAAAAAGACGTCTTCTCGTTCTCTCTCTTTAATCCTTATAAGGTGGTCTGCATGGGGGCACAGAGGCGGCCAGAGACAGGCTGTGGTCCGGAGGCGCTGGGCAGAGACGGCGGCAGCAGATCCCACTTTACAAGGCAGCCAGCCAGCTCAGGAGACTCCTGCATGGCTGAGGGAAAGGAAGTCCCCGATGCATGGAAAAGTCAGCCCTCCTCCCAGGCGAAATGACGTGGACTGTGCAGAGCTAGACTGCTAAAGACAAAGGAGGAAGAAGGGAAAACGGAGCGGTTAATATTTGACATCATGCAGCAATTTACTCCTGCCGTCCAGCATGATCGCTTACAAAGGGACGCACCGTCTGTGGAACGCCCCCCCCCCCCCCCCTCCCACACAGTATCCGGCAGATCAACAGGAATCGTCAGCGCACCTTCCTACAGGGCTCGTGATGATGTTGCTGGAGGGGTACACCCCCAACAAGCCTCAAATCCATCATTTGTATTAATGATCACAAGCCTAATTACAGCGTGGCGCAATTAACCTCCCCGCGGGGCAGGCTGGACCTATGGGAGTGTGCCCGCTGCCACCCAAGAGACTGACGTCTGCCCTAGGGCGATCAGATGAAACTGCAGAAGTGATGGATCTCTGCCGGGCAACAGATCTGACGTGTTTTGGAAGCTATCGCCTGGGACCATTGGCACTGCCAACTAAAAAAGGGGGGTGTCGTACCCACCACACTGTTAAAGGTGGTCCATGGACTTGATTAGACTTCGGTGCCATGTGTATGGGCAGCTTTACAGGAGTCCTCTTACTCACAGCACCCACCCCCTGTCACTACAAGCTGTCATCTGCCTTAACCCTTGCCTGGCACACACTGACATGTACAAGATTGGCATGGCAGAGGGAGGGGGCTCCTGCAGCAGGCAGAGCAGAATAATAAAGCATGCAATCAGCTTACCTCCTCCTGCCCACTAGGGCATTTAATCTCTCAGCCCTGATCGTTAGCGCGGATCACCCATGCCAAGATGCCCACCATCAAACCCCTTGTTCTCCAGGCCAGGAATAATTGGTATGCAGACAGAAAGATGCAACCTCCCCCCGGCCCTGGACTCCAGCACAAGCCTCCGTGCGAAAACCCTCCCTGCAAGCCAGAGCCCGCTCCACCGCCGCCACTGCTGCCGCTTTCCACATTGGGCACGCAGCAGCATGGATACTGAGCAGCGATTGGTTCGTTCTCCCGTCACTCAATCCGCGAACCAATAGCCGCTCAGCTATCATAGGGCGGGGCTTGCCAGTGCTTTTAAAGGGCTACGGCGTTAGAAAACCCCCAAGGGCCCGCCTTCTCCCCGAAGCCACGTGATTGGGCGAAAGAGCAAATTGACAGACGGTTGTTTATGGTATGGAGAGCGCTGATTGGACGCCTGCCCTGTCAGTCATAAAAGCTTTAGCTGAGATTTAGCTAATAGCCGCTACTGAAGGTATCACGTTATTGACGGCTCTGGTGTAGATATTTGCTTGTAGTCTCATCTGCCATATTTTACTTTTATAGATTGATTCATAGGCCGGTAAAAAAAATCGCAGAGACCTGTAGTAGGGCTCCCTCTGTAATATAGGAGCGGGCAGATACAGGATGATGGTGGTAGTAGTCTCATGACACCTTGGACACCAGATGAAATTCTAAAGTTGGTCATTGGTTTGGAAAGGGACAGATTTATTACGGATGGAAATGATAAATAATTTTCCTAATTAAAATTTGCAGGTCACATAGTTTATGAGGCTGAAAAAAGACATCTGTCCATCTGGGAAATATTGGGGGTCATTTATCAAACTTGTGTCAAGTAGAACTGGCTTAGTTGCCCGTAGCAACCAATCAGATTCATCCTTTCATTTTGGACAACTCCTTTGGAAAATGAAAGGTGGACTCTGGTTGCTAGATGCAACTAAACCAGTTCTACTTGACACCAGCTTTGATAAATGACCCCCATTGTTCCTTTATATCGTCCCATGTCCTTATGATAAAATCACAGAAATGATCAGAAAATAAAGAGGGGACAAAAATAGAGCGCAGTACGTGGAAAACCACTGATGTGTGAAGTCAATGGACACGTGTGCTGTCCAAGAAGACCACGGAGAGCATACATCTGTGGTTCACTGACGCCTAAGGGCCCTTTCACACAAGGTAATTTTCCGTCCAGGCGACGCAGGTAGTGAACGCACGGCATCCTGACTGAATCTTGGCCCATTCATGCAATTTGGACAGAAAAAGCACACACTGAGCGCACAGTTGCAGAGGAAACTGATTGAACTTGCGTTTTTCCCTGAACAAATCCGGACATAATCCGTCACGCTCGTGTGAAAGAGGCCTTACAGTCATTCAATGAGCCCAGTGCTCGGATTTTCCTGTGCAGAATCCACAGAAATAAGTAGCATGCTGGTTATGTCTATGAAGGCAGGGGCAGACACAGACGGTAGGGGCCCCTGTGAAAAGACAGTATGTGGGCCCCGAGCTGTTTAAAAGTTTATTCCAGTGCTCCAGGTCCAGTCTGGTTCTTAGCAGCCATGGGAAAGTGTAAGGCCCCTTTCACTCGAGCAAGATTTCTGCGCAGGTGCAATAATGCGAACATGTCTGTGTAGATGTGCGTTGGTTTTCACACATCACTTTTGCATTGCGTGTAAATCGCAGCATGTTCTATATTCAGCGATTTTCATGCAACGCTGGCCCTACAGAAGTGAATGGTGCTGCGTGAAAATCGCATCCGCAAGTGAGGATGCAATGTGATTATCACGGATGCTTGCTGAGAGATGTTGTTTGTAAACATTCCATTTTTTATCACGCGCGTGCAAAACGCAGTAAATCGCATTGCACCCGCACGATAAAAACGAAACAACTGAACGCGATTGCATACTAAACTGAATGGCTTTGTTTGCGAAATCGCACAGTTTCCACTGAACGCATCCGGGCATAATCCGGATACGCTCGTTTGCAAGGGGCCTTAGGCCCCTTTCACACGAGCGAGTTTTCCACGCAGGTGAAATGCGTGACGTGAACCCATTGCACCCCACTGAATCCTGACCCATTCATTTCAATGGGGCGGTGTACATGAGCGATGCTTTTCACGTATCACTTGTGCGTTGCATGAAAATCGCAGCATGTTCTATATTCTGCGTTTTTCACACAACGCAGGCCCCATAGAAGTGAATGGCTCTCCTGGTTGCTAGGAGATGATGTTGATAAATAGAGATCAGCCCCGGGACCCCATTAAAGTCTATTTACTTTATTATTTTCCATTATAGGATTATCTTCAATCAGCAGGACCTGCGCTGACGTCACTGCGCTCACCACATGGTGAGCACGATAATGCCAGCGCAGGTCCTGCAAGAAGAAGAAAGAAGACGATAACGGCTGTGCGATCAAGTGGATGAGGTGAGTAATTTTTTTTTAACCCTCAATGGTCATTTTACTTAGCATTCTGTACTGATGCATGACGTGAACGCATTGCACCCCACTGAATCCTGACCCATTCGTTTCAATGGGGCTGTGCACATGAGCAATGTTTTTCACGCATCACTTGTACGTTGCGTGAAAATCGCAGCATGTTCTATATTCTGCATTTTTTACATAACGCAGGCCCCATAGAAGTAAATAGGGCTGCGTTAAAATCGCATTGCACCCGGATGCACTGCGTTGCGTTGTTTTTCACGCAAGTAACTTAGCAACACTCAAGGGATATCAGACTTGAAGTGCGAGTTTTGCTGCGTCTGGCTTGAGAGGCAGAAGTTGGCAGCACCATCTTAACACCCCTTGCGGAGCCAAACTTTACAAAAATGCCCAAGACACCACGGGCAATGGACGTAGAGCAGCTAATTGTCCTGGTGCATGACAGGCCCTGCCTCTGGGATCTTCGTTCTGGGGAGTACCAGGACCATTATAAGGGTCTATTCACACGCAAATTGTAGATCCGCAAAACATGGACGCCGGCAATTTGCGTTCCGCATTTTTCGGACCGCACATCGCCGGCACTCTCATAAAAAAAATACCTTTTCTTGTTCGCAATTGCGGACAAGAAAAGGACATGTTCTATTTTTTTGCGGAACAGAAGAGCAGATCCGCAAATGCGGACAGCCCATTCCGGCCCCATTGAAAATGAATTGGTCCGCACCTGTTCCGCAAAATTGCGGAACAGATGCAGACCCATTTTGCGGACGTGGGAATGGACCCTAAGAAAGATGCCGCCTGGGTGGAGGTAACCCAGGATCTCTTCGCCACCATCTGGGAGAAAACCCAAGGGCAAAGTCGGAAGAATTTGAGTAAGGAGACAATGTATACCTGTTTGATCCTTGCTGTCCTCCCTAGTATATAGGCCATGTCATATGTTATCCTCTGTATAAGTTTATAATTGCCTACATTTTCCTTTCTTGTCTTTTTATTACCAGGTGAAGAGGTCAAGAATCGCTGGCGGAGCTGCTGTGACCAGTTCCGTAAAGAAATGAAGCACCATGGGCGGAGTGGGTCTGGTCCACCCAAGAAAAGGCCCTATATTTACAAGGAGCAGCTGATGTTCCTCCTTGACGTCATGGAGCTGCATCCGTAAGTACATTCTACACACTGACCACTACAGGTGAAACTCAAAAAATTAGAATATTGTGCAAAAGTCCATTTATTAAGTAATGCAAATTAAAAGGAATTGCATTAATGCAGCTTAAAATTAGAATTTTGTGAAAAGGTTCAATATTCTAGGCTCAGTGTCACCCTCTAGTCAGCTAATTAATCCGTACCCCCTGAGCAAAGGGGACCTCAAAATTGAGGCTTTGGGGTTTCATAAGCGGTAAGCCATAGGCCCCTTGCAGACGAGCGTTTCCGGATTAGGTCTGGATGCGTTGCGTCTGCGATCAGGTAGAATCATGCAAGTAGGTACGCAATTGCAGTCAGTTTTGACTGCGATTGCGTTCCGATGTTCAGTTTTTATCGTGCGAGTGCAATGTGTTTTGCACACGCGTGATAAAAAACTGACTGTGGTACCCAGACCCGAACCTGGACTTCTTCACTGAAGTTCGGGCTTGGGATCGGTGCTCTGTATATTTTATTATTTTCCCTGCGCGAAACCCTAAAGCCACATTTTACTAAGCATTCTGTATTAAGAATGCTATTATACAATTTTATAAGGGAAAATAGTCAATTTAATTTTTATTAATTTACTTACATCATCTCCTAGCAACCATGCGTGAAAATCGCACCGCATCCGCACTTGCTTGCGGATACTTGCGATTTTCACGCAGACCTATTCATTTCTATGGGTCCTGCATTGCGTGAAAAAATGCATAATATAGAACATGCTGCGATTTTCACGCAACACATCAGATGAGCGGTGATTTACACACATCACTTAACAGCCCCATCGAAGTGAATGGGTCCGGATTCAGTGCGGGTGCATTGCGTTCACCTCACGCATTGCACCCACACGGAATTCTCGCCCGTGTGAAAGAGGCCATAATCATCCAAATCTAACAAATAAAGGCTTGAAATATCTCGCTTTGCATGTAATGAGTCTCATATGTTAGTTTCACCTTTTAAGTTGGATTTACTGAAATAAATAAACTTTGCACAATATTCTAATTTTTCGAGTTTCACCTGTACATGTTAAAGCAATACACACTGTACGTAGGATACTCAGGTACTGTGATTGGTAACAATTGTTAAATGTGAAATGTCATAGTTGGCGATAGCAACCATTCACATTCCTCCTTTCTTTAGCAAAAGAGGGAGAACCACATGACCAGTGGAATAGGAATTGTTGGTATGGCCACCTATGATACTTAGAATTTACAGAATGTAGCTAAATGACCACATATGTCATATGTCGTTTTGGTCATGTAGTACTATGTGACAAATGTATTTAGCTCATGATAGGAATATGTGAAATTATTATTTCAAATCCTAAATAGTGTTCATATTGTTATGTAGTATATTATGTTTTTTATAGAACGGAGGACAACCTAGAGGAGGAAGGGGAAGATTCGGCACCGCGCCTTTCCAGTGCGTGTGAAGAAGACACTACCTCAGCGCAGATGGAGAGTGCCCCAGGACCCAGCACTGCACCATCCAGGCCTCAAGCAGCATCCGGAGACGATTTCTTTGGCTCTACTCAGCTGGACAAGTTCATGATATGTTTGCCCGGAGTCCCATTATATGCGCCAGCTACCTCCAGAACGATTATTGAGAACAAGATCGGCTTTTGAAATCGTTCTGGAGGCAGCCACTCGCCCCCCCCCCCCACCCCACCCCACGACCCAACTGAGATGTTTACGGTCCTAAAAAATCTGCGCCTCCATGGGCACATGTTTGGCCCCCGGCCAATGCAAATGTCTCAGCCCTCACAGGGTCCACAACAATTACCTCCTCCAAGGGGTCATTATGGGCCACCGATGCCGCCATATGGGTCACAGTATCAGGGGGAATCTAGCTATGGCCAGCAGGCCCCCTCCTCATCTCAAGCTGGGCCATCCCAGTACTTTGGGCCCCCTTCCCAAACAAACAGCCTACCCTGGCCCTCAGTATCAGGGCCCCCCTCGCCATCTAGGCGTTTTGTAAATTTATAATTTAATTTGTGCCAGAGTATTTTATTTTATTAATTAAAAAAAAAAAGATATAGTCTACTTGACTATTTTGTGTGAAAATAAACACAGTTTTTGTTCAAATGTATTATTGTTTGGTCCCTTTATTATATAAAGTGCATTATTATCTTTGTCGCAGCAACACATACAACACAATATTGATTGTAACCTTTTATTAAACATGAATATCAGCAAAATACATGTAACTATAGTAACGTTTGGTAAAAATCGCTGACACACACACTGTTATGGTGGTTTTCAAATAGAATGATGTAGTGGAAACTTTGCTATAAAAAAATAGCTTTATTACACATATATACATAGACATGTTAGAAATCATATAATGTCCTTTAAGCACACAATACATTATAGAGGGATTTTAATCGCCATTACACATTCACTGATGGTTGTTAATGAAATGAGAATGAGCCCCACTCCAACTTTATTAATGATGATGGATAAACATGCATTAATTTGAGGCAAAATGTTTCACTTTCTATGAATGAGGTATTAGTACATATTTCACATACCGTGTTATAAACCATATCTGTACGCAAAGTATGTAAGCTCACAACCCACGTCAAGGGTCCTCATTGTCTTGCGAGTCCCTAACTAAAAAAATTTGAAAATTACTAACTAAAAACATTATCAATCCAGGATATACACTTACCTAAAGAATTATTAGGAACACCTGTTCTATTTCTCATTAATGCGATTATCTAGTCAACCAATCACATGGCAGTTGCTTCAATGCATGTACGGTTGTGGTCCTGGTCAAGACAATCTCCTAAACTCCAAACTGAATGTCAGAATGGGAAAGAAAGGTGATTTAAGCAATTTTGAGCGTGGCATGGTTGTTGGTGCCAGACGGGCCGGTCTGAGTATTTCACAACCTGCTCAGTTACTGGGATTTTCACGCACAACCATTTCTAGGGTTTACGAAGAATGGTGTGAAAAGGGAAAAACATCCAGTATGCGGCCGTCCTGTGGGCGAAAATGCCTTGTTGATGCTAGAGGTCAGAGGAGAATGGGCCGACTGATTCAAGCTGATAGAAGAGCAACGTTGACTGAAATAACCACTCGTTACAACCGAGGTATGCAGCAAAGCATTTGTGAAGCCACAACACGCACAACCTTGAGGCGGATGGGCTACAACAGCAGAAGACCCCACCGGGTACCACTCATCCCCACTACAAGTAGGAAAAAGAGGCTACAATTAGCACGAGCTCACCAAAATTGGAAGACTGGAAAAATGTTGCCTGGTCTGATGAGTCTCGATTCGGACATTCAAATGGTAGAGTCCGAATTTGGCGTAAACAGAATGAGAACATGTATCCATCATGCCTTGTTACCACTGTGCAGGCTGGTGGTGGTGGTGTAATGGTGTGGGGGATGTTTTCTGGGCACACTTTAGGCCCCTTAGTGCCAATTGGCCATCGTTTAAATGCCACAGGCTACCTGAGCATTGTTTCTGACCATGTCCATCCCTTCATGACCACCATGTACCCATCCTCTGATGGCTACTTCCAGCAGGATAATGCACCATGTCACAAAGCTCGACTCATTTCAAATTGGTTTCTTGAACATGACAATGAGTTCACTGTACTAAAATGGCCCCCACAGTCACCAGATCTCAACCCAATAGAGCATCTTTGGGATGCGGTGGAACGGTAGCTTCGTGCCCTGGATGTGCAACCCTCAAATCTCCATCAACTGCAAGATACTATCCTATCAATATGGGCCAACATTTCTAAAGAATGCTATCAGCACCTTGTTGAATCAATGCCACATAGAATTACGGCAGGTCTGAAGGCAAAAGTGGGTCCAACACCGTATTAGTATGGTGTTCCTAATAATTCTCTAGGTGAGTGTATACACTGTATAGTCAGCTTGAGGGTAATGAAAAATAATTATGTAGCTCCACGTGAAGATTGCTGTGATGAAAAGTAAATGAACCAGCTGGAGACATGAAATAATCTGAAGATAATTCCCTCACTCTCAGTCCTGCTGAACCAGCTCTTCCAAGTTGAGAGGGGTCTCCATGGGCTGCTGCATTAAAGACCTCCGCATCTTTGTCCGGAGTAGCCTCATACATGCGAATGTAGTTATGGAGAACTACACAAGCTTTTATAACTGTATTTACATTTTCCAGGACAAGCTGGATGTCCAAAAGAAAGATACGCCATTTGCTGGATAACATCCCGAAGGCACACGCGACAAACCTTCTTGCCCGGCTTAACCATAGTTGAAAGTGCGCCTTTTCTCATCCAATGCTCGCCTGGGAAAAAGATGCATTAGGTTTGGCGATAGGGCAAACCCCTCATCGCCTACTATGACATATGGTTCAGGTGGGCCAGAGAAGCCAGGAAGAGGAGCTGGCTGGAAAATGTAAAGTTGGTTGGACTGAAGCCACCGACCCATTTTGGAAGCCCAGAAGATGCGAGCATCTGCCGAACTTCCATAGGCCCCGATATCTACAATTATAAACCTGTAGTTTGTGTCATCCAAGGCCAACAAAACTACAGAGAAAAACTGCTTATAATTTTAGAATCAAGACCGTGAGTTCGGTGGCTTCTTCACCTGATTGTGCTTCCCGTCAAGGGCACCAATACAGTTGGGAAATTGTGCCCTCTCAAGGAAGCCCTGGGCAATCTGAAGCCACTGCTGCCTTGTTGGTTGTGGCAGCTCGCAGCCGCAACCAAATAGTGGCACAAGTTACCCTCACTATCCCAGCTATTGTGGAGGTCCCCATGCGAAATTCAAAATGTAAGGACGCAAATGAGTTTCCTGTGGCCAAAAATCTGTGAAAAAAAAACAAAAAAACATTAACATCTGGGAACGCTTAAAACACTATCACCATTCACTTTCTTTTAGAAATATGCAACTTTAAATCATCTATATATCGTAAATAAAGACCTTTTATGTGTTTATGGGCTCTTGCACAAGACAGTATTGGCTTCTTAAGTATTTTGCGGTTAGCAAAAAAACGAATCCGCAAAAAATACGGATGACGTCCATGTGCATTCCGTTTTTTGTGAAACGGAACAGCTGGCCCCTGATAGAACAGTACTATCCTTGTCCGTTTTGCGGACAAGAATAGGCATGTCTACAATGGGCCACCCGTTCCATTCTGAAAATTGCGGAAGGCACACGGGCGGCTTCCATTTTTTGCAAACCGCGGTTTGCGGTCCGCAAAAAACAGCACGGTCGTGTGCATGAGGCCTTAGGCACTGGACTGCCACTGCACTTAGAAAATAAGTACATGGTAACACAAGTTCCATTCCTCCTTATATATAATAATAAAGAAAAACACTGGACAACCATTTGGCATCAATTAAAAGCAGAGTGTGCTTGGCGTGCATGCTGTACCTGCGCTCCCTGGACTTTGTGTGGCTGTCATGGCCCATAACAGGTAGGAACTAGTGTTAGGGACCACTCATGAAGGCGACCTTGACGTGGTGAGTGGCTTATTACGCTTTGGCCAAAATGTACACCAATGCCTTATTCAACATCCAGCATAGAGGCAGGGCAGAGTGCGATTGCATTTGTGTTTTTGCGTTTGTATCTGTATTTCGCCATAGCAATGTGCACCTGCATAGGGTTGTGCGGGCTGAACCCCCCACAATTTGGCATCAATATTGGCCGCGATATTTATTTAGGGTTACACATATAAGTAATTAAAAAATACCAAACACATCTAATAATTTAATAAATGTTAAAACTGACCACGTAAATAATCTTAATGGACCAAGACCACCCAGCACGAGCTGGACGACAACACCCCAACAACTAAACATTGCAACAAGCTAAAGATAAACGGGCGTGGACGGGGTCCAGGTATTACAGCCCTTCGGACAAACTGACAGCTGATACCCCTCTCTGCCTCACATATGAAGGGAGATTTTCCCGCCGCTGCCATCATTCTGCCAATTGAGGCCTAGGCCACACTTCAGTGGTTTCTATTAATAATTTTTAAACCAAAATAAGGAATGGAGCCTCCATTGATAAGGTAGAATGGAAAAATCTGCACTTGTTCTGTGTTTTGGACCCGTACCTTGTTTTGGCTGAAAATCACTGATGCAAATCACTGACCAAACACTGAAGTGTGAACTAGGCCTAAATCACAAGATTCTTCCTGCCGCTGCAGTAAACACCAATCAGTTGCCCTCAGCAACCTCATGGTCCAACTGACCATGAAATGATCTGAAGGGCACCTCACCCCTGAAAAAGAATGCAGAGAGACAAGGAAGAGGGGGAAACAGCAGAACCAGCACCTACAACATTTAAAGGGGTTTTCTGAGATTATCTTACTGATGACCTATCCTCTGGACAGATCATCAGTATCCGATCGGTGGGGGATCCAAGACTCGCCGATCGGCTGTTTGAGAAGACAGTGGTACACGCAGTAGCGCCACGGCCTTGTCTCTGCTTTTTGTAGGCCAGTGACGTCACATTCATCGATCATGTGACCTAGGAGCAGCTCAGCCCCATTCAAGTGAATGGGGCTGAGTGTGATACCAAGCACAGCCACTATACAATGTAAGGCGCTCTTCTTGTTGAGCTGCGAGAAGGCAGCGGCGCTCAGAGGAGTCTTCTCAAAACAGCTAATCGGCGTGTGTCGGACCCCCACCGATCAGATACCTATGTCCTGTCCGAGGATATATATCATCAGTAGTATAACAATTCTGGGAAACCCTTTTAACTATGAAGGGACTGTGTTACCCCACACTCTGGGGGGGCCTTAACAGGAGTTACGCGTCCGGTTTCCTTGTCATGACAATCACACAGGGTTTGTATCCGTTGTGATTTTTCATACATCTTCAGGCTGAGTAGTGTTCACTGGAAAAATGAGGAAACCGTCTGCTCCTCGCATCTCAAGCTGCGTCATGATTTATTAACAATTTTCCATTTGCTCCTGGTGCCGAAGTGTCGCGTTACTTGCCGTGTAACCTGTCTGCTTTTCCAGACGTCTAGTTACCATAGCACAGTGCCGATGACCGGAGTGAACAGCAATCTGGCCAAGAAGCCTACATACAGAATTTACCAAGCCCCAAACATCTGGCCCATTTGTAAAGTGCATGGTGTAAATAGTAGTGACGGGAAAGGGGTCGTCTCACTGCAGCAAATGGCATTTATCATGTAAAGTTACTACAAGGCACTTACTAATGTATTGCGATAGTCCATATTGCTTCCTTTGTTGGCTTGATTCATTTTTCCATCACATTATGCAGGGGTTATGACCACCCTGTAATCTAGCAGCGGTGGTCGTGCTTGCACACTGTAGGAAAAAGCTCTGACCCCTCTGATGGCCAGGACCACAGGGGCACACATGCGCAGCAGCTCCTGTCCCGACCACCTAGTATCTGCGCTGCAGCGGTGGCTGTAACCCCTAAAAACGAGCAGTGTATAATGTGATGGAAAAATGAATCCAGCCAGCAAAGGAAGCAATATGGACGATAACAATATATTAGTAAGTGGCTTGTATTAACTCTGTCTACATGATAAATGCCACTTGCTGAAGTGAGACAACCCCTTTAATGTTTTTTTCCAGATTGCTCAGGTCCGATCCGTTCTGCGATTGTAACCCGTGGCCCGTAGTTCTAAATCTTACAAGTGAGAAATGCAGGACTGGACTTTTCATATGGTGAGATCAGACAAAATTCAGAAGTATCTGCAAATGTAAAAGTATTGGTCTCAGATACAGAGGCCCTTCATCAGGTCCAGTGAGACATCCAAGATTTCACCACATTTTCACCCCTCTCTATACGTATATTGGTGTTCCACATTGGCCTATGAAGGATTCTGCCTCTGCTGTTTTTTCCTTTTCTATCACCTCTCAGATCTTACAGGTCAGTGTGACCCAGAAGTCAGGCTCTCTATGAGACTCACATTGAGCCAATAGACCTGATCAGTTCATGATCAGTGCAGGTCTGGTTGCTGAGACAGCCACTGATCGCTGAAACAAATCGGCGGAACGAAGGAACTGTGGTGCTGCTCCTGAATCTGGTTGAGATGCTATACTAGGCACAGCCGCATGGACGAAAACATATATACAGTATCTCACATAAGTGAGTACACCCCTCACATTTGTGTAAATATTTTATTATCCTTTCAAGGGATAACACTAAAGATCTGACACTTTGATACAATGTAATGTAGTCAGTGTACAGCTTGTATTACAGTGTACATTCGGTGTGCCCTCAAAATAACACGACACACAGCCATTAATGTCTAAACCACTGGCAACAAAAGAGAGTACACCCCTAAGTGAAAATGGCCAGATTGTGCCCAAATGTCAATATTTTGTGTGGCCACCATTATTTTCCAGCACTGCCTTAACTCTCTTGGGCATGGAGTTCACTAGAGCTTCACAGGTTACCACTGGAATCCTCTTCCACTCCTCCATGACAACATCATGGAGCTGGTAGATGTGCAACGCAGCGGCAACGGCCAAGGCTTGTAATTGGTGGTGGTACCCAGGTGTAGGAATGGCCAAGTGGTATAGGGTGGCCTAGAATGTGCCTTAATGTTTTGTATGAGTGTCACAGTGCTCCTACCTGGATACGGCTGGAACCCCAGGCTTTGGCTCCTAAGCAGCCAAATAGGGGGTAGTAATTGAGGGATGAAAGAAGTAACTTAAGTCCAGACCTTGTATGAAGTTCAATAGCAGCTTAACTTGAATAAACGTTCTCCAAAACGGTTTACAGACTTTGTCTTGGTCCCAGCAGGCTTTAGCATTAAGACTCTGGCATGCAAACTCAACTCTGCTACACCTGTTGCTCTCTGGCTCTGCTGTGCTGACAGGCTTGCTGTATATATTAGCTTCTACTTTATGTTGCAACTTCTCACTTTGTAGTCTGTCTCTTAATTATGCCAGGGAACTTTTCCTCCTGGCTCCTAAGGCTCTAAGCTCTGGCCTCCACATCCAGCAGAGCTGACGATGATCTAGCTGGCTTGGCTTGGCCTGGGCACGTCCAGCAGAGATGTGCCCAGCACCTTCTTCCTTCCCCTAGACTAGACTCGCTAGACTAACTAGAAACTGGGACCCACCCTTCCTACAGGAAATGGGACTCGCCCACTCCTCCACAGAGGAACGGGGGGGGGGGGGGGGGAGCTAGAATGGAATGAAAAACTCTATTCTACCTAACTGTAGCTCTGCCATATTTGCTGCCACCTGCTGGTGAACCAGGCACATTACATTTGAACATAACAGTTACATTAGAAATAGGAATGCACAATTATAATGGCCCTGAAATAAATACACAAGATGACATGATATTAGCATACACAAATAGAAGCAGGGCGTAGGATTGGTAATGCCACTCTGGGGCGTTACAGATGTTAGAGACCTTGCGCTCCTCCACCTTCCGTTTGAGGAAGCCCCACAGATGTACAATAGGGTTTACGTCTGGAGACATGCTTGGCCAGTCCAGCACCTTTACCCTCGCGTTCTTTAGCACAGCAGTGGTCGTCTTGGAGGTGTGTTGGGGGTCATTATCATGTTGGAATACTGCCCTGTGGCCCAGTTTCTTAGGGGAGGGAATCATGTTCTGCTTCAGTACGTCACAGTACATGTTGGCATTCATGGTTCCCTCAATGAACTGTAGCCCCCCACAGACGGCAGCACTCATGCAGCGCCAAACCATGACACTCTCACCACCATGCTTGACTGTAGGCAAGAAACACTTGTCTTTGTACTTCTCACCAGGTTGCCACCACACATGCTTGACTATCTGAACCAAATAAGTTTATCTTGGTCTTAAGCCCCCTGCACACGAACGTGGGACAGCCACAGCGGATCGCTGACCCATTCACTTGAATGGGTCCGCGATCCGGTCGTTCCGCAAAAAGATAGGACATGTTCTATCTTTTTGCGGAATGGAAGTACGGGACGTAACCCCACGGAAGCACTCCGTAGTGTTTCCGTAGGGTTCCGTTCCGTACCATTCCGCATCTCCGGACCCATTGAAGTGAATGCGTCCGCATCCTTGATGCGGAATGCCCACGGAACGGTACCTGTGTATTGCGGTTCCGGAAATGCGGTCCGCAATACGGCAACGGGAAGCACACGTTCGTGTGCAGGGGGCCTTATAAGACCACAAGACATGGGTTCAATAATACATGTCCTTAGTTAGCTTGTCTACAGTAGAGATGAGTAAATACACTTTGGATGCTTCATCCGAAGTCGCTTCACAAAAAAATGTGTTATAATACTGTACAGATACTTGTCTCCGTACAGTATTAGAATGTATGGGCTCCAATAAGCCGAAGTTCGTTATTACAGTGAAAAACCCTGGAACCGAACTTGGGTTCGGTTCCATGGTACCAATCGGTACCAAAGACGAGTTCGGTTTTAAATTTTAAAGTGGTTTTTCACTGTAATAATCAATTGCCGAAGTTATTCAGCGAAGTCTCGTGCGAATTTGTGAGTATCTTACTTCAGCTCATCGGAGCCATACATTCTAATACTGTACGGAGATGAATCTCCGTACAATATTATAACCAATTTTTTTAGCATAGCGCTATAGCTCGCTTCGCTCATCTCTAGTCTTAGGCCTCCTGCACACGACCGTTGTGTGCACCCGTGGCCGTTGTGCCGTTTTCCGTTTTTTTTTGCGGACCCATTGACTTTCAATGGGTCCGTGGAAAAATCGGAAACTGCACCGTTTGGCAGCCGCATCCGTGAGCCGTGTTTCCTGGCCGTGAAAAAAATATGACCTGTCCTATTTTTTTCACGGCCAACGGTTCACGGGCCCATTCAAGTCAATGGGTCCGTGAAAATCACGGATGCACACAAGATTGTCATCCGTGTCCGTGATCCGTGTCCGTGATCCGTGTCCGTTTTTTCCTATCATTTCAATGGCAAACTTGACTTAGATTTTTTTTTCATTTTTCATGTCCGTGGATCCTCCAAAAATCACGGAAGACCCACGGAAGAAAAAACGGGCACGGATCACGGACCTACGGACCCCGTTTTTGCGGACTGTGTAAAAAAACGTTCGTGTGCAGGAGGCCTTAAGCAGACTGTTTACAGGCTTTCTTGTGCATCATCTTCAAAAGAGGCTTCCTTCTGGGATGACAATTAGATGCAGTGTGCGGCGTATGGTCTGAGCACTGACAGGCTGACCCCCTACCCCTTTAACCTCTGCCGCAATGCTGGCAGCACTCATATGTCTATTTTGAAAAGACAACCTCTGGATATGACGCTGAGCATGTGCACTCAACTTCTTTGGTCGACCATGGCGAGGCCTGTTCTGAATGGAACCTGCCTTGTTAAACCACTGTATGGTCTTGGCCACTATGCTGCAGATCAGTTTAAGGGTGTTGGCAATCTTCTTATAGCCTAGGGCCTAGGCCATCTTTATGTAGAGCAACAATTCTTTTTTTCAGATCCTCAGAGAGTTCTTTGCCATGAGGTGCCATGTTGAACTTCCAGTGACCAGTGAGAGAGCATGAGAGCGAAAACACCAAATGTAACACACCTGCTCCCCATTCACACCTGAGACCTTGTAACACTAAGGAGTCACATGACACCAGGGAGGGAAAATGGCTAATTGGGCACATTTTGGCCACTTTCACCTAGGGGTGTACTCACTTTTGTTAGCAGTGGTTTAGACATTAATGGCTGTGTGTTGAGGGCACACCGAATTTACACTTTTACACAAGCCGTACACCGACTACTTTACATTGTATCAAAGTGTCAGATCTTCTATGTTGTCCCATGAAAAGATATAATAAAATATTTACAAAAATGTAAGGGGGGTACTCACTTTTGTGAGATACTGTATATACAGCAGACCTACCATCATAGAGGCATTAGAGGCGACATCAGGCCTGTGGTATCTAGACAGCTGGCCCCCCCGATCCGGATGATGACCGCTGCTGTTGAGAATACACAAAAATATACTAAAGTGTACCTGTACTTAAAAGAAATAAACTTTTGATTGGTGGGGGTCTGAGTGCTGAGACCCCACTAATCAGAGCAGAAACAAAAGGGCTCACACAGCGCACTGTCAATCCTCTTTGCTGGAGATGGACTTTCTATCCAGCCCGTCTTTAGCAGCAAAAAGAGACAGTGCCCTGTGTGACCGCTTCTTTCTCCTCTGCGGGGGTCTCAGTGCTTGGACCCCCACCAATCAAAACATTAAATATGCTGCAATGATGTAGCAAATGTAAACATATGTAATACAGCCCTTTCATGAAAAATATTCAATATTTTTTAAACCAGCACCTGGATCTGAATACTTATAATAAGCTATCTGTATAGCGCCACCTGCTGTTTGCTCTCTTTGTACATTCTTTGTCCAGCTGACTGAGGTTGACATGCATGCTCAGTTCCATCCTTCAACTGCAGCAGAAAGGACATGCCCCCGGAGCTGCCAGCTTGAAATAAATCTAGCAGAGCAATTGGAGCAATAAACAGATGTCTCTGGATCCATGTGAGGTACAGGGCTGGTTCTAAGTTTGTTAGAAAGATATTGCCATGTGCTATATGATGTCTGATTTTCATTTCTTACATTAATCATGGGATAACCTCTTTACACTGTTATAACCAGTAAGTAAAACCAGAAAGACAATGAGAAAGATCTTATTAGGAACTTATTGTTGTTGTGAATGTTTGTGGTCTGCAGGATTGGCATTGGCGGTGTCTGCTGCCGGCTCGGCCAGGGTTGAAGGGACGGCGGGACTCTCTGTGAAGCTGGTAAGTAGCAGCTGCCAAAGTAAACTTTACAGAAGGATCAGCTTCAAATTAGTTTGTTTTTCAGATTTATTCATAGCAAATGTTTCACTCTCTCTCTTAATACTGTCCACCATGATCATCACTTAGGAAAGCATTTCATAGTGACTATGCCTACTGCTTTCTTCATGTGTTGCAAAAATGCCATGTGTCTACCTTATCTCTATACTCATGGCTTTCTTTTAGATTTTTTTAATAGTAACATTTTATACATGGGCATTTCAATTCCCAGGACCGAAAGGAAAAAAAAAATGCTATACCCAGAGCATGAAAACAAGCAATGAAAAAAGAAAATTAAAAAATGCAAAAATGCGCCTTAAAAAAACAAGATGGCAAAAATGTTTTGTCTGAAGTGAATTTAATAATTCACCATATACTTTAAATTAACATTTGAAATGCATAAAAATATGCAACAAAAAAGCTGCAAAGACCCCACAAAAGATGCAAAAAAAAAATAAATGACTATAGAGGGAGATTTATCAAAATTGCTGTAAAATAAAACTGGCTTAGGCTACTTTCACACTTGCGTTCATAGGTCCGTTCGTGAGCTCCGTTTGAAGGAGCTCACGAGCGGACCCGAACGCCTCCGTCCAGCCCTGATGCAGTCTGAATGGAGCGGATCCGCTCAGACTGCATCAGTCTGGCGGCGTTCAGCCTCCGCTCCGCTCGCCTCCGCACGGACAGGCGGACAGCTGAACGCTGCTTGCAGCGTTCAGCTGTCCGCCTGGCCGTGCGGAGGCGAGCGGATCCGTTCAGACTTACAATGTAAGTCAATGGGAACGGATCCGCTTGAAGATGTCACCATATGGCTCAATCTTCAAGCGGATCCGTCCCCCATTGACTTTACATTGAAAGTCTGAACGGATCCGCTCAGGCTACTTTCACACTTAGAATTTTTTCTAAGTTATTAATGCAGACGGATCCGTACTGAACGGAGCCTCCGTCTGCATTAATATGATCGGATCCGTTCAGAACGGATCCGATCGAACGCTAGTGTGAAAGTAGCCTTAGATGCCCATAGCAAAATCTGATTGGCTGCGATGGGCAACTAAGCCATGTTTCCTTTACACCAGTTTTGATAAATCTTACCCTATGGGGAGATTTATCATGAATCATAGGAATTTGTAAAGGCAGAGAGAGGAGAATGAGTTTTGTGATCATCTACTCAAGCTTAAAGGGGTATTCCCATCTGGAACACTGGTGGCATATTTCTATATTTCTACATATTACCTATGTCAGATAGGAGCGGGTCCCACCTTTGAGACCTGCTCCTGTCTCTTAAGCGGGGCCAAAAACGTGAAGTAGAGCACACCGCGCATATGCAGCTTGCTCTCCATTCACAGAGCAAGTCAATAGAGTGATCAGCTATTTTGTAACTCCCATAGCTTCGAACGGAGGGCGGCTGTGCATGCGCTGCTGCTCTCCCTTCACTTCTGGGGTACCATTCTGCAAATAGGATCCCTGAGATGGGACCCGCACCTTGCTGACATTGATACAGTGACATGCAAATGTTTGGGCACTGCTGGTCAAAATTACTGTTAGGCCTCTTTCACACTGGCGTGTGCTCTCTGTGGCCATATTGTGGACTGCATTTGCGGATCTGCAATACATGGGTGCCGATCTGTGGGCATTCCGCATCACGGATGGGTCCGCAAATCCGGAGGTGCGGAATGGTGCGGAACGGAACCCTACGGAAGCACTACGGAGTGCTCTTGTGGGGTTTCGTCCCGTACTTCCGTTCCGCAAAAAGATAGAACATGTTCTATCTTTTTGTGATCTTTTCTTGGTCTTTCAGACTTCCTCTTGACCTCCACTGTTCTTGTTAGGCTTCTTTCACATTAGCGATTTTTTGTGGATCCGTCATGGATCTGCAAAAATGCTTCCGTTACAATATTGCAACTGCATGCATCCATCATAAACATATCCGGTTGTATTATGTCTTCTATAGCCATGATGGATCAGTCTTGAACACCATTGAAAGCTTGCAGCATTTTTATGTCCGCGATGGGGACACAACCAAACGGAATGGAATGCATTTTGATGCATTTCATTTCGTTTCAGTTTTGTCCCCATTGACAATAAATGGGTACAAAACTGAAGCGTTTTCTTCCACCATTCTATGATGGAGCTCAATAGCGGACTTGAAAACGCTAATGTGAAAGTAGCCTTAACTGCCTTCTCTTGGCCTCCACTGTTCTTGTTATCAGTATCTGATAGGTGGGGGTCTGACACCCAGGACCTCCCACTGATCAGCTGTTTAAGAAGGCACTTGCGCTCCTATGAGTGCCGCAGCCTTCTCCGTGCTCACTAAGCACAGCACCGTACATTGTATAGTGGCTTCACTTGGTACTGCAGCTCAGCCCCATTCACTTGAGTGAGGCTGAGCTGCACCTAGGCCATGTGTCACTCGGCCTAGGTAAAGCTGTGAGAAGGCCATGGGAGCACTGCGAGTGCCTGTATCTTCTCAAACAGCTGGTCCCAGGTGTCTGACCCCCCCCCCCAATCAGATACTGATGACCTATCCTGAGGATTATCAGTATTTAATTCTTGAAAACCCCCTTTAACTGTTCACAGTAATGGTAATTTGACTAGGGGTGCCCATACTTTTGCATGCCACTGTAGCATCTCCTAGCGATATGCAATCAATGATCCAGATGAGAATACCCCTTTAAAGTGAATGTCCAACCGCGAACATTTTATTTTTTAACTGAAATACTTAAATACTATTACAGTTCTGTGTTGAATAGTTTTATAAAATACTGTACAGTTATAGAAGTTGGAGCACTGATTTCTGATACAGAACACCAAATCCCCTGCTTAGTTAAAGATTTAAAGGATAACTGTCACATTTAGACCCTTATTTCAATTTTCATATATGTAGTTACTAATAACATGATATTCCAGAATCAGTTACTATTAGACTGACTGACCCCATATTTTATAAGATTCAGCCCTTAGCAACCAGTCTGCATAAAACTGCAATTTCACTAATCAGTTAAGATGGCCGCCACTGCCCTCCCCCTGAGGCTAATCCCGCCTGCCCTCACTAGCCAGTAACAATAGCCCCCCCAAAAGTGTCAGTCCCCAGAGCCCTCCCCCCTAAAGGGTTAATCTCCTGCAGCACAAAGGGGTCCTCTTACCACATGTTGCTTTCATTTATACACTGAGCAGACGGCAGATCTCCCTTCCCTGTTGTGCGCTGCTCCAACTCTGCATTCTCCAGCTCTGCTGAGTGAGGGAGTGTCTGCCAAGCGCAGGGACAGGGAGAAGTGCACACAGCCCAGGCACTGTTATCAGCTGCTGGGGAGGACCTGGCTTTAATCATTTACTTACAGTCCCTGGCTGTCTGTAATCTGAGCTTGCACGCTGCGTGCTTCTGCGTCCTCCGTCCTTCAACAGATAGACGGACCATGCCTAGCAACCCTATTTTAAGCACAGGTAAAAATAGGCAGAACAGGGAACAAAAATGTGGAATAAGGCTACGTCTACACGACGACATTTGTCGTGCAACATTTTTATAATGGCAGTCTATGGTGTCGCACTGCAACATGCAACATGCTGCGACTGCGACGCAACAGTCGCAGAAAATCCATTTGAGATGTTGCAGCGCGACACCATAGACTGCCATTATAAAAATTGTCGCGCGATATTAGTGCAACAAAATGTTGTGCTACAAATGTTGCAGTATAGTTGTGCCCTGTCTGTCGCGCGACAAATGTCGTTGTGTAGACGTAGCCTTAAGGGGTGATTGAATACACAGTGAAAAGTTGAAATAGGGCCACCAAGGTGATATTAATGACCACAATCCAATACTCCCCAAAAAATATATATGACAGTTATCCTTTAAATAGTTTTCTGAATGCCAGCCACTGGATAGGCGGCTCATTGGGCTGAAAATAGAGTTGGTTTAGTGCAAAACCTGGGAACAAAAGGGGAGATTTATCACCCCCCCCATGCCATGTATTTTGCTTTAAAAGTCACAAAACCTGGTTTTGAGACTTTGTCAATGCCATTACGACTAGATTTAGTCGCAACTGACATTTTTACGCCATTCTTCTCAGTTTCCGAAAAGAGGGACGTGACAGTGGTAGTGTGTGGGCACGGCAAAGATCACCGGAACCCAAAGGACAGGTTCTCACATTGCTTTTGTGTTGCGTTAAAAAAAAAAAGCATATTTTTTTACCACAATTGCATTTTTTACAGGAGAAATATGTTAAAGCCTACACCAGTTTGTTGCATAAGACATCACAAGAGCCCATTTTGAGACTCGTGCGACAAAATTTTGTCACAGGGCTTTTTTACGCTGACCTCGCCACTTGGGAGTGGCAGAGGCTGGGCCGGAGCATCGGCCCTGGCAAATTTACTAACGTTTACGTCTGGAAAAAGGCGTATGGGAAGAGTGAAAACTACTCCAGCCTGAGGCTGCAGTAGTTTTTACTCCAGGTGCATGGACTGCAGGCGGCGCTCCTAATTAATGACGAGGTCTGAGCCTGTGTAAAACGCCGGTCTCTAAATAACTCCCAATATGTTTCATCTGTAAAAAATAAATAAAAATGCAATCATGATTAAAACACCACCACTCTTTGGCCTCATGCACACAGAGGGTCTGCAATTCACGGCCTGTGGCCGTGTGCACCACGCATCACGGATGCAGACCCATTCACTTGAATGGGTCTGCAATTCCGGAGATGCGGAACGGAGTCATGGAACGGATGACCGGAAGCACTACGGAGTGCTTCCATGGCGTTTCTTTCTGTTGTTCCGCACCGCAAATAAATATGACAGACCACGGACACACAAGTTGAATTGGTCCGGCCCACTGCACGGATGTTGCCCGTGCAATTGCGGCTGCAAAATGGCCGTGTGCATGAGGCATTTTTTTCTGTGGTGCACTTTCAAAAAGGAATAGAACAGCAACATGTACAGACACCTAAAATAATGGGGGTCATTTGCAAAGATCGCCGTTTTAAGCCAGTCTTTGTTTTCACCCTGCGTGGGCAGAGAAAGGGCATAATTTATGACAAGGCTCAGGCCTCGACATAAATTAGGCGTACCGCTGGCAGTCTGTGTGCCTGTTGTAAAAACGACAGCAGCCCCTGACAGGGGCACTTTTCACTCCACTTTTATACCTGTTTCCAGGTGTAAAGAAAGTAAATGTGTTGGGCCCAATGTCTCCTCCCCGGCCCGACTCCCTCCCAAGTAGCAAGCACGACACCAAAACACCTATACTTCAAAATATTTTCGCACAGGCATTTAAAAAGTCGTAAAACGGGTTCTTGCGACTGTTTTTACACCTAAAACTGATGTAGCGTTGTAAGTAAATGACCCCCAATCTGTGTGAGGTTGGAGGGAGGTATGCTGAACATGACTTGATTGTCATGTGTGCTGGCCCTTTAAGAGGTCAGGTACAACACGCACTGATAAAGAAACCAGACAGCAGCGGTGGTGGCGGTGAGCGGGACGTCAGCTGCGTTTGCCAGGTGAGCGTCTGGCATCCCATTATAGATCACTTCTGATAATCACCACAGGAAGCTGAATGAATTGATTCAATGCTTTGTCAGAGGGGCCCCTGCAGATCCGCTCTTGCTTTCTCACATGTTATGCAGCTAAAATATTTAGGCATGCTTTAATCATATGCCAGCTAAACAACCTTCTCAGTGGTCTACTACTGAACAGACTTGCTTTGTTACAAACTGCTATTCATCATTCGGTTAAATCCACTGACCTTTCCTCTACCTACGTACATCAGTGAACCGCTGCACCGACTGCCCGTTATACACTTTGTAGTCATCTATGGTAACCCACAAAGTAGGTATTTATAAGGGAGACATAGGGGGTCATTTACAAACACTGGCGTTTTACACCGATCTTTGATCCCCCCCCCCCCCCCAGCACCAGAGGATTCACCTAATTGATGATGACAGGTGTGCCTCTTCATAAATTAGGCGCATCTCCCGCAGTCTATGCTCTTGGAGTGAAAAACGGCAACAGGTGTAAATGTTAGTAAACCTATGCCTGATCCCAGCCTATGCCCTGACCACTCTCATGGCCAAAAACTGGTGTAAAAATGTTTGTAAATGACCCCCATAGACCCAGCAATAATTTGAGCAGTCTGACTAAGGGTTCTATTATACATATAGATGATCTGGCAGATTATCGGGAATGAAGCAAACACTCCTGATATCTGTCAGATGATCGGCGGAGATGATCACCTCTGCTGTATGGGGACAAGCGATTGATATAGCGATCACTTCTCCCCATAGAGAAACATTGGGAGTCATTTGCAAAGTGCACCTCACTACTTTTGTTAACACCCGTGCGACAATTTTTTTCTTTTATGCCGTCCTCACCACTTGGTCGTGCCCTGGATACTTGTGGACATTTGCCCCCTATTGTTACTATGCAAAGCCACCAACTCAATATTTTCTTGCACTTTGAAGGGTAAACTTATAAAACACTTAAAAAACTGCATGTATGTGTTTTTTGTAATATATCCTGTTCATCGCACTGTTATTACACTATAGCTGCACTGCACCGCTGAAAGGGTTAATACACAGCTGCTAATACTGAGAGACTTTGGGACTTTCTACCTATGCAAAGTTGTGGAGAGAAAAAAACAGACAAACTGATTGTCACGGATCAGCGGATGTGAACCCACTGTGCTACTGACTGGCTGTACCTTGGAGTGACTAAGCAACTATCTGGTCTTCCGCTAGAGCTTCTGATGGGGAGGATAGACTTGGGCCGTTAGGGTAGATGCCAGCTGCCACTCCAGAGCAGTCCCAGAGTCAGTAGCAGCTGGTCCAAGGCGGACCAGAAGATACCTGAGATAGGTACCAGCAGTACAGGCGTGGTAGACAGGCAGGGTCGCTCCCAGGAGCAACAAAGCAGGAACCGAAGGATGAGGCAGAGGCGTAGTCAGACAGGCAGAAGGTCAGGGCAGGTGGCACAGGTACAGGTCAGGCAAACCGGGTCGGCAACGGGAGAGACAAAGCAAGCAGGCAGGGATCAGACAATAAGCGGAGTCCAGGAACACATGTAGCTATCAAGCTGTTTAGCAACAGACTAGGACCTTGACACTCAGGGATCTGGGAAAAGGGCTGAGCCCCTTAAGTATGTGTAGGAGAGCCAGGGGTGGTCAACGAGGTCACCTCACCCAACCCAGCCCAGCCCAGGGAGTGATGCGTACCGCCCTTAGAGCAGTGACACATGAAACCAGTCTAACTCATGCTGTGTCTAGGGCTGAATGGAAGCTGTTGAGCGGAATCCTCAGAAGCAACATCACTCACACAGAGTGTCCCGGACTGCAGCGGTAACTGGGAAGCACTGGCCACCAATCACCGAAGAGCACAGAGCCCGGGACCGTGTCGGTAAGCAGGGGTACAGCATTGCACAGCAGTCACTGTTACACTGATGTTCTGACTGTCGGATTTAGGTCTGTTATGTCTGGAAAAAACGCTTACTTATGTGCCTAGACTAGCATTGAAACATAATACAAGTCTAAGACAGAAATTGTAACAATGTTTCTGTTTAGGATGTGCTTCTCCACTCCACCCTTCCCAATAGAAAGTTCTAGTTTAACTAGAAATTGTATATGAGAGCAGTCAGAGCCCCTAGTTGACTGCAGATAGGGTGTTTAGTAAAAGAGACTCTTCCAGAAGTGACCATAATATGTTGAGATGGGGATACTGAGCTACAGATCCTGAGTTACCAGCCTTCTGAGAGAGGGACAGCTAGCTCAGGCCTTTCCTCGGCATGAAACCTACTTCTGCCAGGAAGGAGACTGGAGAAGCCAGTATTGCCTGTATTGTTTTGCATTTGGGTTCCTCCAGTAAAGAGACACACTGGCTTACTGCAGACCCTGACTCTCTAGACTTCTCTTTGTGGTGCACCACGCCTTACCATCCCTTCCGGAGAGCAGCAACAAGTAGTGAGACCTCAACGGTGTCCAGAGGATCCAGCAGGGGCTACCCCAAACCCGGCCACTGCATATTTACTTACATTTATGTAAGTAAAAGTAAACAAAAAACAATTTTCCGCAACAGGAGCACACAGCAGGAGGATGTGCCTAATTTATGACAAGGATCATTCCTCTTCGGTGCCGGCAGAGTGACACGTGAGTGGAAGCGCTTACTAGTCTGCAGGAGGAGGGGGTGAGAATCAGTGATGGCCAGTTCGCCGTATTCGCCCACGAACACATGCGAGCTGCTATCTTAACTGACAAGTCCGGCGATGCACAGGTAAGTCCTTACCTGTGCCTGTGCGCGAGCCGGTCTGAAATCAAATGTGGTCACCGGGAGCAGGCAGTTTCGAGAACAACCGCCGGGAGCCTTCATCGGTTCTCGGAACTGCCTGCACCCGGAGACTGGCTACTGACACGTGATAGGGGGGCTCTGGCTACTGGCACATGATATGAGGGGGGGCTCCGGCTACTGGCACATGATATAGGGGCTCTGGCTACTGGCACATTAAGGGGGGGGCCTCTGGCTACTTACACATGATAGGGGGGCTCTGGCTACTGGCACATGATAGGGGAGGCTCTGGCTACTGGCACATGATATGAGGTGAGCTCTGGCTACTGGCACATGATATGAGGGGAGCTCTGGCTACTGGCACATGATATGGGGGGGCTCTGGCTACTGGCACATGATGGGGTGGGGCCTCTAGCTACTGGCACATGGGGCTCTGGCTACTGGCACATGATATGGGGGGCTCTGGCTACTGGCACGTGATATGGGGGGCTCTGGCTACTGGCACATGATAGGGAGGGGCTCTGGCTACTAGCACATGATATGGGGGGGCTCTGGCTACTGGCACATGATGAGGGGGCCTCTGGCTACTGGCACATGATGGGGGGGCCTCTGGCTACTGGCACATGAGGCTCTGGCTACTGGCACATGATATGGGGGGGCTCTTGTTACTGGCACAAGATTGTGAGGGGGCTCTTATTACTGCCACATGAATAGGGGGCATCTATGGGGGCACATTTTACTGGCACATTATTGGGGGACATCTATGGGGGCACGTATTACTGGCACATTATTGGGTGGCACTATGGGGGCACGTATTACTGGCACATTATTGGTGGGCACTATAGGGGCATCTACTGAGGCCACAAAGAAGGGGTATCTTATATGGGGGGCTCTGTACAGTAGCATTTTATACTGTGGCACATTATGGTGGGTACTATGGGGAAGGTGGGAGAGGAGTACTATGGGGTCATCTACGGGGGGCACTAGAAAGGGGTATTTTATACTTTCAAATTATGGGGGACACTGAGGGCATCTACTGGGGCACTATATATGGGGCATTTTATACTGGTACATTATGGGGGCGCTAGGAGGAAGGGGGGGAAAGGAGCACTATGGGGGCATTTACTGGGGGCACTATATAGGGGTATTTTATACTGGCACATTATGGGGGCACTATGGGGACATTAGCTCAACTGGGGGCATTACAAGGGGGTATTTTTTGCACTGTCACATTATAAGGAGAATTATTTCTACTGGGGGGGCATTATGGTGGGCTTTATTACTCCCCCATGGTATGACCCCCTAGTAGCAGCACCAGCCTCTCCCTGCTCTGCTATCCTTCTGCCCTTTCTCCAAATCCTTATTATGAAATCTTTCTCATTAGGATAAAACACAACATCAGCTCCACCGAGCCCCCGGCCAAAGTGTTGAAGTGGTGTCCGAGATCCCCAAGGCCCAAGCCAAGTAATTCTAAGTTTTCATGTGAAATATGTTTGTTACACACATAAAGCATGTGCCACACAATATACAGTTTCTTCTGTATGAACGTCCACAAATTAAATCTCCAGAGTCAATACGGGACGTTAAAGTCAGCAAGTGTCAAGGGGGGGGGGCCCTTATTGTTTTTCACCCCAGGGCCCCATTTCACCTAGAACCGGACCTTAGCGCGGGCCCTGAGAGGAGAAGACAACCAGGACAAGGAGAGTGGCGACAGGAGGGGTAAGTTACTTTATTATTTTACAGTCTGATCTGAGGTCTCATGGGGGGTCTGGAGAGATCTCACTGGGGGTCTGGAGAGGTCTAATGGGGGGCTGGAGTGGTCTATGGGGGTCTGGAGGTCTGACTGGGGGGCTAAAGTGGTCTAATGGGGGGTCTGAAGTGGTCTAATGGGGGGTCTGGAGGTCTGACTGGGGGGTTTGGAGAGGTCTGACTGGGGGGTCTGGAGAGGTCTGACTGGGGGTCTGGAGAGGTCTGACTTGGGGGTCTGGAGGTCTAATGGGGGTCTGATTAGGGGTCTAGAGGTCTAATGGGGTCTGATTGTGGGTCTGGAGGTCTGATTGAGGGTCTGGAGGTCTACTGGGGGTCTGGAGGTCTGATATCGGGGTCTGGAGGTCTAATGATGGTCTGGAGGTCTAATGGGGGTCTGGAGGTCTAGGGGTCTTATCTGAGGTCTAATATTGGGTCGGGGTCTTACATGGAGGTCTAATGGGGGTCTGATCTGAGGTCTAAAACTGGGGTCTTATATGGGGTCTGACATATAGGTGTAAAGGGGGTTTCGTCTGAGATGGGGGGGGGATCTCATTTAGAGTTTTATATGGGGTCTGATCTGAAAGGAAGGGGCGATTTTTTTGTACTAGCGCACAATATAAAGGGATGTTTTTGTACTGACTCACTATCTGTGTGGTACCAGTATTTTCAGGGGGACTGTTTCTGCAGGAAAGTATTGGGGAGCACAGTGGGCACAGTATCGGCTAGCAGGTGAACAGAACAGAGAAAGCAGCTCTCATATGAGCAATGCCCTCTCTTCAAATAGCTGATCATCGGGGGTGTCGGAGGCCCCCGTCTGATCTGATATTGATGACCTATCCTGAGGATAGGTCATCGGTAGTAAAAAGAGGACAACCCCTTTAACAGTAGGACTGGAGGGAAGCGGGGGGGGGGGGCATTTAAATATTTGCCTTGGGCAGCAGAAAAGCTAGTGCTGAGTGAAGGGGGGGGGGGGGGCAAGCTGAACTCTTGCACCAGGGCCCTTGAGCCTTTAGCTACACCCCTGGGAACAAGCATTAATACAAATTCTCATCCCTGATAATTTGCCTGATAATCGTGTAAAAAAAAACTTAAGTCTGACCATGGTAAAATCTTTACATATACACTCACCTAAAGAAATATTAGGAACACCTGTTCTATTTCTCATTAATGCAATTATCTAGTCAACCAATCACATGGCAGTTGCTTCAATGCACGTAGGGTTGTGGTCCTGGTCAAGACAATCTCCTGAACTCCAAACTGAATGTCAGAATGGGAAAGAAAGGTGATTTAAGCAATTTTGAGCGTGGCATGGTTGTTGGTGCCAGACGGGCCGGTCTGAGTATTTCGCAATCTGCTCAGTTACTGGGATTTTCACGCACAACCATTTCTAGGGTTTACAAAGAATGGTGTGAAAAGAGAAAAACATCCAGTATGCGGCAGTCCTGTGGGCGAAAATGCTTTGTTGATGCTAGAGGTCAGAGGAGAATGGGCCTGATTCAAGCTGATAGAAGAGCAACGTTGACTGAAATAACCACTCGTTACAACCGAGGTCTGCAGCAAAGCATTTGTGAAGCCACAACACGCGGATAGGCTACAACAGCAGAAGACCCCACCGGGTACCACTCATCTCCACTACAAATAGGAAAAAGAGGCTACAATTTGAACAAGCTCACCAAAATTGGACTGCTGAAGACTGGAAAAATTGTTTCTTGAACATGACAATGAGTTCACTGTACTAAAATGGCCCCCACAGTCACCAGATCTCAACCCAATAGAGCATCTTTGGGATGTGGTGGAACGGGAGCTTCGTGCCCTGGATGTGCATCACTCAAATCTCCATCAACTTCAAGATGCTATCCTATCAATATGGGCCAACATTTCTAAAGAATGCTATCAGCACCTTGTTGAATCAATGCCACGTAGAATTAAGGCAGTTCTGAAGGCAAAAGGGGGTCCAACACCGTATTAGTATGGTGTCCCTAATAATTCTTTAGGTGAGTGTATGTCCACATTTTAAAGGAATTCTCTAATATTGCAAGGTAGGGTTCAGGGATAAAAATAAAAAATAAAAAAAAGACTCACTTGTCATGGTAATCCATTTCCAGCACCGAGCTCCCATCTCATCCACTCAACCATCTCTATCATTTTGGTTCCAGCACTGAGCTCCTTTTCTTCCACTTATCTCTTTTCAGCACCAAGTTTCCTTCTTCTCCACTGGACCAGAAGTGTGATGTGTTGACTATATGCACATCACTGCTGCCGGCCAATAAATGGGCATTGATTGGCTAGCAGTGGTGACATGCATTCAGATGGCTCGGTGCTGGAACCAGAATCCTGGAGACAGGTGTGTCTTTTTTTTTTTTATACCTAAACTCTGTCTGTTAATATGAAATAGGGTTCCCCGTCTCAGAGAACCCCTTTAAGCCTTATTCCAAAACTTAAACAGTTGTCCTATAATCAACATATCACCTAGGTACCCCAAAGCATAAAAAAACAGGGGTCCTGTGTCCCCATTTGAATAGAGTGGAGTAGTGCATATTCAATGCCACTCGATTAATTGGGGGTCATTTACTAATGCTTCATTACTAATGGGTCATTTACTTTTTTGCACCATCTTCACCACTGGGCAGCTCAGAGGCTATCAAAGATCGGGTTTTTGATAAATGACCCCCCATTGTTTTTAGGACTGAGGTATATAGCCAAGCACTGTACTGGGTTACCTCAGTAAGTCCCATAAACTTTTAATACATCACACATGCCATTGCTGTATGATTGGCATGTAGGGCTAATGTAACAAGGCCAACAGAAAATGTCAACCCGCTGAATCTACCCAGTTTGGTTATGGCTAAACCTGGGAGCAGAACGAGTTATTCCTCCTTAACCCCCAACAAGGCGGTATGGACTTTCCCACAGGAAATCCCACTACCCCTGAGTAGTCCCCGTTAGCAAAGACTGGTGCATAGCGGACTGCAACACAAAATATTGCTACAAAGGATTGTAATTGGACAGTGCACAGTTTGAGGCGGGCGGAGTTCAGTTTTAAGGGTAGACAAGCAGAGATGAGGACATCAGCTTAGAAGAATATGTAGTCAACCGTACAAGCCAGGTCAATGCCAAACAGAACAGGAACAAACTCACTTTTGTAGACTTTACGAACTAAAAGGACGATATTGCACAGGTAAGGAGAGAAGCAGGAATCCTTGGAAGCCTGGGCGTGGGCTAAAGTCAGATGCGGTTAGCACAAACTGGCCCTTTAAGAGACTTGAAACTTGTGTATGCGTAGGAGTAGGATTCGCCATCACAGGTGAGCTGGCAAATCATTACAACTAAACTGGCTTTTGTCAATAGGGTGTATCTCTACACGATCTGGCACTATCAACACTGGACAGGGTCAGAGTGCGCCGAAACATGTCCCTTGGAATGGTTACACCAGTTGGCAATATTTCCATATAATTAAAAGAGGAATAACAGAGGCAGAGTGGGAAATGCAAGTACTTACCAAGGACTCGTGTCGCGCCTCTTACATTAGAGTCAATGGAGTAAAGGTCATGCGCGATCTGCTACGTGCAACACAAAATCCAACATGTCTGGATTTTTTGTAAATGTCACATTGCAGTATGTCACATGTTGCATTGCAAAACCCATGACAAATACCACATGAAATGTCGAGGGACATGTCGTTGTGTAGCCATACCCTAAGAGAGCCATGTCAGGAGAACTGAGAAATCCTACTAGCCACTGCTTTGTCCAGCGGCAGCTGTGCAGGGATCCGGAGTGATGCGGGTGCCAGGGAGCGGGGTAAGTAGGATCTATAGGTGGGGCCAGGGCATTTTGGGGGGCATTTTTAGAATTAGATAACCCCTTTAACCTCTCTGTGACCTACACAAGATTCCATAAATTAACGTTGATGGAAGAAAAGAAAATTCTTCGCTTGAGTCAATAGCGCTAACATTTCATTTTAATCGGCCATATTTATTTCTTTGTTATTATCCCTAGAGATGCACTGGAAGGAGGGGATGAGATGCATTAATTGCTTTGCTAAAGAAGTTGGAATTATGCAAGAAATGATGCTATAGAAAACCCTAGCATATTTTTCTTACTTTGCCATTCCAATCATATAAATAAGCCAACTGTATATTTCAGAATCTTGTTTATCTGTTATTTGTAGTGATTTAAAACGGATGAGTTTCTTGAAAAGGAAATAATTGCCGAGGAAGATCTAATTTAAAGGGGTTGTGCCAGGATTGAACTTATCACCTATACACGGGCAGGGGTATTGCTAGGGTCTAAGAAGATTCATCGCCCAAACCCCAAATCCTCAGCCCCAGTGCTAAAGGCATATTTGGACAGCACCACATACCTCTTACATCCAGTGATGCCTCCTCTGATGAAGACATTCTTTTTCCTCATCTTCTTCATTCGACCAAGACAACACATGACAACATCTTTCAGCTGCATCTTGTCTCTGCAGTTTGCTGAACAGATATCTTAGATTCCTCCTGGTTGCCCCAACATTCTCATTGTGCTCACTATGCTGCCCAATGCCCCCAAATACTACAGTGTAGAAATAATAGTGCCATACAGATATTCCTCAAAGTGCTCCCAGAAGATCCACTAATAGTAATAATTCTCTCCCAAAGTGCCCTCCTTAGTAATAGTGCCCACTAATAGTGATAATCTGCCTTTAGAGTGCCACTATTAGTAGTTGTGCGCGCCATACTGTGCCCAATAATAATAATGCCTCCACAGTGCCCCCAGTAGTGATAAAGCTCCCCAAATGGACCCCAGTAGTAATAAGGCCAATCGTAGAACCCCAGTAGTTAAAATGCCTGCCCAGTAGCTCTAATGCCCCTTTTAGTACCCCCAGTAGATATTATGCCCTCTATAATGCACCCAATAATTAAAATGTCTCCCTGTTGTGACCCAGTAGTCATAATGCCCCCTGTAGAATATTTATAATAACCCTTGTAGAGCCCCCAGTTATTATAATACCTCCTATCGTGCCCCCAGTAGTTATAATGCCCCAATAGATATAATCCCCCCTATAGTGTCCCCAATAATTATAATGGACCCCTGTAGTACCCCAGTAGGTATAATGCCCCCAATAGTTATAATGCCTCTGTTGTCAAGCAGAGCTGAAAAGACCTTATGTGACGTGATTAACAGGCTCTGGTGCATTACATTACTACATATAACCTGGAGACCCCTTTATATGAGCTGATAATCAGGGCACACATCGGGAAGAAGCGTTTCTGGGAAGGATGATTCTTAATAATTGCCCTGTGTAAAGGTGTCACCGATCAAACCGATGAATTAGAGAGGATTCATTCATAGCTGACTGCATGGCTGACATGGACACCAAAATCACATGAATCTGTAAGGGGACAAGTGACCACAGTAGAGATCACTTGTCCCCATACAGTGGAGGTGATTACTGCATCTACTTGCAGCTCTTTTCTCTGCTGTATAAGCAATTATCAGACACGGATGGTTCATTCCTTTTCTGATAATTGGCTGCACAGGCAGTCTTCAGGCAGTCACCTTCAGCTCCTTCTCAGTAGTATGTGTATTTCACAATTGAAATACACTTGAGCGTTCAGGATAAATTGAATAGAAATTGCACTACTGATTCAGAAAAGCATGTTAAAGATGGCCTACCAGAGTACTAGAGCAGAAGTCGACTCCATGTAGAGTGGACTTTGGAACCAAGCACTTGCAACTAGGGTCTATTTCTTGTGAGAAGATCCACAGATAACCAATTAGACCTTATTGATTATATGTAGCTGTGTCTAGACGTAACAACAAACTTTGAGGAACAGAATCATTTCCTGTAGTGGGCTCAAGATAAGTATCCAGCATCCCGCTCTATTATGCCAGTGGCATACTGCAAAATAGTTTTAAAATGTGGTTTACTGTATGTGAAAAAATAATGCTGCAAAGCAGTTTATATGCCATAGCAAGCAGTTGCTAGGTGGAGCTGTGTCCCTCCCCTCATAGAGAAGATGAGTTTCTATTACAGAGTATTCAGTGTAGAGATAGTGGATGTCTAGACAGTGAAGTGAGCAGATGCAGAAGACACAGCCTTGTGTGGTGAACAAGCCAGAGAGAAAGCTTAATAAGAGGTTATCCAATAAAAATCCCCCCCCCATATGCTGGGCCCACCATACTGAATCTACTTACCTGGGTCCCCACTCTCTGTGCTGCTCCTGGTCCCTGCACCGCTGCTGATTCTTCTCCCCACGAATGAAAACATCCGGTGTTGAGAGGAGCAGCCAATGGCAGGCGGGGACAGGGACAAGCCTCCCTAGGATCGCGGGAGACGCTAGGAAGGCTCGTCCCCGTCCCTGCCTGCGATTGGCTGCCCCCCCTGACTCCGTGCACGGGGAGAGGCAGCAGCGGCGGTGCGAGGTCCAGGAATGGCACAGGGAGCAGGGACCCAGGTAAGTATATTCAGTGTGGGAAGCCCGGCATATGGGGGGACATTTTATAGGATTGGATAACCTCTTTAAGAGTAGAACAACTTAAGTGGAGGAAAAGATTGAATAGTATTCCAGTGTTGAGGGGAGGTACATGTTGAAGCTCTGTGGAGATACACCATTTAAAAAAGAAGCTATAGGCTCAGCAGCAAACCTGTTCAGGAGATTTAAGTCTTCCGGTGCCTGGAAAGACTTACAAAGACAGACTACATTCTGCCGTGAAAACCTGTAGTACCATTAACTGTGAGTAACGCAACCTGCGAAAAAGGTGAACAACTTAATCTGACGTTGGAGGCCGCCCAGTTTTCACATAATGAAAGAGAAGTGTTGTGCTCTTATTTCTGGATGCTTATGCTAAAGTCATCTAGAGAAGTGCAGTGTGAGGAGAATTGCATTAAACAAACATCTTGGTCTATGAACTACCTTTGCAGCAGTGTAACCTGTGAGAGCTGTGGAAATTGCACATTGTGTAAGAACTGCAAGTCCATGCATGCTGAGAACTGTGAATGCCGTGCAAGTAAAGGACTGTTCTACTGTTAAAATTCATCACCATCAGGGACACCCCAAACCCCTATCAGACAGGAGAAACCACAGAACCATGGTGCGCCCCAAAGGGAAGAAAGGTGCGCCCTTCCCATCAGAGTGAGTACCAATTACAGCCACCAATCTTGCTACTATCACTCTCATCCTCTCTCCCTCTCCTAGGCTCGCATAGTATGCATAGTACATTCCAAATCATGTGCAGTCCATACAGACAGTGAGGGAGATATACCATACCCCTTTCACCAGAACTGTGATGTCAAAATGTAGCAAGTCCAGTTTGTGCAAAAAATTATGACTTTTCTCCTTCTTCGCCAGGCTTACCAATTTTGCTAAAAGCAAGCTAGGCATGGGCGGGATTGGGGAAGCCATTTTTCTGGTGCAACTAATGCCTGCAACCTATGCCAGCTTGTAGATGCCGTAGCTTTTAGATTCTGGAAAACAGCCCAGGGATACAGTAGAACAGTAGTAAGTGGTGTGGCCTCTTAATAATTTTACACATCTCATGTCACCACATTGGAGACCTAGGGGGGAATTTATCATTTTCCACACACCAGTTTTCTGTCGTAAAAAAAAATCTCATGTACTTTAAACTTTTTAAATGCCATGACTCCTAAATTTAGGCTCAAGTGGCTTTTCCATGACTGTTTTGCCATTTTCACAAGAAGGGGGCATGTCCAGTGGGCCCGGCATATTTATCTTGTTTCAGGCCAGTATTCTGGTGTAAAAGAAGACTAAAATCTATGCTGGTTCCGTGCTGGCGTAGATTTCACTTTGGGCGTTGTGGGGTTTTGCTCTGGTAGACAGGCTAGCGGACGCAGTATAGAGGCAATCACCAAGTCTTTAACTTAAACAGTTCGGTGTTTATTCACACATAAGGAAAAATAAAATGACCGTTCACAGTCTTAGTGTTTGTTCACGCCATGCACAAAATCTTCACCTGGTTAGCAGTTTTCCATCCACAGTCCGCAGCAGGCTTTAGCGACCTGTTTTCCGGCATGCGGCTCTCAGCCGTTTAGCACGACACAAATTTACAGGTCCCAAAACACAGAGACTCCCCAGCTTCTCTGTCAGATGATCATCCACACCCAGCTCAGACTGCTGGCTGGGTTTTATATAGGTCAAAAAAAGACCCGGCCTGGAGCTTGGAGAGAAGCCACCCACCCAGCACTTTGGCTACTCCCAGTAAGAGCCGGCCCTGGTCGGTTTTACAGCCATACTAAACAACAAAATAGTGTCAGTCAGCACCAGCTACCGGCTCTTACCTCACCAAGGCCAGGAATCTTGGTGACACATACCTTCCATCAATGATGGCCCCTTGCGCCTTCCTACAGCGTCTAATTTATGATGTTGTAAATTAATCGCATCTTCCGGCAGCACAGGAGAGATCATAGATCGGCGTAAAACGCTGGTCTGCGATAAATCCCCCTCCCAAGACTGACGTTAAAATGCGTAGCCTTGATAAATCTCCCATAGGATCTGTACGGCGCATTTCAGACTCTTATGTTCTCCCCATTAAATGACCTATAAATCCAGTTCCTGGCAGAACACATGCGTTCTGGAAGCCCGATTCCTTCTGAGGTGATCTGTAACGTCTAATAACCGTACACGTTCCGAGCTTCAGTTTATAAAGCGCACAGTGATGTATGGAGTCATGCACGAAACAGGCTCTTAATAGAGAAATCCCCAGTATTTCTATTCTGTAAAAAGCTCCAGCAGCCATTCATAAGAGCCAGTGAACTGCAGCCGGAACACTATACAGCAGGCGTAATTATTTCCAGCTGTCAGCGTTAAATTAGGCTTGTCGCAAAGTGCTAATAAAAGGTACACTCATAAGATTGTGTTTAGATCTGTTTTTGGAGGCTGTCAAATAACCAATTAAAAGCTGTTACATTTGGATGAATTACTGCGCCTTGTACCAAGTCAGGTCTGTCGCCTCCCTGCTCACAGAGCAACATTACTCCCAAGAACAGGAGGAATGGATTCGCGTTCTGTTAAAAATGACTGTATGAAAGCCAGTACTTCATGCTTCAAGTGCATGTCCACTTATTTACTTCCTGTGGCTTATATGGTGACAACATATTATGCTGCTCTGCACGTACATCATCATCACAGCAGATGCCGTCCCCACAATCTAATTTCCCTCGGTCAATCACACATACTAGGGCCATGAAATCCAATTAATCACTATGGAGGGCATATGGGCATACAGGCATTAAGGGGGTCCCCCACACTGTAAGAGTGACTCTGAATCTGGTGGTCAAGAGCCATCTTTCCATTACCTGGAGGGCCACTTATCGAGAGACTACATGAAAAATGTCTGGTCAACCAAGGTTTCCCTAGAAGAAAATCAGAGGTGGTGACAGGAACTGGACCTGCAGCAATTAGGTGATGTCAGCTATGAATGTATTGTGAAAGGGGCTGCTGCTGATTAGACAATTCCTTTAAGCTCCATACATACGCCCACACCATGATAGGAGGCTCTAGGACTTGCTCGCTCCCTTCCATCCTTTCTAGGAACAAAAAGCATTGAAACAGAAGTGATCCTGTCTCAAGTTCCCAGCACCGTGAATTATTGTTCAAGGGATAATGAAAGACTCAAAATCTTTCCAATATCAAGGCACAACGGATTTCAGGACCAGCCCAGTTCCTTCATCTGGTGCTGGACATGGTGCACAGGCTCTCTCTCTCTCTCTCTGCTGACGAGCCTCTTCCCTGTACTGAACCTGTATCAGCTACTAATACGCATAGAGAAGACGTGAGACTTTTTAAGAAGTCAGGACCAGGCGTGATGACGCTCACAATGTCTGGCCCTATCAATCGAAATGTAGGGGGCGTGGCAGCAGGGAGAACGGAGCCTCTAGGTATATCGTAAACGCCCATTTCCTTCTAAAGGCTCATTTGCATATATTAATTTAATTAATTAATTTTTTTGCACCAAAACGCAGCCACATATTGGGTTGGGATCAAGACTGATACATTCTGCTGACCAGTCCACAGGTCTATGGTCAGCCTGTTCTAATGCTATGAAGCTATGAAACTGTTGACCAATGCTTTCATTTAAATAAGGGCTTCTAAAAATTTAAAACGGGAAGCCGATTGGTTACTATCAGGACTTCTCCACTTTTCCTTAGAACTAGTTTTGCTAGATGTCCAATATTGTGTTTTCTATCTGTATTACTTTACCTTGGCATCATCTTAAAGCCTTAGTGGGAGATTTATCAAGACGGGTGTTTTCTGCGCTTGTCTCGATATCCCCTGTGCTGCTGGAGGATGGTGCAACCCTCATCATAAATTAGGCGCATCCTCTGGCAGTCCGTGCGCCGTAACGGAAATCTACGATAGCTCAGAGCACCTGAAAACTAGTGTAGATGTGGCAAAATTTCTCTCAGCTGTTGGTCTCGCCACTTTCCCGACCTTACCACGCCCTCTTTTAAAAAAGTGGCAAAAAAGAGGCACTTGCGACTTTTTTATCCCCAAAAAGTTGCATTTAAAAAGTCACAGACACACAGCTTGCAACTTTTTAAAACCACTTTTCTAGCGCAAGGAGATGATAAATCTCCCCCATAAAGTAAGCTATGTTTTAGTTTGGCTACATGCACACGACCGCTGTGTGTTTTGTGGTCCGCAAATCACAATGGCGTCCGTGTGCGTTCTGCAATTTGCAGAACGGCACGGACAGCCTTCAATATAACTGCCTATTCTTGTCCGCAAAGCGCGGACAAGAATAGGACAGGTTATATTTTTTTGGGGACCACGGAACGGAGCAACGGATGCGGACAGCATCTTTTGCAGCCCCATTGAAGTGAATGGGTCCGCATCCGAGCCGCCAAAACTGCGGCTTGGATGCGGACCAAAACAACGGCCATGTGCATGAGGCTTTTGTCTTGCTGGCCACTGGTCGTGCACTGCAGCTACAGTACAGTGTATGGTGTATTCTGAGGGCCAGGGTCTTTACATAAGTCATCTATATGGATTGTAACACATTGGACATAGTTGGAATTCCAGTCTCATTTATCCTTGAAGTTGGTGATCTTAGAACAGGAAATTCCTTTCACAGACTTTGTCAGGATGATTAATTTATCTGTGCGGATGATACCATCGGAGAGCCATAACAGCTCCTGCTACTGGAAATGGCAGACTGACAGCTCCAGTATGTCACCAGTCTGACTCATGGGCACCGGCCGCTGCTAAATGGAGAAAAATCCTTATTGTCTGAGTAATACCACCATTTTAAGATTATATTCCAGAGCACACGAGATGTTGGGGTCATTTCACCTCTGAAGACAGTCTCATCCTACTACACATGTACCAGAGCTTTGATGTAAATGAATTGGTTTCGCTGTCTTATGATCATTTCTACCACTTTCTAATATACATTGGGGTAGATTTAATAACAATATCTAAAAGAGACCTTAAGACAGATGATGCCCCAAATTTACTAGGGGGTCCATGATGGATCACGTGATGCACAGTTGACACGGGAAGACCCAGAATCTGCAGAACCGAAGGGGCAGGGATGGAGCTGGAACCCAGAGGAGCGGATCCGTCAAGTATGATCACCACCGAAGGTCTGTCCACTCTGTGAGGTCTGTGAAAAAAAAATAATCAAAATTCATAAAGGTGACCCGTAAGGCAGATGACGCTCTGCTACATGCACATTGGATTAAAGGGTTTGACCCTTTCAAGTGAATGGGACCAAAATGCAATGCCAACCACAATTGCTATGAAAATTGGGATATTGTGAAGTAAGGATCAATGTAAGCAGTGAAGAGACTGCAGTGCTTGAACCACTCCAGTTTTAAAAGGTGGCTAGGAAGGTAGGGAACCAGACAGGGCAGCTGTGCTGTACATGGGCTATGGCCACATGTGGTCGGGTAAGCATAGCCGTACAAGCAACAACTGCATCTTATTATAACTGCATGTCAGGTTTCTGTCTTCATTGTTAATGGCTGCGTGGTCACCTGGAAACCATGCGGCTATTAACAATGAAGACAAAAGATACAATGCCGTTGTAATTAGACCTGCCATCCCTGCCTCAAACATGGCTGATGTAGGGGCAGGTATTCTATAGTCCTTGCTCAGTGCTATAATGTAGCACAGGCATCCTCAAACTACGGCCCTCCAGTTGTTGCAAAACTACAACTCCCAGCATGCCCGAACAGCCTACAGGTATCAGCCTACAGCAGGGCATTGCGGGAGTTGTAGTTTTAGAACAGCTGAAGGGCCGCAGTTTTGAGGATGCCTGATTTAGCAGGTTACTGCTTTGCAAAACGCATCTTTGAGCTGAAATAAGTTTGACTTCCCTGTTGTAACAGTGACGGATCTAGTTGTGTTCTGGGAACCCTGTATGATATACACTGCCATAGACATTGTAATTTGGGCCTAGTAGACTATGCCAGTGTTTCCCAAGGTCCCCTGTAACCTAGTTACTCGTTCCCCCAGTAAGAGCTGTTCCACTTACAGCAGGGATAGGATAGATGTAGGCTTCATATCTAACCATGGTTGCACAGAGGGCATCACATTTTATATGTGCAACCTCAGGGGTTGAAAGGATGTCCTCCTACTGTCCATTAGATTGCATGCAAAGCACTGAGGACATTAATGTCATAGCTCACAATTACTGGTGAACGGTTAGAGAAACATAAAGGGGGTCAGCAAGGTGTCCATCTACTGTTCTTGCATCGGGGATCTGTGTTCACCCTTGAGCTGTCCTTACTGAATGGGGCATCACTGGCCCTCATGTCACCTCATTGCCTAGTTTGTTGGATTGGCAGTGTTGTTCGCATATGGCATTATTGTATTACCTGGACACCATATGATACACCATAAGTGATTAACAGAAGCTACTGCACAAGGCTCCATAAAATCTGAGGCCATCTTTAGTAGGAGTTCAATGAGGAATATTAGCAGAGGTTTCCAGATGGTTGCAAATTACTGCTGTAGGTACCAGTTACTCCACTGGCAGTTTTCAGCCTGAAACCCTATGTCTGCTAATGCGTTCTGGGACTATTAAGCCCATAGCTGCTTGACAGCCACCAGTTGCTTACTTTGTCCATTGAGAACATGTTATATGAAGGGGCTATACTTCACATTATCAATAACATACGATAATAGTAACTTTTCCTTCACAGAAGAATGAAGATTGCTATCTTAACTAAGAATATTATGACAAAGCCTTGTCTCCTACATAATACGGCTCTAACATTTTTCTTTCCTCTTGAGCATACTTCCAGCTTTGTAGAACTAAAGAGTCATGTAAGTACTTGCACCGAGAATGTGGCTGGGAATTCCATCCATTAAAAAATGTCAATGAACAGGGCTATGTCCATACCAGACCTGAAGAAATGATACAGTGGTATATACACTGAGCCAGATACTTCTGGATTGTGAAATTGTACAGATAAAAATGCACAAAGTATTCCAACTATTTGTGGAAATTGTTAAAGTAATACCAGTCATCCCCAGGAATGGAAATTACTCATAACTGGGAGCTTCAGTCATGAGAGAAAGCATTAGTCTTTCTAATGCTGCTCATACTACATGTTACGTTGGCGGCCTGTGCTCACCGCTGCCCTGGCTATTTCGTGCAGGCAGGGGTCCCACTTCACCTTCAGTACCCCAGAATAGGGTACTTGCAAACTGTTCGTGTTGTGCAATGCTATCAAATATGTTAATGCATTGTAATGTACCAGTGTCTCTGTATGGATCAGTTGGGGTTAATAATCCTGAATCTGCGTCTGTAGGAAGGTAGATATTGGACTTAGATCTACCCCTAGCTCAGTTAGTAGTGTGGTATCTGAGGAAGTGAGAGAGAGCTACATGTACTCACTCCTCAGAGTACTAGGCCTGCACTCCAGAGGATCACTATCTGTGAGAGATTCTGAGAGAGAAAACCAACTCCAGTTCACAGTAATCCAGGAAGACAGAGGAAAGAACTAGAAGGTCCAGAATCTGCATGGCCGAGCACTGGAGTCAGTCAGTAAGATATTTGCTGTTTAAGGCTGACAGAGACTTTACTGCAGTGAAAGGGACATTGCTGCTATACCCTTTACACTTAGACATGGTCTGGCCCACCATATCTTACTCCTGTACCCCTCAGCTGGGAATTACAGTCAAGCTTGCCAGAACTTTATTGCGAGCCTTAGATTCTGCAGGACGAGACATTGGAGAGATAGATGGATGGAGTACTACAATCCCCATTCTGGCCTGTATCTATACATTGCTATCAGGGAAAATTTGTATTGAGAATAGTTTGGAACTGTGTTTTGATACCATTTGATGTACTACAACTCTGATTCTACACTTTAGTAGAGAATTGTTCATTTTCTAGAACTGTCCTGGTTACTGACTCCAGCACCATACACCTGCCACAGCACCTACTTCTCCTGCCTTGCACCTGTACAACACTCATAACGCCAAGGGCAACCCATCTACCATCAGTCAGTAACCCCAACATCAGGGTGTGCTCTGAGGGAAGAAAGGGTGCACCCTCCTATCACTGCCCTGGGCCTAGGGAGCATCGGTGTGAGGATTGCCATTGTGAATAATCATTGCAGCCCGAGCCACTACCACTTCCATCCTCAACTCCGCTCCTCCGGGGTTTGCAGCACATTCACACTCAGTTCAATCACTCAGGCAGTGGGTATAGGCGCCTGTTTCTTGTGTATCTGTTGGAGGTCTTCTTCATTAAACCTCACCTTATTCTGGATTACTGCAAGGGTTAACCCTCCTGTGGCTCTGTGTACTGTGCTGTTTGTCTCGCTCACTGGTTATATAGGTTTACTAGCTTTCTAGATCCTGCAAAGGTGCTATAATCTACTTTTCTGCATGTGTACCGACTTTTGCTTGATCCCTGCCTGATCACTGTGTTGACTTTGAGCTGCCTACCCTGACCTTGGCCTTTTACTGACTACTAGTTTTGCCTGATCCCTCTGTGGCCTGTATTGGTGTCTGACACCCATAGCTCAGCTGTCAACTACACCGGGACTCTTCCATGAGGTAGTGGCCTGGTGGCTCCCATGCAGTGAAGTCCCAATCCCTGTATAGGGTTTCAAGGGTGACTGTCTGGATAATGCCTTTAGGTTTAGACCAGAGTCAAACTGGTTGGTTGACACAGTGGTTCTGCACCCACTGATTGTTATGTTAGTCATAATGTTCTGAAAGATTAAAAGGATATTCCGGTTACAAGTCATCCCCATCCACTGGATTGGAGATAAACATTAGTCCTTGGGGGTTTGACCACTGGCACTCTGAATGATCACTAGAATGGGGGTCATGTGTTCATTATATGAATGGAATAGCAGCACACATGCTTGGCCATTCCTCCATTCATAAAAGGGTAAACAGGACTACTATTCTCATCATTGGTAGGTGTCCCAGTGGTCGGACAACCACAAATATAACAGTTTTCCCTTATCCAGTGTATAGGGGATAACTTGCTGTTACATGAATACTCATTAAAGGGGTTGGCCAGTTTATATTACTACCTGCACTGGTAAAAGCACACGCATGCAGCTAGTAATAAGCATTATTATACTATCAGCACTGATGTCTAATAGTTTAATATGAATAATTCATGTTTACATGCAGTTCCCCGAGCTGCGTGCCAGCGCTGTGCCGGGAACATTCTCCATCAGCAGCCTCTTGGGAATTGTCCATCAGCAGCGTCTCTTCGCTTACATTGGGGACAGACTGCGCATGTGCTAGTTACCCTGTCTGTCCCCAGTACAAGTGAATAGAGGCCACTGATGGATGTAACCCTCCACCAGTGGACATGTTCCCAGTGCAGCGCCGGCATGCAGCTCTGGGGACCTGCATGTAAACATAAATTGTGCATATTAAACAATCGGACATCAGTGCTGATAGTTTAGTTATGCTTATTACTAGCTGTATGTGTGCTGTTAACAGCACATGTGAGGCTAGTAATATAGACTGGCCAAACTCTTTAAGTTCAGTAAGAAACACAATATTAATCAATGAGCCCATCTCCATGAAAGAACAATTTAACGTCCACCAGAGAATCTGATATTCTCCCTTCCTGAGTTCTCCTAACCTGTTCACCAGTTGACCAATTATAACATCTTCAAGGAGGTATCTGAGATGGGTAACTGGTGCAGCAAGAAGCTAAATTTGTAAAGTCTCTCAATGGGGATGTGGATACTTGAAGGCACAATAATTTTGGCGCTGGCTAGACTGGGGTGTGAAGTCTTAGGAGTCTGCCCATTCTTCACCCTTAAACAATCACAAGGAGATACAGACTTTCCTAGTCAGATTCCCAAGTGGCTCTTGCAACCATAACATAATCAGGAGGAGTCTCCAGGAGAGCTTGAGGTTCCTATTTTCATCCTATTGGCGCAAGAGACAATTAAATAAAAATTGTGAAAAAGGTTGCAAAAAATTGTGGCAAACACCAATTGCTAAACACAGGCACAAAGTCATCGTCGTCGACTTCCTCATCCAAGTTCAATTAGATGCAAAACTATTACAAAAGATTACAAGGCCATTTTACAGATTATTGGAAAATTAGTATCTTTATTAAAGAAAACCCACCAGTTCAAGACAAAAGGAGCGCCGGTGTCTTCTCAAGCAGAGTAACCCAGTAATGGACCCCCACTGATGACCCAACCTGAGGATAAAAATCATGGAAAATCCTTTTGTAAAGGCAGTAACAATAAGTCGCTCCCAATGAGAGGCCATATTTTGCAATGACAACCAGGCCTCCATATTACTAAGGCCAGGTTCACATCACTGTTTACCTTTCCATTCTTCAGAAAAATGTAAAAAAAAATATGAATCAGTTATTTTTTAAGAGAGAAAAAAAATACTTTTTGTGGGATCGGCGGGGGTCCTGGGTGTCAGACCCCACCGATTAGATACTTATGACCTATCCTGAGGATAGGTCATTAGTCATAAAGTCTCGGAAAACCCCTTTAAGGAATACATTTGAACAAAGCCTTGAATATTTTTGGATGTAAATGTTCATGTGTCTTTTATCCAGGGATATTGCACCTCATTACAGCATTGTTCACATTACGTCCATAAAAACTTAATGACCACATTTTTATATGATGTTAAACAAAACTCAACTTAATTCTGTTCCATGCCTCACTAATTTAATGGTAATCCTAAGACGTCTAGTCTCCTTCCGACAGATCTGATTTCATTAACGTGTTTCGAGTCCTTCCAGAAAATGTCAGCTATGAGTTGTCTGCTAGAATCGTTAGAAGCTCTAAAGCATTTCATATCTAAGGGGGTGACTTACACGGAATGGCTTTGTGTTGGTAGAAGGAAAAAATCTCTGGGTTTAAGATGCTGACTTGTTCTGTGCTGTGACCCTCAACGTATGGGAAAACTTAAAGGGGTATTCCAATCTCAGACATTGGTGGCATAGGATAGGATATGCCTCCAATTTCAGATTGGTGCAGGTCTCACCTCTGGACCCTGCTCCTACAGAACGGGCAACCCCTTCCCCCCAGAGTAAAGGAGAGCACACCGCACAAGCGGGACCACCCTACATTCACAGGAGTTCTGAGAATAGCCGAGCACTGGCTCAGCTGTTTCTGGAAATCCCATAGAGGTGAATGAAGAGGTGGCTGTGCGTGCGCGGTGCACTGTCCATCTGTGGGAGTTCCGGAAATAGCTCGTTCTAGTTTCGGAATTCCAATAGAAATGAATGGAGAGCACGTGCATATATATATATAAAAAATTAATATGGACCCTCGCGACTCACTTAACCCACCCCTATTTCTGTACCGCTAGCAGAGGTGCCAGTGCGCTCTCACAGCATGAATGCAAAGGTTATAATTGCCTTTTTTCTTTTTGGGCACTCCTAGGCACCCGTAACTCAGAAAGTGATGGTCTACTCTTCATGGACCTTTTATTCTCTGACAGGTAGGCAAGTGACTATTCTTTTGGCTATGTTTTACTTCTAGGTTTAGTGTCGCTTTACGTTACGCAGGGGCTGATAGTGAGAGGTGGGGTCAGTGCTAGACTCATTCTTCTGCTTCCCAACATACAGACGTAGTAGAGTTAACACACATGCTTAACTAGATGCATTAACTAAACTAGTTCTGTTTAACCGACACATTCAATTTCTTCTCAATTACTTTAGTTACAGGATATTATTACAAGTTAAGAAATTTGAGTACACCAGAAGAGAAGGAGTCCTAATTACCATTGTCAAAGTTAAAAGTTGTAATTTATGTACATGCACTGAATGACATTGTATGGACAACATATGGTTAACATTTTGGAAAATTGTGTCAGGTTGCCAGGAAATGGACCTGGTCTTTCCCATGGTTAGTCAGTCTTAGTCTAGCTGAGCTATTGTGAAGACCTACATGGGCTAGCTCCTGACAGCTAGGCTCAAGTTCAGAGACCCTAATCTCAAAGTCTACAATTGCCTTGGAAGTAACTCTAGTACTAAAGTACTCCAGAGCGAAGGAGAGACCAGACATCTAAGAAGGTCTGGAACTCACAAGACCATGCAAACTTCAGGCAGCAAGGTATTGTACTTGTTTAAGGCAAAAATGCTTTGCTGCTGTAGAAGGAAATATTGATAAAACATCCTACTACACGTTAAGACAGATTGGCCACCCGTTTCTAAACTTCTGCACCCTTCAGTCCGGGAACTGCAGAATGACCTTATTGCATGCCTGCAATTCTGCTGAGAGACTGCAAAGTGTTCTTTAGAGAGGAGTACTGTAACCACCATCATTGCTGCTGTTCATTGCACTGATATACTGTCGAACTGTGCCTTGCTGTTATTCATACTACTATCCCTAACATCCACTTAGTAAAGACAGACTTTACTTATGACAACTAACAGGTGTGATCATTGCCTTCACTATCCATCACCCAGCAAATAATCCCACATGAAGAGCACCAACACCAGGCAGGAGCCCCTATACCATGAGGTGCCCTAAGGGGAAGAAAAGTTGCACCCTCCAGTCCCTGCATTGGAATGCAAGAGATCTGTGAGTACTACCATAACCCTCAGAGCCATAACTACCACTCCCATCCTCCATGTTCACCTCTTGGGCCAACACAGAGAAAGCAAAAATATTTTTCCAGCTTCCATTGAATTCAGTGGTAACCGTATACACATTTCTGTGTATACACATTTCTATACCTTGAGCTCCTCCTAGTGGTGGCTGCAGGCAACCAGTTTTATCTTGTACTGAAGGTCAGTAGGAGACAAAGAGCTGTATGGGAGAGATGTATCAGTGCATTTATGGTGTAAATACATTGAGAAATACGGTATTCAGAATCAATGCCATAACAATGAAGCAGATGCTCCACCTTTTGGGTGAAATTATTTTAGAAATCTCACCAGGGAGAGGGCTTACTAAGTTTTGCTTTGAGGCGCTGTAATATCCGTGCACACCCCTGACCTTATGCGATTATCTGGAGTGAAATGTACATCTCCTATCTGAAGGTGCGTGTAAGGAGCAGCTTATAGCGGTGACATGATCTTAACTTCCAGTGCTTACAGCGCAGTGTACTTCAGAAGACCCTATACATAATCTCGCCTTTGAATGAACGGCATTAGAGTATTATCAGTGACAACACTTAAACCAACCCCACAGCAAGATCTTTTCAAGAGCATTGATAGAGATACAACACGCTGTTGTTCTGTGCACGGTCGACACTTGAAAATGCCAATCCCACTCACTGAGTCAGCGACATGATAAGCGTAACGCAGCCGCATTCTTGTCTCTTAGCTTTTGCATGTTCTGGTACATGTACACAGTTTACCCCTTTAGTGACCAGCCTTCAGGTTTTTGGACCTTCATTTTTTTGATTGTTGCTTTCCAAGAGCTATGACTTTTTTATTTTTCTGTCGATGCAGCCGTATGAGGGCTTGTTTGTTTGCGGGACAAGTTGTAGGTTTTAGGGTATCTTCACACATTGCAGATTTTGTTCCAGTATTTTCCACGCCAGAAAATAAAGCTTGCAGAAACCCATGTGCTTCCCGCCCCATTCAAATAAATGGAGTTGATTTTCAGTCGTGGAAAATTCTGCAACAATATCCACAGCGTGTGAAGCTACACTTATTCCCCTTTCACACGGGCGAGATTTCCGCGTAGGTGCAATGCGTGAGGTGAACGCATTGCACCCGCACTGAATCCGGACCCATTCATTTCTATGGGGCTGTGCACATGAGCGGTGGTTTTCACGCATCACTTGTGCGTTGCGTGAAAATCGCAGCATGCTCCTCTTTGTGCGTTTTTCACGTAATGCAGGCCCCATAGAAATGAATGGGGTTGCGTGAAAATCGCAAGCATCCGCAAGCAAGTGCGGATGCGGTGCGATTTTCACGCACGGTTGCTAGGTGACGATCGGGAAGGGGACCCGATCATTATTATTTCCCCTTATAACATGGTTATAAGGGAAAATAAAAGCATTCTGAATACAGAATGCATAGTAAAATAGCGCTGGAGGGGTTAAAAATAAAAATAAAAAATGTAACGCACCTTAATCCACTTCTGTCTCTTCTGTCTTCATCTGTGAGGAATAGGATCTTTGATGATGTCACTGCGCTCATCACATGGTCCATCACATGATCTACCATGGTGATGGATCATGTGATGGACCATGCGATGAACGCAGTGATGTCATCAAAGGTCCTATTCCTCACAGATGAAGACAGAAGAGATGCCGGCTGCGTGAACAAGTGGATTAAGGGGAGTTACATTTTTTTTTTTTTTTTTTAACCCCTTCAGCCCTATTTTACTATGCATTCTGTATTCAGAATGCTATTATTTTCCCTTATAACCATGTTATAAGGGAAAATAATACAATCTACACTACAACTAACCCAAACCTGAACTATTGTGAAGAAGTTCGGGTCTGGGTACCACAGTCGGTTTTTTATCACGCGCGTGCAAAACGCATTGCACCCGCGCGATAAAAACTGAACATCGGAAACTGACTGCAATTGCGTACCTACTCACGTGGGTTTGCCGCAATGCACCGGGACGCATCCGGACCTAATCCGGACACGCTCGTGTGAAAGAGGCCTTAATGGTGCCATACTAAGTACATGACAAGTGCGTATAGAAAAATGCCGGAAAGAACAACATCCAGCAATATCTGACACATGGAGACCAGTGCACAAAAATTACTTCAGTGTCAGGATTAAAACAACTGACCAAACAAAACTGATATATGTGAACCCAGCCTTAAAGGGATTCTGTCACCAGGATTAACCATATAGCGAATCGGTGGAGGATAGGAAACTGCCAGACTCAATGATGGAAGCTGTAATAACACTAGTTCCAAAAAAAGGCAAGGACCCCACAGATCTGGGATCGTATAGACCGATTTCACTGCTTAATGCAGATGTAAAGCTCCTTGCAAGGATTTTGGCAACAAGGCGTTCTAAGGTCATCTCCTCCATTGTCCATCCGGATCAGAATGGATTTATTGGCTCTTTGCTAACATACAAGCCTCTGGGGGGACCACCCGCTCCATCCTGCCTCTAAGGCCTTTGACAGGGTGGAGTGGCGTTTCCTCTGGAGGGTTCTGATCAGGATGGGTTTTGGGGAGAAATTTATAAATATCCTTAAATTACTGTATAGATTCCCTATGGCGAAACTGAGTCTAAATGGGATCCTGACTACTAGTTTTGATCTAAATAGAGGTACTCGACAGGGCTGTCCACTATCACCATTGTTATTTGATCTTTACATCGAGCCTCACTTTGTACAGACCTAGATCTGTACAGATACAAAACAAGCAGGACATTCTAGAAGATTGGAGCTCAGAACTGTGAAGGCATTTTTGGATTATAAAAGGCCATAAAAACTGTCTGTAACCCGGGATCAGTACAAGATAAGTAAAGCAATGAAACAGCAAGGCTGCTGATCTTTTCATGTAACCTACATTTTATCATCTGGGTGGAATACATGAAAGCTGGTCTCTAGTCATTTATTTGAGTCCTGAGTTAAATGGAGATTTTTTGTAACTCAGTTGTGACAATAAGTAGTGATGAAAATAGTCTCTATAGTTGACCATATTTTGGTTTTCAAAAAGGAGGCCACTTGGGACAGGAAGCGCTCATTAGTAATAGTGCCCACCAGGCGCCAAACATCCCCCCTTATAAATTCTCGGCCATAAAAAAAATTTGTGTTAAAGAAAGAGGACATGTCCTGGAAAAAGAGAATGTACAGCATTATTGCTAAATCATCGCGGTTTCTGAATGCAGTTTTGGAAGTCAGTTTTCTGGACTCTTTTAGGCTACTTTCACACTAGTGTTTTTACTGGATCCGGCAGGGTTCAGCAAAAACGCTTCCGTTACTGATAATACAACCGTCTGCATCCGTTATGAACGGTTGTACTATATGTAACATTGCCAAGACGGATCCGTCAGGAACTCCATTGAAAGTCAATGGGGATGGATCCGTTTTCTATTGTGGCAGATTGTGGCAGATTGTGGCAGAAAAAACGGATCCTTGCTCCGCATCCCAGGACGGAAAGCAAACTACAACATGTTGCGGTTTGCTCTCCGGTATGAGAACGCAACTAAACAGAATGGAATGCATTTTGGAGCACTCCGTTCTGTTTAGTTCTGTTTTGTGCCCATTGACAACGAATGGGGACAAAACGTAAGCGTTCTTTCCAGTATTGAGCCCCTATGACGGATCTCAATACCGGAAAATTAAAACGCGAGTGTGAAAGTAGCCTTATACTTTCATAGTTGTTCCAAGCATTATTTTTGGAAACTAGAGACAATACTAGAGACTTTTGTTAGGGAATCCTTAAGGCTCCCTAATAAATCAAAATTGTATTTTCCTGTAAGACCCTTAATAGATTTGGGCAGACAGCAAAACACATGTGACACCTCTGGATCCATCTTCTCTGGGGCCCATATTGAAAAGCATCAGCAGAATGTCCTCTGTGGTGCCAGAGAAGCACTAGCTCCACTAAACAGTAGAGAAATGATATCTGAGTATTTTCTAACTCTTTTTTTTTTTTCTACTCGTTTTATTAAAGGAAAACAGCACAAGTATGGTACATACAAGACAAGGTATGTTAAGCTGCCAACACTGATAGATAACAACATGTCACATAGGCAAAGCGTCCAGCATTGTAGGAGAAGGTAGCCCCCATAGACTTAGTGGGTCTCTCTTGTGGGTCCAGCAAGGCTGGTTGCCACTAAGTAGATGGGGCAATAAGGTAAGCAGGTAGCATGTTAAGTCTCGGAAAAGCGGTAAAGTATAAAACATCTAGCTCAAGAAGCCATTAGCCATGGTCCATTGAAAACAGAAAAGAGGAGAAAATAATACTTGCTGATGGTGATCAATTGACGCGTCAGCGTGGACCAGGGCGTCCTGATTTCCTTGAGGCCCAGTCCTCGGCTTCTCTAGGATCAGTGAAGAAGACAGTTTTGTCGCCGTCCACTACCCTGAGCCATGCCGGATACGCCATGGAATACTGGAGGTTTAAGTCGCGAAGGCGGCGTTTGACCGCGACAAATGTGGCTCTTCAGCGGAGAAGTCCGGGAACAGTGAAACACGTGCGTTTTCATGTCTGACATCTTGCTTGTTCCTGGCCTGGCTGAGGATGAGATCCCTTTCTCTCCAGTTTAGCAATCGTGCCAGCAGGGGTCTAGGAGGAAACTTGGCTGGGACACGGTGTGCCCTCTCCACAGCATATGCAGGAGAAAAGGGTGCTTCTGGAAACTGTTCCTTGAACCAAGATTCTAGGAAGGTGGCGGGATCACGGCCCTCAGCTTTTTCCGAAAGGCCCAGGATCCTGACATTGTTGCGTCGGGACCTGTTTTCTAGGTCATAAAATTTTTGCTGCCACTGACTCACAGAGCACTCCAGCTCCTGTACTTTCTCCGCCATAGGTCTGGTCAGATCTTCCAGAGCAGACACGCGGTCCTCTGTGTGCTTGACCCGGTCTCTCAGCCGCTGCACATCGTGATGGAGCAGGCTCACATCCACTCTCACCTCCTCTAACTTTCCTGTGAGTGAGGACTGGCACGAGGAGATAGCTACCAGCAGCTGTTCATAGGCAGCCTTTAAGGTGAATTCTGGCTCAGCGATGTCTCCCGCCTCCACCTGCTGAGCGGCTTGACCGCGGGTGAGAGCCACGCGCGTTGGAGTGGCGGCCACAGCGCCATTTTGGGCCTCTGAGCTGGCGTATTCTTTAAGCCGCTCAGCAGCTGTTTGTGCCTTGTTGGGACCCATGGTCGGCGTGCAGGGTCTTCTCTTGCGCCTGCACACCGTCCACTCTGTTCCAGGGGTCGGCAGCTTGTCAGGATGGAGCAGGATTGTTGAGGGATAACGGAGCTGTGCTCAAACGCGTGCTTACATGTCGGCTGCTGGCCACGCCCCCCCCATAACTTTTTTTCACCATGTACATTGGTGTGGAGACATTTATTTTTTGTATTGTCTTTGCTCCCTTGCTTACTTTGAATATGGAGGCCTTATAGTAAATGCTTCAATCTTGCCTTTGGTGTGGTGCTATGATCACTGACCCAACTGCTGGTGCGTTGATCGATCCCGTAGTCAGTGGTGTAGTGTGCTTTGCCTCCCTAACCTGTGGGCATGCCCCTTTTTATAGAACCACGACCCACGCTTATAGCGGCGGATCAGCTGATGACGCCTCTCCAAACACCTCTTGTGCTCCCCCCAGTTGCGTAGCTAGAAATGACTGGGCCCCACAGCAAATTTTCTGAATGGGGCCCCCCACCCCCAGTAATTTTTTTGCAACCCCTTCCTTTCATGCCGCCCCCATTCCTGTGGCTAGTAAAGATCACTCAGACAAGGCCCGGCAGCTGTTCCATCTGTTTCCTACACTGTCTATACTGTCATTGTATATCATTTCATTGTATAATACTGTTGAGGGGGCCCTGACAAAATCTTTTAGTCCTCCTCCATCTCCGTTAGAGGTGGCAAAGTAGTTCCATTCCTAATCCACATTTAGGCTCCATGCACCCGACTAGTCATACTGAGATCAGTACCAGTAAAATTCACAGTGGGGTCGGTTGGGGTCACGGGGCCTAAAAGAGGGGTGGCTTAATAAAGAGGATTATTACTGTGGTGGTTCTAAGTAGAGTCTGCATATCAGGCCCATTGGAGTTTTACTTGTACTAATCACTGTGCAGACTCCAATTAGGCCCCCCACATTAATAATCTTCCATTATTGAGCCAGTCCTACTCCCAATCCCTATTTAGGTCCCATGTGGTCCCCAGCTAGCCCCGCTGATACTTCAAAGTTCATGTAAAATTCCCATGGCTGGGACCCAGGCACTGGTGGCAGTCCTCCACTCCCTCACTAAAATTCCCCCTCTGAGCAGCACTCCCGATGCACCACTTAACTAAAAAAAAAAACAAAAAAAAAAAACTTGCGGCACTCTATGCTTACTACTGAATGAGCAGTGCTGTGAGATTGTACCTGATGGTTGCTCTTCTTGCTCCGCTTTGGAGAAGTGAGTTTTAGTTTTTTTTTTGCCTAGAAGGGGCAGTCGTGCAGCCATTGAGAGAGCCAGACTCATCAGTAGGGTGTGTGCGACTTTTTGATCACTTTTTATTCAATTTTTAGTGGGAGAAGAAGCGAATTGGACATTTTTCCTTTTTTTTCCCATTTCACAGTTTTTCGTATGGGATAAATATTATACAAGTACAGGCTTTTTCATACTCAGCGGTGCCCTGGATGTGTATTTTTTTTATTTTTATGTTTTTTTATTTTCATTTTGGGAAAAAGGGGGTGATTTAAATTTGCATTCGCATTGGAGTCTATGGGAATTATACACAGGGGCTCCATACTCCAAAGACATACTGATAGGCACCTTAGATTGCGAGCCTCATTTGGGGCAGTTGGATGCTATGCCTGTAAAGCGCTGCGGAATATAGTAGCGCTATATAAGTGCATAAAATAAATAAAAATACGAACTAATGTGCAGCAGCAACAGGGGCTGTCCCACGCTACATCCGACTCCCCTGATCCTATGCACGTGCTTCCAGGTTTTATCACGTCCAGATGACGTTTGACAACGGCATCTGAAGGGTTAAAAGTTGATGACCGGCATTGCCGCCGGTCGTGGACATTAGCCATGGGTGTCTGCTGTATGAAACAGGAACACTGCATCTGTGGCACCTGCTGAGCTTGTGAGCGGCCACCATCTTTAAAGTCCTGGCTATCACCATACATGTACGGCGCTACTTGGGAAGGGGTTAATAAGTACCCAGATTTTTTGCTGCACATTATAAAAACCAGATTAAATATTTACATCTACTGCCTGTAGAAACCAGGTGACATAATCTATTCAGCGAGTGAATAAGGCTCTGTTCACACGACCGTATTTTTGCTCCACATCCAATCCGCATTTTTTGTGGATTATATGTGGTCCCATTCCTTTCCAGGGGCCACAAAAAAATGCAGACAGCACACCATGTGCTCTCTGCATCTGTATGTCCATTCCGCAGCCCTGCAAAAAAGATGGTCCTAATTTTGCGGAGGAGAATAGGCATTGTTACAATGGGTTAGCACATAGGCGGCTCTTCCATTAGGCCACTTAGGCCGCCGCGTAAGGCTTTGCGTTGGTGGGGGCTTAGCTTTGGCTCCCACCCAACACCGCCGCAAGTAAAAATTGTGGGAGAGTCCTTAGGTCAAACATTCAGGGCTTGAGCTCCAGTGCCCGAATGGTTTTCGCCTCTCCCCCCCCCCCCCCCCGGGGTCTTGTCCACTGATCTGCTAGGCTGCTGAATTCAGTCTCTTCAGAGTGCTGTGAAACCCCGTCCTGCGGCGCGCAATCCCGCGAGACCTGCCACAGGAGGTCACGGGTCTCGCGGGATTACGCGCCGCAGGACGGGGTTGCGCACTGAACTCACGCCTGCGCAGCAGCCTAGTAGTTCAGTGGACTAGTACAAGGTGGGGGGGCAAATTACATAATATGAGGCACTAGTGTGTGGGCAAATTTGCGAGGCAGTGTGGGGGTCAAATTACTTAATAGGGGACAGTGTGGTGGACAAATTACTTAATGGGGCAGTGTAGCGGACAAATCACTTAATGGGGGCAGTGTGGCGGACAATTTACTAAATGGGGCAGTGTAGCGGACAAATTACTAAATGAGGGGAAGTGTGGCGGACAATTTACTAAATGGGGGCAGTGTGGGGGGCAAATTACTTAATGGCATGGGCATCCGCAGGGGGGTGCAATTGCCCCCCCCCCCCCGAGCTGCTCAGAAGTAGGGGGAGGGGTGGCGGCGGGGCACAGGGAGATGAACGCTTCATTGTGGAAGAGTTCATCTCCATAGTCATCTGTATCGCCGTCCTCAGGACAGCGATACAGATGACTGTGGTGAGGCAGGGGAGGGAGAGGCGTGTCCCTTTCCCTTCCTCTGATAGGCTGCAGGCACTAGGCCAGCAGGCTATCAGAGGCCGGCGCAGGCGGCGCGATGACGTCATCGCGCCTCCTGAGCCGTACAGCGTGGGACACAGGCCGGAAGAGGCATCGCTGCCAAGGAGGTAAGTATAAGTGTTTATTTTTTGGGTGTACAATACTGGTGGCTACTGGCACATAATGGGGGTCTCTGGCTACTGGCACATAATGGGGGTCTCTGGCTACTGGCACTTAATGGGGTCTCTGGCTACTGGCATATAATGGGGGTCTGTCATTACTGGCACATAATGGGGGCTGTCATTACTGGCACATAATGGGGGCTGTCATTACTGGCACATAAAGGGGGGCTGTCCTTACTGGCACATAATGGGGGCTGTCATTACTGGCACATGATGGGGGCTGTTATTACTGGCACATGATGGGGGGCTGTTATTACTTGCACATGATGGGGGGGCTGTTATTACTGGCACATGATGGGGGGGGCTGTTATTACTGGTACATGATGGGGGCTGTTATTACTGGCACATGATGGGGGGGCTGTTATTACCCGCACATTATTGGGGACACTATATGGGCATCTACTGAGGCCACAAAGAAGGGGTGTTTTATATGGGGGGCTCTGTACAATAGAATTTTATACTGGGACACATTATGGTGGGTACTATGAGGAAGGGGGGAGAGGAGTACTATGGGGTCATTTATGGGGGGCACTAAGAAGGGGTATTTTATACTTGCAAATTATGGGGGACACTGAGGGCATCTACTGGGGCATTTTATACTGGTACATTATGGGGCACTAGGAGGAAGGGGGAGAGGAGCACTATGGAGGCATTTACTGGGGGCACTATATAGGGGTATTTTATACTGGCACATTATGGGGGCACTATGGGGACATTAGCTCAACTGGGGGCATTACAAGGGGGTATTTTTTGCACTGTCACATTATAAGGAGAATTATTAATACTGGGGGGAATTATGGTGGGCTTTATTACTCCCACATGGTATGACCCTAGTAGCAGCACCAGCCTCTCCCTGCTCTGCTATCCCTCTGCCCCTTCTCCAAATCCTTATTATGAAATCTTTCTCATTAGGATAAAGCACAACATCAGCTCCGCCGAACCCCCCGGCCAAAGTGTTGAAGTAGTGTCCGAGATCCCCAAGGGCCAAGCCAAGTAACTGTAAGTTTTCATGTGAAATATTTTTATGTTATACACATATAGCCTACACTGTGCCACACAATATACAGTATACCGCTACACTGTGTAGTCTGTTCTATAAGCACCATTGTTTTGTGGCGGCGGACAGAGAATAATCTGGAAGTGCCCCTCCCGAGACCAGGCTCTGGATCCGCCACTGAACAGCTCATTCGTTATTATACTTTGTGATAATGAATATGCCCCTCCCCTTCATTACATTCTCAGAAACAAGCAGAGCATGGATGTCAATAAAATTATGCCCCCCCCCCCCCCCCCGGAAAAATTTATGCGGACGCCCATGCTTAATGGGATCAGTGTGGCGGCCAAATTACTTAATGGGGCAGTGTGGGGGCAAATTACTTAATGGGGCAGTGTGGCGGACAAATTACTAAATGGGGGCAGTGTGGTGGACAAATAACTAAATGGGGGCAGTGTGGCGGACACATTACATAATGTGGGGCAGTGTGGCGGGAAAATTACTTAATGGGGGCAGTGTGGGGGGCAAATTACTTAATGGGGGCAGTGTGGCGGACAAATTACTTAATGGGGGCAGTGTGGCGGACAAATTACTTAATGGGAGCAGTGTGGCGGACAAATTACTAAATGGGTGCAATGTGGGGGCAAATTACATAGGGTGGGGCAGATTACATAATGGGGGCAGTGTGGAGGGCAAATTACATAGTGTGGGTCAGATTACATAATGGGGCAGTGTGGGGGGCAGTATTACTAATGAGGGCATTCTAGAAGAGAATTACTATTAGTGGGACTATAGGGAGCACTGTTACTATGGGGGCACTATTATTTCTTCAGAATAGTATTTGGGGGTATTGAGGGCACAGCAAGCAGCAGGATAACACTGTGGGGACTTCAGGTTGGAGGATGAGGATAGAAATGTGAGGAAGCTAAGATGTCACACTCTGCAGAGACGAGGCGGCTGAGAGAAGTGTCCGGACTGGATGGAGAAGATGATGACAGAGAAGCTCTACATCCGAGGAGACGTCACCTGGAGACCCTGGATTTGACAGGTATGTGCTGCTGTATGGCAAATATAGCAAAATGCGGTGTGTGGGGGGAGGGTCGATTTAGAGAACTGGGCCAGAGTTAATGCAAAGTGTTAATATGCACTGTGACTATAAGCCCTGTACTGTGTTGTCACTGTGCATATTAACCCTTTACTGTGATGTCACTGCATATTAAAGGGGTACTCCGGGATAGGAAAATAAATCCCCTATTTAAAGGATAGGAGATAAGTGTCTGATTGGAGGGGGGGGGGGGGGGGGCGGGGTGTCTTGCCGTTGGGATCCCCCACGATCTCCTGTATGGTACTCCTGATCTCCTTGTGCCCAGAGCGGTGGTCAACACTCCCCCTCTATCTATGGGAGAGCCGCAGATACAGTCTTCCATAGAGATACATGGAGGGGGAGTGTTGACTACACCACCACTCCGTGCTGTGGTTGACACAGCTTATTTCTTGAGGACTGAGCCGGGGCGCCATACGGGAGATTGCGAGCATCCCAACGATCTTCGTTGGGGCCTCATGTTTGCGTTTCGCCTAAGGCCTCACAAAGTCTAGAGCCGCCTCTGGGTCAGCACAAAAAACTGATGAAACACGGACATCACATGGACCTCATCTGTCTTTTTTGAGGATCCGCGTTTTGCAGACAGCGAAATACAGTTTTTGCCTCTCATATGTCTGACATACACACATTTACAAAAAAATGCCACATCAAGAAGGAGTTGTTGGAATCGACTGAAACTTTTTATGTGTGAATGTAATGATGAGATGTGTAAGTAATTATAATATTAGATAGAAAATAGTAATTTATTCAGAGAAACTGTACAATAGAACCACCTCATAAAAGATGAGATATGGCTAAACATGGAGGCATACAGGTGCTGTATGGTGTCCTGCGGCACATTTGACCACAGATGTTACAGCTGGACCTGTAGGTCCTGCACACTCCTAGGTCACTGAAGCTGGCGTCCCAGCTGGACCTATAAATGCTCCACTGGTGATAAAGCAAGCCAAGGAAGTGCTGTACTGGAATTTCTATCTGGGTGCGTTAGTTTTTTTCTCAATGAGTGAATTCTAGTGAACAGTGGAAATAAGTAACGTATGGAGAACAATGCGCACAGAGCTTTGCTATGGCGACAATTAGACCCTGCTGAATTTTACAGCAATACCTTGTGATTATTTGCTGTTACAGTGGTCATATGTGAAGGTTATAGACTCTAGTTAATTTGAACGATCCATGGGCGTAATAGTCTGGGACGGCTGCCACCGCTGTCAGACAGATGTATTAGCAGGCAGAAGAATTTGAGGGGTCATTTCAGTTTTCAAGTGATTAAGTCGATATTCTAGTATTCTGCTTCTGTCATACACTGGAAAATACTGCAGAAGTGTAACTTGGATGGATGCCTTAGACATGTGCAGCGATATGCCATAGAGTTACATATGTAGCTCTCACCGCTCCTGACATGTCTGCTGTAGTAAATACTGAATTCCCCATCAAATAACAATTGTTACACATTTTTTCTGTTAAGGCCGCATGCACATGACCGTATGTATTTTGTGGTCCGCAAAAAAAGGATCTGCAAAAAATACGGATGACGTCCGCGTGCATTCCGTATTTTGTGGAACAGAACAGCTGGCCCCTAATAGAACAGTACTATCCTTGCCCATAATGCGAACAATTATAGGACATGTTCTATTTTTTTGCGGAACGGAAATACGGACATACAGAAACAGACTGCACACTGAGTACCTCCCGTTTTTTTTTTTGCGGACCCATTAAAATGAATAATTCTGTATACAGTCCGCAAAAAAAATGGAACAGACACGGAAAGAAAATACGTTCAAATAAATGGGGAAGTATTTGTTACCATTCCCCTTGTCAAAGAACTGTGTCCCTACACAGTGTGAAACTGCCAGCATTGATTGAGCAGTGTGAGAACATGCATGGACACCCCCAACTGAAAACACCCAGCAGTTAGTGTACTCATAAACTTCTAGTATGAATAACAGAGGAACAGCACAATGCAGAGTTCTAAAAAAAAGATTCTCCAGAACGGTTATTTCATGGGAAATGCAAGTATTTACTAAAACAGTCAGGAGAAGTGACAGGTCTCTGTAAGCCTCTTCACACAGAATCTTTTCATTTCTGGTGACTTTCTTATGCTGTGACCTTTTTTACCTGTGTAAATGATATTCAGGAAGTCCTATAGAGAAGCTGTGATGCCGGGGTCCGTGCTGGAAATAGTCTAATACAGCGCTCAGCTATCTCCAGTGCTTCCATAGAAATGAATGGAGTGGCAGTGTGCATTTTCGACCAGCTGCTTCGTCCATTTCAAGGGGGTCTCCAAGGGGTACGGGGTCTCGCTGGTCTAATAGTTATCCCCTATCCTGTGGTTATAGTATCATTTTCTCTAACCAGAATACCACTTTAAAGGGTTTCTAATTCTAATTCCCTGAGAGAAAAACTAGCCCTCAAATAGGTACCAGCCAGAGCAAGGCAAGAAAAATACCAGAAAAAGCCGAGAAAGCATTCCAGATGTGAAAGAAGAAGGTGTAGAGAAAAGTTATTTTGACAATTGCTGTCTGAAAAGGACAGCTATGTCTCCATAGCCAAAAGTTGATAAGAAGATTAAAGTCTTACGGTACCTGGACACACCCATGGAACACATTGGCCATCTGTATAAGAGAATATCCACATCCTGCAGAGGACATTGTGTTAAGTATACATTGTAAGTACTACAACCTGTAAAATTATTCAGGAAAAGACCGGCACTCACTATTAGCGATTCAGTTGGCTTTATTCAAAGCATTCAAAGGAAGCGACACGTGTTTCGGCTCAACACTGAGCCTTTGTCAAGCATAGTGAATTCAATTACAAGGAAATTTAAATACAGCGCCATATCCGGCGTTCAGACGTGGTGACGTCACACTGTCATGGTTACAATGTATACACAAAATGAACAAATAGTAACAACCGAAGACGGATCACCTCAATCTGTGATTACAATGGTAAGTGGATACTGGGAGTTGCATGCAGCTACACTAGCGGAATATTGCAGACACCACAGGATCCCACGAGGGTAAATCTGAGACCCACTTTTTTCTGTGATAATATAGAGTATTGCACACAGTTTGCTAATATATTGAACAAATGTTCGTATGATTTGATGGTATTGACCATTGAACATTTGAATACCTCTATAGTGGAGATTAAAACTCAGATAAGTGCTATTGAGCAACAATTAAAGGACGCTCTATCATTGGAGGAGCTTACATCTTTGAAACAAAAAATTGAGAAGAATTGTAACGATTTGCAAAAGGACATTGAGGCCACTAAACGCAAGAAGTACACCAGAGATTTGGAGGACTATCAAAATCATAGAGTATATAGATGGCAAGACTCATCAGGCACAGCTACTCCGTTGGTTCGTCGCTTCACACGCCGTGGAGGGTCCCAATCATCAGGATCTGGCAGCGATTACAGCATCAATCAACGTCCCTCGGCGTCTTTTTTAGGGCAAAGACGTCGAAGAGGAAGAACACCAGGAGAGCAGGACGCCATTATAGGAGAGCCGCAAGCACCGATGGCAACGAGATCCCAGGTATAAATGAGACTTTGCTATTCAATATATCATCTAAAAGTTTAACTCCTACACAGTTAAAATTGCTACAGAAAGGTCTTTCTTTTAGTCCTACTGAATCGTTCGATAGTTTTCAATTTGACATGGACTGTCGCCGTTTTTTCAGAAGCATACGTTTAAAGGCTCACTTTGCAGGCAAAGATATGTCGGTTCTCCACATCTAGTATTCCTATACAAACAGGTTTAAACTTGAATCAATTTGGTTTAAGATTAAAAAGTAATTTTCAGCCTCCAAAAATATATCATCCTGCTGAGACCTACATATCTTTGGTGCAAAGAGATTTTGATGCAATCATCTCTGATTTTCGTCATGAGGGTTTGGCCATCGCACAAAATTTGTCAAAGGAGGAAAGAAATGCATTATATACTATATTAGATGATAAAACTGTTATTTTCAAGCCTGCGGACAAAGGGGGCTCCTTGGTAATGTTGGATAAGGAATATTACGTGTCTGAAATTTTATCACAATTATCTGACCGTGATACATACCATCCATTAGACAGGGATCCGGTGTTTGATATCAAGCGTAAATTGTCTGAAATTGTGAATAGGCATAATGAGAAAGGGTTAATAGATGACAAATTATGTCAATTTTTAATTAATCAACATCCGGTAACCCCTGTGTTATACACGTTGCCAAAAATCCACAAGTGCTTGATGGCACCACCTGGTCGGCCAATTGTAGCCTCCAATGATTCAATATTGTCTGCACCGGCAATGCTTCTTGAAAAAGTTCTGACCCCATTGATAAAGAAAACTCCCTCTTTTCTATTGGATACCACCCATTTTTTATTGGAGATTAGGAAGGTACACTTAGAATCAGGAGACCTTCTAGTCACATATGATGTAAAGAGTTTATATACATCTATTGAACATGTGAAAGGCCTTACTGCGGTGGAATGGATTCTGGAATTTTCGGATTATAGTACACAAGAGAAAATGTTTTTTCTCCAATTATTACAGTTAGTTCTAGAGGAGAACTATTTTCTATTCCAGGATACATTCTTCAAGCAAAAACGTGGGACCGCGATGGGTTCGCATGCCGCACCGCCATACGCAAACAGCTATATGGCCTGGTTTGAACAACATTTTGTATACAGTAATCCATTATATACGCAATTTTTGCATTTTTTGGCGTCGATTTATAGACGATATTTTTTGCGTATGGCGGGGCGGCATCGAATCATTGAATCTGTTCACTACACATCTGAACAATGTATGGCCTGAACTATCTTTCACAGTTCAAAGTGATTTAAACAAAATGAATTTTTTGGATACTTGGATAATAAAAGGGCCGAATAATTCAATACAGACTGATTTATACACAAAAAAAACAGACAAAAATAGTCTACTCCATTTCTCTAGCAATCATTCACCATCCGTAAAAAAATCTCTGCCTCTCTCACAATTTAGGCGTGTAGAAAGAATTGTGTCAGATGAAGTCCTAAAAAAAACGAGATTGCAAGAGATGGCAGACAAATTTTCATCTAGGGGTTATCCGAAACCTTTATTGGATGATGAGCTAAAGAAGTGCAGTGGCGAGGTGTATAAAAAAAGACCTGACAGTGATAAAAAACGGTTACCATTTATTGTCAAGTATCATCCGTGGATCAATAAATTTTGACATGTGATCAATAAACACTGGGGGATTGTGCGTGCAGCCTACCCTGATGTTGTGGAATTCAGAGATGTACCTATGATTTGCTACAAACGAACCAGAAATATTAGGGATACAATTGTTAAGGCTGACATAGGAGGCAGTAAGATGTCACGTCAACTGTTTTTGTCTACTCCAAAGAAGGGCACCTTTCCGTGTCTGCAGTGTGTCCATTGCTCAGCAGTAATTAAAGGTGAAACCTTCTCCCATCCACACACAGGTAAAAAATTCCCGATTAAGGGATTTTTTACTTGTGATAGTAACTATGTGGTTTACCTGTTGAAATGCCCCTGTGGTTTGATATATGTGGGTGAGACATCTGTCAGAATGAAAGATAGGTTCAGTAATCATAAATCCAGTATACGGAAGAAAAATCTGCTATTGCCTGTCCCCTTTCATTTTGACAGCTGCTCCCACAATATATCACAACTAAGGTTTCAAATTATTGAACAGATACAGCAACCACGTAGAGGGGGCAACAGGTTATTAATGTTAAAAAAACGGGAAAGCTATTGGATTCACACTCTGCAGACTCTGGAACCAAAAGGTCTCAATCGAGACTATGAAGTGAGTTCTTTCCTATAGGCCTCATGCACACGACAGTTTTTTTTCACGGCCCGCAAAAACAGGGTCCGTGGGTCCGTGATCCGTGACCGTTTTTTCGTCCGTGGGTCTTCCTTGATTTTTGGAGGATCCACGGACATGAAAAAAAAGTCGTTTTGGTGTCCGCCTGGCCGTGCGGAGCCAAACGGATCCGTCCTGAATTACAATGCAAGTCAATGGGGACGGATCCGTTTGATGTTGACACAATATGGTGCCATTTCAAACGGATCCGTCCCCATTGACTTTCAATGTAAAGTCTGGAGTTCTTTTATACCATCGGATTGGAGTTTTCTCCAATCCGATGGTATATTTTAACTTGAAGCGTCCCCATCACCATGGGAACGCCTCTATGTTAGAATATACTGTCGGATATGAGCTACTTCGTGAACCTCAAATCCGACAGTATATTCTAACACAGAGGCGTTCCCATGGTGATGGGGACGCTTCAGGTTAGAATACACTACAAACTTTGTACAAGACTGCCCCCTGCTGCCTGGCAGCACCCGATCTCTTACTGGGGGATATGATAGCACAATTAACCCCTTTAAGTGCGGCACCTAAAGGGGTTAATTGTACTATCATATTCCCCTGTAAGAGATAAGGGCTGCCAGGCAGCAGGGGGCAGCCCCCCCCCCTCCCCAGTTTGAAGATCGTTGGTGGCACAGTGTGCCCCCAACATCGCCCCCCCTCCCTCCCTCTATTGTATTAAAACGTTGGTGGCACAGTGTGCCAACCACCATCGCCCCCCCCCCCTCCCTCCCTCTATAGCAGTAACATTGGTGGCAGTGCGCGGTCTCAACAGTAGAAGATTCATACTTACCTGCTTCTTGCTGCTGCGACGTCTGTGTCCGGCCGGGAGCTCCTCCTACTGGTAAGTGAAAGGTCTGTGCGGCGCATTGCTAAAGAACTGTCACTTACCAGTAGGAGGAGCTCCCGGCCGGACACAGACATCGCAGCAGCAAGAAGCAGGTAAGTATGAATCTTCTACTGTTGAGACCGCACACTGCCACCAATGTTACTGCTATAGAGGGGGGGGGGGGCGATGGTGGTTGGCACACTGTGCCACCAACGATTTAATACAATAGAGGGAGGGAGGGGGGCCGATGGTGGTTGGCACACTGTGCCACCAACGATTTAATACAATAGAGGGAGGGAGGGGGGGCGATGGTGGGGGCACACTGTGCCACCAACGATATTCAAACTGGGGAGGGGGGGGGGTCTGCCCCCTGCTGCCTGGCAGCCCTGATCTCTTACAGGGGGATATGATGCCGCACCTGAAGGGGTTAATTGTGCTATCATATCCCCCTGTAAGAGATCGGGTGCTGCCAGGCAGCAGGGGGCAGTCTTGTACCAAGTTTGCAGTGTATTCTAACTAGAAGCGTCCCCATCACCATGGGAACGCTTCTGTGTTAGAATATACTGTCGGAAATGAGTTTTCACGGAGTGAAAACTTAGATCAGAAAAAGCTTTTATGCAGACGGATCTTCGGATCCGTCTGTATGAAAGCAACCTACGGCCACGGATCACGGACACGGATGCCAATCTTGTGTGCATCCGTGTTCTTTCACGGACCCATTGACTTGAATGGGTCCGTGAACCGTTGTCCGTCAAAAAAATAGGACAGGTCATATTTTTTTGACGGACAGGATACACGGATCACGGCCTCGGCTGCAAAACGGTGCATTTTCCGATTTTTCCACGGACCCATTGAAAGTCAATGGGTCCGCGAAAAAAAACGGAAAACGGCACAACGGCCACGGATGCACACAACGGTCGTGTGCATGAGGCCATAAGGTATCAGATGTTATATGTTTAAATATTTTTCAAATATTATTTACTTGTGGTACATTGCGGGTTTGATCAATTTTGTTTCTTTTTCAGTCACAGAAAAAATGAAAAGTGAAAATACTGAAAATAATGTGAAAATAATGCGGAATATATTGCTATTAATATGTAGTATAAAAAATAAAAATTATTGAATTAGATTTAGTTTGTAAGAGATGAAGACATCTCAAGATATTGTTTGTGAACATTTAAATTTTGTATTGGCTTCTATATATTGGGCTGCACTACATGTCTGCCATCCTTATTCTTTTTTCCTTTTTCCTTCACCTTGTTTTGCATGTATGAATATTTACAAGTATCCACTTACCATTGTAATCACAGATTGAGGTGATCCGTCTTCGGTTGTTACTATTTGTTCATTTTGTGTATACATTGTAACCATGACAGTGTGACGTCACCACGTCTGAACGCCGGATATGGCGCTGTATTTAAATTTCCTTGTAATTGAATTCACTATGCTTGACAAAGGCTCAGTGTTGAGCCGAAACACGTGTCGCTTCCTTTGAATGCTTTGAATAAAGCCAACTGAATCGCTAATAGTGAGTGCCGGTCTTTTCCTGAATATTGAAGTGGGTTTTTCATGCCTTTGACGCGAGCACCACGACGCAAGAGAGGAGTGCCGGCTGTTTCCTTAAGTTTGTATACAACCTGTAAAAAAGGTGCAGAGCATAGTCTGATATTGGAGTCTGCCCTGTGGTTGCATTGCAGAAGATAAGTGTTGCATCACATCCCTGGGAATTTCTTTAAGGAGACATCTTGGCCTATTAACTACCCTAGCCGTCGTGTAACCTGGAAAAACTGTGGAAAGTATATTTGTTTACCTGAACTTGATTTTTCAGTAAAGAACTGTTCTACTGCAAAACTGCCTCACCCCAAGACCAGGGAGTACCCCGAAGAAACATGCACCTTTCCTAGCACTGCAAGGCCCAGAGGACCATCAGAGTGAGTACCAACTACAACACCATTCTTGCTACTGCAGTACCCAAGACCTGGCAGTATCGTCAATTGTACATAGGTGTCATCCTTCGGTGTGGGAGGGAAACGCCACACTGAGCATAAGAGGGAAGGGAGGGAACAGGGAATCAGGCCTGAGAACTAGGGAAGTAAAATGGACACTTCCTAGTAAAAACCCTAACCAAACTCCTGACTGACTACCAGTATGAACAAACCCCAAAGGTAGGTGAGTTCATAGGCAGGAATACCTATAGTCCTATCAAGCCCTAGGACCCTGGTACTAATGGCAGGGACGACACTACATGTTTCTCCAAAAGGAAGGACGAACAGGAGTCTCCTTCAGGCCTAATACAAACAATAGGGAAATGCAACACACGGAACCAAAACAAAATACAAAAGGGAAAGGAAAGACGTAACTTCAAAGGAGCAATGAAAGCACCAGGAACTCAGCCGAGATCCAACCACAATCTATCCAAAGGTCAAAACAGAAGCTATAAACCCCACACCATTGTGGTAGAAGCAACTATAAATAGAGAAGGTTAAATGACCCTAATAGCCACACCTGAGGAAAGAAGGTGTGGCAAGAACCAGAAACAACACAGACGTCATTTAATCCAAACAGAAAACACGTCAGATCAAACCACGTGTTTCCAGTCTCACCGATCTCCTGCCACCTGACGCGGGAACGTCCGTGACAATAGGTATGCATTATAATGTTTTGTATTTTATTGCTGTGGCCGTGCATTCCAGCTGAGGAAGGTATGGTTGGCAGGAACAGGGCTAAACACCCTGTTCCTCCCCTCTTGGTATGAGTGAGCTGTTCTCCTTCCTGCCAGAGGGGAGAGTTCTGATTCTTCAAACAACATTTCCACTGCACCTCTCCCCAAGGAGCGATGGCCTGAGGGAGTACACCATGACAACACTTCATCAGGGCCACTACCACCTCCATCCTCTGCACCAGCTCCTCAGGGGCTTGCAGCATCACTATCACTCCTATCCTGTTCTTTGCTCTCTTCCTCTGGGCACACTGCAGTTTCAGCAGAAGTAACGCTGAACCAACAGATGCAACACTTTTAAATTCTCCTGTTAAATTTTTATTCCTTTTTTGGTGAGTTCCGCGCTGTTGTTGTGCAGTTCTGTACTCTTGGCCTCATTTAGTAAATCACAAAGAATTCTAATATACTGTATTGTAATGGAAAAAAAACAGCTGACTTGATACTGCAACACACACTCGAACACTGCTGTGACATCTAACTCCACTAACAGGTGCCAAATCCTTATCCTAGACTGTCAGGGAAGGAGATTCTCCCTGTATAGGAACTGGGCAGGGAACACTGTTCCAGTGTGTGTTCCTGCGTGCCAGACCTCACTTGTGTGTTCCTGTGTGCCAGACCTCACTTTCTTGATGTTGCCCCTAACAGTTATCTTGCAACATCTTGATGCTGCTGTGGGGATTCGCTCTGGTAGGCAGGGTAAGCGGACGCAGTACAGAGGCAAGAACACGGTAGTAAAGAAAAAGTCAGTGTTTATTCACACAACAAGGGAAAAAAATAACACAAACACTTGGCAGAGTCCTGGTGTTAATTCACACCACAGAAATTCCCCATGTTATTTCACATGGCCAAAGTCCACAGAACTCTAAATGAACACGTCACCTGAATATCCACAGCAGGCTTTTAGGGGGCCTGGCTTCCAGCTGGTGGCTCTCATGCAGCTCCCCAAGACACAGAGCCTTCACAGCACCACTTTTACTTGGAGGAACATACCACACCCAGCTGAGCTTCTGGCTGGGCTTTTAAACCCCAGCCCAAAACCTGGCCTGGACGAGGGGAACAGCCACCCACCCTGCTCTTTGGCTGCTCCCAATAAGAACCGGCCCGGATCGGCTTTTCAGCCACACTAAGAATAAAACAGTGTCAGTGAGCACTAGCTGCGGCTGACACATAAAATAACTGGTTCTTATCTCACCGAGGCCAGGAACCTCGGTGACACGTACCTTCCGTCAATGACGGACCCTTGCGCCTTCCTACATACCTCCCCCCTTTGTTCAACCCTGAGGGGGTGAACACACGCCAGACAGTGTACTCGGGACAGGGCATCCGCGTTTCCCTGTAACCGGCCTGCCCTGTGTTCTACTGTGAACTTGAAGTTTTGCAGCGACAAGAACCACCTAGGTGACCCGAGCATTCCTCTCTTTGGCCTGGCTCATCCACTTGAGAGGGGAGTGATCGGTCACCAGACGGAATTTCCTCCCCAATAGATAATAGCGGAGAGACTCGAGTGCCCACTTGATGGCCAGGCACTCTCTCTCCACTATACTGTACCGGGTCTCCGCTGGAGTGAGCTTACGGCTGAGGAAGACAACGGGATGCTCCTCCCCGTTGACTTCCTGAGACAGTACCGCACCGAGGCCTACTTCGGAGGCATCAGTCTGGACCACAAATTCCCTCTTGAAGTCGGGCGTCACCAAAACCGGTGACCCACACAGGGCCGACTTTAAAGCGGAGAAAGCCTCTTCCGCCTGGTCATTCCAGCGGACTATCACGGACTTCCGTCCCTTTAAAAGCCCTGTCAACGGAGCCGCTAAAGTGGCAAAATGGGGAACGAACCTCATGTAATAGCCCACTATTCCCAGGAATGACCTTACTTGTCTAGAGGTGGCAGGTCGGGGCCAATTCCGTATCGCTTCTATTTTGCTCACTTGGGGTTTAAGGACTCCACGTCCAATGACATACCCAAGGTATTTAGCCTCCTCTAACCCTATTGCACATTTCTTTGGGTTAGCTGTTAGTCCCGCTTTGGGTTAGCTGTGAGTCCACTACAGCCTGTACTTTAGGAAGGTGACTTTCCCAGTCGGTGCTATGGACAACGATATCGTCCAGGTACGCCGAAGCGTATCGACGATGTGGACGGAGTACAATATCCATTAGCCTTTGAAACGTGGCGGGAGCACCATGTAGACCAAAGGGTAATACCTTGTACTGATACAGCCCCTCTGGCGTGACAAAAGCCGTTTTTTCTTTGGCAGCCTCTGTCAAGGGTACCTGCCAGTAGCCTTTGGTGAGGTCCAACACAGAAAAATACCGGGATTGGCCCAACTTTTCAATAAGCTCATCCACTCGGGGCATGGGATACGCGTCAAATTTGGACACCTCATTAAGTTTGCGGAAGTCATTACAGAACCTCAATGTCCCGTCTGGCTTGGGTATTAATACTATCGGACTGGCCCACTCACTTTTAGACTCCTCGATAACATCCAACCGCAACATAAGTTGCACTTCCTCCGAGATGGCTTTTCGCCGAGCCTCGGGTACTCGGTATGCTTTTAACCGGATTTTTGCCTGAGGCTCGGTGACAATATCATGTTGGATTACGGAAGTGCGTCCAGGGAGGTCTGAGAACACATCCGTGTTCCGACTAACAAACTCCCTGGTTTCCTGAGCCTGTTTAGGGGAGAGGCTGTCAGCAATTTTTATTGTGGCAACCGCTTCCCTTGCATCAGACTTAGGAGCCGGAACCTCTTGTCCAAGAAAGCCCGGTCGCGGGCTGTCTTCCGTACAGGTTTCCCTATCCTTCCAAGGTTTTAGCAAATTAACATGGTAAACCTGCTCCGGCTTCCGCCTCCCCGGCTGGTGTACCTTGTAATTTACCTCTCCTATTCTTTCACGTACCTCGTAGGGCCCCTGCCACCTGGCTAGGAACTTACTGTCCACTGTCGGCACCAGAACCAAAACCCGATCACCCGGGTTAAAGTTCCGGACCCGAGCCTGCCGATTATAGATCCGACTCTGGGCTCGCTGAGCGGCCTCCATATGTTCCCTGACAAGAGGCAAAACGGTCTCTATCCGCTGTTGCATCTTGGTAACATATTCCAGGACGCTTTTATGTGGAGTGGGTTGTTGTTCCCATGCCTCCTTGGCTACGTCCAACAAGCCACGAGGATGTCTGCCATATAGCAATTCGAAGGGCGAGAACCCAGTAGAGGCCTGGGGCACCTCTCGCACTGCGAACATGAGATAGGGCAGAAGAAGGTCCCAATCCTTTCCATCTTTGGTCACCACCCTTTTTAACATGGTTTTTAGAGTTTTATTAAACCTTTCCACCAGTCCATCCGTTTGTGGATGGTACACGGACGTCCGTAACTGTTTTATACGCAGCAACTTGCAGAGTTCCCTCATGACCTTGGACATAAAAGGGGTCCCCTGGTCAGTCAGGACCTCTTTAGGTAGCCCCACTCGGGAGAACATCTCCATTAGCTCTTTAGCTATAAGTTTCGCAGAAGTATGTCGCAGTGGCACTGCCTCCGGGTACCGAGTAGCGTAATCAAGGACAACCAAGATGTGCTGGTGTCCCCGGGCGGACTTTGGTACAGGACCTACCAGGTCCATAGCGATTCGCTCAAACGGTACCTCAATGATCGGGAGGGGTACCAAGGGACTGCGAAAAAGGTGCTGGGGGCTAGTTGCCTGGCAGGTCGGGCAAGACTTACAGAACTCATCCACCTCTTTAAACACACTGGGCCAGTAAAACCGTTGTAGTATCCGGTCCTGTGTTTTCTGCATTCCCAGATGACCCCCAAGAACATGCTGGTGTGCTAACTCTAACACGAGTTTGCGATAAGCCTGAGGCACCACCAACTGTTCAATGGACTCACCTCGCAGCTGATTTACCCGATACAACATACCCTGCTGGACCACAAAACGGGGGAACACCGACTCTGCCCCTGGTTGTTGTGGTTCACCATCTATTATTAGCACATTTTCCCAGGCCCGGGATAAGGTTGGATCCCGGTGTTGCGCGGTACCAAAATTATCCCCAGAGACATTGAGGTCTGCCAGCTCAGGCCCCGGCGGCAAGTCCTCCATGTCTCCCACCATTACACTCAGTGGGGTTGTCTCCTCCTCTTCCACCGAGGTGGCGGTCACCCCTACCGCGGGACCTTTAGACTCAGGTTCCCAGGGTTCTGGTCTCCCCCCTGAGCCGGGCCATTCTGCTAGGGTTACACCTGTATCATGCATATCAGTCACTCTCGGAACCGGCCACAGTGCCGTGAAGCCCGGAAAGTCTCTCCCTAGTATAAGTTCATAGTGGAGATGGGTTGCAACAGCCACCTCGTGGATCCATCTGCCGGAAACCGTAGACAGAGTCACTATAGCAGTAGGATAGTCTTTTAAGTCCCCATGGATACACATGACTCCAACTTTACGGCCGGTGTACTCAGCGGAGCGTACCAGGGAAGCCCTTACCAGGGTCACCAGACTTCCTGAGTCCAACAGAGCCTCCGCTGGAGTGTCTCCCACCTCAACCTGGCACAGGTGGTTCAGAGACTCCGAAGCACCCACTGCACACAGTTTCCCGGCATATAATGAATGACGGAAGCCACAGTTCGTGTCCATGGGTTCCCCCTGATGAGGACAGTCAGCTCGAACATGACCTGGCTCCCGACACCGCCAGCAGATTATTGGAGCGGGGTCCACAGGGGTTATATCCCGGGCAGGTTTGATGGAAACCGGTTGTTGGGTCCGGGGTGGAGAGTTACGGGACCTGACTGCCCCCCTCCCAACAGAACCCCCCTGTAAGTTCCGGGTGGCCTCATAGCGCTCCACCAGGTCGACCATTTCCAGCGCATTCCCTGGGGAGACCTGGCCAATCCATTGCTGGAGAGGGGGTGGCAGAGCCCTCCAGAACCTGTCTGCTAATAACCGGTCCAACATAGCAGTGGGGCTCAACACGTCAGGTTGTAGCCACTTTTGTAACAGGTTAAGCAAGTCATAATACTGGGATCTCACGGGCTCCGCCGGGTTGAACCCCCACTGATGCACCCGCTGGGCCCGGACCAGTACATTCACCCCCAGTCTTGCCAAGATCTCCCCCTTTACCTTTGGGTAGTCGGCTGCTTGATCGTCAGGCAAGTCAAAAAACACCCGCTGGGACTCTGACGTCAGAAACGGAGCGACGATCTCAGCCCACTGGTCTTGGGGCAGCTTTTCCCTGGTGGCCACTTTTTCATACATCGCCAGGTAGGTCTCGACGTCGTCTGCAGGGGTCATTTTAGGGATCGCTGCACGTACTGCTTTCCGGGCATCATGTAAGCTTGGGGTTGCTCCTGCTGACTGTAATGCCATTACATGTTGTAGCAGCAACTGGTTGGTCTCCTGCTGCTGCTTATTAGCCTCGCGTTGCTGCAGGTTAGCTTCCACGAGGGCCTTCATAACAGCCTCCATTTTGTCTCTTGACACCGGTTTAAATCTAGCCGGTTTGATAAATGACATACAACCGTGAGAGAAAAAAAAAATTGGCGTTCACGCCAGCCTCACTGCGCTTGCCCGCTCCAAGCCACCAATTGTGGGGATTCGCTCTGGTAGGCAGGGTAAGCGGACGCAGTACAGAGGCAAGAACACGGTAGTAAAGAAAAAGTCAGTGTTTATTCACACAACAAGGGAAAAAAATAACACAAACACTTGGCAGAGTCCTGGTGTTAATTCACACCACAGAAATTCCCCATGTTATTTCACATGGCCAAAGTCCACAGAACTCTAAATGAACACGTCACCTGAATATCCACAGCAGGCTTTTAGGGGGCCTGGCTTCCGGCTGGTGGCTCTCATGCAGCTCCCCAAGACACAGAGCCTTCACAGCACCACTTTTACTTGGAGGAACATACCACACCCAGCTGAGCTTCTGGCTGGGCTTTTAAACCCCAGCCCAAAACCTGGCCTGGACGAGGGGAACAGCCACCCACCCTGCTCTTTGGCTGCTCCCAATAAGAACCGGCCCGGATCGGCTTTTCAGCCACACTAAGAATAAAACAGTGTCAGTGAGCACTAGCTGCGGCTGACACATAAAATAACTGGTTCTTATCTCACCGAGGCCAGGAACCTCGGTGACACGTACCTTCCGTCAATGACGGACCCTTGCGCCTTCCTACACTGCCTACAGCCTACTGCTGCATGGGCACATATTCCCAGCTCTCAGAGCTAAGAAGACCCCTTGTCCAGAGGTAGAGCCAGGCAGCAGGCTTCTGAAAGGGTCCCCAGGACTAAACATCATCTCTGTCAAGTAGCATGGAGTCAGTGGACTGAGTAGTGCATGGAACCTGCACATGCCCCAAAATGTTACTGTATCTATTCACATGGCTTGTATATGTGCCTGCTGATATCGAGTAGCATTTAACCAGCTGAGTTAGTTACTGTTAGTCACTATGCACACACACCGCAGTTCCTCTTCATCTTAAATCGTCTACAAATTGTGAACTATAGTACTTCTGTGATTAGAGAGTACATAGCAATAGAAATATCACAGTTCAGACAAATGTTTATTTGTGTTTAATAAACTGGAAACATTGTTTTTAATTAGCTTTCAGTTAATTTAATTACTGACGACTGTGTTATTGTACTAGGGGCATGCTACTGTACCTAAACTTACAAATTAACTTTATTGATACCTACTCTAAATGTGACTAAATGAATTTTTGCAATATGCTTTATTTATTTTTTTTCTTAGCTAAATAGGCGCCTGAAGTGAAATACATTTTTGTTACATTTTTAACCTGGAAAAAATGCATGGCAAATAACCACATCACAAAACTGCAGCAAATCTGGTGAAACTGAGTGAAGCACCTTTTTTTTAATGCAATCTTGACTGTGTGGTTGGAAACATCTAAATAAACACGTATACAGCCAGACAGTCGCAGGGGCAACACGTGAGGTGCACGGTGGACCGATGAGGGGCCAAATGGTATAACACACAGTTCATCAGTTTACTCACGGTTAGCAGATAGCCTCCCTGGGCTGGCAGCACAGTGTTGAGGTGGACAGCATGAAATCCTCTGGGGCACGCTCTGTGGTAGGAAGCATCAGCCAAGATGGTGGTTGAGGTGCCCTTGATGTTAGGGGTGCTTAGGGTGCTTGTTGCGGCTGAGTCCCTTGATGGTTTTTGTCGTGACGCCAGTAACGTTAATGGTGGTACAACCATAGGTAGTAATAATGAGGTAGACAGTGGTGTAGTGTACGGGAGAGTAATACCCCGTCACTACAGAAGGGTCACTTGGGTATTGTCGTTCCCCCTGTATTTATGGGGAGGTTGGTATAAAATATCTTGGTAATGTCATGCTATGTATTTTCCTGTTACTGTGAAACGTGCATGTGCAGGCCGGCTAGGGTGTCATTCCAGCTCTGAGTCACTAGAGGGAGCTAGGGAACCCTAGGTTATATAAGGCCCAGTCAGGAAGTAGTAGCAGGAGACAGACAGTGGGAGCAGAGGTCAGAGATGATCCTGTGTCTGAGTGAAGGCCAGGCTATGGGCCTGTGAGAGCAGAGCAGGCCTGAAGCCTGCCGACTAGGAGAGGGTAGTAAAGGCCCTGTAACCGGGTTCCGGATCCAAGGAAAAGGTTCCCCTCCTGAGTCATCATCCGTTTAGCTGAAACAGCATAAGCAAGCCACCAGCCAAGACACAGAATACCACAGAGGCCGATCAGATAAAGCAAGAGGTACTCAAGATAACAGAGGAGGTACTAGATAAGGACAGCTTCAAGGGTACGCCAGATAAAGGGCATTGGACCTTGGAGGGAAAGTCACATGTTTCAGGACCAGTCAGGAATAGTGTGCAAGCCGCCTGTACTGCATCTCCTGTAATCAACACTCTGTATAATGCATTGCTAAGACCGGCCATTCTGTACTCTCAAGAACCACCTGTATTCTAATGGAAAACCAACTGTCTTTCATGGAACTGTGCTTCTACCTGTGTCCATGTAATCTACTCACTGATATTCAGTAAAAGTTCCAGTTTTTGTTGGCTATCCTATGCTTGCTTCATTCTTCTACCATACCATACACGGCGTGTCACCGTTTAATTGACACTGGCGTCACGAACTTTTAAATACCTGCCTGTTCCAGTATCTGACCAAAATTGAAGACGACAGTGGATCCCAGGTTAGTGAGTCAAACTGCACTACAAAGCCCAGCATACACTACTGACCCCCTGGGATACTGCAGTGGTAAGATTCAACTCACAACTTTTACTTTGGATGTCTTTTGGTTGCAGCAGTACAATTATGCAGTCTCTAGATGGTACAGAGTTATTTCTGAAAATCCACTGTTTAAGGCTGTTTAGGTTTCTTGGTTTTGGAGCAGTGGGTTAGGTGTACCTGGTTCCTTTAGATGTGCTGGATCCTATTCCTTGACTTTCCCTACAAGCTGAATATTTTAGACAGGAAAACTCAACTGTTTCTCAGAAGTTTGGTGTGGCTGCCCGAAGCTATAAATCCTCCACCATGCAAAGGTGTCTGTGGCCCTCATTAATGGCTCTTATCATCGTTGAATTCCTAGGAATGCTTGTTTCTTTTCCAGGGAGGCAAACTCTTCTCCTACTGGTCAGGGATGCAAGTCTATAGTCCGGCCACACAAGGAAAACGCTCTTCTGCGCCTCACATCTGAGTATCACCTACTAGCGAAGTTAGCTCCACTCACTAATCTGTGTTATGAAGTCTTCACCCTACATTTTCTTCCCACTAATTTGATCTGAGTACCTCAGATCTGCTTTCTTCTCTGACTACATCCTGCCTAATCTCAACTCCCTCCTGGTCTCAACTCATCTGTCTCACTAAGCCTGACCTGAGTATATACTGTATATAGGACCTGAATTTTATCCCCATCTAGTGGCGGGATGTATAAATTACACCTAATAGGCCTGTTAACAGGGATTTTGCAGATACACAAATGCAAAGTTATACATTATAACTTAGTGCTTTTAATAAAGTAAAAAGTGCTTTTAAGCAGGTCCCACACACACGTAGTGGGACGCTGCACGTACACAGCTATCAGTGATATATAACCCTAATGGACAAGTCCAAAAGCATCTACATCAATGGATAGTGCATCCTATGATTGGGAAAATCATAGCTTGAACTATCCAGTTTGCATTTTCCCTTTAAGATTCATTCATTGAAATGAGTGGGTCTAAAAGAAAGACAGACAGGACGTGGACATCATCTGTGACTGATCCGTTTAAAAATGCATCCATGTTCATAGGCCGGAGCACAAACTAGTTTAATATCGACTATATGAAGGAGTCCTAACTCGTGCTAGGTGTTTGGTCACCTTTAGGGCTCATTGCAGACCGCACATGGCCGGCACTATCATGGAACATGTCCACATCTTTTGCAGCCCCATCGAAATGAATGGGTCCGCACCCGTTCCTTAAAATTGCAAAACACAGATACCAGCCTGTGTGCGTTCCGCAAATTGCGGACCGCACATGGCCAGTACCATCATGGAAAATGCCTATTCTTATCTGCAATTGCAGACAAGAATAGGACATGTTCTATCTTTTTTGCAGTGCCACGGAATGGAACTACTTGTGCACCGTGTGCTGTCCGCATCTTTTGTGGCCCCATCGAAGTTAACGGGTGTGGACCCGTTCATACGGCCGTGTGAATGGCCCCTTACTCTGTTGGTGCAGTGTGTTTTTTGTTGTCTTCACTTATACTAAGGAATTTTATTACTTTGGAGCCAGTGTGTGGATTATGGAACAGTCTGCTGTGTGACAGGCATTAAAAAAAATAATTTAGGCATTCACCTGACAGAAAATAGCCGGACACCTGTCGGTCTAGGCGTTCCCTGAGGCTGGATCCGGAGGGCGGCTATCGATGGGTTGGCTGCAAGAATGATCTCATATCCGAAGTCACCAACACATCTTCAAATAGCCCTCTCCTTGCAGGCACGGTAGGATTGGTACCCGCACCTGTTTCGCTGTGGGTAGAAATTCCTCTGCCAGTGCCCGCAACAACAAAATGCAGCATCTCTCGCAGCAAGACCTGGAAATGCTGCATTCTGCCAGCCCTCTGTGATGCTGGTAACATGTCCGCCATTTTGTGTTTGTACAGGGGGTCTAAGTACGTTGCCACCCAGTACTAGTCCTTGCCCTATATGCTTTTTATATAGGGGGTCCCTCTTTAAACACTGGAGCATAAAGGCCCCCATTTGCACTAAATTGGAAGTCGTGGAGCGCCCTGGCTCCTGCTCATTGCCCAGGAGAATGTCGTACTTGGTCTCCTCCCCCCAGCTACAAACAACACCAGGGATCCCCGAAAAGTTTAAAGTCCCCCTCAAAGCCGCTCTTCTTGCTGCTCCTCCTCCCCCCAGCCACCATCCTCCTCTGACTCCTCTTCACACTCCTGCTGACTTGTCTTAGATAGAGTAGCCCCCCTGGGAATTCATTCAGCATTAAGACTGGGGTATTTGGCAATGAATCGCTACACGACTAAGTTCAGGACGTGTGTCATTTTGCCTTGTTTCGGCACCCTTAGCAGATTGGCACCGTTGTCGCACACCACTTTACCAACTGTCAAATTGAGCGGGGTTAGCCACTGATCGGTCTGTGACCGCAGAGCTGAAAACAGTGCAGGACCGGTGTGGCTCTTTGCTTCCAGGCACAACAGCCGCAGCACAACATGGCAAAGTCTCACCTGGCATGTTGAATAGGTTCTGGGGAGCTTGGGGGGTGCAGCGGAAGAGGCGGTAGCAGTGGAAAAGGAGGAGTCAGCTGAGGAGGAGATGAAGGATGGTATAGGAGGAGGAGAAGAAGAGGCAGGCCTGCATGCAATCCGTGGCGGTAACACCAAATCCACACGTGTGCCACGGGTTACATGCTTGACGTCTGTCAGAAGGTTCACCCAGTGGGCAGTAAAAGTTATGTACCTTTCCTGTCTGTGTTTGCTAGACCACGTGTCTGTGGTCAGATGTATCTTGGCACTGACACTGTGTGCCAGAGATATATTCACTTGCTGCTGAACGTGGCCATATTGCTCTGGGATGCCCTTTTGGGAGAAATATTTCCTTCCGTGGACTTTTCATTGTGGTGTGCCAATGGCCACAAATTTTAAAAAGGCCTCCGAGTCCACCAGTTTATATAGCAGTAGTTGGCGGGCTAGCAGTTCCGACAAGTCATCGGTTAGCCGTTGGGCAAGAGGGTTATCCGGCGTCATCAACTTTTTACACTCGAACATTTGGGCCACGGAAGCCTGCCTTTTGCCAGATGAACGTGACGACGGCACGGTAGAAGGTGGAGTGGATGACAAATGGAAGGAGAGAGATGAAGGAGAAGAGGCAGGACATGGAGCGGCGAGAGTGTGACTTTGTGGGTTCTGACGGAGTTGCTCCCACTGGGCTCAGTGATGGGAGGCCAGGTGCATTCTTATGGCGGTCGTCTCTAGGTGAGTGTTGGGCTTACCGCGACTTATGCGTTGACAGCACAGGCTGCAGATGGCAACACTATTGTCAGCAGCTCACACCTTCCTGGGAGTGCAAGATGTGACCGTGCATGGTGGATGGCTTGCTCCAGATACATTTGCAGTCTGCTTTTTGCCTCCTGTGCACTGCGAGTTCTGCCTGCATCTCCTCCTTCTCCTCCCTATCTGCTGCTCCATCTCTCCCTCTGAACTCCCCTTCTCTTCCTCTCTTGTGGGCACCCACGTGATGTCCATCGACACGTCATCATTGTCACCTTCACCACCACTGACATTAGAGATCTCGGAGTAGGCAGCAACAGCGGGGACCACCCTCCTTGGGCTGATCTGGGTACTGTCGTCAGACCGATGGGTGGTGGCCTTTGCTACCTCCTCTTCCTCATCCGATGCCAAGAATGGCTGCGCATCGGTAAGGTCTGGGAATGGATGGGAAAATAATTCCTCTGACTTGAGTGGAGGGGCTATGGTGGTGGTGGTGGTGTCTTTGGGGGTGCACACAGCAGAGAGTGAGGAGGGTGCAGATACAGAGGATTAGGAGGGTGCAGAAGCGAAAGGCTGAGTGAGACACTCAACCAACTCTGGTGCGTCCTTTGACGTAATCGCGCACACCTTCTCCAAGTTCCCACTTAGGCTCCGGCTTGGTGCACCTGCCCAACCCCTACCACCCCTCCGGAACGGTCTGCCTCTTCCTCTGGCTATCATTTTCAAAAGGACCCTGTGCCAAAGTCACTAGAGAAGAGCAGTATTTGTGGAAGCCGGTATATCGCAGGCCTCAATCAGTATTTGGTGGAAGCAGGTATATCAATCCCCTTAATCAGTATTTTGTGGAAGCAGGTTTAGCGCAGGCCTCAATCAATATTTGGTGCAAGCAGGTATATCAATCCCCTTAATCAGTATTTTGTGGAAGCAGGTATATCAATCCCCTTAATCAGTATTTTGTGGAGGCAGGTATATAAAACCCCTTAATCAGTATTTGGTGGAAGCAGGTATATCGTACCCCTCAATCTGTATTTTGTGGAAGCAGGTATATCAAACCCCTTAATCAGTATTTTGTGGAAGCAGGTATATCGCACCCCTAAATATGTATTTGGTGAAAGCAGGTATATCAATCCCCTTAATCAGTATTTTGTGGATGCAGGTGTATTGCAGGCCTTAATCAATATTTGGTGGAAGTAGGTATATCAATCCCCTTAATCAGTATTTTGTGGATGCAGGTGTATCGCAAGCCTCAATCAATATTTGGTGGAAGCAGGTATATCAATCTCCTTAATCAGTATTTTGTCAAAGCAGGTTTATAGAACCCCTTAATCAATATTTGGTGGAAGCAGGTATATCACAACCCTCAAACTGTATTTTGTGGAAGGAGGTATATAAAACCCCTTATTCAGTATTTTGTGGAAGCAGGTATATCGCACCCCTCAATCAGTATTTTGTTGAAGCAGGTATATCGCACCCCTCAATCAGTATTTTGTTGAAGCAGGTATATCAAACCCTTTAATCAGTATTTTGTGGAAGCAGGTATATCGCACCCATCAATCAGTATTTTGTGGAAGCAGGTATATCGCACCCCTCAATCAGTATTTTGTGGAAACAGGTATATAGAACCTCTTAATCAATATTTTGTGGAAGCAGGTATATCGCACCTCTCAATCAGTATTTTGTGGAAGCAGGTATATAGAACCCCCTAATCAATATTTAGTGTAAGCAGGTATATCACACCCCTAAATCTGTATTTTGTGGAAGCAGGTATATAAAAAACCTTATTCAGTATTTTGTGGAAGCAGGTATATTGCACCCCTCAATCAGTATTTTGTGGAAACAGGGATATAGAACCCCTTAATCAATATTTTGAGGAAGCTGTCACCACCAGACATCTGAGAAGCTCTGACAGACGTCTAGAACCTCCTCCTTGAGGTTCCTTGGTTTTGCTTTCATTTTCTTATATCGTTAGCCTCTCTCAGCTGTCATGTAATTGCACTGATTGCATCCCTTTAAATCCTTTCCCATAGTGCATCACTTTGCGGTTTATATTCCTTCCTGGAGTGTGTGCATGCTGTTCCTACTTCTGAGTCTTCTACAAGATAAGTTTTGTTCTTTCATTTGTGTTTTTCTGTTTGCTGGATCCCAGGTGACCCTGACTCCCTCCGTATCTAGTGTAGGGAGCCGGTGGTCGTGTCCCCTCACTATTATAGGGTGTTCAGGTATTATACAGTCGAGGTACGAGGATATGCGATCATCTACCATTGGGATTTTCGCATAGGCTGAGCAGTAAGGGAGAGAGCCAGGTCTGATGCAGGGCTCTCCCTTTTTGCTCCTTAGTTTTGGATCCAGTCAGTCGTATATTCATTTTGTGTTTTCTAGTTTCCTGCACACCTTCCGTAACATTATAAACCGCCAAAACCGTGTCAAGCATGGATCCGGTTTCACTTTTGACTGAACGCATGCAGGGTCTTTCATTGGAGGTAGCAGATCTCCGTAAGACTCTTTCTCAGTTTCAAGTGACCGGTTCAGCTTGCGTTCATGGAGTTTGTTCTGAGCCTAAGATCTCGCTCCCGGATACGTTCTCCGGGGGTAGTGAGAATTTTGTGCGTTTTAGAGAGGCTTGCAAACTCCATTTTCGCCTACTTCCCCATTCCTCTGGTGATGAGGAACGGAGGGTGGGGATCGTCATCTCGCTGCTCAGGGATAACGCTCAGTCCTGGGCCTTTTCGCTGCCGGTGGGGGCACGGCCCCTCCGTTCAGTGGATGAATTCTTTTTAGCCCTGGGTCAGATATATGATGATCCGGATCGTATTGCTCTGGCTGAGTCTAGACTACGTCTTTTATGTCAGGGTAAACAATCCGCAGAGATATACTGTTCAGAATTTCGGAGATGGGCAGCTGATACTGGTTGGAATGATGCTGCACTCCGAAGTCAATTTTGCCATGGTCTTTCAGAGGGATTGAAAGATGCATTTGCCTTTCATGAGAGACCTACCTCCTTGGACTCTGCCATGTCTCGGGCCGTTCGTATTGACAGGCGTCTTAGAGAGAGAGGAGAGATCACTCCTTCCTGTCATACTCAATCCCAGGACAGTGTGGCGGTCTCATTCAGTGCACAGGGGTCTCAGTCGCTGTTAATCCCTTCTGAGCAGGAGCCCATGCAGCTGGGTTTGATTGCCTCTGACAATAGAAGATTCAGCCCTCATGGGAAGGTTTGTTTCTGTTGTGGAGGTATAAATCATTTGGCAAATGTTTGTCCCTCTAGGAGATTCAGGCAGTTTTTTGAGAGTAATAAAGAAACAAAAAGAAAAAAATCCTTTAAAAATGTTCCATCTGTTACCATTGGCAGGGTTTTCCGTTTGCTTGTAGTTCCCGTTTTGTCCTACCTGCCAGGGTGGCGCTAGAGAGCAAGAACATTTTTTGTGAGATTTTTGTAGATAGTGGAGCAGCTTTCAATCTCATTGATAATCAATTTGCTATAACTCATGGTTTCCAGGTATGCACTTTGGGAAAGGATATACCTGTTTTTGCTATTGATTCCGCTCCACTTTCTCAGAAATCGTTAAAGGGCATAGTTCACAATATCCGTTTGATTGTGAGTGATGCTCATGTTGAGGATGTGTCATGTTTCGTCCTTAGCGGGTTGCCTACTCCTTTAGTGTTGGGGCTACCCTGGCTCACTAAACATAACCCCACCATTGATTGGCAAGGGAGGCAAATAAATGGTTGGAGTGACTTTTGCTGAGAGAATTGCCTCACGACATCTGTTTCTGAGGTTTCTACTAAGACGGTACCATCTTTTCTCTCTGAATTTTCGGATGTCTTCTCTGAGAGTGATGTTCAGGACTTGCCCCCGCACAGGGAGTACGATTGCCCTATTAATCTCACCCCAGGCGCCAAGCTGCCTAAATCTCGTTTATACAATCTTTCCCAACCTGAAAGGGTCGCTATGCATGCTTATATCTCTGAGAGTCTGAGAAAAGGACACATACGACCCTCGAAGTCACCTGTTGCCGCTGTTTTTTTCTTTGTTAAGAAAAAAGATGGTTCTTTAAGACCATGTCTGGATTTCAGGGAGCTGAACAGTATCACAATTCGTGACCCTTATCCGCTTCCTCTGATCCCGGACCTGTTTAACCAGATTGTTGGGGCTAAAGTTTTTTCCAAGTTGGATCTAAGAGGGGCATACAACATGGTCAGGGTCAGAGAAGGAGACGAATGGAAGACGGCCTTCAATACCCCTGAGGGCCATTTTGAGAATTTGGTTATGCCTTTTGGTTTGATGAATGCTCCAGCCGTCTTTCAGCATTTTGTGAACAGCATTTTTTATCATTTAATGGGGAAATTTGTATTAGTGTATCTGGATAACATTTTGATTTTTTCTCCTGATTTCAAAACTCATAGGGAACACTTACGTCAGGTCTTGCTTATCCTGCGGGAGAATAAATTGTACACTAAACTGGAGAAATGTGTGTTTGCGGTTCCAGAAATTCAATTTCTGGGGTTTCTTCTCTCCGCTTCTGGTTTTCGCATGGACCCCGAGAAGGTCCGCGCTGTGCTTGAGTGGGAGCTTCCTGAGAATCAGAAGGCGCTGATGCGTTTTTTGGGCTTTGCCAATTATTACAGGAAGTTTATTTTGAATTATTCCTCTGTTGTTAAACCACTCACTGATATGACTAGAAAGGGGGTAGATTTTTCCTCCTGGTCGGTAGAGGCGCGTAAAGCCTTTTCTAATATCAAGGAGAGTTTTGCTTCTGCTCCCATCTTGGTACAACCTGATATTTCTCTACCCTTCATAGTTGAGGTTGATGCTTCTAAGGTGGGTGTGGGTGCGGTCTTGTCTCAGGGTCCCTCTCCTGCCAAATGGCGACCGTGTGCCTTTTTCTCGAAGAAACTCTCCTCTGCAGAGAGAAATTACGATGTGGGAGATAGGGAGTTGTTGGCCATCAAGTTGGCTTTTGAGGAATGGCGCCATTGGCTAGAGGGAGCCAGACACCCTATTACCGTGTTTACTGACCGTAAGAATCTGGCCTACATGGAGTCAACCAAGCGTCTGAACCCAAGACAGGCCAGATGGTCTTTGTTCTTTTTCAGGTTTAATTTTGTTGTCACGTTCCGCCCTGGGGTTAAGAATGTGAAGGCGGATGCCCTGTCACGTTGTTTTCCGGGAGGTGGGAATTTTGAAGACCCGGGTCCCATTTTGGCTGAAGGTGTGGTGGTCTCTGCTCTTTATCCTGAATTAGAGGCAGAGGTTCAGGTAGCCCAGTCAGAGGCTCCTGATTTTTGTCCTCCTGAGAGGTTGTTTGTGCCTCTCGCTTTAAGACACAAGATTTTTAAGGAACACCACGATACTGTCCTTGCTGGGCACCCAGGGGCAAGAGCCACAGTGGATCTCATCGCTCGGAGATTCTGGTGGCCGGCGCTTTGTGAGTCGGTTGAGGGTTTTGTGGCAGCCTGCGAGACCTGCGCTCGTGCCAAAGTCCCTCATTTACGGCCATCAGGTCCTCTCCTTCCTTTACCCATTCCTTCCCGTCCTTGGACACATCTGTCCATGGACTTCATTACGGACCTGCCTCGTTCCTTGGGGAAGACTGTGATTCTGGTGGTGGTGGACCGTTTTAGCAAAATGGTGCATTTCATCCCTTTTCCTGGTTTGCCTAATGCTAAGACGCTGGCGCAGGCATTTATTGATCACATTGTCAAATTGCATGGTATTCCTTCAGACATAGTCTCTGATAGGGGCACGCAGTTTGTTTCCAGATTCTGGAAGGCTTTCTGTTCTCGCTTGGGGGTTCGGTTGTCATTCTCTTCTGCTTTCCACCCGCAGCCGAATGGCCAGACAGAGCGCGTCAATCAGAATCTGGAGACATATCTGCGCTGTTTTGTGGCGGAGAATCAGGAGGATTGGTGTTCTTTTTTGTCCCTTGCTGAGTTTGCTTTAAATAACCGTCGTCAGGAGTCCTCTGATAAGTCACCATTTTTTGGTGCATATGGGTTTCATCCGCAGTTTGGGACATTCTCTGGAGAGGGGTCTTCTGGTTTACCTGATGAGGACAGATTCTCCTCGTCTTTGTCATCTATTTGGCAAAAGATTCAGGATAATCTAAAGAGCATGAGTGAGAGATATAAGCGTGTGGCGGATAAGAGATGTGTGCCTGGTCCGGACCTGAATGTTGGTGATCTGGTGTGGTTGTCTACTAAGAATATCAAATTGAAGGTTCCCTCCTTGAAGTTGGGTCCTAAGTTTATTGGGCCTTACAAAATCTTGTCCGTCATCAATCCTGTTGCCTACCGTCTAGATCTTCCTCAGACTTGGAAAATCCATAATGTTTTTCATAAGTCCTTATTAAAACCTTATGTCCAACCCATTGTACCCTCGTCTTTGCCTCCTCCTCTGATTATGGTTGATGATAATCTTGAATTTCAGGTCTCTAGGATTGTGGATTCTCGTGTTGTCCGCGGTTCTCTCCAGTACCTCGTTCATTGGGAGGGTTATGGTCCTGAGGAGAGGATGTGGGTCCCAGTGACGGACATTAAGGCCACTTGTCTCATCAGGGCTTTCCATAGGTCCCATCCTGAGAAGGTGGGCTCTGAGTGTCCGGAGTTCACTCGTAGAAGGAGGGGTACTGTCACCACCAGACATCTGAGAAGCTCTGACAGACGTCTAGAACCTCCTCCTTGAGGTTCCTTGGTTTTGCTTTCATTTTCTCATCTCGTTAGCCTCTCTCAGCTGTCATGTAGTTGCACTGATTGCATCCCTTTAAATCCTTTCCCATAGTGCATCACTTTGCGGTTTATATTCCTTCCTGGAGTGTGTGCATGCTGTTCCTACTTCTGAGTCTTCTACAAGATAAGTTTTGTTCTTTCATTTGTGTTTTTCTGTTTGCTGGATCCCAGGTGACCCTGACTCCCTCCGTATCTAGTGTAGGGAGCCGGTGGTCGTGTCCCCTCACTATTATAGGGTGTTCAGGTATTATACAGTCGAGGTACGAGGATATGCGATCATCTACCATTGGGATTTTCGCATAGGCTGAGCAGTAAGGGAGAGAGCCAGGTCTGATGCAGGGCTCTCCCTTTTTGCTCCTTAGTTTTGGATCCAGTCAGTCGTATATTCATTTTGTGTTTTCTAGTTTCCTGCACACCTTCCGTGACAGAAGCAGATATATCGCATTCCTCAATCAGTATTTTGTGGAAGCAGGTATATAAAAAAACTTCTATCTGTATTTTGTGGAAGCAGGTGTATAGAACCCCTTAATCAATATTTGATGGAAGCAGGTATATCGCACCCCATAATCTGTATTTTGTGGAAGCAGGTATATAAAAAACCTTATTCAGTATTTTGTGGAGGCAGGTATATTGTACCCCTCAATCAGTATTTTGTGGAAACAGTGATATAGAACCCCTTAATCAATATTTTGAGGAAGCAGGTATATCGCACCCCTCAATCAGTATTTTGTGGAAGCAGGTATATAAAAAACCCTCAATCTGTATTTTGTGGAAGCAGGTATATATAGCTTGCTGTGTGTGGGACTGTGTAGCCACAGACCAGTCATAACGCCCATGCTGCCCCTGTCCTTCGCCAAGAGTGACTAGATGGGCACATGAGCATCAAAGCTGAACCATGGATCAATGGAAGGAGGTGGTCTGGTCCGATGTATAATGTTTTCTTTCACATCATGTGGATGACTGGTGATTATGCGTCACTTACATAGGGAAGAGATCAGGGCATTGCTAGAGTCTCAAAAGATTTGGGCCCAAGTGTCAGAGCATTCGAGTTAAATTCTTGATCCAACCCTCAACCCCACTGCTAACACATACTGGAGAATACAGCACTGGATATTCTCTTTCCTCATCTTCTCCATTCGGCCAGACAGCCATGGCGATTTCTTTCAGCAACCTCTCGTTTTTTGCAGAGTTTACACACAGACATCTTAGAATCATCACTTTTCTATCATCCTTCTCCTCCTAGTGCCTCAATAGTGTATCCTGCTGCTGTTCTCAATACTGTGGCCACTGTGTATATATATACCAATACATTTTGTTATGCTGTGGCCTAAAAATTTTTTTTTAAATGATAACGTGAAAACAGAACAGAAATCTTTTGCTAGTTTAATGGAAAGGAAAAAGTAGAATATTGCATTGACATACTGTAAGGCTTCTTTCACACTTGCGGCAGAGTGATCCTGCAACTGCCTGCCGAATCCAGCAAAACGCACATTACCGGACATTTTTTCATGCAGCGGATCTGTCGTTCCGTCGCCGGAAAGTCAGGCCGGATCCGTCAAACCGTATGATAACGTAGATTGTTTTTGCCGGATCCATTGAAATAGCGGATCCGTCTATTCCGTTTTCTTCCGTTTTCAAACGGAAAGACGGATCCGGTATTCAAATTTTCAGAGATGAAAGAGATTAAATCAGTTATGCAAATAGTACAGTGGCTATAAAAGACAACCGAAGGTCACTTACCCCTCAGATGCTCCCTCGCAAGGTTGCCAAGATGATGCCGGACCATATTCATTTTGGATTTCAGGCTCTAATCCTGGTTTCACGCTGGAGAAGACGTCTTAGAGCCAGACGGCGTCGTCAGCGTCATTATTGGGTGCATCCAATAACCTCTGCAAGAATAAGAAGGGGAGATTTTGAAACTCTGTTTCCTGAATTGAGAGATTATCCAGAAAAGTCTTTTAATTACTTACGGATGACCGTAGAAAGTTTTGATGATCTCTTACAACGGGTGTCACCTCACATCTAAAGACAAGACACCACTTTCCGCCGCTGTGTTTCCCCAGCAGAACGCCTATTGCTGACCATAAGGTAAAGAAAATTTGTAATAATTATTATATATTGTTAACTTTATTTTCGTGTAATGTTTTTACGGTTGATAATTATGGTTTTAAGGTGACACCATAAATCTTTCAGAACCGAAATTTCCTAATTTGTTCGTGCATCATTGTACAAAGTGCAGAATTGCACCTGCCAATGAGGCTCTGCATTATTAATGTGACTTCAACATCTTGTCTGGTAAAGTTTTTACCCATATATTGGGCATTACTGATGTTGAAAGAACTTTGAACAATATTGTTCGCCATGGAGAGCCAGTTTATCATTCATTTTCAAAAAAATTTATTTGGCCGGAGACAATTTCAACAGAACAAATGAAGGCCATAAGGTCCCAAAGAATTGTGTCCGATTGATGTACCTTGTATTGTATTATTTTTAAAAGTTTTTTAATAGTATTTACCCTATAGGGCTGCACGATATGGGAATTTTGTGCGATTGCGATTAGGGCCCTAAAAATTGCGATAACGATATGCGATGACATATTGTAAGGGAATTGTGCTAGAGGTCTATTTGCTTGGATTTTCCCATATGAGCCGCTGACGCGGCTGGGTATGACATAGTTATGGGGGATCTGTGGATGACGCTGTTATGGGGGGGATCTGTGGAGGACGCTGTTATGGGGGGATCTGTGGAGGACGCTGTTATGTGGGGGATCTGTGGAGGAAGCTGTTATGTGGGGGATCTGTGGATGACGCTGTTATGTGGGGGATCTGTGGATGACACTGTTATGTGGGGGATCTGTGGATGACGCTGTTATGTGGGGGATCTGTGGATGACGCTGTTATGTGGGGGATCTGTGGATAACGCTGTTATGTGGGGGATCTGTGGATGACGCTGTTATGTGGGGGATCTGTGTTATGGGGGATCTGTGGAATCCGCGGTTATGTGGGGGATCTGTGGATGACGCTGTTATGTGGGGGATCTGTGGAGGACGCTGTTATGTGGGGGATCTGTGGATGACGCTGTTATGTGGGGGATCTGTGGATGGCGCGGTTATGTGGGGGATCTGTGGATGACGCTGTTATGTGGGGGATCTGTGGAGGATGCTGTTATGTGGGGGATCTGTGGATGACGCTGGTATGTGGGGGATCTGTGGATGACGCTGTTATGTGGGGGATCTGTGGAGGACGCTGTTATGTGGGGGATCTGTGGAGGACGCTGTTATGTGGGGATCTGTGGATGACGCTGTTATGTGGGGGATCTGTGGAGGACGCTGTTATGTGGGGGATCTGTGGAGGACGCTGTTATGTGGAGGATCTGTGGAGGACGCTGTTATGTGGGGGATCTGTGGAGGATGCTGTTATGGGGGATCTGTGGAGGACGCTGTTATGGGGGATCTGTGGAGGATGCTGTTATGGGGGATCTGTGGAGGACGCTGTTATGGGGGGGATGTGTTGAGGACGCTGTTATGGGGGGGATGTGTTGAGGACGCTGTTAAGTGGGGGATCTGTGGATGACGCTGTTATGTGGGGGATCTGTGGATGACGCTGTTATGTGGGGGATCTGTGGATGACGCTGTTATGTGGGGGATCTGTGGATGACGCTGTTATGTGGGGGTATCTGTGGAGGATGCTGTTATGGGGGAATCTGTGGAGGATGCTGTTATGGGGGAATCTGTGGAGGACGCTGTTATAGGGGAATCTGTGGAGGACGCTGTTATGGGGGAATCTGTGGAGGACGCTGTTATGGGGGATCTGTGGATGACGCTGTTATGGGGGATCTGTGGAGGACACTTATGGGGGACTTGTGGATGGCAGTGTTATAGGGGATGTGTGCTATGACACATAGGGCCATGAGGGGGGCCAGCATAAGACACACATATAGCATCTTATGCTGGTCCCCCTCATTGCCCTATGTGTCCTAAACTGCGCACATAACTGGCTTTGTGTGTGAAGTATTTTACTACTGTGTGAAACAAGCTCTCTCCTATTGATAACATGGCCAGCCTCTGTCGTCTGTACTCACTGTCACAGTACTATGAATGCACTGCAGCGAGCGGCAGCGAGGTGGCCGGCCGGCGCGTGACTGACGTCACTTAGTAACGCTCCTCCCACTTCAGGAAGCAGGAGCGTTACTAAGTGACGTCAGTCACGCGCCGGCCGGCCTGCTCGCTGCCGTTCGCTGCAGTGCATTCATCGTAATAGTGAGTACATGGTGAGGGTGGCTATTTTATCAATAGGAGTCAGAGAGAGCTTGTTTCACACAGTAGTAAAATACTTTACACAAAAAGACAGTTATGTGCGCGGGGCCCCTTCATATATAATTGCTGCATTTTCGGGTCGGCCAAATCGCCATATCGCATTTGGCGATTATCGCGATTCGATTATTTTTTTCCATATTTCGTGCAGCCCTAATATATATATATTTTTTTTTTTCTGGCAAGTGGTGAAGTGCAGATTTTATTTTTACCCCTTTCCAGACCTGTAATTCTGTCTCTGAGCTCTACATGCAGTTCTTTACTTCTCATGGCTTGGTTTTTGCTCTGATATGCATTGTCAGCTGTGAGACCTTAAATATAGACAGGTCTGTGTTTTTTCAAATCTTGTCCAATCAACTGAATTTACCACAGGTTTAGAAATCAAGAGAAATTGGAGGAACCCGGAGCTGAATTTCAAGTGTTATAGCAAAGGGTCTGAATACTTATGTCCATGCAAAGCTGCAAATTAACAAACTGTGAAAAAAATAAAGGGTCTGAAGACTTTCTGAATGAATTAAATATATATATATATATATATATATATATATATTTATATATATATATTTATAGTGACAAGCCTAGTGGAGAAGTTATAGATGGAGTCTACTTTTCTCCTACATATGTGGCTTCATCTATCTGAGGCAACCATGGAGTTAATTTCAAAGAGGCAGTGATACTTATCTGCATTGGTCAAAACCTGGTTATAGGGCTTGAATTGCTGATGTTGGGGCAGAGAAGGACAGGCTCTCAACTCCAATTAGGCCATTTATCATTTTGTGCTAGCTCATTAGGAGCCAACAGCTGGTATTTGAGCTTGTTCAGGCAGCTGAATCTCCTTAAGGCGTGATACACACAACCGTATGTATTTTGCGGTCTGCAAAAACGGATGTGTGCATTCCGTATTTTGTGGAACGGAACAGCTGGCCCCTAATAGAACAGTCCTATCCTTGTACGTAATGCGGACAATAATAGGACATGTTCTATTTTTTTGTGGAACAGACATACAGACATAGTGGAAATGGAATGCACACAGAGTAACTTTCGTTTTTTTTGCGGACCCATTGAAATGAATGGACACGGAAAGAAAATACGTTCGTGTGCATGAGGCCTGATGGAGATGTGAATGAGGCCCAAATAGTATCATACATTGTCTGCTTAGCACCAAAACTGCTCCCTAAGTTCTATAAAGTGTCCGATAATGACATAAAATCCACCCACTAATTTTCCTATACTGATCCTCATGTTGGCCCTATGATAGAAATGCCTATTCTTGTCTGCGATTGCGGACAAGAATTGGAGATGCTCTATCTTTTTTGCGGGGCCGCGGAACGGATCTACGGATGCGGACAGCACATTGTGTGCTGTCCGCATCTTTTGCGGCCCCATTGAAGTGAACTTTGGCTATGTCTGTGGGAGTAAATTGTGTTTAGTCACTGACATGAGGCATGTTATTTTAAATTACATATTTGGACATTGCATGTAGTTAGGACACATCTCTGTAGCCCTCAAACTGTTATCAGACGTCATACTGATAATGGCTTATCTTCTGCAGGATTCCATTATTCACAGATCACTGGAATATAGGATAATGAACTTTTCCAGCTAACAGCAGAACATGACATTAGCAAAATGTTTCTTGAGCTGCAATCAATCTTTCCAGTTGGAATTATTTTTTGGAATAACAACTGAGTCTTTAGCTAAGGTAATAAGGGAAGATAAAGACATAATGGTCTCTTTTATGGAGAATTAGAGGAGAAACTGATGTTATATGCTGACGATGTGGTACTTCTTTTTGAGGACGTGCGTAGTTAAATTAGTAGGTTGGTAGAAAGGATTGATGAGTTTTCTGGATTTTTAGTCATAGACGTGAACAAAAGCAAATCAAGTATACTTCCTTTGGAACCCTTGCCTTTGGGGGATATGTTTTTCCAGTGTCCCATAGGATTAAATACCTAGGCATATGCGTGAGTAAGTGTTAATTAAGTCCTGACAAGTTTCTAGTGCTGACACTTAGTTTTGCAACTTAGAGGGGCCAATTATCTACTCTTTTGTCTGCCCTTTAGTGACCCTCATCGTAGCATATTAAGTAGGCTGACTTGCATTCAAGGAATGAAAACTGCAGCGTCAACCTACCATGGTGCTAGTACAGTGCAAAAAGGGTGTAAAGCTGTGCTTTCATGCAACATATGCATTTCATGTTTTTGTGCTAAGGAGTTAAAAGGCCATATCCACTTCCACAACTAGATGGGGCTGTTGTCACCCTCTCTATATAGAGAGAGGGCGGTTAGAACAGAGCATTCAGTGTGGTGGAGAAAGAATCGGAGTCTAGACAATGAAGAGAGCAGCTGCTAAGTGTCAGAGCTGAGAGTAAAGTCAGCCCTAGATAAGGCCAGCCAGAGCGAGGCAAGAGAAAGACCAGAAAAAGCCCAACAGGCATTCTAATGTTGCAAGGTGGTGCATGAAGAAGCCCTGTGGAGATAAATTGCTTAATCAGAAGCTTCTAGACTTCACAGCAAACATTTTCCAGAAGTATAAAGGCTTCAGGCCCTGGACAAGCTTAAACAAGGCAGAATCTAGATATGCCCATAGAAACCTGTAGTAACGTTAAGTCTAAGTACGACAAAAGGCGCAGAGCTTAGTCTGACATAGGGGTCCACCCAGTGGTTGCATCGTAGGAGAAGTGTTGCATCCCTATTTCCGGATGCTTATATTAAAGTCAGCTAGAAAAGTGCAGCATGAGAAAAACTGATTTAACTAGAAGAGACATCTTGGCCTATAGACTACTACTATCTTGTGTGAGAACTGTCAGTCCATGCATGCTGAGAACTGTAACTGATGTACCTGAATATCAATCTTCAGAAAAGAACTGTTCTACTGTAACACTACCTTATCACTGCCCCATCAAAAGCAGCATAGCACCCTGCTTTGAACCTCACAATTCCTGACCATCAAGAGCACCCAAACCACCATAAGGCAGGAGAACCCCAAGACCAGGGTGTTCCCCAATGGAAAGAATGATGCACCCTTCCCATCACTGCACGGTTCAGGGGAGTGTCAGAGCAGTGTCAGACTGGGGTGCTTAGGACCCACCAGTAAAATTCATTCTGGGGGTCCACTACATAGACACATGCGGATATTACCTGTTCACACAGTGGAAGACAGCAGCAAGAAGGCGGGTGCCTAAGAAATGAGGGTACTGCCCGACCTGCCCTGGTCTCTAGAAGTCATCTCAGCCACCCAATGCCTCTATAATAAAAAACTTTTAGATAATCGACCCAGTTTTTTTTTTATATGGCTCGAATTTTAGAGGGATTCACCTGTACCCCTAGGAGCTAGTCTGAGCCCTCTCCTCTCATACTTCCTCTCTGAAATGTCCTCCGATATCCCATAATAACAGCTTGGACATGCTAGGCGTTGTATCCCTTTCCTCATATACTCCCTCTCTGAGTTGTCCTCTGATATCCCATAATAATGGCCTGGAAGTGCTGGGAGTTCTCTTCTCTTAGACATCATTCCTGTAATGTCTTCTGATATCACATAATCATTAACGACCTGGACATGCTGGGAGTTGCAGTCCTCTCCTCTTCTACTTCCTCCCTGAAATATCCTCTGTTACCCATTAATACCTGCTTGGAAATGCTGGGCATTGTAGTCCTCTCCTCTTGTACCTCCCTCCCTGTAATGTCCTCTGATATCACATTATATCAGCCTCAACATGCTGGGAGTTGTAGTTCTCTCCTCTTATACTACCTCCCTTCCTCTGTTATCCCATAATATTAGCCTGAATATGCTGGGAGCTGTACTTCTCTCCTCTTATACCTTATCCCTTCCTCTGATATCTCATAATTTCAGCCTGGACATTCTGGGAGCTGTAGTCCTTTCCTCGTATACCTCCTCCTTGTATTGTGCTCTGCTATCACATTATATAAGCCTGGACATGCTGGGAGTTGTAGTCCTCTCATCATAGACCTCCTCCCTGAAACGTTGTCTAATATCCCATAATGATGACCTGGGCATGCTGGGAGTTGTAGTCCTTTCCTCTGATATCTCCTCCCTGTAATGTCTCCTGACGCTGGTATATAGATTACGGTTACCATTACCGTTACTGTGTGTTGTATCGTCACCCACTGTCCCTGGTATGGTGTCCTCCTTTTGGGGGGTTATAAAAGCGGTCACCCTAACCTATTATATAATGTATGCACTACATGGAGGTTGCCAGCTTCCCCAGCAGATTATTGGTAATACCAATAGGCCAGTGGTTTACCAGGCAGGTGGTAGCCCTAGTGAGGATCTGGCCCCCCACCGATTAGCTATTTTCAACAGCACAAAATCAAAACAGTAGATGGAGCCGGAGGCAAAGTGCTCTATCCACTGTACGGTGGCCTTGAAACTGCCAGTATACTGCAGCTTGTAATGGGGTGGTGCTGCCCCTTTAAATTATTTCATCCATGCTTGGAGTGTACGAGCCGGTGTCCCTGATGAGTGCAGAGGAAGCCCACTGGTCATGTATGATGTGTGTCCTCTGTTACCTGTCTTCTTTTGTCTGATGTGTAAAGGGATTCAGCAGCAATCAGGGATGTAACTGACGACCATCAGATGTCTAGGCTCAGTCAAGGAGAGAAGACGGCAATAGGCAGTTGAGGGGAAGATGACAGCTGGGAGGAGGGAAGAGAGTGTCTAATGGCCTCCATAGCGTGTCCCTGACAAGACAGTCCTGATCCACATGCCGTGCCACATCTCGTTAGTGTGAGTTGTCAGAAACTGCAACCGAGTGACCTCAGGGTGAGATTTGTAACTACAGGGCGGTGTGCCTCAGTGAAAGATTGACACCATCAAGCTGTTTACTTGATAGACTGTTTATTTGCCCATAGTAATCGCCAAGCCAATAATAACAATGTAGCCATCAAGCTTTGTGCTCAACAGTGACTGTAACTGCTAAGCACTGCGCCTCCTGCTTGAGTAAAGTCTTGATGCAAATGTCTGTCTCATGGCTGCACCATCCTCAAGTGGGGTCCCAAGATAGAGTCAAAGGGCACATATAAAACTGACCGGACCATGCTGTTAGTCTGTTCATTTACATGGTGTGGTCTGGCAGGGGTTATATAAGAGCCACCGGTCTGGGTGCTCTGTGTCAGCACCTGGACTAATGGCTATCAGTTACAGAACATATCTGCTCCCCTGAAGCAGTAAACTCTACGATTGTTGGGGGACCATAAATATACGGCGGTTATCCAAACTGGAGTATATTGACACAGTACATTCAGAAAGGGGTTAATGGTCTCTGCAGTAAGGCACATTGACAGTCACTAAAGGGTTAACCCTGCGACAAACACGAGTCATAGACACCTGTGACATCACAAGCATGTGTGTCATAAGAGAAAAACCCTTGTAAAAAGCAGGCGAGCGGCCATATTTGGTGCCGTACTTGATGGCCTGAGGACCTTGAGCTTGACTACCCCCGCCCACTGCATCTTGACGAAATTTGGAGGTTCTAGCAGGAAGCCTATGGCCCAAAGGGAGGAATGGGACATCCGCCTAGACAACCAGATTAGCCCGGCTGCTGCCCCCCCCCCTACTATTTATGTGGCAGCCACATAGTGGCATTACCCTCTAAGCCCAAGGGAAGGGCAGCCCTCCAGCCATGGTTCCCTAGAGGTTTCCTCCACAGGGGGTTTTCCTCTCCTGAGTGCTGGAGGGTGACTCTCCGTGAGTCGAGGGTTTGCCATTTTTTTATATTTCAAATAAACAATTTGTCCATTTATCCCCCAATTAATGTGTTCTGTGTCTTTATTCTGTTTCTTTCATTTGTTTTTTGGGTTTCAGGAATGTATGCATGATTTTCTCAGGGAGGAGGTTAAAGAGGTATTCCCATCTGAGACATACAGTATCAGGCATATATCAATATTATGTGCCATAAATGGCCGATATGTGCAGGTCCCACCTCTGGGACCTACTCATATCTCCAGAACAGGGGTCCGAAGTAAACAGAGAGCACATTGAGCAGGCGCAGCGTCCTCTCCATTGATTGATATGGGAGTTCCAAAATGAGTGAGCACGCTCAGCTGGTTTTGGAAGTCCCATAGCAGCGAATGGAGAAAAAGCAGCAGAAGCTTGGAAACCTCTCCATTCACCTCTATGGGACTCCTGAAAATAGCCAAGCGGGCGCTCAGCTTTGTCCTGAAATTCCATAGTGGTGCATGAAGGGTGGCCGCACGTGTGATTTGTACACTTTGGGGGCCCCATCCTATGGATATTTTATAAATGTACCTCTTAAAATGAAATTCATTATGAAATAACCAAGTTAGCAGAGCGTTGCTAGGACTCTAAGGAGTGTTAGGAGTCCCAGCACCACTGCGCCGAATGAGAGGAGTCACTGGTGATGCCGAGGGTCAACGACTGTTCAGGTGAACGCTGTGGGGCGGATGGATTAATCTTCTACACCAGTTTTATGGTGTCAGAAAATGCAAATTTAGCTGCATGTCCCATTTTGTACCTAAATTGGAACACAGCCTGGCCTAAATATATAAATGCATTATATATAAATATAATATTAGGGGAATACTTACAACAAATAATAACATTGGTGCACTTCCCCCTTGAGGAATGGTCTTCATTGCCCCTAGCAACCAATCAAAGAGCAGCTTTCATTTTTCCAGAGCAGTTAGAGAAATAAAAGCTGACTTGTGATTGGTTGCTAGGACTGTCCTTGGTAATTAAGGCCTAAGATATACATTGGAACAGATTTTTTGCATTTCTGTATCATCACAGTACACCAATAACCCCACAAATTGCAGTTCCAGTGCCCTCGTTGTGCCCCTTTACCATAAGACTGAGCCCTCATTCATTTACTCAAGTGTCTGGGACTGCCCTCACTAACTGCCAACCATAGTTTGTGCCAACTAGGGATGAGCGAACTTGTGTTTCAAGTTTGGTGTACAAGGTTTGGATTCGGGTTATCTAAGAATTCCGTTATGGATTCCACTACCATGGACCATAAGTTATAGTGGAATCCATAATGGAATTCATAGATAACCCGAATGTTGTATGCTGAACTTGAAACACAAGTTTGCTGAACACTAGTGCCAACCACAACACCCCTACAGATGCTATAATTGTGGGCCCCTTGTGCTATCCACAGTGTCCCCATTAGGCTAGGTCTACACGACGACATTTGTCGCGCGACATTTTGTTGCACTAATGTCGCGCGACAATTTTTATAATGGCAGTCTATGGTGTCGCACTGCAACATGCAACATGCTGCGACTGCGACAGTCGCAGAAAATCCATTCGAGATGGATTTTTCTGCGACTGTCGCGTCGCAGTCGCAGCATGTCGCATGTTGCAGTGCGACACCATAGACTGCCATTATAAAAATTGTCGCGCGACATTAGTGCAACAAAATGTTGCGCGACAAATGTTACGCCCTATTTGTCGCACGACTTTTTGTCATGCAACAAATGTCGTCGTGTAGACCTAGCCTTAGAGGTAGTGAGCGAAAATGCCACATAAGTGCCAGTCAGTGCCCCCATAAGTTTCACTTGCTGTCTGGCAGCCATAGTTCCCCAAGATATCCCAGCAATATTGACCCCATAGGTGTTATCCACAGTGATGTCAGGGAAGATAGCCCCAGTGTCCCCATAACTGCCAGCCACTGTGCCCTCACAATGGCCAACCACTATATCCATATAATTGAAAGCCACTGTACCCCCAACTGTCTTCCACTGAGTCTCCACAAGTGAAATCCACACTGCCCCTACAACTCCCAGGAATAATTGTAACACAGGAGTTATCCACACTGATGCTAAGGTGACAACCATGGTGCCCCCACAAAAGCCATCCACAGTGCCCCTATAAGTGCTAGCCACAGTGCCCAACTAATAGAGCAACCACAATGCTACCATTAGAGACAGCCATTGACAGTGCCATATTAGTGCCAGTCAAAGCCCCAAAACATTTCATCCACTGACTCCATAAAGGCTTGCCATAGTTTTGTAGTTTCTCCCCAAGTGCCAGCCACCCTACCCTCCCTATAAAGGCTAGTCACAGTTCCCCCATAACAGATAAATGTCCTATAAAGCTCAGCCAAAGTCCTCTATACGTTTCCACTTTATCCATAGTTGTGCCATAATTGACAGCCACAGTGTCTCACAAGTGCCATAGGTTCCTCCAGAACAGTCTTTAACTTTAGGGTGACCATACGTCCTCTTTTTTCAGACATGTCCTCTTTATGGGACCTAAAACAATTATCCAGCTGGACTATAGAAAATGACCAAAAATGTCTGGGATTCTCAAGCCGAAAGGGGGAGGGGGTGCTGGAGGGTGGGCACTATAATCTGCTACAGTGCAAGAGCTGAAGGACCTGTCATAACCTCACCTTCATGGGATATGTGCAGGAGAAGTCGGAGCTCATCAGTGGAGGGGAAAGAGGGAAGGACCTGTAATGACGTCACCTTCATAAGATCAAAGCAAGCGGGGATGGAGTTCAGCAGTGGAGAAGTGATAAGCCTGAGAAACCTTGATAGTTGTAGTCCTCTTCTCTTATCCTCCCTCTCTGAATTGTCCTTTGATATAACAGAATGGACATGCTGGGAGTGGTAGTACTCTCCAGTAAAATTAATTCTGGGGTCCCACTACACAGATACATGCAAATATTATCAGGACACTAAAAGGTGATTAATTATAGGGGTCCTGGCTGCGACTTCAAGAAGGCAGGTCTCTTGGAAAGGAGGATACTGTCTGGCCTGCCCTGGTGTCTAGAAGTCATCTCAGCCACCCAAAGCATCTATAATAATAAACTGTGAAATAATCTACCCTTTATATGGACATTTAGGCTGGTTGAGATGCAGTACGCTGCCTATCTATATGTAGTGCAGTCACTCTACTGTGACATGTGGCAGGTGTACAGGAGGTGGGGGACTAGGGGGATTCACCTATACCCCTGTGGGCCAATCCGAGCCTGTGTCAGAGTGAATACTAACTACAACCACCATTCTTGCTACTATCACTCCTAGCCTCTCCTCTGTGGCTCGCTGCACAACCCAAAACTTTTACTTGGAGGTTTGGAATAAATGTTATATTTCGATTTATTCTTAACAGAAGTCTGTTCATTAAAAGCATTTATTCCTTGACTGGTCTTATGGTGCAGCTCACATCGGGGGTTTCTCAGTCAATTTTTTTAAACCATTAAACCATGATCTTTTGTGCTTTTAAAACAAAGAACAAATGGAACGAACAAAGAAATTCATAATGCTTATAACTGCAAGCCACAAAGATTTTTTATACTGAATTCTAGAGGTGGGTGGCAAAAATACAGTTTAATGCTTGGTATTTGAAGTACGGATAAGTGTATCTTTCATAAGATTATCAAATCTCCAGCTGTTCCTTTTTCCGCCTCCATGCAATAATTCTAATGTAATAAGCCATGCGCATTGCTTACAGTTTATAATAAGGAGAATGCGCCAACATGGGACACAAATGTGTGAAATAAGATGTGCAGCACGGGGTACAATAAGAAATCATATTGCACTGTATTGCGGGAAAATGTTATAGTAAGTCCTGTGCATACAACATAAATGCCGAATAAGGGCAGTACCCACCTCTGGGACCCATATTGTATCTCAAGGATGGGCAGGGGTGTACATAGAAATCACTGGGCCCCATAGCATGAATCTAAATTGGGCCCCCATTCCCCTTCTATAGCCCCTCCCACTACCCATTCCAGGCCTCTCCCTTTGTTACATGTACTATGCTTGCTGCTGCGTTATATAATGTATGCCATCAGGGCTGGATTGGGATTACAAAACAGCCCTGGTACACAAAGGTATAAGGTATAATAGATGCAGTGTGTACAGATGTATAGTATATGCAGCGACCGAGTCCGCAGGGGCAATGCTTGATGCTACGGTGGGCCAATGGGGGTAGTAGTTAATTTACTCACAGTTAGCAGAGCCTCCCTGGGCCTCCCTGATGGGGAAGACAGCACTAAACCCTCGGGGGCACTCTCTAGTACAGGGATCGCCAGCAGATGGAAGTTGAGGTGCCCTTGATGGTAATGGGTATGCTTAAGGTGCTTTAGTGGCTGGGCCCCTGTGTTCGTGACACCAGCACCGAAAGGTGCAAATAAAGTTGATAGAAAGGATGAAGAGTCAATTGTAGTAAACAACAGAACTTTTACTAAATCACTTGTCTTCAGGTAGTCAGTACAGTTCATGTATATGGCAAAGCAATAAATCCAAGTTCAGCTGTTTTCCTTATAACAGGCTTGGCAATTTTAAGTTGAGGAGTTTTCGTTCTTTCTACATTTTTCGATTCTATGTCCACACTCTAGCACTCAGGTACTGAATATAATAAACTTCTTACTTTATGTTGAGCAATCCAATAAGGGCGTTCTCCCTCGTGGCAGCCAAACTCTCTGCTACTTTATTTATGCAGGATCCTCTCTGGAAAGGTTCAGGTCCACTATGTCCATAGAGGCATGTGGTAAAGGACATATCTGTGCACTAGGCACCTTTAAGTTCCTCCCGGTCACTGGTGCTTGTGAAGTCCATTGGCTAATTTAGCTCTAATCTCCACTAGACTTTCTCTATATTCAGACGTAGACTCACTGGGCTGTGCTGTGCTGCTGCAATACTGTTCTAAATACTCCCTTGGCTTGATCAGAGCCAAGAGGTTGAAATAGCAGCTACATTGTGGAACTTGCCTGTTCTGCTCCTCCATTAACTTGCCTTTCTTATGGTAAAGGCTCAATCCCATGAACGGGAAGGACCTTCTGACGTCAAGGAGGCACGTGACATACTGAAATCACGTGACCGCAAAGCGGACGCATCCTCATTCAGAGTGATGGTGTCTGAAGTAAGAGCAGAACCAGTACCTGTCTTTACCACAGGTATTTACACTGGATGCTCTTGACTGCTGGCGGCGGTGGGAGAGGGAAGAACTTGGCGGAGGGAGCCCGTCTTTATCGCATATATTTACACACAAGTATTTACACTGGGGGAAATAAATTTTAATGAACGTGAGCTTGTCCACATTGGATATGGACAGGCGGCTGCGCTTGTCTGTGATCACACCCCCTGCCGTGCTAAACACATGTTCTGACAATACACTGGCCGCAGGGCAAACCAGCACCTCCAAGGCGTAAAGGGCAAGTTCAGGCCATGTGCCCAATTTGGAGACCCAGAAGTTGAAGGGGGCAGACCCGTCATTTAGTACGTGTAGGCGTGTGCACACATACTGTTCCACCATGTTGCTGAACTGCTGCCTCCTGCTCAGACGTTCCATATCAGCTGGTGGTGCTGGTTGTTGTGGCGTGCTGACAAAGCTTTTCCACATTTTGGCCATGCTAACCCTCCCTTTTGAGGTGCTGGTGGTGCCTCAGCTGCGTTGGCGACTTCTTCCTCCTCCTCTGCCTTCGCCTTGTGCTTCCACTGATCCCCGGTGTCAGGTAAGAATGCCATCAGCAACGCGTCTACCAGCGTGTGCTTGTACTCACGCATCTTCCGATCACGCTCCAGTGACAGAATTAAGGACGGCACGTTGTCCTTGTAGTGGGGCTCCAGCAGGGTGGCCACCTAGTAATCAGCACTGGTTAGAATGTGAGCAACTCGGCGGTCGTTGTGCAGGCACTGCAGCATGTAGTCGCTCATGTGTGCCAGGCTGCCCAGAGGCAACGACAAGCTGTCCTATGTGGGAGGTGATATGTGTCCTCTATATCCCCCCAGCCACGCTCCAGTGATGCCCATGAGCTGCTTTGGGTGCCAGCCTGCTGTGAACACAGTTCCTTTTCCTCATCCTTCAGAACTGTGTCCTGGCTGGACAGTTGTGTACCTGGTCTCTGTTGGTGCAGGAACCCACCCTACAAGACACTTGTGAATGACTGGCCTGATAACCGTGGAAATGATCCCTCTTCCTCCTGTGCCCCATCCTCTTTCATTATCGCCCAAAGCGTTTTTTCATGGAGGCATAGAAGTTAGATAGTAACGCTGAGGATGGCATCATCGGCACTGGCTATGTTGGTGGAGTACTCGAAACAGCGCAACACGGCAAACACGTCCCGCATGGAGGTCCACTTGTTGGTGAAGTGGTGCTGTTCCGCAGAGCGACTCAGAGCTTAAACTCCACTATCGCCTGCTGCTGCTCGCACAGTCTCTCCAGCATGTGCAAGGTGGAGTTCCACCTTTTGGGCACGTCGCATATGAGGTGGTGAGCAGGAAGGCTGAAGTTACGCTGCAGTGCAGATAGGCGAGCAGCAGCAGGGTGAGAACACCAAAAGTGCGCACAGACGGCCCGCACTTTCTGCAGCAGCTCTGACATATCGGGGTAATTTTTCAGGAACCTCTGTACCACCAAATTCAGCACATGCACCAGGCAAGGGATGTGTGTCAAGCCGGCTATGCCCAGAGCTGCTACAAGATTGAGGCTCAGTGGCACCAACCACTCATCGGTCTGTTGTTCCATGCCCGTCCATAGCTCCTGCGTAGTGTGGTTTTTTTCCCCTAAACAGATAAGTTTCAAAACAGCCTGCTGTCGTTTTTCCCTGGCTGTGCTGAAGTTGGTGGTGAAGATGTTACGCTGACCGGATGAGGAGGCGATAGATGAGGAAGTGGAGTAGGAGGAGGAGGCAACAGGAGGCAAAGAAAAATGTCCTGCAATCCTTGGTGGCGGAAGGACATGCGCCAAACTGCTATCCGCCTCAGGCCCAGCCGCCACTGCATTTACCTAGTGTTCATTTAGAGTGATATAACGTCCCTGCCCGTGCTTACTGGTCCACGTATAGGTGGTTATGTGGACCTTGCCATAGATGGCGTTGCGCAGTGCACACCTAATTTTGTCAGCCACCTGGTTGTGCTGAGCAAGGATGGCTCGCCTGGAAAAGTAGTGGCGGCTGGGAACCATGTACTCTGGGACAGCCACCGCCATAAGGTTTTTAAAAGTCTCAGTCTCCACCAGACGGAATGACAGCATTTCAAAAGCCAGGAATTTTGAAATGCTGGCATTCAGGGCCAGGGATTGCGGGTGGGTAGGGGGGTACTTCCTCTTTCTCTCCAGTGTTTGGGAGATGGACAGCTGAACGCTTCCATGGGATATTGTGGGATGCTTGGTGACGGTCAGAGAAATGGTGGCGTTGCTACCACATCCTCTGTTTGCGGGTTGGCAGGTGCCACTGTCACTCCAGAGGGGGAGGAAGAGGCCGAGACAGAAGAGGGAGCAGGAGGAGCCTGAGATCTTTTATGGATTTTGAGGTGTTTACTCTACTGCAGCTCGTGCTTTGCATTTAGATGCCTGGTCATGCAGGCGGTGCTCAGGTTTAGAACATTTATGCCTCGCTTCAGGCTCTGATTGCACAGCATACAAACCACTCGCGTCTTGTCGTCAGCACATTGTCTGAAGAACTGTCACGCCAGGGAACTCCTTGGAGCTGGCTTTGGTGTGCTCAGTCCCTGGGTGTGGTGGGCAGTAGCAGGCGTACTGACTAGGGGACGGCCACTCTGCTTTTACACCCTGCTCCCTCTTTTGCTGTGCGGCTGGCACTGTGTGACCACCACCTCTTACTCCGAATCATCCTCCCCATCATCTTCCACCCACTCTTCACCCCTGACCTCCTTGCTGGTGTGCACACTGCAGAAAGCCGCAGCAGTTGGCACCTGTGTTTCGTCATCATCAGAGATGTGCTGCGGTAGTCCTCCCATGTCCTTCATCCTGAAACATAAGTAGTTGCGGCTGGGCATCGGTGCACTCAATCTCTTCTACTTCTGGGGCAGGGCTATGTGCAACCCTTCCAGCTCATATAGAGTCTGGGTCACATGATGCAACGGCCAATAACAGCCATGTTATTAGTAGGCATGGCTGTGATGGCTTCTAAGTGCGCAAAGCTCAAAAGCTTGTTGATTGGCTGCCCTGCAGCCTTTCAACAAGCTTTATTAAATGCCAAAACACCGAACTCGAACCCGAATTTTTCACGCAAAGTTCGGGTTCGGGTCTGGGTACCAGAAATCGTAAAGTTCGGTGTGGACCCGAACTTTACAGTTCGGGTTCGCTCAACACTAGTTAGAAGAAACAAAGGCCGAGTTCATAAAGTGTATTATCGGTGCATATACGTGCTGCTCATGTGTCAGAGGATTTTTTAGAAGATGGAGAACCGCACTCTATTCAGTAGGTTCTGGTGCCAACCAAGGGGTGCAAGCAGCCAGTATACATGTAGTAAAGTTGAGGCACACAGTTTTCAGTGCTGCAATTTCAAAAGGATTTATTCATTCAAATCATACAGTAGTTTCATCCATTTGCCCAATATTTGTATTAGTGAGTATGAACAGTATTCTTAGACCTTCATCTGCGGTCACATTCTTTAACTGTTCTGGCCCCACAAGCCTCCATAGCCGCCAGAACAGATAAAGAATGTGACCGCAGATGAAGGTCTAATGTGACCGAAACGTCCGGTCTAAGAATACTGTTCATACTCACTAATACAAATATTGTGCAAATGGATGAAACTACTGTATGATTTAAATGAATAAATCATTTTTAAATTGCAATACTGAAAACTGTGTGCCTCAACTTTACTACATGTGTCAGAGGAAACAACAGTAAAACAATAAAAAAAAAAAAAAAGGTACTTCTGGAGTCCGGGATATAGTCACTTCTAGGTAAGGGCCATTTCACACTTGCGTTGGCCGGATCCGGCATAGAGTTCCGTCGTCGGGGCTCTATGCCGGAACAATCCTGATCAGGATTATCCTAATGCATTCTGAATGGAGAGAAATCCGTTCAAGATGTCTTCCGTTCCGGAACGGAACGTTTTTTGGCCGGAGAAAATACCGCAGCATGCAGTACTTTTTGCTCCGGCCAAAAATCCTGAACACTTGTCGCAAAGCCGGATCCGGAATGAATGCCCATTGAAAGGCATTGATCCGGATCCGGCCTTAAGCTAAACGTCGTTTCGCCGCATTGCCGGAACGACGTTTAGCTTTTTCTCAATGGTTACCATGGCTGCCGGGACGCTAAAGTCCTGGCAGCCATGGTAAAGTGTAGCGGGGAGCGGGGGAGCAGCATACTTACCGTCCGTGCGGCTCCCGGGGCGCTCCAGAGTGACGTCAGGGCGCCCCAGGCGCATGGATGACGTGATCGCATGTACCCATGCGCCTGGGGCGCTCTGACGTCACTCTGGAGCGCCCCGGGAGCCGCACGGACTGTAAGTATGCCGCTCCCCCGCTCCCTGCTCCTACTATGGCAACCAGGACTTTAATAGCGTCCTGGCTGCCATAGTAACACTGAAAGCATTTTGAAGACGGATCCGTCTTCAAATGCTTTCAGTTCACTTGCGTTTTTCCGGATCCGGCGTGTACCTCCGGCAAGTGGAGTACACGCCGGATCCGGACAACGCAAGTGTGAAAGGGCCCTAAGCTATTTATATCCCATCACTCAGACGGACCTCTCCTACATGACACCTTCTCAGTATATAATAGATAGAAAAGGTCCTGCTGGAGTCTGGGAAATAGTCATTTCTAAATGAGTCGGCTAAATCCCATCAATCAGAGGAACCTCTCCTACATGACTCCTTCTCAGTATATAATAGACGGAGAAGGTCATTCTGGAGTCCGAGAAAAAGTCATTTCTATATGAGCTGGCTAAATCCCATCACTCAGAGGGACCTCTCCTACATGACTCCTTCGCAGTATGTAATAGATAGAAAAGGTCCTTCTGGAGTCCAGGAAATAGTCATTTCTATATGATCTGGCTAAATCCCATCACTCAGAGGGACCTCTCCTAGCTGACTCCTTCTCAGTATTTAATATATAGAAAAGGTCCTTCTGGAGTCCAGAAAATAGTCATTTGTACATGAGCTGGCTAAATCCCATCACTCAGAGGGACCTCTCCTACATGACTTCTTCTCAGTATATAATAGATGGGGAAGGTCCTTCTGGAGTCCGGGAAATAGTCATTTCTATATGAGCTGGCTAAATCCCATCACTCAGAGGGACCTCTCCTACATGACTCCTTCTCAGTATATAATAGATGAAGAAGGTCCTTCTGGAGTCAAGGAAATAGAAAATAACTATAAAGACTTTATTTTCCACCGTTCACCTGTGTTACTTTAGTCAATGCTGCAAAGTGAAACAAATACAAATAATAATGTTACTGAAGCTTTACCAGAATGGTTCTTGTGGATAGAATGGGATTTGGCTAATTCACTGTAAAGCTAAATACTATGAAAGATCAGGTCCAGGACAATAGGAGAATAAATGGTTCCTGCAGGTTATAGGAAATAGACGGCTGCTATAGAGCTGGCTATTTTTCATTATTAGTGAGGACCAGGTCCTTCTGAGTCATGGGGAAAAAGCCAATTCACTGTGACATGGCTAAATACTGTATTTATGCATGACCTCACCACTAGGGGGCAAAAAGGTCCTTACCAGTTATGGGAAATAGACAGCTGCTGCAGAGCCAGCTATTTCCCATGACTGGGGAGGACCAGGTCCCTCTGAGTCATGGGATTTAGTCACAACCCTGTTCTTATCTCTCCACTGATTTACTTCCTTTCTAACCAACTTTATTAGCTAACCCCAGACTATATATATATGAGTGGTGCCAGCACCACTTAGGGGCGAATAGATGTAATGACACTCCTAACAGCCTGATAATAGGAATTACAGCTGGATACCACAATACATTAAATATAACAGTTCAAAAGTTTAAAGTGTCCGCGTATAACACACAGTGGGACACTGCATATATACAGCAGTGTACTGCTATGTGAGGTCGAGGTATAATATATGCAGTGTGTACAGGTATATAGTATATATAGCAATGTACTGATATGTGAGGTAGGGGTTATAATATATGCAGTGTGTACAGATATATAGTATAAATAGTACTGTAATTTGTGAGGTACGAGGTATAATAGATGCAATGTGTACAGGTATATAGTAAATACAGCAGTGTATTGACATGAGGTATGAGGTATAAATTATAGCTCGTACCTCACATATCAGTCCACTGCTGTATATACTATATATCTGTTCACACTTCATCTATTATACCTCTTATACCTCGTAGCTAACATATCATTACACTACTGTATATACTGTCTATCTGTACACACTGCATCTATTATGCCTTGTACCTCACATATCAGTACACTGCTATATGTACTATATATCTGTACATATTGTATCTATAATAATGTGTAATATATGCAGTGTGTGTATATATATCTTGTGACACAGTGAGAGGTTTCATCTGGGAAAACAGGTGTTTTCCTTCCAGCATGTGCTGCTCGGCTGAGGTCAAATACCGGACCGGATTTTAAATGCCGGTTCGGGTTTTGGCAGCACCTGGCTGTCCTTAAATAGGCAGCTGGGCTCAGAAGCCATGTCTCTGTGTTGGGATCTGGGAGAATTGTGTCTGGATGAAGGCTTGCTACCTGTTTGGCGTTAAAACAGGTTGGTGCTGCTATCAGCATGGTGTGAATTACCAACACAGCAAGGTGACTTTTTGTATGAAGATGACTGCTTGTTTTGTCACCTGCCTAAAATGTGAATAAAACACTGAACTGTTTGATCCAAAGAATTTGTTGTTGCCTTTATACTGCCTCCGCTAATCCTGTCTACCAGAGCGAGTCCCCACAATATATAATATATATATATAATATATATATGTAGTTAAGGCTGCCGTGCAGCCTGTATTTGTGGGAGGGGAATAGGCCCCGCCCCCTGGCTACTTAGGCGGAGGAGTGCAGAGGGACGGGACGTGCAGCCAGGTACCTGTTACTTCCGGTCACGTCTGGTTCTGCACGTCCCGCTCCTTTAAGCTCGGTCTGGTGGCTATGTTCTGGTCGGTATCTGACGTCTCTCACCATTCCAGGATTCCTTACTTACAAGTAGGTGGCATGTCCGGAGTCCCATACGGGTTTGGTATGTGTCACGGGGGTTTGGCTGCAGGCACGGTCACACGTCTTCCATGTCATGCCGCCGCACCAGTGGCACGTGGTTCCCCTTGGCACATCCAGGTTGTCACACCCGTTTTCTGTTGCTCGTTGCTTGAAACGTTCAGACGCTGTTCTAGGGGCCACCCCAGGTCTCAGGTCTCCCCCTGGAACGTCCAGGTTGTCACTTTGTGTGTGATACGTCGGCTTGAAGCGTTCAAGCTATGTTGCATTTGTCTATTAGTGGCAGGTGGTCCTGCTCGGAACCCTAGGTTGTCACTTGTTCATTGTAAGTCGCATGTTTATTGTGGTACGTCTGCTTGAAGCGTTCAGGCATCCTTGCGTCCACCACTCCGGTGGCATGTGGTCCGGCCTGGAACCCCAGGTTGTCGCTCTGTTTATTGTGGTACGTCTGCCTGAAGCGTTCGGGCAATGGTACGTCCTCCGCTCCGTGTCATGCCTGAACCTCCAGGGTGTCTCTTCGTTCATTGTGGGTCGCCTGTTTATTGTGGTGCGTCTGCTTGAAACGTTCAGGCATCGTTGCGTCCGCCACGCCGGTGGCATGTGGTCCTGCCTGGGACCCCAGGTTGTCACCTTGTTAATCGTGGTCGTCTGCTTGAAGCGTTCAGGCATTGTTGCGTCCGCCACTCCGGTGGCATGTGGTCCTGCCTGGAGCCCCAGGCTGGTTACTTGGTTATCGTGGTACGTCTGCTGGAGGCATTCGGGCAGTAATACGTCCTCCACTCCGTGTCCTGCCTGGAGCTCCAGGGTGTCTGTCATCTTATGTGGTACGTTCGCTTGAAGCGTTCAAGTGTTATTGTGGTGGTCACTCAGGGACAGCGGGTCCCGCCTGGAACGTCCAGGGTCCATACTCGTCTCCTGTTACATGTCTGCTTGAAACGTTCAGGCGAAGTATGTCTGCCACGCCGGTGGCTCGTGGTCCTGCCTGGAACGTCTAGGTGGTCTTATTTGTCTCCTGTGGCACGTGTGCTTGTAAACGTCGGTCAAATGTACATCCGCTACCCCGGTGGCACGTGGTCATGCCTGGTACGTCCAGGTTGTCTGCCTCGTCTCTTGTTGCACGTCTGTCTGAAGCGTTCAGACAATGTCGCGTCAGCCACCTCGGTGGCATGGTGTCCTGTCTAGCACATCCACAGGGTCTCTTTCACCAGGGTGGGCACGCATCCTCCCTTAGCGGCCTGCATAACTCAGCAGCATGCCGGGGGGGGGTATCATCCTGGTTGGTGGCACTTCAGTCCTCAGCTTTGGCCTAAAACGTTTAGGCCATGTTGTTGTTTTTTGTTTGTTCCCTCAGGGGTAGACGGCACAGCCTGTCGCAACCAGGTTGGTAATACTCCGGTGCATTTAGTTTTCATATTTGTTTTATTTTTACGGCAGCACGTTGGGGTCTCAGTGCCTTCGGCTTCCGTTAAAAAGGCCTCCACCTCGGTCAGTGGTACGAGCCTCCAGTACGGTATCGGTACCCCCTTTTTCATCAAATTCTATAACCAGGTGAGTAGCAATTCTGGTCCGTCAGGCCGGCCTTAGTCCGGGGGCGGTCTTACTGGTAGGGGTATAAAAAGGGGGGGACCACCGGGATGTTCTAGGCACGCCTGGTGTTCACACGAGTAACAAGGGTTTTGTCCTCAGGTGATATCCAGGGCTTAATCACAACACGGTCAACATGTCCCAGGCTTCAGACATCGATGACGCCTCGTCCATCTCCGGGTCCGTGGTTTCCGGTCTGGCAGGTCATGGATCCCTAAGGAGCTGGACCATTCCGAAGCTCGTGGCAGAATTAAATAGAAGGGGCATCAGTCACCCGGCTTCGGCCAGGAAAGCCGAACTTTATAGGCTACTGGTGTCTAGCCCGGTTCCACCCAGTGAGCACCTGGCAGTGCCTACCATACAGTCATCACTGGCTCAGTTAAATGCCACGATGGGGAGTCTGGCGGCCTCAGTGGCAGACATCCAGCACAGGGTCATGGAGCTGGAGTCCAGGGCCGCCTCCACTTCACAGGCGGTGGCACCCGTGACTGCGGTATCATGGCCAGTGGCGGGTTCCTCAGGTATGTCCTCTACCCCGCCGGCCATTGTCCCAGCTCACTTTGTGTCCGAGAACATTAGGAAAGACATACTGGCAGGCAAAGAGGTGAACCTGGCATCTATCCTCATAGCATCGCACGATGCCAACGAGCACAGAACAATTGATTGCGGGGAAGTGTCTGTGGTTATGAGGTCCAAAGATGCCCGGTTGAACCGCAAGTTATCTATACCAGAATTTGTTCTTGCATTCAGCTTGTTCCGAGACGTCATCTGCTCGGCGCAGCCGGGTAGGAGGGAGGAGCTGGACGCTTATTTATATCAGGTCACTGATTTGGGTCACAAGTATGGGGGCTCGGCGTTTTATGACTACCACCGGTCCTTCGCGGCTAAAGCCGCAGCCTCCCTAGCACAGTTCCAGTTTATGACCAATTGGGCTGTGCTGGATATGGAGCTCTTCTGCAGGCATTTTGCTGGTCTCCGAGCCCCCACTTGTGGCGCATGTCAGTCAATTTTTCATGAGACAGAATGGTGCCCCAACGAGGCATCTGCACGTCCGGACAGAGCCCTGCCAGGAACATCGGGTGTTCCCAGGGGCCCGGCCCTCATGGACAAATTTGGCAGGCCTATTGTATATCTGGGCAAGAGCCAGATATGCAATAATTTCAACTTCGGTCACTGCATGTTCAGTGGGTGCAGGGCCCTGCACGTATGCACGGTCTGCTTTCGGGCACATCCCAGGTCTACCTGTCCCAAGAAAGCTGCCAAGCAGGCATGACTGACCGACGTCAATGTGGAGCTCCTGGAGGCGCTCCTGGAAGGTCATGACGACCGGCAGTTCGTGCGTCATTTGATCTCTGGCCTGTCTCTAGGGTTCCACACGGGACTGGTGGCCCTGCCACATTCAAATTGGGAATGTGAGAACCTTCTCTCTGCCAGACAAGATCCTGAGGCGGTGCAAGCGGCATTATCCTTGGAGTTGGATAAAGGGTTCATCATCGGCCCATTCGACTCGATCCCCTTTGAAGTATGGAGGGTCAACCCGATTGGAGTGGTGGCTAAGAAAGGCTCAAATAAAAAGAGGCTGATCTACGATCTCTCGGCTCCTCATTCCTCGCATATCCCTAGTATCAACTCTCTCATACCATCAGAAGAGTTCAGCATGACATACTCCTCTATCGATGAGGCCATTCGGTTCATCCTCAAAGCCGGCAGGGGGGCCTGGTTGTCCAAAACTGATATTGCTGATGCCTTCAAGTTGCTCCCGATCCTCCCACAACTGTGGCAATATTATGGCATCAAATGGGCAGGCAAATACTACTTTGCCAATCGTCTTACGTTTGGCTCAAAAAGCAGCCCTTGGCTGTTTGACCGGCTGGCCCAGGCCCTGCACTGGATCCTGGTGGAACATGGCCAGGCTCCTATGTGTATCCACTACCTGGATGATTTCCTGCTGGTGGAACACCCCTCCTGTCAGCCCTCCGGGTTATCCTCCCTGCTGGAGTTGTTTTCGGCGCTGCAGGTTCCGGTCGCCGCGGGGAAGACTGTCGGTCCTTCCTCAACAATCACCTTCCTGGGGGTCATTCTGGATTCAGTGAAGTTGGAAGCAAGGCTCCCTGAGGAGAAATTACAACAGATCCGGTTGGCCATCCAGGAGGCGGCAAGATCCTGCTTCCTGACCAAATCAAGTCTCCAATCATTGCTGGGCCGGCTGAACTTTGCCATGAGGGTCATGCCCCAGGGGCGCACCTTTGTGTCCCGGCTCTTGCTGCTTCTACCATCAGCCCCGGAACAGGACAGTGTCGTCCGGTTGGACCACAAGCCATGGCAGACCTGTCCATGTGGAGCACGTTCATGTCCTCATGGAACGGCATCAGGTTATTTATTCCCCCCCGGGACCCGTCCTCGCCCACGGTTTATTCTGACGCGGCTGCATCCAAGGGCTTTGCGGCCATATTCGGTAATCACTGGCTAGCCGGGGCCTGGCCGTCCCAGATTATGCTGGACGGGCATGCCCTTCGGTCTTCTCCCTTGTTGGAGATGTATCCAGTAGTGGCAGCAGCTCATGTATGGGGTCACGTTTGGGCAAATTCGAGGGTTCTATTCATTACCGATAGTCAGGACTTGGTCGACATCGTCCGCAATGGCAGAGCCAAATCCCCAAAGATCATGTCCCTTATGCGTAGGCTGGTGTGGTTGTCCATGGTACACAACTTTTGCTTCGAGTGCTCGCACATTCAGGGTTCCGAGAATACGGCTGCTGATGCGCTATCCAGGTTTAACATCGATATCTTCTTTCAGAACATGCCACTCGCGGATGGAACAGGGGCGGACGTTCCGGCATACAGCGACCTGGTGTGGGACTGACATCACTGATCAGCAAAGCGAAGGATCTGTTGCACCGGAGCTTGTCTGACAATACAATCAGGAACTACCGTACGGGCTGGAATCTGTTTAGGAAATTTGCCGACAGTCACCCACAGGGCGATGTGGATGACGTATCATTCATCATGGCCTTCATCGCACATTGCCATACCAACCTCGGACTCGCTCACAATACCATCCGTCTGTATCTAGCGGGAGTGCAACATCAGTTTACATTGGACAATCCGGCCCGGATTTCATTCTTTTACATCACAAGCCATCAAGGCCACGCTCCGAGGCATTGAGAAAGCTGGGGCAAGCAGGCCGGTGGTCCGACAACCCATGTCTGGATCCTTATTTAGGCAATTGTCCCTGGCTCTGGATGGTGATCCTTTTGGGCCATTAATTAGCACTATCATCAAGGCCGCCCTTTATCTAGGGTTTTACGGGTTCCTTCGTCCAGGGGAATTCACCACCTCTGTCCGCAATGGCCGTCATCTCCAGAGGCAGCACTTGTCCTGGCACCACGATCTGTTTGTGCTGAGCATTCCATCTACCAAGACCTCCCAGACAGGGCCTCCAACCCTGGTGTCTTTCTACCCCTCGCACAACGCCTGGTGCCCGGTCAAAGTGCTGCATCAGTTATCTGTGGCCCTGCAGGCGGCGGCAGCGGACAGCCCCCTACTTCCCTTTAATGGAGGGCCGTTGTCCACACCTCAATTCATGTCACATGTGCGTTCTTTAGTGGCCGGTTTAGGTCACGACCCAAAGGGCATCTCGGGGCATTCTTTTCGTATTGGGGCAGCCTCGGCGGCATCCAGGCACCAGATACCCCCTCATGTCATAAGGTGCATGGGGCGCTGGAGGTCATCATGTTTCGCCAGGTACGTCCCGAACCCCCAATCCGAAATCCGTAATGCTTTCTGTTCTCTTGCCTTGTAATGATATAATAAATTATCCATGGTTCGATTGTGTCTCCTTTTTGGCCCCTTTTAGGCTTATCCTCGTTACAGGCTTCCGGCATTCACCAGCCAGAGGTTGGCACTAGCTTCTGCATCCAGGGACCGTCGCCCTGACCACAAATATATATATATATATATATATATAGTATAGAAGAATGGCGGCACTGACAAAAAATAGTTAGAAAGATTGGGTGCACGTTTACTGGGGAATGAGCTGCTTACCCCTTGGTATATAAATAGAAAAACGAACAGCACTACTGGAATCCACAGAAAAGGTTTTGGCTCTGAACTAGAGCCTTTCTCAAGCTTGAGAAAGGCTCTAGCTCAGAGCCGAAATGTTGCATCACATGGGTGAATAAAGAAAAACCTTTTCTGTGAATCCCAGGAGTGCTGTTCATTTTTCTTTCTCTCTCTCTCTCTCTCTATATACATATATACAGTGGCGGAAATAATTATTTGACCCCTCACTGATTTTGTAAGTTTGTCCAATGACAAAGAAATGAAAAGTCTCAGAACAGTATCATTTCAATGGTAGGTTTATTGTAACAGTGGCAGATAGCACATCAAAAGGAAAATCGAAAAAATAACTTTAAATAAAAGATAGCAACTGATTTGCATTTCATTGAGTGAAATAAGTATTTGAACCCCTACCAACCATTAAGAGTTCTGGCTCCCACAGAGTGGTTAGACACTTCTACTCAATTAGTCACCCTCATTAAGGACACCTGTCTTAACTAGTCACCTGTATAAAAGACACCTGTCCACAGAATCAATCAATCAAGCAGACTCCAAACTCTCCAACATGGGAAAGACCAAAGAGCTGTCCAAGGATGTCAGAGACAAAATTGTAGACCTGCACAAGGCTGGAATGGGCTACAAAACCATTAGCAAGAAGCTGGGAGAGAAGGTGACAACTGTTGGTGCGATTGTTCGAAAATGGAAGGAGCACAAAATGACCATCAATCGACCTCGCTCTGGGGCTCCACGCAAGATCTCACCTCGTGGGGTGTCAATGGTTCTGAGAAAGGTGAAAAAGCATCCTAGAACTACACGGGAGGAGTTAGTTAATGACCTCAAATTAGCAGGGACCACAGTCACCAAGAAAACCATTGGAAACACATTACACCGCAATGGATTAAAATCCTGCAGGGCTCGCAAGGTCCCCCTGCTCAGGAAGGCACATGTGCAGGCCCGTCTGAAGTTTGCCAATGAACACCTGAATGATTCAGAGAGTGACTGGGAGAAGGTGCTGTGGTCTGATGAGACCAAAATAGAGCTCTTTGGCATTAACTCAACTCGCTGTGTTTGGAGGAAGAAAAATGCTGCCTATGACCCCCAAAACACCGTCCCCACCGTCAAGCATGGGGGTGGAAACATTTTGCTTTGGGGGTGTTTTTCTGCTAAGGGCACAGGACAACTTATTCGCATAAACGGGAAAATGGACGGAGCCATGTATCGTGAAATCCTGAGCGACAACCTCCTTCCCTCTGCCAGGAAACTGAAAATGGGTCGTGGATGGGTGTTCCAGCACGACAATGACCCAAAACATACAGCAAAGGCAACAAAGGAGTGGCTCAAGAAGAAGCACATTAAGGTCACGGAGTGGCCTAGTCAGTCTCCGGACCTTAATCCAATCGAAAACCTATGGAGGGAGCTCAAGCTCAGAGTTGCACAGAGACAGCCTCGAAACCTTAGGGATTTAGAGATGATCTGCAAAGAGGAGTGGACCAACATTCCTCCTAAAATGTGCGCAAACTTGGTCATCAATTACAAGAAACGTTTGACCTCTGTGCTTGCAAACAAGGGTTTTTCCACCAAGTATTAAGTCTTTTTTTGTTAGAGGGTTCAAATACTTATTTCACTCAATGAAATGCAAATCAGTTGCTATCTTTTATTTAAAGTTATTTTTTCGATTTTCCTTTTGATGTGCTATCTGCCACTGTTACAATAAACCTACCATTGAAATGATACTGTTCTGAGACTTTTCATTTCTTTGTCATTGGACAAACTTACAAAATCAGTGAGGGGTCAAATAATTATTTCCTCCACTGTATACACACATATATATATATATATATATATATACATATATATACAGAGCAGTGTATTAATGTGAGACATACAAGGTATACTACGGTAGATGCAGTGTTTTCAGAAATATTTGGTCAGTTATACACTATGGTCACTGTGTGTGTGAGCTACATGAGGTAGTGGTCACTGTAAGTATTATACATGAGTGAGCAATCTGTATGGATCAATGCAGAGCTAATTGTGAACTTCTAATACTTGCTGTTAGGGGTTAAAGGACCTGTGATGATGTAATCACAGGTCCTGGCAGATGTACCTTTCAAACTTAGGAACTACACCATTATTGGTGCATTTTCTTTGCTAGATCCTGCAGGACCTGTGATGTTGAAGATGATGTCATCACAAATCCTGGCAGATGCACTGTTCTAACCTGGGAACTACACTTTACACTGTGCAGTTCCCTTACAGGACCTGTGATGACATCATCAAAGGTTCTTTAGCTTTAGAAAGATAGACAGGAGCAATCAGGCGGCGGGGCCTCTCATCCAGGCCCGGTGCTATAATAAGGCAGACCAAGCGGCCGCCTTAGGGCGCTGAGAAGGGGGGGGGGAGGAAAAATTAAACTTGCATGCTGCCGGCCTCCTGCGGCTGTTCTCCTCTGTGTGGTGGTCCTCATATCTTCTCTCTGGGCTCCTGAGTCCTGACAAGTTGTTTGAGGACCTTTCCCACTCTGCCAATCAGTGGCCGCAGCTGTGTCACGTGTCAGGGCAGTGATTTCCCGCTGAGCCAATCACTGGTCTGACACATGACACAGCTGCAGCCACTGAATGGCTGAGTGGGAAAGGTCCTCAAAGTTTTGTCGGGAGCACAGAGAGAAGATACCAGGACCACATAGACGCTGCAGACGGGAACAGGCCAGGTGAGGAGCATAATGTTTATTTTTACACAACATTAATAGAGGGGGGAAATGTGCCATGGGGGGAGAAATGTGACATGGAGGGGGGTGATATGACATGGGGGGGAGAAATGTGCCATGGAGGGGGGGTGATGTGACATGAGGGGGAGAAATGTGACATGGAGGGGGTTGAAATGTGACACAAAGGGAGTGATGTAAAAGGCAGGGGGTGATGTGACATGGAGGGGGAGAAATGTGACATGGCACATCACCCCCCTATGTCACATTTCTCATCCCCCTCCTTTTTACATCACCCCCACCGAGTTGTGTGTGTGTTTGTGTGTGTGTGTGGGGGGGGGGGGGGGGGGGGTGCCAAAATGAATGTAGCTTCGCTTGTGTTTGCAAAAATCTTTGCACCGGCCCTGCTCTCATCCACTGCGGCCCCTCTTCCTCACAGGCCTCCTAGCAGCTGCGTTGTCTGCCTATATAGTAGGTACGCCACTGAGAATGGGGGTTCATCAACTAATGTCTCACGACTGGTGTGAATTGAGTGGTGGCTATGCATGCACAGCTCTCTTCATTCAGTTCTGAAAATGGTCACTTGCCAATTTTTGAAGCTCCCAGGGGGACAAGGGGAAAAGGCTGCAGCCCCCAGCTGGTTCCCAGGCAGGACAATTGTAAGTGCACCAACATTAGTGCACTAACGTTTTCTGCAATCGGGCCCCAACGTTCGGACTGCGTTAATTGCTAGACAGTAGGGTATAGTAATCTGAGTACTAGGAGTAGATACCTGGGAAGTGCATACTGTCTTTATCTTCCAAAGGAGAATGTCTGCGATCACCATCTACTTACTGTTACAGATAGCCCACCCCCTTCACCAGCGATTTTTCTCAGACAGAATTTCAATCTGTGCTTTGTTCCCTTTATTGCATTATCTTTATGTTCTGCACCATTGTTCCCCCTTTCCCAAATACATTTGTTGATCAGTTAACTCTTTCCTGGGGTGAGTGTGTACTAAGCTGGGCAGGTGTTTCCCAAGTCGGCCCCTGGCAGAAGAAGAAGACCCTCCTGCTCCAAGTAAGATTTAGGTGGAGGCACTGCGTCATAGTGAGGTGAGAGCCACCATACACCCTGCCTACCGAGGGCTGCTAAAAGGGGTGTTACAAAAAAAAACAAAAAAAAAACAGTAACTATACACCTAGTCCTGTTCCTGATGATCAGATCACTACCAGCACTCTCCTGTAGGCACAGATAGTGCTGCAGCACTGTGTGGGAGGAGTGTACAGGCAGATTCCGGGGCCTGTACCTACACAGTCCGGCGGTGCAATCTGTGCATGGATCATGTGATTGGACCATGTGATATGACGTCACCACAGGTCCTTTAGCCGGCAGCTCATGATTAAAGAAGTAAGAAGAGACCGGCAGCTACGCGATCAAGAGGAGAAGGTGAGTTAATTATTATTATTTTTTTAACCCTCAATTGACCACCTACTAAGCATTCTGTATGCTACTATTTTACCTTATAACCATGTTATAAGGGAAAATAATAACATCTACACAACACCGAAACCAAACCTGAACTTCAGTGAAAAAGTTCGGGTCTGGGTACCACAGTCAGTTTTTTATCACGCGCGTGCAAAACGCATTGCACCTGCACGATAAAAACTGAACAACGGAACGCAATCGCAGTCAAAACTGACTGCAATTGGGTACCTACTTGCAGGGGTTTGCCGCAAAGCATCCAGACCTTATCTGGACACGCTTGTGTGAACTCAGCCTTAGACCTCTTAAACACAAGCGTGGCGGATTAGGACCGGATGCGTTCAGTTTTGTCTGCGATTGCGTTCAGTTTTTTCTGTGCTGGTGAAATGCGTTTTGATGCATTTTTCATGCGCGGGATAAAAAACTGAAGGTTTAAAAACATCATCTCCTAGCAACCATCAGTGAAAAACGTATTGCATCAACACTTGCTTCCGGATGCAATGCGTTTTTCACTCAAGCCCCATTCACTTCTATGGGGCCAGGACTGCGTGAAAAACACAGAATATAGAAATGCTGCGATCTTCACACAACGCAGAACTGATGAGTGGAAAAAAAACGCTCATGTACACAGACACATTAAAATTAATGGGTCAGGATTTAATGCGGGTGCTATGCATTCACGCCATGTATTGCGCCCGTACGGAAAACTCACTGCTTATGTGAAAGGGGCCTTACCCTATTCACCCATAGTTTAGTACCCCTCCTGTGCGGCGCTTGGCTGAAGAACTTTGATCATGTAACTGTGATATCACACACCTCCTTTGGCATGCCACTACCTGCACCTACTGGGCATTTCTGGTGTATCCTGAGGATGTTTCATAAATTTCCAAGCTGGGAATAACCTGTCTGTACCTTTTTTTCATTTTCCATTCTTGTCCATGGACTGTGCCTGGTATGGCAGCTTTATTCAACTGAATCAGGTTGAACTGGAATACCAGACATAGCACATGGACAAGAGTGGCACTATTTTTCAGGGGAAAAAACGTTTTTCCCGTAATCCCTTTAATTCCCTCGTAGAATGTAGACCTCTCAGGCAGGGCCTTCTCTCTTTCTGTACCAGTTTGTATAAGTACAATTGTCTGTATCTGCTTCCGATCCACATTTTTTGCAGATTGCACATGGACCTATTCATTTCTATGGAGCTGCAAAAATGCAGACACCACACGTATGTCATCTGTGTGTGGGTGTTTGTGTAATAGCAAACGAGGCCTGAGACGTAATGGTTGTCTATTATTCATTACGGCCCAGGTCTCATTCTTCAGCTGTGCTGTCCCCACCAGGCACGTTGCAGTGACGTGATCTCAGCTACTGGGCTGAGAAGAAGAGTACACAGGACAAGCATCATCCCCCAGCCTGTCTGCTTTCCTACTCAGCAGGCACTATGATGTCACCACATCCCACGTGCTGCAAAGAGCGAGTTGTGCTCTATTCATTGGAGGAACAGACCTAGGTGAGTATTCATTTTTTAATTTTTTAATTTTACACCAAAGTTGCTGAACTAATGTGACAGAGGAACTAAGGGGGAGCACTACTGTGAGCAGGAACCAAGGGGGCATAACTGCTTTGTGGGAGCTCTAAGGAGGCATAATAACCATTGTGTAGGGCACTAAGGGGGCATAATGTGAAGGCACTAATGGTATTCTAATGTGTGGGGGCACTAAGGGGCTAAAACTACTGTGCGCGGGCACTAAGGGGGCATAACTACTGTGTGAAGTCACTAATTATATTTTACTGTGTGGGGGCACTAAGGGGGCAAAACTACTGTGAAGGGGGCATTGAAGGGCACAAATACTGTGTGGGAGCATAACTACTGAGTAGGGGCAATAAGGGGAAATAACCACTATGTGGGGCACTAAGGGGGCATAACCACCGTGTGGGGCACTAAGGGGGCATAACTACAGAGTGGGTGGGGGGTTGTATTGCGAGCGTTGGTGATTTTTACTAGCTGCAGAAGGGGGGGGGGGGTTCAAGGAAGTTGATTGGGGTGCGTTAAAAAAATTTGCTATGGGGCTCAGCCCTTTCTAGTTATGCCCCTGATCCATGGGATGGCAGTCAGGCCACATACTTGGAGTAGCGTAAGTCATGGAACTGCCAATGAACAGCTAAGACTACTTTCACATATGCGTTTATGCTGTCCGGTTTTGAGATCCGGCAAAACCACAGCAAAACGCATCCGTTTGAATAATACAACCGGCTGCATCTGTTCAGAAGGGATCCGGCTGTATTATATCGAAAATGAACTGGATCCAACACTAAAACCATTGTAAGTCAATGGGTGCCAGATCCGTTTTTTTTGTGTCCACTAAAACCTTACACTGTTTTTGGTTCCGGATCCGGCTTGTTCAGTTTCCCATGCCAGACACAAAACCGCTGCGTAATGGAATGTATTCTGGTGCACTCTGTTCCTGTTTGTTCAGTTTTGTCCCCATTGACAATAAATGGGGACAAAACTGAAGCGTTTTCCTCCGGTTTTGAGAGCCTGTGCCGGATCTCAAAACTTGAAAGTAAAACGCAGATGTGAAAGTAGCCTACGGTACTGCATATAGACCTTTACATAGGATTGTACATACCGACACTGTTATCTATTTCTATGCAATTTTTATTCAGTACAACATGGTATCAATTAAATCTTTTTTTTTTTTGCACACGCAGCAGAGCTTGAGTTGTACATTATAATAGCATAGGAATTTCACTCCAAATTGTTCTGTGCATTGCCTGCAGTGTAAGAAGGAAACAAAGCTGTTCTTTGTGAAACTAGGCCCACACACATTCCTCGGTAGGGAAAAAAGGGTTGGAGAACACGAGATACTCAGGAGTTAGATAGTTCATTTGTATTCTTAGAATACACAATTCTCAATTCTGCAACTTTCTCTCAACGCTATGAAAACCGAGCAAGTGTCTGTATGACAAGACAGAATAAAGTGCGGCTCCTCTGCTGTGTCATCCCAGCTGCTTCCTCCCAAATCCTTCTGCTCAGCCGCTGGATCGAGCCTCTTCCGTGGAAACATTCTCTGTTCAATTCAACGGCGAAGCTTTTAAAAGTAGAAAGCTTCAACATGGCAGGAGCCACCGAGCTCTTCCTCTAAAAGGAACCATGATTTATATTACACTTCTGTCAGGGGCGACTGAGTAATGACCGGGTGTACCGAGATGGGTTTCCATTAGGAAACTAACACCATCAAATTGGAATACCGTAGATTGCAAATATCTTTTGTCTATAGGCGGCGCATAAATATGTTATTCTTAAAGGGGTATTCCCATTGCAAAAGTTTGTAGCATATCTATTGTATATGAAATAAATGTCCGGTAGGTATGAGCTCCAACCCCCCCAACATACAGCTTTTTTCTTTAAAAAAAAAACCTGCCACCTAATGAACAAAAACCGCAGTAGCAAAAAAAAAAAAAAAGCTTGTAAATTCAGTGTTTTATATTCCCCATAGACCTTCAACTAACACCTAGATCACCAAAAATGTACAATGTACAAAAAACACTGCAAAAATTAAAGTTCAGAAAAACGTTAAAAAAAAATCTGTGTGTTAAAAGCACCGCTTGGGCGGGTTCGCGCCAGTCTTCCTAATTCTGTTACAGTGTTCCGTTACAACAGGGTTATAAAGGAATATAATGGAATTTAAGGACAGAATGCAAAACTGAACCCTTTAAGAGGCATTCCGTTTTGCTCTGTCCTAATACATTTCTATGGACACAAATAACCATTCCGTTTTGTTCTGGGTTTTTTCGTCATACATAACGGAACCGTTACTTGTGCCCATAGAAATGTATTAGGACGTTGCAAAACGCATTTCTCTTAAAGGCTTCCGTTTTGCATTCCGTCCTTAAATTCTGTTATATTCTGTTAGAACGGAACACTATAACATAATTAGGAACGCTGATGCGAACCCACCCTTAGGCTGGGTTCACACCTGAGCGTTTTACAGCGTGTTCCTACGCGCTGTAAAACGCTCAACAAGGAGAAACCAATGATTCCCTATGGGAATGGTTCTCACCTGGGCGTTTTACAGCGCGTACGATCGCGCTGTAAAACGCCTGACGCCCCAAGAAGTACATGAGCTTCTTTGGGGCGTCTTGTCGCACGTTCCCGTACATAGACTTTTGGGAACGTGCGACAATGGGCATTCGCTTGTCTCTGTATGCGCGATTGCAAACGCCGGTACAATCGCGCATACAGAGCGCTCCTTTCAGAATGCTCAGGTCTGAATCCAGCAGGGATGGTGAGGAGGATATACACTGGAGAGCAGACTGTATCACAGTGTAGAGCATAGGCAGAGCACTCACAGTAACATGTGCATTGGAAAGGGGAGAGAGCGCACACAGGCATCAGTGTATTCGCACAGGGGAGAGAAGGAAAAACACAAGGCTCTATTACAGCTCATGCACACGACCGTGTTTTTTGTCTGAATCCAATCCCCTTTTTTTGCGGGTTGGATGCAGACCCATTCACTTTACATTCACAGACAAGGGTAGGACTGTTCTATAGACGGCCGGACTTTCCTTTCCGCAAAATGCGGAATACACACAGCCCGTATCTGTGCAGTGAGCACAGATGAGCAGTGCCTATTCAAATGGGAATGGGAACTTACCTGTCTGAAGAAAGCACTAAATGAGCTATTGGCAAAACTGGTGGCAGATTTACACCATAATTGGTGAAATTAGCACATCTTCTGGTATCTTTTGTCACCATAAATTGATTTTGTCTGGATTCTCAAACAATATATGATGGGTGAAGGTTTTGGGAAATCGAGTCATATCCATTGATTCTTTTCAACCTGAAAATAGGTCAAATTGGAATTTGCTAAATGTAAAATTACATAATTAGGGCATCAAGAGCAAGAAAAAAATGATCAAATGCAACTAAGGCACAAAAAAAGGGCCCTAAATGTTTCCAGGAAAAGATTCATGATTCCTATAAAAACTCATAAAAACATCCAGCTTCCTCACTCAAATATTTAGTCTTTGTTTTGCCAAGCCACAATCCTTCTTTTCCTCCCCATTAATCAATTATTTAAATGGGTTTTCCACTTTGGATAATCCCTTTTTATTATAAGGATGCCCTAAAAAAAAAAAAGATTAACTGGGAAGCCTATGAAGAGGGCACAAACACAGAGCTGCGGATGCTGGGAGTAATAATGTCATTTTCCTGGGACACATGAGAGCTTATTACAAGCAGGATGTTGTAGACCGATGAAGGATAGGGCAATTAAAGTTGTCTGCAGACAAAAAGCCAACTGCACCACTTGCCATTTATCTCAGATGAGCTAATGTAATTAATATAAGGCCAAAATGGTACTGCTTTTCCAGTTAACATAGAGATGCTAATGAAATCAATGCCGGCCACAGATGGTACATCTCCAGGCCACCCAATGCTGCTTGTATATATCAACTGACCAGAACATATACTATCCTTGAAAAGCAGCCTTGTCATATTTCAAGTTTTGTAATAAATAACTTATGTTCTTATGATCAGGGAACTTGGGCTCTTCTTTGATCTCAAGTGCCAGAATTTTTGGCCTTAGGAAACCTACCAAATTACATATTTATTGAAAGGATTAATATTTCATATTCGTGTTCAGTATGCCTGGGTCGGTAAAGATATACTGTAAAACTTGACAGTCATAATAATTAGGCATGAGCGAATTTCATGTTATGAAATTCGTTTGCGCTTCGTTTAGTGGTAAAAGCAGAATTGCATTATGGATTCCGTTACCATGGACTATAACGCAATTCTTTGACGGAATGCCTTTAGAGGCATTCCGTTATTCATTCTGTCATAATAGAAGTCTATGGCCTGCATAACGGATCCATCCCATTTCCGTTATGCAGGGGAGTCCTCTTCTGTATAACGGAAATGGGACGGCATTCCGTTATGCATTCCGTCATAGAATTGCATTATAGTCTGTGGTAACAGAATCCATAACGCAATTCTGTTTTTACCACCAAACAAAGCGCAAACCAATTTTAAAATATGAAGTTTGCTCATCTCTAATAATAATCTTTTCAGAGATACCTACAAACGTTTTTGCTCAAATAAGAATTTTGCCATTTAACCTTCTACTTTTTTGCATGTAGTTAACCAGCCTCCTGGCACATGACTAAGAGGAATGTGAAGGGGGCCGGCAAAGACCCCTTAAAAATTGCATACTGTAAACTACACTGCGTTCAGATTCCACCTATTTGGAAATCTGGACAACTTTCTGCTGTTCTCCCAGCATGGATCCCTCATCGATCTAATTGGTATGCAATTCAGTATTTTATCCATTTTATTTCTGTACTGTTAGCTTATTTATATGTCCTTTTTGTAACCTTTTAGCACTGTACTTTTTTTTTTTTTATACTTGTTTGCTGCTCTAAATGTACCAACAACCATTGGTACTGCTTTGCTACGTTACCATTGAAGGCCATTGTGCTAGAGGTTTGCTTCTCAAATGCTAGAACGCAGTGTGTTCGTGGGAGAGCTTTGCATCTGTAACAGGGGCATTCTATTGGACACACTGACAGATGTTGGCAGCAGTGTGTGGACGTGTTTGAGGGGTTGCTTCACTGTTTGTTAACCTAATGTGTTGGGCGAGGGTAAAAACAGAATCCCCTTCCCCCCTCACAGTCATATTCCAGGTCATAGGTGCAGTGAATGCCACAGTGCCCCTCATAGCCTGTCCTGTTGCACATGTGCACAATCGTGACACTAGCTCTAATAAGTTCTCTATCTCGTTCCAGTGCCGAATTCACAGCTACACTGCTCTCAGTACTACAGTACAATATCCTACATGCTGCTGCTGCTGCTTTTGAGGGTGTGCTACAAATAAAAGGGGAGAAGGGCCTTCTTTTTCTCTGTGTACTGTATGGAAGACATCATAGCAGCTAGTCTTCACTCAGCTGAGGAAAAACCCCTTTAGGGAAGTACGGATGGAGTAGAGCTAACACTCCAGATTTCTGAGTAGTGTTATCTAATCTAAGCAAACACCTTCAATTGCTTTTCAATGGCTTTTGTCTCAAGATAACGTGATGAGTTAAGAAATTTGAGTTAAGAGCTAACCCTGCTACATCTGTATATACACTAAAGCCAGAATTCTAGATCGGGTCTTATACACAAGTAGTTGTATTCTGCAAATAAATATATTTTTTTTTAAATTATGAGCTGGAAGACACAAGCAATGATGTGAATGAGACAAGAAGCCATTTTATTGGAATCATCAGCTGAAGAGAAAATCTCTTTATGGGAACATAATGTATATGTACTGTACTTCAAAGAATGACTGCAATTGCTGTGCAGATAAATGGCCAGTCAGATGAGAAGCATTTCCTGTGATCCCTTGTAGTCATCAGAATGTGGAGACGTGTGTTTCATTTCTTTCTTAAAACAGACAACTGATTTACTATGGAAGTGGATGCACTAAGAGGTGAATGCAATAGCTTCATGAGCTTGAGGTTTGTTTGCTCAGAAAGCTCTGTCCACGCACTGTATTTCTGGACTAATGGGCTCATAAACATATTAGATGATGGTTCTGGGAGGTTATGTGACCATATAATGGTAGCAGACAGCAGAGTACTTACAAACGTCTGAGATACTAGAACATTCAGTCCTGATCTATAGACATCTGTCGCTCCCATCAGAAAAGTAAAGCTGGGAATACATATTAAAGGCATTTTCATGGGAATAACTGCTTTTTATCTAATGCCGGCAGCCTGCCTCTGTAAATAGAAAATTCATACTTACCTGCTACCCACCTCTCAGGCCCCCGTCGTGTCTATGTTCTGATCCCTGCAGTGTTTATATCCCAAGCGGCATAGATGTGGTCACATACTTCACTGCAGCCAACAACTGGCTTCAGAAGTGACATGTCCACAAGCATCACATCACCGCTGAAGCCAGTCATTGGCTGCAGAGAAACATGTGGCCGTGGCCATGCAGCTCCAGGTGTGGGAACCAAAGCATGGACACAGCAGAGGCAGCGTGGAGGACTGAAGCGATAGGCAGCAGGTAAATATACATTTTCTGGTTCCAGAGGTAGGCTGTGGGTATCAGATTAAATGTAGTTATTCCAAGAAAACCCCTATAAGGTCCCTTTACATGGGCCAAGAATTGGGGCAATCATCAAGCATGAGAGTTTGTATGAACTCTTGTTCCCGATAATGGCCCGGTCTAAAGCACTTGTTTGTTAGTTTGGGGGCTGGGAAGGGCTTTAAATATGGAACCCACTCACAAGTACAGCGGGCATCATTGCAGCGGGTTTCTGCTGTTTCAAACAGCAGAGGCCTGGGGCTAATGTCTGCAACTGGCAATAATGCCAATCGCAGGAATTTAACCCTTTAGATGCCATGGTCAAAAGTGACCACGGCAACTAAATGGATAACCGCAAGTAGAGCTTAGACTGTAGTTCTAGGGAACTACAGGTTAAGCAAAAATAAATCTGAGCACTGCATATTGTAGCCTCCTAGAAGGGCTGAAAAAAAAAAAAAAAAAAAAGTAAAATAAAATGTAAAAAATATAAAAATTTAAATCAATCCCCTTTCCTTAGAATAAAAAAATTAATACATAAACAATAAAAAAATATCATGGGCATCACTGTGTCCGAAAACTCGTACTATTGAAATATAAAAACATTTATCCTATACGGTGCGAGGTGTAGCAGAAGAAAAAATATGTAAACGGTTGATTCGCCATTTTTTCATCACTTCACTTACTCCAATTTTTTTTAAATAAAATGTGATAAAAAAAAGTCACATACACACTCCAAATTGGAATCAATAAAAACTAAAGATTGTCCTGCAAAAAATGAGTCCCCACATAGCTCGGTAGAAGTAATTATAAAAAAAAGCTATTGGGGGTCAGAATATGCCGATGTATAAAAAAAAAAAATATGAAGTAGTTTTTTTTCCCCAGTATTAAATCACAAGAAAACCTATACAAATCTGGTATCTTTGTAATTGTACCTACCCAGAGAATGAAGGGCACAAGACAGTTTTGCATAGGGAGCGCCGGGACAAAACACATTAAACTGTGGCAGAACTGCATTTTCTTTTTCTAATTATATGGAATATTAAATGGTGGCATTAGAAAGTACAACTTGTCCCACTAAAAACAAGCCCTCATATGGGTATGTGAACTAAAAAATAAAAAAAAGTTATGGCTCTGTGAAGACAGGGAAGTAAAATAAAAATGCAAAAACAAAAAAACCTCTGGGGATAGGTCATCAGTATAAAACACTTGGAAAACGTGGCACATCAACAATAATTGTAACAATGGTTTGTCCCCATAGCTTTGTTAAAAAAAGAGATTGTCATGTCCTATATGATGTCCGATTTTAAATGTTTACATTAATCATGGGATAACTCCTTTAAATGGGGCTAACCTGCAACCACTCACAGCCTATGGACAGGAGGGTGAACATCTGCTGCACCTGAAAATCACCTGCATTAAAACCACATAAAATATGCACCTTCTCGTTTCCAATGGGAATCCATGGCGGTTGGTTGCACGCAGATTAGCCCCCCTTGAGCGACAAATACACGTTGGATTTACTGCATGCATTTTGCCTGTGTGAACATACGCTGACAGTTTTCTGTCTGTCTTTGCATCGCTCTCACTAGGACCGGCCTGTTGAGTGGTGGAGGAAGAATTCACAATGTGCTGACACAATGCTCCTCAGAGTCATCATTGACACAAACAATCAGATCATTTAGAGAAACAAGTAGCTGGCAGCAGTTCTGACATCCGGAGACGTCCATAACGGCTGCATTCATGGGCTTCAGGGCGCTTGCACAGCGTGCAGAAAATCGCCAAGAAAACCACAGATTAAAATGCACATAAATATTCACTATTTACTGCACATGTTTTGTGCGGATTCGAAGTGCTTTTGCCGCAGATCTTACCCTTCCATTGGAAAGGGTGAAATCTACACAAAAAAAAGCAAGAATTGTCATGCTGCGGATTTCAAAAATCCACACAGCAGGTCAATTTACGCACCTAAGGGGGGAAAAAAAACGTACAGGAGTTTTCTCCAATCTCATACACTTTGCTGGTGCTGTATTACGCTGCAGTTTTTCTGCAAGAAATCCGCGTGGAAAAACGGCGTAATCTACACTGTGTGCAGCCACCCTTAGGACGGGTTTAGCCTCGGCTGCACCGAAAAGGGACACGTCCGTTCAACTCTGTCCTCGATCCTCAGAGCTGCCTCTCATTAAAATGAATGGGAGACAGAAGGACGCAGCTGCTGGTGGGCTTTTGCTGAAATTCTGGCACAACCCGCCGTGTGGACGGACCCTTACAATTAGCCATACTCCAGCAGTCTTGACACAAAATACGTGTCTTTTAAACCCTGAAACTCAGTGGTTGAGCTCCATATACTAATTTGGACTCCTGCAAAATGGAAACCGTACGGATCCGTTATGCTGCTCATAATAACTTCTATTATGACGGAATGCCTCTTAAAGGCTTCCGTGGTGCATGGCGTCATAGAATTCCGTTATATTCCGCAATAGCATAATCCATAACGGAATTGGCACAAAACCCGAACTTGAAGTTCACTCATCCCTATTCAGAACCCTAATCTCTGAGCCTACAATTGCCGTGGAGTCTACTGAGAAACTGCAAAAGAGGAGTACTATAAGTACCATTATTGCTTATGTATATACACTGCTATGAAGAGAATATTGCACTGTTATATACTGTGGAACCTTGCTACTATTAGTACTACTACCCCTAGCATTTACTCAGTAAAGAGAGACTTTATTTATTACAACTAACAGGCCCGATTATTGTTTCCATTATCCATCGGACCTCCCTAGCACCCAGCAAATCATCCAACATCAAGGGCACCGAACCACCACCAGGCACGACTGCTAATACCAGGATGTGCCAGTCACTGCATGGCCCTAGGGAGGCAAAACCCATCCTCCACTCGCTCATCCTGGGCCTCTGTATAGCCAGTAGATTGCTGATAAATCATAGATAGCTGGGGTACAGCGTTCATTTTAGAATTTGGTCAGATATCATAGTCCGAATAATTTCAGTGTGAGGCACAATACTCACCCTGATACCTGACTCTGACAGACGTTAAAAATGGATGCAAAACGGCCATTAAAAACAGCCAGACTGTGAGAAAATGGATAAAAAAATGGTCAGTTTTTATGGCCATTTTTTCCCCTACTGTCGTGTGAATGTGGCCTTGAGATGGACTTTACAATCAGAGGAATAGTGATCTCTACTGTCGTCCATAGTGGCTAATAGAATACGGATATATTGGATTGAAGACACAAGGTTGGGAGACGCTGAACATCTTCCTGTCATCCTGTCTTCCAGAATGCAACACAAAATCACATCACAGGTAACAGTGCCATCTGGTGGCAAGATAATAAACTTCACTGAACCAAATTTAGTTTGACCATTTTTGTATACTAAATACGACAAGTTTTTTTGTAATATGGGAGCAGGGGATGAAATACTGCAGAATAAGTTGGAGCTACTACTTTCTAGTTTGAGAAAGTAGAGCGACAACTCCCAAATAACCTGTAATGGTGACTATATTCATTGCTACCTTGTTACCAGCTATGGCTACAACGGTTGAGAGCAATGTTCAGCAAATAGACAGATGAGGGACAAAAAAAAAAAAAAAAAAAAAAAAAAAAAAAAAACAATCAAGGATTTCTGTTTTATAGCCCTATTATAATTAATACATACTGGGCCCAGATAAAAACCAATATGATTGTGAAATCAGATTTAGATTTTAGATAGAGAAGGAAAGAAGAATACCGTACTCTGCATGGGGGATAGGCAGAGCGCAATCAGGGCCAATTTACACAGACAGAGCAACAAATGGATGAAGAATATTGGGGGTCATTTACAAAGGCCCCCCCCCCCCCCCCCCCCCCCGCGCTTGCTGAGAAAGTGCCTAATTTATGATGAGGCTCAGGCCTCATCATGAATTTGACGAGCTGCTTGCAGTCCGTGCACCTGGGCTAAAAACTACTGCAGCCGCTGACTGGAGTAGTTTTCACTCCACTTTTATGCTTGTTTTTATGCGTAAAAGATAGTAAATGTGTTGGGCCCAATATCCTGGCCAAGCCTCCCGCCGTTTCCTTTCTGCTGCAGCCAAGTGGCGAGCAAAGCACAAAAGAGCCCTTGCAACAATATATTGTCACAAGTGTGTCTAAAGTATAGGGTCTTGAGACTTTTTTTATGCCAAAAACTGGTATAGCACCTGTTGTAAATGATCCCCATTGTCCTAAGATTGAAGTGAAGGGATTACAACAGACATGGGGGGCTTAAGCAGTATGTTAAGGCTTTGGTTGCAAAACGTGCAACGCGCCGTCCCCCAGGGCCCCTATCGCGACCCCCGGGGTATAGGAATGCCGAGTGGTGTGGTGCGGCCTAAATGTCTCTATGTGTCACAGTGCTTCTAAGTGGATACAGGGGGACCCCAAGCTTTGGCTCCGAAGCATTAAAAAGGGGGAATAATTGAGGGATGAAGGATAAATTACTTCCAGACCTTGTTGTAAAGTATAACGGCAGCTTTACTTGAATAAACATTGATCCAAACGATTTGTAGGCTCTGTCTTGATTCCAGCAGGCTTTGGCATAACCTGGCAGGCAAACTCAAATCTGCTTTCTCTCTTTCTCTGCTGTACTGACAGGCTTGCTGAATTACTTGGCTTTCTTTCTTTGTGCTGCACTAAACTCTGCTTAAGGCCCCATGCACACGGCCGTGTTTCACAGCCGTGTGCGGGCCGTGGAACCGCGGCCTGGATCCCTCCTGAGAGCAGGAGCGCACGGCGTCACTGGTTGCTATGACGCCGTGCGCTCCCTGCTGCCGGCACAGTACAGTAATACACTGGTCTGATCTGCTCTGGTATCCTTAGATAGGGTGCACTCGGCTGTAATTCCCCTCCTGACACTCAGTAAAACTTATCTTCAGCCAAAGAACTCTTCCTCTTCCCAATTTCTCTTATTGTGGCCGAAAAACTATTCCTCGAGCCCCTATGGCTTCCAGACATCTTTCTCCATGGCCAGCAGAGCTTAGGGTGGCTGGCGCAGGCACGCCTGAGTGTGTCCCACCTTGCTCCTCTGCTGTCTAGCTTAGAACTAGAACTAACTGGAAACTTCTGCTCCACCCTTCCAACAGGAAGCAGGAATGTCCCACTTCTGCCCAAAGGGAGGAGAATGGAATGGCGAGTTCCATTCTAACTATAGCCCTGCTATACACGCTGCCACCTGCTGGTGAACCAGGCATATTACACAAACAAAACAGTTTCATAACAATCATAGTATTGCACAATGTAAAGGACCTGGAAATGAATACAAAGATGACATTTATGTTAGCCCATTAGAGACAGTTGCAAGTTGTAGTAATGGTAACACCACTCCGGGGTGTTACACACGTTTCTTCTATATAGTAAGACATTCTCCCTTGTATATACCAAATGGATCAATAATTATCTGGATAAATTATGCAAAATGGCGCTAGCCATTTTAAAGTTTAAAATTCAGCACACTACAGAAGGAAACCGGGCAGGGAGGCTGAAGATGGTGGATCACATGACCCTGGCCAGCGGGCTTGCTCTCAATGCTCAGCAGTCAGCCTGACAGCCAATCAGGAGGTAGGATACTGGCTAGTCCATCAGGCTGTATGTGAATCACAGACACCATTATTGGCTCAGCTACTGATGTGATGGGACGTAACCTCCCCGTCTCTGATAGACACCAGTTAGACACACAAGCCATTTTAGGGTGTTGCAGGGACAGTGTAGGGATTGTGAAGAAGATACATTAAGATGAATTAATGAAGGTCAGGTTATTAGGGACAGGATAGATTCAGGGCGAGTTAGTTTGTATCTCGGGGTAGGTTCACACAGTTTTGGAGGAGGTTTTGAGGCAGATTTTCCTGTAGAAGTGGATTCAGCAGGAAGGAGAAGTATAAGTCCGTGCTTTGTATTTCTGATTCCTTTCAAATCCACTTCTGCCTTTGGGTGCATTTACACAAAGCTATGTATTTTGTGATCCCCAAAAGATATGGTTGACATACGTGTGACGTCCATGTTGCATCAGATTTTTTGCTGAACCATTGTAACAATGCCTCTTTTCTGCAAGACGGACAAGAATAGGACAATTGATCTTTTTTGCGGGGCTGAATGGACAAACGGATGCGGACAGCACGCAATGTGCAGCCCCATTGAAATGACTAGGTCTGCAAAAAATGTAGATTGCATGTGCCCCCCCCCCCCCGTGTGAATATTTTGCCAGCATATGCCGGTACACCAAAAACAATGTGAACAGAGTCTGTCTTATAGATGTGTCATTTTACAATATAGCAGAGGGATTTGGGACGGCTGGAGGCTTGGACTTAGAAATGGCAAATGAAGTTCAATGTGGATAAATACAAGGTTATGTAGCTGGGGCAAACGTATAGAGGTTTTCCATAAAAAAAAAACATTTATCACCTATGCATAGGCAATAAATGTATTATCATTGGGGGGGTCCAACCTCTGGAGCCCTAACTGATCATGAGAACAGAGGTCTCAGAGCCCCCTGTGTGAATGGAGCAGCAGTTCACATGTGTGACCACCGTGCCATTTTTGGAGATGCCAAGATACGGCTCTCAGCTATCTACCTCAGTCCTATAGACAGAGATCAGCAGTACCGATCCATTCACACAGGGGGCTCAGGGACCCCTGGTATTATGATTAGTGGGGACCCCAGCAGTCAGGCTCCCAGCAATGGATCGGTGACTTTTTTTCAACCTCCTCAATCATGTAACTTTTTTTTTTTTTCATTTCCAGTTAGTTATAACTTTTTTTTCACTGTAGTATGAGATTTTGTTGTATTTTATGTAGGTGCCATGTTTTGGTACTGTACATATTTACTCAATTAGAAAAAACAAAAACAGCATTTTTATAGACAATTAGTAAGGCATTCCCTTTAGTTGCTGGAAAGACCATTTGTACAGGCAGCGATTGTACGCCGCAGGAACCTCCCTCTGGTTGTTCCATAAAACTAAGTGACTATTTCCATTCTTACCAATGGCACATGATAGGAGAGAGGGAGTACAGATTGTGTCCCACGAAAAATATTCTGCAGTTTCCAAAGCAGCCCCTGTATCTCAATACTTTTGTAATTCCATGAAATAAAAAAGTAAAAAGATAATGTACGGTAAGTATCTGTGCAGCGCATAGTGAATATATATTTTTCTTATTTCTCTGTCTACCTTGCTGAGCTGGACGCACATGCTCAGTTCCATTCTTTAACTGCCTCCTGAACTGTGATAGGGAGAGAACTGCACCTCCTGAGCCGCAGCAGAAAGTACACACCCCCTGAGCTGCCAGCTTGATATAAATCCAGCAGAGAAATAGAGCAATAGATGAGAAGATCTCTGGATCCAAGGGCTGGTTTAACTTTGTTACAAAGAGAATATCAGGCACTATATGATGTCCGATTTTCATTTCTTCACATTAATCATGGAATAACACCTTTAAAAGCATCAATTTACCCCTTCTGTTTTGGCTCCTGTAGAAATAGCCTGTACATATGGCCTACTGTATCTCTGTAGCAGTTTTTTAAATTTTATTTAAAGGGAATATCCATCTTGACAGCATTTTTATTGCTACAATGAATCTTAAAATAAAAATGAAGCAACTTTGGAAATTGCCTTTAACCCCTTAGGGACCCATGACGTATCGGTACGGCATGTTTCCCGAATCCTTAAGGACCCATGACGTACCGGTACGTCATGGCTTTAATTCGCGATTCCGGCGCCGCGGGGGTTAATCGGAACGGGATGCCGGCTGAAATCATTCAGCCGGCATCCCGTAACAACGCCGGGGGGGGGTCATTTGACCCCCCCGTATAGACGATCGCAGAAAACCGCAGGTCCATTCAGACCTGCGGTTTTCTGCGTTTCCGGTCCATTCGGGTGTGCTGTGACCCGATGAACCGGAAAAAGACTGCGATCGGTGGCGTAATTTTACACCACCAATCGCAGTCCGAGGATTTGAGGAGGCGGTGCTGGCCCTGGTGCTGAACACTGCTGTCCAGGGTGCTGATTGGTGCAGGGGAGAGAGGCGCGAGATTCAAACTTCCTGCGCTCCTCTCTCCCCTCCTCTTCCTGTCCAGCACCCTGACCGTGCAGCATCGTCCAGCACCAGCTCCTGTGTCCCCCTAATCGGCATCCATCACCCTCCTGCACCCATCGCCACTCAGGTAGGTTAGGGTCAGTGAGGGAGAGGCACCATTAGGAAGGGAAAGAAGGGAAAAGTTAGTTAGGAAAAAAAAAAAAAAAAAGAACTTTTACACAAAACTTTTTTGATCCATCTATCAGACCCCAGAGCCCCCCCTGCCACTTGCCCCCCCCTGCCACCAGCCCTCCACCACCAGCCCCCCCCACTCACCACTAGCCCCCTTACCAGCACTTTTTTTTTATTTTTCTGCGTTCGCTGACTGGTCGGCACTTTAGCGTCCGTCCACTGTTAGCGCATCGCCCGCCCCACCGCTGATCAGTGTTGTACCGCTGATCAGCAACTTTGAACTTTTTTTTTTTTTTTCCTAACACTTGCCCCTTTATTTTCCTTTTTTTAGTACGCGAACACCCGTTGCCCCCACACACACGCACATATAATAAAGGTTTCCACACACGCACACCTACACGCACACACACCCATGGCCCGCTGGGTGTTCTCGGCCGAGGAGGCATACGCCCAGATTGCCTCCGACTCAGAGAGCCCCAGTGAGGATGAGGATGACCCCACGTTCCTTTTGTCATCTGCATCCTCCTCATCATCATCGGATGACGATGAGCCACCAAGGCGGCGGAGACGCCGCCAGGCGGAGCCAGGGGCCACACATGCTAGGGATCCTGTGGCCCACCCTAGTACGAGCCGCCCTGGGGTTCGTACTGGTTTCCCGGCCCACCAAATAAGTTCACCGGAGCCCCCTGCCGATGAACTTAGCTGGTGTCCCCCAGTGGACTTTGAGCCTGAGATTCCGGATTTCGCTGGCAATCCTGGAATCCAGATTCCCACAGTGGGGTTTACTGAAATAGACTTTTTTAGTTTTTTTTTCAGTAACCCACTGGTGAATTTGATGGTGGAGCAGACGAATCTGTACGCCCAACAGTTCGTCGCTCAAAACCCAGGCTCATTTTTGGCTAGACCCGGTGGCTGGACGCCGGTCAGTGCAGCCGAAATGAGGACATTTTGGGGCCTCGTGCTGCATATGGGTCTAGTCCAAAAACCCAGTGTCAGGCAATACTGGAGTGGGGACGTCCTATACCAGACCCCACTGTACAGTATGGTCATGACACGTCCCCGGTTTGAGGCCATCCGGAAATGTCTGCATTATTCCGATAATGCAGCATGTCCACCCCGAGGTGATCCTGCCTATGACCGGCTGTATAAGATACGGCCGGTCATCGATCACTTTGGGGCCACATTTCAGCAGGCCTACGTACCTGGAAGGGAGGTCGCGGTTGATGAGTCTCTCGTTGCGTTCAAGGGGAGACTCAGTTTCCGCCAATACATTCCCACAAAGCGGGCGAGGTATGGCGTGAAGCTATACAAAATTTGTGAGAGTACCTCAGGGTACACTTACAAATTTCGTGTGTACGAGGGGCGAGATTCCCGTATTCAACCCCCAGAATGTCCCCCCACTCTGGGTGTTAGCGGGAAACTCGTGTGGGACCTTATGCACCCACTGCTGGATAAGGGTTACCACTTGTACGTGGATAACTTTTATACCAGCATTCCCTTGTTCAGGTCCCTTGCCGCCAGATCCACGTTCGCTTGTGGGACCGTGCGGAAAAATCAGCGCGGCCTCCCTGCCCACCCCCTCCAGGTACCTATCCCCAGGGGTGAGACCCGTGCACTTACCAGTGGAAACCTGTTGCTGGTCAGGTATAAGGACAAGAGGGATGTCCTTATGCTGTCCACAATCCACGGTAACAGCACCACCCCAGTCTCTGTGCGAGGTACCACGGCAACGGTCCTCAAGCCCGATTGTATCGTCGACTACAATCGGTATATGGGAGTAGTTGATCTCTCTGATCAAGTCCTCACGCCATATAATGCCATGCGCAAAACCCGGGCATGGTACAAAAAAGTTACGGTCTACATGGTGCAGGTTGCCATGTACAACTCTTTTGTACTATCCCGAAGCGCTGGCAGCACAGGGACATTCCTCCAATTCTATGAGGCAGTCCTCAAAGACCTGATCTTTTCGGACCGGGAAAGAGCAGGCCGGAGTACCTCGGGAACTGGAGGCGCCCGGATCGTCCCTGGCCAACACTTTCCAGGTGTGGTCCCCCATACTGGAAAGAAGGGACGAACCCAAAAAAGATGCAGAGTGTGTCACAAGAGGGGGATACGGAAGGACACCACCACTCAATGTGACACGTGCCCCGATCATCCGGGCCTCTGCGTTATCGATTGCTTCAGGGAGTATCACACTTCCATGGAGTACTAAATTTTTATAATCCCCAACAGTCCACTAGAGAACATAAAACACTATGGCTCTTAGACTTTGGAGACACAGAAACAATTTTTTTTCCCCAAAAAAATATTAGTTTTAGAGCAGGCATCCTCAAACTGCGGCCCTCCAGATGTTGTAAAACTATAACTCCCAGCATGCCCAGACAACCTACAGCCATCAGCAGGGCATGGTGGGAATTGTAGTTTTACAACATCTGGAGGGCCGCAGTTTTTAGGATGCCTGCTTAGTGTCTCCAAAGTCTGAGAGCCATACATATTGGGCATCGTCGCGTGCGTAAAAGTCGTCGCTATAAAAATAACATTTGACCAAACGCCTCGAATGAACGGTGTTAAAAATATAAAACAAAAACGGTGCCAAAACACCCATTTTTGGGCAAAATTTCAATTTGAATCCCTTTTGCCGGTAATAAAGCAAGGGTTAACAGCCAAACAAAACTCAATATTTATGGCCCTGATTCTGTAGTTTGCAGAAACACCCCATATGTGGTCGTAAATGGCTATATAGCCGCACGGCAGGGCATAGAACGAAGGGAACTCCATACGGTTTCTGGAAGGCAGATTTTGATGGACAGTTTTTTTTTGACACCATGTCCCATTAGAAGCCCCCCCTGATGTAGCCTAGACTAGAAACTCCAAAAAAGTGACCCCATCTAAGAAACTACACCCCTCAAGGTATTCAAAAGTTACTTTACAAACTATGTTAACCCTTTAGGTGTTCCACAAAACTAAATAGCGAATGTAGAAACATTTTTAGAATTTAATTTTTTTGTTACATTGCCTCAAAAAAGAGTAATATAGAGCAACCAAAAATCATATTTACCCCTAAAATAGTCCCAAAACAACAACCACCTTATCCTGTAGTTTCCTAGATGGGGTCACTTTTATGGAGTTTCTACTCTAGGGGTGCATCAGGGGGCTTGAAAGGGTACATGGTGTAAATAAACCAGTCCAGCAAAATCTGCCTTCCAAAAACCATATGACGTTCCCCTCCTTCTATGTCCTGCCGTTTGGCCAAACAGTAGTTTACGACCACATATGGGGTGTTTCTGCAAACTACAGAATCAGGGCAACCCATTTTGAGTTTTGTTTGGCAGTTAACCCTTGTTTTACTCCTGGAAAAAATTGATTATATTGGAAAATTTTCCAAAAAATAGAAATTTCTAAATTGTTTCTCCATCTGCCATTAACTCTTGTGGAACACCTAAAGGGTTAACAAAGTTTGTAAACCCAGTTTTGAATACCTTGAGGGGTGTACTTTCTTAGATGGAGTCACTTTTTTGAAATTTCTATTCTAGGGGTGCAACAGGGGGCTTCAAATGGGACATGGTATAAACAAAACCAGTCCTGCAAAATCTGCCTTCCAAAACCCATATGGTGTTCCCCTCCTTCTATGTCCTGCCGTTTGGCCAAACAGTAGTTTACGACCACATATGGGGTGTTTCTGCAAACTACAGAATCAGGGCAACCCATTTTGAGTTTTGTTTGGCAGTTAACCCTTGTTTTACTCCTGGAAAAAATTGATTATATTGGAAAATTTTCCCAAAAATAGAAATTTCTAAATTGTTTCTCCATCTGCCATTAACTCTTGTGGAAGACCTAAAGGGTTAATAAAGTTTGAAAAAACAGTTTTGAATACCTTGAGGGGTGTAGTTTCTAGAATGGGGTCATTTTTGGGAGGTTTCTATTATCTAAGCCTCACAATATGACTGCAAACCTGAACTGGTCCATAAAAAGTGGGATTTTGAAGATTTCTGAAAAATTTCAAAATTTGCTTCTAAACTTCTAAGCCTTGTAACATCCCCAAAAAATAAAATATCATTCCCAAAATGCTACACACATGAAGTAGACATATGGGGAATGTAAAGCCATCACAATTTTTGGGGGTATTACTATGTATTACAGAAGTAGAGAAACTGAAACTTTGAAATTTGCTAATTTTTCAAAAAAAATTGTAAAAATTGTATTTTATTTGTGCAAAAAAATTAACTTTTTTGACCCAATTTTAGCAGTGTCATGAAGTACAATATGTGACGAAAAAACAATCTCAGAACGGCCTGGGTAAGTCAAAGCGTTTTAAAGTTATGAGCACTTAAAGGGACACTGGTCAGATTTGCAAAAAATGGCCAAGTCCTTAAGGTGAAATAGGGCTGAGTCCTTAAGGGGTTAAGAAAAATATCCTCTTGTTTTGTGTCTACAACTCCTATGCAATTCTCAATCCCTCTCCATGGTTACAGACTACAAACAAACTCTGTGTTGTCAGATCTCAACTATTAACTATCTATTAGTCCCCTAAAGTCTTGCTAACGTATTCAGTTACCTAGCAAGAAGTAGGTGATTCGTGGAAAGGAGTATGACTGCAGGATCAGACTACACAGGGGTTGTCTGTAGTCTGTAACCACGGAGACACACTGGAGCTATAGAGGCAAAAACAGAAAAATATTTGTGATCACGAACATTTACAAAGTGACTACATTTTGTTTGAGTTTGGATGCAATAAAAGCAGAAAAATTATTTGTCGTGAAAGTTGACATAGCCTTTAAAAGTCTGTAGACAGAATTAATTAACATAAGGCATGGCACAACATTTCCATTCTTTATTCAGATACTGTGATTGCCATACAACATGGTCATTAGCATGCAGCCTGTTCAATGGTTATTTTAGTAAGCTCAAGCGTACTTGATGTCTCTGTGGCAGTATGGTGCTCCCTGACATGTCGAGGCGATACATGCCTGCTGGGAATGGAAAGTGGCAAACCAACTTCACCATGATCACCTCCTGAAGCATGTGGTTCTCGCTCTCTTGTTGGCGGGTCTTGCAGGCCAAAATTCACTTTTACTCGTCTCTTTTGATGGACAATACAAAGGATGATGACAACAAGCACCACAGCAACGGCAGGCAGTGACCACAGCCCCAATGAGAATCTCCAGGTGTTCCGAAAGAGAATGTATCTCTGTACATAGGAAGATGGCAAAAGTGTTAGCAAACGAGAACGGAAAGTGCATACAAGGCATAATACGCAGAAGAATCACATGTGGCAAGTGAGACAGCATGACTTCTGAACGAGATAAAGTGGCAAATTATTGGTAAAGAAAAACACATAAAACATTTCATTACCACAAATAATAAATCGTGCATTTAAACAAATTCACAGGACATTTCATCATCATCTTAAAGACCATGTACACATTTGCAAACTATTTTTTTTTTATTATTGCATTGTACTCATTTTGAGTTAAAAAATACTATTTTTAAATAGGTCTTTATTAAAAATATGGCATCCTTTTTTCTGTACAGAGCTGACATTCTGCAGTGGCAGCCTATGGTCTTTTCCGTCATCTGGGGAGCAGATGGACCCCTTATCTCTGCTCTCTGACATTATAAACACTCATTACAGCTCATTTCTTATATTACTGATAAGAACGTGGTTTAAATAATTGTTTAGGACTAGTGTTGAGAGAACTTGTGTTTTCAAGTTCGGCATACAAGGTTCGAGTTATCAAAGAATCCTGTTATGGATTCCGCTACCACAGACTATAACGGAATTCTATGATGGCATGCACCACGGAAGCCTGTTATGAACCTGTCACCGCTCTTGAGAGGTCTGCTTTGGTAAATCATGTTACTCCCAATTAGGCACTGTACTGTTCCTCTGGCAGTTCTTCCTGGGAATGTATAGATAAGTTGGAAAGCCTCTTATAAAAATCTATGCTGGCTGGCTGATAAATAAGTTCGGCATACAAGGTTTGGGTTATCAGCCATCCAGCCAGCATGGACTTCTATAAGAAGCTTGCATTCCTTCAGAACAGGCTTCCGTGGTGCATGCAATCATAGAATTCCGTTATGGTCTGTGATAGCGGATTCCATAACAGGATTCTTTGGTAACTTTAACCTTTTATGCCAAACTTATTTATGACCTCTCAATAGTTTAGAGATAAAGATTATTAGATGACCGATACAAAGTGAAAGTTCTAGTCACACAGTTAAATAAAACTGTTAACACTTTGTAACAGAATGGCTCAATATTTTTAATAAAGGCCAATTAAAAATATGATTTTTAGCCAAAAATGAGTAATATGCAATCATAAAAAAAAAAGAATTGCCTCCGAATGTGTACATAGACTTTAAGTATATTTGCCCACTGAGTCAGAAACATGCTCTACCTAGTTTAATTACATTTACCATACTACCATAGAAATCTTACTCTGGGATCACACTAGTGTTGAAAGATCCGACAGCCTGTTGTGGCATAAATGCTGGCTGTTGGCTGGACAAAAATCTTTGTTCGGCTGAAACTCGGTATTTATGCCAAGATGCATTCATACCACTGTCAGATCCCATTATAGTCCATGGAGATCTTGCGATTCCTGGCATTATCCAGCTATGCCGGAGACGGTGGACAGAGGAAAATCCTGCTGAATTTTGAACGCTGATGTGAACGCACCCTTAGTATTTGGTAGATTGAAAGCCATCTACCAAAGATATTCACGGATAATTAGTGAGAGAAATTATAACATCTAAATCGCAAAATGTAATCACGGATAGGGAAGAAGACGCTAAAACTGCAAATTTATTAGGTATGCACTAAAAAGGTTTTTTAGTTCATACCATCTACCAAAGACACTACATTTGTGTGAAAGTTAAGGATCTTACCTGCAGGCTTGGAAGAGGTACACACAATCCCTGGAGCAGCAGGAGAGTGGTCCTCATATCCATCCATACAATAACATGAATAAGAACCAACCATATTGACACAATGAGCATTACTATGGCAGTTCTGCATGCCAAGCTGACATTCATTCACATCTATATGGGGACAAGAGAGAACTCATGAGAGGAGAAAAAAAAAAAAAAAAAGATATGGAGAGTGGCATTGACCTTTTATGCACACTTTATGTGTGCAGCTGCACAGGAGCCCATGGCTGCCTTAAAGAGAACCTGTCACCGCTCTTGAGAGGTCTGCTTTGGTAAATCATGTTACTCCCAATTAGGCACTGTACTGTTCCTCTGGCAGTTCTTCCTGGGAATGTATAGATAAGTTGGAAACTGGGCGTTACCAGTCTCCTTGTCAATATGGGGCATATTACAGCAATGGCCCACTGCCTTGCTCACCTATCCTGGTGCCCTAGACCCATCTCCTGCTGTCTCCCCCTTTACTGTGGAAATGGCATCCGGACTTGCTCTTTCCCACAACATAGGCTGCATCTGGGCAGAGGAGAAGGCCTCTTCTCCATTGCCTGTGAGGCAAGCGCATGCACCCTCCAGCTCTTAAAGGGCCAGAAACACATCCTTATCTTCACTATACAATGACCAGCAAGCCTGAGGGACTCAAGAAGACACCTTCCCTTGTGGGTAGATGTCTGAGCAATAGTTTATATGGCATACTAAGTTCCTATGAAGGTGTGTGACTCACTACTGTCTGCTGCTGACTACCAACTCTCTGCCCGTTTACTGGACTCTGAACCTCTGCTGTCTCACCTGACCTGTACCTGACCACCATATTGACCCTTCATTGCCTTCCTGGACCTCGGATAGCTGACAGTATAGTGCATACTCTGCCTGTCCTGACCTCGGCCTGTCCCCGACTAGGATTCTGCCTGACCCCCGTGAATCAGCTGTCAAGCATAAAGAGACTTCTTTAGGAGATAGCAGCCTGGTGGTTTCCCTGCAGCGAAGTCCAGATCCCTGTATAGGGGTTAAAGGGTGAAAACCAGGGGACTGCTAGGATAACGCCCTTAGGAGTAGCCCAAAGTCAAATCTGTTGGTTGACACAGCAGTTCCATACCCACTGCCATGACAGTTCATCCCTAGGCAGTCTGACACTGTCAACACTTATTGGCAATGCCTCTGGTTAACAGTGTTCATTTATAAAGCCTATGGCTCAGATTAGCTAATACTGCGGATGAAATAAACTTAAATTGACTGTCAAGACCTGCACCAGATTTATCTCAGGGGCTAAGGCTAGATAATAAAGGTGGGGCAGGGATAGGCACTTTTGGTTAACTCTATAACAAATAGCCATTGGCTTACTTTGAGACAGAATTTTACACCAGAATTGCCAGCCCCTTTTCCGTTAAGCCTACCATTTGTTGGAGCAAATTATATATATATATATATATATATATATATATATACATATACATACACATACATATATATATATATATATACATACACACTTTTTTTTTTATATAGAAACCCCAGTTGCACCACTTTTTAGACAGATTTTAGGCGTAAATCAATACATAAAGCTGAGTGTATATGTGTGTGTGTGTGTGTATGTATGTATGCCCGCTAAAGGAATCTGCATTGTTGCATTTACAATCATGAAATTTTGTACATCAGGTGTCTGCAGCCAACGAGGATTGAAAAATTGAAGGTAAAAATCAACTTCTGTCAGCTGCAGGGGAGGGAGGGTGACTTTCTCCCTGCAGCTCACGCTCAGACAGCACAGTGCTGCTGTCTGAGAGTGAGCTGTTCAAAAGGACATCCCTGTGTCCATACAGGCCCTGCGCCAGACCGAGGACAGGGAGTTTGAAAGCCAGACTGTCCGGCCTAAAACCGGACCTCTAGTCACCCTAGGGGCAGGCTGCTGTGGAGGTCACAGTTAAGTGGACGGTCCGCTATGGAGGTCAGCGTTAAGGGGCAGATTTGCTTTAGAGGTCACTGTTAAGGGACAGGGTGTTGTGGAAATCACTGTTAAAGGGGCGGGCTGCTGTGGAGGTCACTGTTAAAGGGGCGGGATGATGTGGAGGTCACTGTTAAGGGGACAGGGAACAGTAGAGGTCACAGTTAAGGGGACGGTCCGCTATGGAGGTCAGTGTTAAGGGGCGGGGTGGTGTAGAGGTCACTGTTAAGGGGGCGGGTGTTGTGAAGGTCACATTTTAAGGGAACTGAGATCACTTAACGAGTCGGAGTACTGTGGCGGTCACTAATAAAAGGGATGGACGCTGTGGAGGTCACTGTTAAATGGCGAGGGCACAGTGGATGTTACTGTTAAGGGGGCAGACCACTGTGGAGATCACTGTTAAAGGGGTGGGGGGCTGTGGAGGTCACCGTTATAGTGGATAATGTCGATATCTTAACAACACACACAAATATTAAATGAAATGGATGAAATATACCCATGCAAAGCCGGGTCCTTCTGCTAGTACATTAATAAATGTGGGCTTATATTCTGGTAGACCACAAGAATGATAAATGGTTCATACAAAAAGGATCATGCCATATACCTTCCACTGTGAAGGATACAAGTTTTGCATTGGATGATCCAAGGGGATAACTTTCTAAAGCTTTTAGCTGAGTTTTTAGAAAGTTTCTCATTTCTTTTCCTCCTTGAATCAGGTGTAGCCAAAACATCAGTGTTACTCTGTAGACAGTTTTCCTGAAAAACAAAAACAAAACTACATCACAATAAAAAAAAACTGTGTAAATGTCTCCTCATCCCTGGTTTGTGGCCGCTAAATGAACAGCATCTGTCCCTGCAAAGAATAGTAAATTAAAACTGAACCGACTCCTCTCCAGCAGCATCAAGCTCATATGCATGGTGCTGATGAAGGAGAAAATGGTACACCTTGCTTCACTGTGAATACAATGTACATTGGACACATGCACAGTAAAGAGAGGTGTACCATCATCAACAACATCGGCACAGTGTGCGTGTGCTCATTGCCACTGGAGAGGATTCCTGGACACATCTCCTGGAAAGTTCAATTTTCATTTTGCTATTCTTTGTGGGGGACAGAGGGGTTTGATATGAGCAGATTTGAAACCCTAAACCCCATGGTGATGGATTATGGGCCCCCAAACAGGTGACATATGCCATTTACAATTAAAGTTAAAGTTATTCACCATGTACATATATGGTGGTGGTACAACAAAATTCTATAAAGCCAGAAAACAGATCCATCATATTCTGCAGCATCATTAGGGTGAAGCATTTGCTCCATGGTCAATGATTAGACGCGAGTACTCTGTGTATATTAGACGGTTTGGTCAGGGAAGGCAACTGCACCCAATACAATTTGGTCACTTAATCTGACATCTGGGTAGCAGCCCTGTGGGTGCACACGTACTTGACACCCTTGGTTTCTTACCATCTGATTTCCTTCAGGATGAGGGAGTTCACTCCACTTGGAAAATAAACCATCCTTTCTATAATCTACAGAAAAAAAGGAGAAAATTCTAATATTTCATATATTACCTATATGAGCAAGAAATCTTTTTCTCTTACCTTTTCTCTGACTGACTTGACAAGGTCTTTTTCGAAACCCCTCAAATCAACATCTTGGTGTTCAATTTCAGAGGTTATCTCAAATAAGGAGTCTGAAAATAAAATCTTGCTAAAGGTTATATCTACAAAGTTTTGGGCATTAAAAGAAATGCGTTTTATTATATTTAAAATTACACCATGAGGCAGTGGATAAACTCCTTCAAAGACCCTACTTAGCCATCATTCTGGATAAGTGGGGGTCCCTAGGGAAAACATGGTGACCCTGTACAAATACCACCATACAGTGCCTAGATAAAAGTGCCATACACTCACCAAATAACAGAGGCATCATAGGCTGTGCTTGATAATGATAGGGTGTGGTGGAAACATGGAGAAACATCTCAATTTACAGCATACAATGAAAATAAATGTAAGAATTAGAGGTATATGCCAGCTCCAGATATTAAGGTATTCTGGTCTTAGGCCAGAACAGAATACAGGAATTTGGGTGCATATATGAACCTAGCCTTAGGCTAGCCATACACACTAGCTAGACGTGCCCATACAACTTCAATAGCTGTAGATTTTGAAAACGTATCTGCCCGATAGCCATCTTTCCCGATTCTTCTATACATAGACATGCTCGGTTTAGCTGACAGAACAATAATGCGTATAGGGGACCCAGGTGTTGGATGAATGCTATCTGGCTAACAGCTGTATAGTCTAGTGACAGCTTATCTCCTGGAGAACAATAGGATCGGGCATGTTGAAATCCAATTGCCAGTTCCTTCTTTCCCCCAACATCAGGAAATTTGGGAGCCCTTCATGCACACTCATTTGCTGACATCAGCAGGTTCAGCCAACAGTAATGCGTATGTATGGTCACCTTATTAGATTGTGCCATTAGGGCTCTTTTACATGCATCTAAATGCAGCAAACAAGATAAACTTTCTCCCTCATTTTCTATCAATCCCCACTCTATTGGCCCATGTAAAAGAGTCCAATAAAAAAACGTATACGATAATGTATATACTTATACCTATACTGTATGGCACCAGTGTCAGGCACCTGTTAAAGTATATGCTTTTTGTATGTGTGGCTAAAAGATGATGTGAACCCAGCATTTTTGGGAATGAACGTTTCTGCGAACACTCGTTCCCGACTCTGCCCGAGTAAAAGGTGCCGCTGATCACCTGATGAACCAGAAAAACACTTGTTCATCAGGTCAAACTGTCGTTCGTGCAGGCACCTAAATCACTGTTTCTGGGCAGCAGATCGTGCCGTCTAAACAGCGATCTGCTGCCCAGAAACAACGTAGCTGTATGAGGACAATAGCGACCCCTCCTCATACTGTAGGAGGTATGCAGCACTTCACCCCCCCTGGACGAGCAGCCAACTATTGAGAAGGAGCGCTTCCTTCCTGATAATTTTCTGCCCATTGGTACGTGTAAATCCACCTTTACTATTTATGAGGATTAACTTGCAGATCACCTCTTCCACTCACAGCAGCTGGAAACTGACAATGGATTACCAATCTAAAAACCAGTTTTAGCTCTACTGACTGCTACAGATGGACAATATTTTGTTCTTAATTTTCAATGGTATACTGTTAAAATGAAAAAGACAAATAAAAAAAACACTTTTCCTATGAATATGGAGTTAAAAAAATAACCTTTTATGATGGAAACATAGAATTGAAAGGAAAAGAACGGCTCCGGATTCTCATAGAGGTCCTCTAAAAACTTCTTCTTTATTCAAACATATAGTTTACAGCAGATACATTCCACCCGGTATACAGACAGTTGACTCGTTTCGGATTAGAATCCTTAGTCGTAACAACGTGACACAATGAAGTACAAACATTTATACGTATCACTAAGAATCTCCTCCCCAAAATTCAGGGAGGGGAAATAGCCTTATTGGTTACTTCATTGGGTTAACACCCTTTACTCAATCACATAGAACCTGTGTTTCACACTGAACCGTGACCTCTTAACCGTTGGTGATCCACAAAAACCTTGATGAGGTCCATACGGGGAAGAGTACATCAGAAACCGCACAGTGTGAACCACTCATGTGTGCTAACATGATGGAAACATCCCTTTAAGTCCTAGACTACTGACTCGACTGTAAAATGTTGCACTACTGATGTGTCAAGATTGGGGAAGGGTGGAAGAGGTATTTCCACTAAGAACTGTCTTCAGGAAATAAGCAAAACATTATACAAAATCTAATATATAAAGCTGAATGTATGTATATGTGTGTATGTATGTCCGCTAAAGGAATCCGCATTTACAATCATAAAGTTTGGAACACAGGTAGGGTACATCAGGTGTCCGGGAAGGTTTTAGACCAGGTCTCAGCTCTCTAGCACGTACCGTTCCTGAGATATTCTCAAAACATGCAAAAATGGCATATCACATGACCTACATTAGCCAATAAAAGCCTGCAGGTCTTTCTCTTCATATCCCAACTGCCATACACACAGTCACATGTCCCTTATCAGCCAACAGAAGCTCGCAGGTCCTTAGTATCCACATACACACAGTTTTACACCAGGTTTCCATAACAACTCAGCCATTTTTCTTCACTGCTGTAGGTCAGCTTTAAAGAGCAGGGCGTTCTGGATGACACTGTTAAAGGGAGCGGAGTGCTGTGGAGGTCAAAGTTCAGGGGGCAGGTAGGGTGGCAATTCAGGCCACCCTCAAAAGATGGACTTAAAAACCCCGTCCCCAGGTCCCGCTAAGTCACCCTCCCTCCCACTTTACAGCCGACAGGGATTGAAAAAAACGAAGTTAAAAATCTACTTCTGTCAGCTGCAGGGGTGGTAGTGAGGGTGACTTTCTCCCTGCAGCTCACACACAGACAGCACAGTGCTGCTGTCGGAGAATGAGCTGTTTAAAAGAACATCCCTGTGTCCGTCCAGGCCCTGCACCAGACGGAGGACAGGAAGGCTGAAAGTTGGACTGTCCGGCCTAAAACGGGACCATGGGACAGTCCGCTATGGAGGTCAGTGTTAAGGGGCAGATTGCTGTAGGAGGTCACGGTTAAGGGGACAGGGGTGTTTTGGAAATCACTGTTAAGGAGATTGGGTACTGTGGAGGTCACTAATAAAGGGGCGGCCGCTGTGGAGGTCACTGTTAAGGGGGCAGGATGCTGTGGAGGTTACATTTTAAGGGAACAGAGCTCTGTAGAGGCCACCGTTAAGGGGGCGGGTTATTGTTGAAATCACTGTTAAGGAGATTGGGTACTGTGGAGCCCACTAATAAAGGGGCGGCCGCTGTGGAGGTCACTGTTAAAGGGGAGGGCGCTGTGGATGTTACGGTTAAGGTGGCAGGGAGCTGTGGAGATAACTATTAAAAGGGTGGGGTACCGTAGATGTCACTGTTATAGTGGATACTGTAGATATCTTTTAACGATACACACAAACATTAAATGCGTGCGAAGCCGGGTCCTTCTGCTAGTGAGTTATATAATAAAGGAACTGATAGTTGTAATAAAATTAAAAAAACGGTACTAACACTTAGGGGGAGATTTATCAAACTGCTGTAAAGTAGAACTGGCTTAGTTGCCCATAGCAACCAGATTCCACCTTTAATTTTCCAAAGGAGCTGTCACAAATGAAAGGTGAAATCTGATTGGTTGCCATGGGCAACTAAGCCAGTTCTACTTTACACCAGTTTGATAAATCTCCCCCTTAGTTTTTGGGTGGAACAAAAACACATAAGTACTTTATTACAAATATAGCACATAGAATAGCACATAATAGGTATGAGCTATGAGTACTTACTGACCTCCTGGTTTGTGGACAAATTCTAAATCAGATAGATTTCCAAAGAAATAAGTGACATCTTCTACATCTAATGGAGAAAAGGATAGTTTTCTTTACTGGGTTATCTACCTCTTAAGGACACATCACTGCTAAGGCCAGTTATTGGCTTCAGTGGCACATATGACCGTGTCCATGCAGTCATTTTACATGCGGGACCAAAAGGGCAGTGACAGATGGGAACCCAAAAAGCCAAAACCAAGCAGTAGGTAGCAGATAAGTATAGTTCCCTTCAAAGTTCCCCAGGGTGTGTGTGGGGAGATTTTAAGATGAAAAAAAAAAAAAAAAAAAGTCGTGTTCAACCCCTTTAAAAAATAAAAATAAAAAAATAAAAATTGCCACTGTTTAAAAAAATGCCATTGTACTTACCTAAATAGCTACCCCTTGGTTGACCTGCCAGATTTTGCTGAAGACCGGGATCTGAATTTGTTTGGTATGGGCTCCTCTCATTTCCCAAATTGACCAGATCTACAGTGTTTATTTCCATGTTTGATACCGAGTCATCTGTAGGTTGAGGATAAGGCTGGGTCAAGGTATCATGTGGTTCTATACCTTCAGATGTATTCAAAAAAGTATTACTGAATACATCTCTGGAAGTGGACAAATAGGACATAGGCGTACTTCTAGGATGTGAGGATATTCTAAATATAGAATCTGTGACTTCTAGATGCTCTTTTACTGTCCACCAGTTCAACTGTTTCGTAGGTTCTACAAGAGTTCTTGTAACGTCACTTGTTGATGGACTGATATACTTTTTCACAGTCTCTATTTGGTCAGTAATTTGAAGCGCACTCTTAGAGTATATCAATTCATTTGGAATTTCAGGGGCTGGGTGAGAAGCCACACTATTAAACATTAGCTTTTGATCAACAGTTACTGTAGCACTTTGTGGAGTTGAGTGCTCCATGTGAAAGCCAAGGTTTAAAGTTCTGATCAAAGAAGGCAACATAGGAGGTGCGGCACTAGCTGGAGCAACCTGTGATGTATATGGTTCTAGATCATCAGAATCAGCATTGTCAGTTTTGCCTAGTATCCCATTGTTTAGGGGTATCTTGAGGGTCTTAGAGAATTCTAAAGCCAGAGCTATGCTGACCTGTTTAATAGTTTGATCTAAGGGTGGTAGCTCAATGAACTTAGTGGTATGTATTTCACTAGTATCAAAAATATCACTTAAAAGTGAAGGCTCAGGGAAATCTGCACCGAGTATGTCTATAAGTGAATCTTCTGGAGGATCAGTAGCATGGGAAGCAACCAGATGTTGGTGTCCAGGTCTATCAATTCTACTGAGATGTTGGCTCCCCGGAACAGTCGACTGAATGAATGAATATGAGGATTCTTGGGAAGTAACTGTGTGAGCCATGCTCAATGGTAGAGTTTCATCTGATCTAGTGGCACTGTCTATGCTAAAATGCGGAGAGATTTGAGCTGTACCATGTTGGTTCATTTGCTCCGGGGCATTGATTGTATGGACATATATGGATGTGGTAGTGGGTATAATCATATTTTGGTTCATATCTACAGCAGATTGGTTTTTATTGAGCTGTTGTGTCTCCGGTAGTTTACTGGTTATGCCTAAATGCAATGCCTCCAGCAGATCAGTGTAATGGGCTGCTGTTAAACTTGGTGTCTCAGAAAGAAATTCAGAGTGAGCAGTTTTCTGCGACCAAATAAACTGTGACATGGTTTCCAGTTTTCCAATTTGACTTGGTTCTAGGTCATCTGCTGTTGGCAAATCTGTGTGACCTTTATATACCCCAAGCTCCAAGGACTGCGTCACTGCTGGCAACAATGGATTATAAGTTGTCCGAAGGCTCTGTGCCAAAGTCCTCGAAACATGAGTGGTCATAGTCAGTAGATTATCTGTTGGGACTTCGATAACATTGCTGGTTGATATATTTTGTTTACTGGTTAATGAACAGCTCCCAGAGTCAGTATTTGGTCTAAGTACAGGATCATCAAAAACATAGTATCTTCCATAAAAATATCTTTTAGAACCAGTATTTGAAAAAGTGCGCCAAAGTAGCACAACACTGAGTGCTGAAGCTTCGGTGGCAAACACATGGGTACGCTTATTCAAGCAGGCATAGACGATGGTGTTCTCTACAGATGATGATACACCTTCAAATATTATTTTATCATGGTTCTCAGTGCAGGTTTTATTTGTTTTGAAGCCAGTAATGTAGATGACAATGTGCTTTCCAGGAGCAGCTAGAACCGTCCAATTGCACCACAGATTTACCTCAAAATTTCCATTGAATATTGGTGGGGAGAATGTACCATGATCTCCACTAAACTGTAAGTGGCAGCTTCTTGCAGGTACAAAGGCCAACACTACAGATGGATTAAACTCTAGAAAGGAAAGAAAAAATTGTGAATCCCAGAAAATCACAAATATGCAAAAAAATAATAAAAAAATGCTAAGAAATATTTTAACACCTGCTGCACAGATTGGATAATCATTGTTGAAAATCTAGTGTTCGGAGAGGCTTTACTGCCTGACAATATATTTGATATTTCTTGGAGGGAAACGGCTGGGACGATTTATTTATCTTTGAACTTATTTTTCAGTTAGGCCTCACGCACACGACCGTGCAAACCGTGGATCTGCAATAAGACGGAAACCGCCCGTGTTGCCTTCCGCAATTTGCGGAACGGAGCGGGCGCCGGCAATATAAATGCCTACCCTTGTCCGCAAAGCGTGGAAAGAATAGGACAGGTTATATTTTTGGGGGGGGCCGCGGAATGGAGCCACGGATGCGGACGAAGTGAATGGGTCCGCATCCGAGCCGCCAAAACGGTGGCTCGGATGCGGACCCAAACAACAGTCGTGTGCATTAGGCCTTACGCAAACATGAGGAGAACATAAAAACTCCACACAGAAGTCTTTGTTGGATTTGAACCCAGGACACCAGCGCTGCAAGGCACCAGTGCTAACCACTGAGCCAACGTGCCGCTATGTATATTATTTTGTACTGGAAAACCAATTTTTTAATATTCTCGGATTCTAATTCTGTTTATAGGGGGGTGAGGTCTTTTCTGACTCTGATTGTTGTGATAGCGATCCATCCCTTGTAAGATCTCTATGCCTGACCTGTATAAGCAGATAATCACTGCGGACAATCTTTATCAGATAGCTGAATTCACCAATACCGTGTTCATTCACAAAGTTGCTTTATTCTGTACATCAGACAACAGGATACAGCAGAATGAATGGATCTCCATATTATGCGGTCAAAAGATTATACTTTCTTTAGCGTACCATAAAAAATATATGTGTCCCTGTTACATGTGGCCTGTTAGCTACATCCATGCTACAGGAAGTGCATATAACTAACCATAGAAATATCCATAGGAAATGGTTCAAAAGAATAAACTATATAAACTCCCATCTACATTAATGAAAATATTAACTGTGTAACAGCATACTCCCCGTCTGGCATTGTAAATGTCACTATTACACCAGAACGGTAGTTAATGTAAATAAACAGTGCAATTTGCTTTGATGTCTGAAGACCTGAAAGACATAAAAGAGAGCATGCATATAATGCAACAACTATAATGCAAGGCTTCAAGTTGTATCAATTAAAGTTCAAGACACTTCCTTCTTGAAGTCACAGGTAGGATCCAGCAGCATACGCAAGCAAGTTATTCTCCAAAGTGCAAGAGCAGAATAAGTTCCGTGATAGGTCTGATAAAAGTCTTTACAGTCCCTTGTCTTGCAACTTTCAACTCCACCTTGCGTACCTTACCGTCATCACTAGGAGCGCTCTTTACAACAAGTCCCATAGGCCACTCGATTCTTTCAGCTTGCTGGTCCTTGAGCAGAACGAGATATCCAACTTGTATGTTAGGGTTCAGGCGTTGCCATTTCCTGCATCCTTGCAAAGTAAAAAGATACTCCATCTTCCAACGATTCCAGAAGCAGTTGGCGAGGTGTTGTACTCGCTTCCACTGGTCATAGCACAGATTTCCTGCTTTCAGGTTTCAAGGTGAAACTGGAATGGACCCAAGCTTCTGGGTAAGCAGGGGTAAGGATAGTTGGGGTCTCTGGATCTGTAGACACTGGAATAAGTGGTCTTGAATTGATTATGGCAGATGCTTCTGCCAGGAAGGTGATTAGAATCTTGTAGGTTTGATTAGAGGAGTCTCTCACATTGAGGTAAGCAACAGCCGTTATGGCCTCAGTAGATGTGAAGCTCTCTTCTCTGACTTGTAGCAAGGGAAGCTGAAGTGTAGCAGCGTGGTATACGGATTCCATCAAAGGCATGTAGAGATTGTTTGCAGGACTCCTACTTTGAAAGCTTTTCTGATGGCAGTGGAGCATCCCAATCTTTAATAAACTCTGAGAGCTGTCCAAGTAAGGCTTTACCTTGTATGGTGATAGGAGCCACAAATCCCACTGGATCGTATAGGCTGTTCACCACTGACAGAACACCATGCTTGTTAAATGGCTTGTCTGCAGAGCTGACTTGAAAGACGAAGGTGTCTTTTGATAAGTCCCACCGTAGGCCCAGACTTCTCTGTACAGGTGGCATGTCCATTCCCAGATTTAAGTCTTCAAACCCTGTGGCATGATCGCCAGGTTGAAAGGCTTTCATAACAGCAACACTATTTGAGGCAATCTTGTGTAGTCTGATGTTAGCCTCAGAAAGCATACCTTGTGTCCTTTAGAGCAGGTCGATGAACATAAAAGGCTTTCTCAATGAAGTGTCGAGCATGCGTGGCATACTCCTTTTCTCCATCAAGGGCAGTCCTTCGTAAACCGTATATTGCAATAGCGGGTGAGGGACTATTTCCAAAAACATGTACCTTCATGCTGTATTCAATAACCTCATTGTCCATGTTGTTGCTACGGTGCGACAGAAACCTTATGAAGTTCCAATGGTCTTGGCTTACAATGAAGCAATTAAACATTTGCTCAATATTAGCAGTTATGGCAACTGGTTCTCTTATAAACCTCATAAGTACACCTACAAGGTTGTTGGTTAGATTTGGGCCGGTGAGAAGAACATCGTTTAGGGATACGCTTTGATGCTTGGCACTGGAGTTAAATACTACCCTGATTTGTTTTGGCTAATGTGGATGACACACTCTGAAGAAAGGCAGATACTGGCATGCATCGTGTTTATGAAGGTGTGGCGCTGGTTTGGCGTGATCATTGTCAAAGATTCTTTTCATAAAAGCGATGAAATGGTCCTTCATTTCAGGCCTGTTCTTTAGTGCTTGTTGAAGTGAGTTGAATCAGTATAGAGCCTGTTCACGATTGGTTGGGAGTTTGGCCCTTGCAGCACGAAGAGGTAATGGTGCAACCCAGACTTATTCTGGAAGAATTTTGTCCATTATTTTGATGAACTGACAAGGCTATTTTGTTGTCATCACTTGTACAAAACACTGTGGTACCTAGGTTGTCATCACAAAGAACAGGAGTAACATCAGGTACTTGAATGATGTCAAGAGGCTTCTCCTTTACTACATAATGGTGAGGGCACTGTTTGAAGTGGGATGCATGTCCGTTTCCCAACACAAGTCTTGAAGGAGTGGATCTCAGATGACGTATGCATCCTGGCCATGCATACATCGCCCACTATCACCCAGCTTAGGTCAAGTCTTTGTGCATAAAGGGGCATCATCGGGTCCATCGCACTGGTTGCATACTCTATGTACTCTGAGAGTGTCCCTTCCAAGCAGGACCAAGATTTCAGCACTCATGTCCATTGCCGGAATCTCATCAACAAGGTGCCTTAAGTGAGGATGGTGATATGCAGCTTCTGGAGTGGGAATCTCTTCCATTTTGTCTGGTATCTGGTCACACTCAACTAATGTTAGTAAGGGTATGCCCTCTACACCTTTGATATGAGAGACTATGAACTTATCAACCCTTCTGCCGAAGGTCTCTACACGACCAGAACAGGTTCTGAGAGTATATAGTGTGGCGTCACCCTCTATGCCAAAGATCTCAAAGAATTTAGGCTTAACCAGGGATATGTTGCTCTGTTCATCTATTATGGCATACATCCTAGCAGCTTTCTCAGGATGACCCTTTGGGTATATCTTGACTAGGCATATCTTGGCACAGCATTTGTGATCCATGCCTTCTCCACAGACTTCTTTGCATGAAGAAGAAACATTATCTTTGGCTGGAACATGACTGTTGCTCCCCGCCATGATTTGAGACAGGGGTGGAGGTAGGTAGGTGCTGTGGGTTGTCTGGAAGTGGAGTAGGATGCATAGCTATAACATGTCTGTTGCTACTGCATTCTTTACAGTCTTTAGCAAAATGGCTATAAGAAGCACCGCACTTGTAACATATTCCAAGTTTCTGGAGAATCTCCCTGCGCTCTTGTAAAGTCTTTGCCCTAAGCCCACAACATTTCTTAAGAGTAGGACACTGACAATTAGGGTCTTTATCTCTGTCATCCACAACGCCCTGATCAGTAGGTGAGATTGTGAAGGGTGAGGTCTGTCCTTTTAACAGATATTGCTCCATTAAAGTCTCTACATTTAGCTGCTGTGTTATCATACCTTGATGATGATGATGATGATTATGATGAAGCAGGCAAGTTGGGTTCACTGAAGCTGAAGCTGGGATCATTTCTCGTCCAGGCTTGATGACTAATGAACCTGCAAAAGTATGAGAATGGAGGAAAGAATACGTTATAGTCTCTTTTGTACCTTGAGCCCTGTTGTGCCCATTTCTCTTGCAGGCTGTATGGCAGTGTAGACACCACTGGGTTGACACCATGAGCGGTGTCCAGGAAGCTTAGTCCAGGTAGACTTGGGTCTGTCTTTGCCAACTCTAGCTCCATGAGGAGGTCACTTAGATCTTGGAGCTTGCAATAGTCTTTGTTCCCTATTTTTGGGAAGTTTTGCAGTCTCTTGAATAGAGCACTTTCTATTACTTCAGAGCTACCATAGGCTTGCTCAAGTCTTACCCATGCAGCAACATGACCTGCATCTGGGTGGTCAACATGTACTGTTCTCAGTCTTAACACAATCTGCAGATTCTGGCCCCAGCCACCTTATGAGCAAATCAAGTTCCTTCTTAGCAGTAAGGTTGAGATAAGAAATAGCAGCCTTGAAGGTTGATCTCCAGGCCCTGTAGCTCTCTGGACAGTCGTCAAACCTTGAGAGAATGGTGTTAATGAGGTCATGGCATACCATATATCTGGCAAAGTCATTCAAGTCTGATCTCTCACTCTTTGGGGCCAAAGTAACTTGTGGAACCCCTTGGGTGTGAAAGTTCTCTAGTGATGTAGGGTGAGGTTTACCAGGGTAAAATGATGTTGCATGAGCGTTTAACTGTGGTGTAGTCTCTAAGGCTTGTGCTGGCTGTGGCTTGAGGTGCGGTTTATCACTAGAAGTCAACTTGTTGTTGGCATAAGTTGATGTGGTTTGCTGCGTAAATGTACTTGCGTTGTAGACTTGCAAAGGCTTAGGCATATAGAGCGGAGAGGTCTTTGTGTTGAGGGTCAGAACGGTGTTGTTAGTAGGAGGTACAGGAGATGACTCTGTATCTTTGCAAATGTTATGCTTTAGTACGTATTCACTGGTGCGTTCAACTGGATCTTCCAGTTCTGCTGGGATAAGGCAGTCTGAATTAGTACTTTGTCCCATTGCTTGTTCAAGGACTTTCATCCTTGCTAGGGAAGCTGCTTCCTCCCCTTCAATTTGCGGAATCTTTATTTGCGAATCTGCCATAAAAGAGTGTTCAGAGCCTTGTCTAGACATTTTTTACGGTTTTGCGAAAAATGGTACTGTCTTTAAGAAGACGAACAGCATCTTAGACAGGTGAGGTAACATAGTTCAATGTAGAGAACAGTGGCGTACATAGAGAAGTAACCAGACCCCCGCACATAGGACAGAAAGGGTTTCCGACTAAACCCCTTTTAATTTATTTTTTCCCACTACCTCGTTTGCTAAAAGTTGTTCCTTTAGAGGGTAGATTCCTGACCAAGTTCTCACCTCCAGTAGAAGAAGAGATGATCCCAACTGGGCCCCATAGCAGTCGCATGGTCTGCCAATATGGTAGTTACGCCTCTGGTAGAGAAACAGTTTTCAACATTCACGTGGAGTGCAGTAAGCTTGTGCGACCATGTGCTTTCACAAGATGGCGTATGGCACTGAGCTTGATTGCAGATTAGGCACACACATATACACAGCAGGCTGTAGGAATTCTATACATCTTTTGACTATTCTGACTCCGATTGTTGCGATTGCGATCTATCCCATGTAAGACCTCTATGCATGGCCTGTATAAGCAGATATAATCACTGCGGACAATCTTTATCAGATAGCTGAACTCACCAATACCGTGTTCATCCACAAAGTTGCTTTATTCTGTATATCAGACAACAGGATACAGCAGAATGAATGGATCTCAGTATTATTTGGTCAAAAGATGATACTTTCTTTAGCGTACCATTAAAAATATATGTGTCCCTGTTACATGTGGCTTGTTAGCTGCATCCATGATACAGGAAGTGGTGTACTCAAGAAGAAGGGTGGAGCATCACACAAAGGAAATGTGTCATAGATCTCAGGGAGGGAACATGGAAAAAACAAGTGCATAACAAAAAAAAAAAAAAAGCCCACTAGATGGCAGCATATAACTAACCATAGAAATATCCATAGAATAAACTATGTAAACTCCCATCTACATTAATGTAAATATTAACTGTGTAACAGCATAAGGTCCCCGTGATAGGTTAGACAGTGGCAAAGAAGTCTCTTTTTCTGGAGGACCTGTCTGAATCCTGACCGTTTCATGTCAACAGGTATGTATCTAGGAGGATTGCTTATCACTGATCATTTTTGCATTCAGGAAAAATTTCAGCATGTTCTATGCCTCTATAGAAGTGAATGGGGCTTGCGTAAAAAAAAAAAAAAAAAGGCGTCTGGATGCAATACGTTTTTCAGTGATGGTGGCTAGGAGATTTTGAGTGTCATTTTTCAGTTTTTCTTCACGTATGTGAAAAATGCATCAGAAAGTGAGCGCATCCGCATGGAAAAAAGCAAACACTGAATGCAATCACAGACAAAACGGATTAAAACATGTGTGCAAAACAGTTCCTGATTCGATCCGTATCACTCGTGTGAAATAGGCCTAATACTTTACTTGCCACGTGGAGGTACTACAAGGGAGCTGAATACTTGTTAGGCTCCCTGACAAGTGATGCAATTTCCTTCAATAGTCAAACCCACTGGTGAACCCTTCTCTGCTGCTGCAGGAGAAGAGGCCAGACTGACGGTAATTTCCATTCTTTCATGAGGCATAAAACCATATACAGTTGTGTTCAAAATAATAGCAGTGTATTAAAAAAAAAAAGTGAATAAAGCTGAAAATCCTTCTAATAGCTTCTATTTCCATACACACAAATGCATTGGAAACACTACACATTCTAATTTCAAATCAAAACGTGAAGAAAAAAATATCAAATTTGTGTTCCTCTAAAAAAGGAAGAAAAGTGAATATTAGACTGTTCAAAAAATAGCAGTGTTTGTATTCTTCTTTACAAACGCAAACATTCAATATATAAACTGAAAAATGTTTGAAGATTTTGCTTTCCTTTGAATCACTTCACTAATATTTAGTTGTATAACCACTTTTTCTGAGAACTGCTGGACATCTGTGTTGCATGGAGTCAACCAACTTCTGGCCCCTGTGATCAGGTATTCCAGCCCAGGATGATTGGATTACATTCCACAGTTCTTCTCTATTTCCTGTTTTTTCCCTGCAGAAACTTCATTTTTGATGTCACCCACAAGTTTTCTATTGGATTAAGATCTGGGGATTGGGCTGGCCGCTCCATAACGTCAATCTTGTTGGTCTGGAACCAAGATGTTGCACGTTTACTGGTGTGTTTGGGGTCGTTGTCTTGTTGGAACACCCATTTCAAGGGCATTTCCTCTTCAGCATTAGGCAGCATGACCTCTTCAAGTATTCGGATGTATTCAAACTGATCCATCATCCCTGGTATGCGATAAATAGGCCCAACACATAGTATGAGAAACATCCCTATATCATGATGCTGGTCCACCATGCTTCACTGTCTTCACAGTGTACTGTGGCTTGTATTCAGTGTTTGGGAGTCATCTGACAAACTGTCTCCGGCCACTAGACCCAAAAAGAACAATCTTACTTTCATCAGTCCACAAAATGTCTCTTCAGGCCGTCAATGTGCTCTTTGACAAATTGTAACCTCTTCAGCACATGTCTTTTTTCGACAGTGGGACTTTGCGGGGGCTTCTTGCAGATAGCTTGGCTTCACATAGGAGTCTTCTCATTGTAACAGTACTCACAGGTAACGTAAGACCTTCTTTGATCTTCCTGGAGCTAATTGTTGGCCGAGTCCTTGCCATTTTGGCTATTCTTCTATCCATTCGAATGGTAGTTTTTAGCTTTCTTCCACGTCTTTCAGGTTTTGGTTGCCATTTTAAAGCATTTGCGATCATTTTAGCTGAGCAGCCTATCACTTTCTGCACTTCTTTATATGTTTTCCCCTCTCCAATCAACTTTTTAATCAAAAGGTCCGCTGTTTTTCTGAACAATGTCTGGAACGACCCATTTTCCTCAGAATTTCAGAGAGAAATGCGCTGTAACCATAATGTACAACATTTGCTGCCTTCCTTCCTTAAATAAGGGCAATAATTGCCACCTGTTTTTCAAAGAATAAATGACCTCGCTAATTGAACTTCACAATGCTATTATTTTGAACTTGCCCCTTTCAATTAGTGATTGAATTACACAGAATCAGCAGCATGCATGTCATGACTGTTGGATTTATATTACTCTACTACACCTGCTAGTAAATTATTTATTCTACCAAAAACAGTGATTGATCAGGTTAGGCTACTTTCACACTAGCGTTCATGGGTCCGTTCGTGAGCTCCGTTTGAAGGAGCTCACGAGCGGACCCGAACGCCTCCGTCCAGCCCTGATGCAGTCTGAATGGAGCGGATCCGCTCAGACTGCATCAGTCTGGCGGCGTTCAGCCTCCGCTCCGCTCGCCTCCGCATGGACAGGCGGACAGCTGAACGCTGCTTGCAGCGTTCAGCTGTCCGCCTGGCCGTGCGGAGGCGAGCGGATCCGTTCAGACTTACAATGTAAGTCAATGGGAACGGATCCGCTTGAAGATGTCACCCTATGGCTCAATCTTCAAGCGGATCCGTCCCCCATTGACTTTACATTGAAAGTCTGAACGGATCCGCTCAGGCTGCTTTCACACTTAGAATTTTTTCTAAGTTATTAATGCAGACGGATCCGTACTGAACGGAGCCTCCGTCTGCATTAATATGATCGGATCCGTTCAGAACGGATCCGATCAAGCGCAAGTGTGAAAGTAGCCTTAGTGATGTCTGACTGCTATTATTTTGAACACAACTATATGTCATTTTTTTTAAGGTACGTTTTTGCAAAAAACTGTTCATGACGGATCAGACCATGGATTTTCATACTAAGACACACTGTATGAGTCTGCAATAATCAGAAATACCGTAGTACTGGAAAAAATCTTTAGGATAGCTTATCAATGTCAGATTGGCGGGGATCTGACTCCTGGCACCCCCTGTTTAGTTTATGAGAGCATTGCCTTCTCTGCTCTGTTCACCTGCTGGCAGGCATTGTAGTGATGAGCAGGTGTAATTTACAAGTATGGCCTCCCCTTTTACTTCTATTGGATGGCTCTATCTGTTCCAGTAAATAACAGAGCCATGTCATAGAAGTGAATGGGGACACCATGTAATTACACCTGCTCACCACTGCAATTGCTGCGGCGAGCAGGTTAACACAGCAGAGCGCTGGCTCCTCTGATCAGCGGGGGTCATCAATAGTAAAAAGCAGACAACCCCATTAATCCAATTGTATTTTAGGCATTCAGTATAAAAGTCTCGAAAAACCACTTTAAAAGAATAAAATAAAACCCTGAATGAAATAAAAAGTAATGTAAACATTCAGCCTATTATACAAAAAAATAAAATAAAAATAACCAGCATGCACACAAAACTTCAGCAATCTGATGGTTTAAAAGATGCAGCCATGAAAAGGGTTAAAATGGGCATTTACCTATTTTTCACCCTTACCCTTGTGAGTCCCATTATAATGCTGTTGTCGCATTAGTTTGCAGTCGCATACAATTAGGCTGAGTTCACACGAGCGTGACAAGTGCAAGCAAGTTCAGTCAGTTTTGTCTGCGATTGCGTTTAGTTGTTCAGTTTTTTCCGCGCGGGTGCAATGCGTTTTGATGCATTTTTCACGCGCGTGATAAAAAACTGAAGGTTTACAAACAACATCTCTTAGCAACCATCAGTGAAAAACGCATTGCATCCGCACTTGCTTGCAGATGCAATGCGTTATTCACGCAGCCCCATTCACTTCTATGGAGCCAGGGCTGCGTGAAAAACACAGACTATAGAACATGCTGCGATTTTAAAGTGCGAACGCAGCCTTACTGAAAAGATGTCTTACCTTGATTAGGAGTTTCTGCCCAGTGACTCTCCTGTGAAGAAACAAACGACTAAATGAATAGAAATACTTGTGATTGGAGGGTGGGCCCTGCATCCATTACTACCCTGATGAATGGTGACAGCTCTTTTGCTTCTATGGCACATACAGGTCCTTCTAAAAAAAATTAGCATATTGTGATAAAGTTCATTATTTTCTGTAATGTACTGATAAACATTAGACTTTCATATATTTTAGATTCATTACACACAACTGAAGTAGTTCAAGCCTTTTATTGTTTTAATATTGATGATTTTGGCATACAGCTCATGAAAACCCAAATTTCCTATCTAAAAAAAATTTGCATATTTCACCCGACCAATAAAAGAAAAGTGTTTTCAATACAAAAAAAGTCAACCTTCAAATAATTATGTTCAGTTATGCACTCAATACTTGGTCGGGAATCCTTTTGCAGAAATGACTGCTTCAATGCGGCGTGGCATGGAGGCAATCAGCCTGTGGCACTGCTGAGGTGTTATGGAGGCCCAGGATGCTTCAATAGCGGCCTTAAGCTCATCCAGAGTGTTGGGTCTTGCGTCTCAACTTTCTCTTCCCAATATCCCACAGATTCTCTATGGGGTTCAGGTCAGGAGAGTTGACAGGCCAATTGAGCACAGTAATACCATTTACCAGTGGTTTTGGCACTGTGAGCAGGTGCCAGGTCGTGCTGAAAAATGAAATCTTTATCTCCATAAAGCTTTTCAGCAGATGGAAGCATGAAGTGCTCCAAAATCTCCTGATAGCTAGCTGCATTGACCCTGCCCTTGATAAAACACAGTGGACCAACACCAGCAGCTGACATGGCACCCCAGACCATCACTGACTGGACTTCAGGCATTTTGGCATTTCCCTCTCCCCAGTCTTCCTCCAGACTCTGGCACCTTGATTTCCAAATGACATGCATAATTTGCTTTCATCCAAAAAAAGTACTTTGGACCACTGAGCAACAGTCCAGTGCTGCTTCTCTGGAGCCCAGGTCAGGTGCTTCTGCCGCTGTTTCTGGTTCAAAAGTGGCTTGACCTGGGGAATGCGGCACCTGTAGCCCATTTCCTGCACACGCCTGTACACGGTGGCTCTGGATGTTTCTACTCCAGACTCAGTCCACTGCTTCCGCAGGTCCCCCAAGGTCTGGAATCGGTCCTTCTCCACAATCTTCCTCAGGGTCCGGTCACCTCTTCTCGTTGTGCAGCGTTTTCTGCCACACTTTTTCCTTCCCACTGAGGTGCCTTGATACAGCACTCTGGGAACAGCCTATTCGTTCAGAAATTTCTTTGTGTCTTACCCTCTTGCTTGAGGGTGTCAATGATGGCCTTCTAGACAGCAGTCAGGTCGGCAGTCTTACCCATGATTGCGGTTTTGAGTAATGAACCAGGCTGGGAGTTTTTAAAAGCCTCAGGAATCTTTTGCAGGTGTTTAGAGTTAATTAGTTGATTCAGATGATTAGGTTAATAGCTCGTTTAGAGAACCTTTTCATGATATGCTAATATTTTGAGATAGGAATTTGGGGTTCTCATGAGCTGTATGCCAAAATCATCAATATTAAAACAATAAAAGGCTTGAACTACTTCAGTTGGTGTGTAATGAATCTAAAATATATGAAAGTCTAATGTTTATCAGTACATTACAGAAAATAATGAACTTTATCACAATATGCTAATTTTTTTAGAAGGACCTGTAGATTTTTTTTTTTATGCTCAGTGAGCATGTGTTTGTCACCTAGCTTTCCCAGAAACTGGAGAGTCAGAATTTATGGAAACAACTAAAAAGAAAAACCATGTGGTATTTAGGCCAGCATTTTGCATTGGTTGGTGCGGTAAATGTGGCCGACACATGGACCCTTTTTCCCAATCCACATACGGCTGTCTGAAAACGACCTTGTCTGAATGATCATGTTTTGCTTTACATTTCTCATAGCTTTTTTTCATTTTAGGCCCCAAACAAATGCTTTGGTGTTATTATCTATAAAGAAACAGTGTAAAGTCGACATACTGTACTATTTGTACCGTTCTACTCCCTTTCACTAGAAAGCTCAGGAAAGCGAGAGGAGTACATATATACAAACCGGATTCCCAAAAAGTTGCGACACTATACAAATCGTGAATAAAAACTGAATGCAATGATGTGGAGGTGCCAACTTCTAATATTTTATTCAGAATAGAACATAAAATCACGGAACAAAAGTTTAAACTGAGAAAATGTACCATTTTAAAAGGGAAAAATATGTTGAATCAGAATTTCATGGTGTCAACAAATCCCCAAAAAGTTGGGACAAGGCCATTTTCACCACTGTGTGGCATCTCCCCTTCTTCTTACAACACTCAACAGACGTCTGTCTATGTTGTTCTAGAACCTGAATATATTTTTCTGCATTGATGGTGCCTTTCCAGACATGCAAGCTGCCCATGCCACACGCACTCATGCAACCCCATACCATCAGAGATGCAGGCTTCTCAACTGAGCGTTGATAACAACTTGGGTTGTTCTTGTCCTCTTTGGTCCAGATGACACGGCATCCCCGATTTCAAAAAAGAACTTTGAATCGTGACTCGTCTGACCACATAACAGTCTTCCATTTTGCCACACTCCATTTTAAATGATCCCTGGCCCAGTGAAAACGCCTGAGCTTGTGGATCTTGCTTAGAAATGGCTTCTTCTTTGCACTGTAGAGTTTCAGCTGGCAACGGCGGATGGCACGGTGGATTGTGTTCACTGGCAATGGTTTCTGGAAGTATTCCTGAGCCCATTCTGTGATTTCCTTTACAGTAGCATTCCTGTTTGTGGTGCAGTGTCGTTTAAGGGCCCGGAGATCACAGGCATCCAGTATGGTTTTACGGCCTTGACCCTTACGCACAGAGATCGTTCCAGATTCTCAGAATCTTCGGATGATGTTATGCACAGTTGATGATGATAGATGCAAAGTCTTTGCAATTTTTCGCTGGGTAACACCTTTCTGATATTGCTCCACTATCTCTCTGCGCAACATTGTGGGAATTGGTGATCCTCTACCCATCTTGGCTTCTGAGAGACACTGCCACTCTGAGAAGCTCTTTTTATACCCAATCATGTTGCCAATTGACCTAATTAGTGTTAATTGGTCTGCCAGCTCTTCGTTATGCTCAAATTTACTTTTTCCAGCCTCTTATTGCTACTTGTCCCAACTTTTTGGGGATTTGTTGACACAGTGAATATTTGAATCAACTTATTTTTCCTTTAAAATGATACATTTACTCGGATTAAACGTCTGATCTGTCATCTACGTTCTATTGCAAATAAAATATTGACATTTGCCATCTCCACATCATTGCATTCAGTTTTTATTCACAATTTGTTTAGTGTCCGAACTTTTTTGGAATCCGGTTTGTGTATAGCAAATCAAATGGGCACACATTTAGAGAGGCATGGAGTGAGGTATTTTATTATTAAAGCGCCATTCATTCCATAGCGCTGTGAATATGATAAGTGGTGCACATACATAATACAGACAATCATAAACAAGATGAGTCACAGACTGGAACAGAAGGAGAGAGGGCCCTGCCCATGAGGGCTTACAATCTACATGGTATGGGAGAAGGACACAGTAGGTGCGGGTGAAGCTGGTCATGGCGGTATAGAGGCAGCAGGGTCACGGGTTGTAGGCTTTTTTTTTTTATTTAGTTTTTTTAGGTTTCTTTTGAAGGATTCCACTGTAGGTGAGAGTCTGATATGTTGGGGAAGCGAGTTCCAGAGTGTGGGGGATGCACGGGAGAAATCTTGGAGTCGATTGTGGGAGGAGGCAATAAGAGGAGAGGAGGAGGTCTTGTGAGGATCGGAGAGTGTGTGTGGGGGTGTATCGGGAAAGTAGCTCAGAGATGTAGGGAGGGGACAGGTTATGGACGGCCTTGTATGTATTTGTTAGTACTTTGAAGTGAATTTGTTGGGCAATGGGGATCCAGTGAAGGGATTGGCAGAGGGGAGAGGCAGAGGAGTAATAGAGTAAGAGGTGGATTAGTCGGGCAGCAGAGTTGAGGATAGATTGGAGGGGCGCGAGAGTGCTAGATGGAAGGCCAGAGGAGAATGTTGCAGTAGTCTAGGCGGGAGATAATGAGGACATGAACAAGCATTTTTGCTGATTCAAAGTTAAGGAAAGCACGGATGCTGGAGATGTTTTTGAGTTGGAGGCGGCAGGTGGTGGAAAGGGCTTGGATGTGCAGTCGAGGTAGGGAGATAAGAGGCTGCTGAGAAGCCTGCCTCTGTATTTATACATAGCCATCTTCTGCGTTCATTAGACTCTCCTTAGCAATGCTTCAAAATAAAAAAATATTTTCCCTAATAAACTATAATACACAATTAAGCTCCTCCTATTGTACCTACAACTGAGTTTGTGGAAGGGGTCCGGTCCACTTATTGTCCTCCTTTGCCCGCCAGGAGTAGCATTGACATTTTTCACAATAAAGTGCTGGAGGGAATAAAGGCCCAAATTTATCCAAAAATACATAAGAACATCGATAGAGGGGAAGAAAAGGCCTTAAAATGGCTACAATCCCGTGATGATTTAATAGTGAAACTGGCAGACAAGGGGGGATTATTATGTAATGGAGGCGGAGAGGCAGTTGGGTGACAGTTCTGTTTACGAGGTTTTGATAAGTGATCCTACTGCGAGAATTTAGTCTCGGTTGAGAAGCTTGCTGCATAAATACGTGTAATATGTTGTCCAAAAGCAAAGCAGAAAAGTTGTTGCCATTGTTTCCTCCCAGGCCCTCGTGGTATTTCTTACCGAAGATCCACAAGTCCCTGACCCACCTTCCTGGGAGACCTATTGTCTCGGGTTGGGTCAGTGACTGAATCACTATCCAAATATGTTGACTGGCTGCTCAGGCCTGTCCTAAAATATATACCTTCTTATCTTAAGGATGCGGGGGATCTACTCCTGGCGCTGAGATCCTTCCAGTGGCAGGAGGGATTCCATCTGGTATCACTGGATGTAGAAAGCCTTTACACCAGGATTCCCCAAGATGAAGGCATTGAGGCAATAAATGAGGGGCTTATGTGCACTGAAAAAAGTGAAGTATTTAGTGACTTTATAAAAGGAGGCCTGGGCTTGGCCTGAAAAATAATGCCTTCAGATTCGGGAACAGGTGGTACAGGCAAAAGTTTGTACTTTTGCAAATATGTTTTTGGCTAGGTTTGAGGACAAGTTCATGTTTCCTGTTACCTGAGATTTGTGGACAATGTGTTTATTTTTTGGTCCGGTTCTTAACATCAGTTCACGGACTTTGTAGACTATCTGAATACAGGTAACAAGATGAACATGAGATTCACTTATCAGTTTGGAGGCCACAGGCTGGAGTTTCTAGATGTATTGGTGATTGAGAGGGAGGCTGTCGCAGGGGCGTAGCGGGGGGGGGCGTTGCCCCGGGCGCCAAATTGTAGGGGGTGCCAGGCAGAAGGCAGTAAAATGAGGGTGATGGAAGCCTATGGCTCCCATCCCCTCCGTTCTGCCTGGCCTGAAGCTTTAAGATGCAGTAGAGCGGCGCAGGAGTCCAGGAGATCGCGATTATATCACCGTGACCTCCTGCGCCGGGTCTCGCGAGATGACGCGGCGCAGGAGGGCAGGGTCATGTGTTCCTGACCGCCTGCATCGGGACGCCCAAGCAAAGACTACAAGAGGTGATGAAGAGAGGCGAGTATTTTTTACGTCAGGTATTTTTTGACGTCAGGTCACACTGTGCGTGTTCTGAATTCTGGGGCCTTATACCCATCTACTACATCAACTGTACTTAGAGAGTTACCACCATGTAATCTGTGGTGTTATATAGGACCACTACATTATCTGTAAAAGGGGCGTGTCCACAGGTTGGGATGGGGGGGGGCACAATACATGGCTTGCCCCGGGTGCTGGCAACCCACGCTACGCCACTTGGCTATCGTAAGCCCACAGCCAGCAACTCGCTTCTCCAGTTACCATCCCCACAGCGTTAAAAGGTCTGTGCCATATGGCCAATTTATTAGGCTGAGAAGGATCAATGGCACGGATGAAAGTTTCCTGAGACAGTCTGCGGAGTTGAAAAAACGCCTTTTGGCTAGAGGTTATCCTTTGGATTTGATAGAGAAGGCAAGGAATAAAGCCTTCTCCATGTGTCACTATACTTCAGCATCAGAAAACACTGAGGTTTATAGAAAGGAGGTTAATCAGAAACGCCTTGTATTCTCCTTTATATATAGCCCGATGGCAGAAAGGATTAAAAGTGTGATAAGAGATAACTGGAGTATACTGGAGGCAGATGGTAATCTTAGGGGGATCTAGGGTACCAAACCATTGATAGCTTTCAGAAGAAGCCATACTCTGAGGCCCCTTTTACATGGGCGAGAATTCCGTGCGGGTGCAATGCGTGAGGTGAACGCATTGCACCCGCACTGAATCCGGACCCATTCACTTCAATGGGACTGTGCAGATGAGCGGTGATTTTCACGCATCACTTGTGCGTTGCGTGAAAATCGCAGCATGTTCTATATTCGGCCTTTTTTTATCCAACAAGATGAAATCAATGGGGTTGCGTGAAAATTGCAAGCATATGCAAGCAAGTGCGGATGCGGTTGCTAGGAGATGATAGGGACGAGCAACCCCATTAAAGTCTACTCACTGTATTATTTCCCCTTATAACATGGTTGCAATGCTTACTAAAACGTGGATTGAGGGGTTAAAAAATAAATAAATCACCTCATCCGCTTGTTCGCGCAGCCGGTCACGTGAGCGCGGTGACGTCATCAATGGTTCTTTGGCATGTCCTGAAAGAAGAAGAAAGAAGACATGCCGGCTGCGCAAACAAGAGGATGAGGCGAGTTAAAAAATAAATAAAAATGAACCCCTCCAGTCCTATTGTACTATGCATTCTGTAGTCAGAATGCTATTATTTTCCCTTATAACCATGTTATAAGGGAAAATAATAAAATCTACAGTGAAGAAGTCCGGGTTTGGGTCTGGTACCACAATCAGTTTTTTCTCATGCGCGTGCAAAACACATTGCACTTGCAAGGAAAAAAACTGAGCAATGCAACGTAATCACAGTCAAAACTGACTGAAATTGCGTACGCATGCTTTTCGCTGATCGCAGACGCAATGCATCTGGACCTAATCCGGACACTCTCGTCTGCAAGGGGCCTTAGATGCTTGTGTGACAGGTTTAGAGAACATGTCAATTCCATAGTGACAGGAAAGGGGTGCCCTAGACTCATAGAACATGTAAGGTCAATTCATAATGGAGATAGCAAGGCATTGAGCTTTGCAGGTATTGAAATTGTCCAAAATCCCCCACAAGGAGGTGATCGACACCGCTTATCCAGCTAGCTGGATTATACGCTCAGGAGCAATGGGCCCTTAAGGTCTGAATGATATGACGATATGAGCGCGTTCTTGTAAACAATGTAATTGCTATGCTTTTGGTTTTTATTTATTTTTTGTTATAGATCTTGTTTTGTAATTAGTATGGATTATAGATATCCGACTCACCTACGTCGGTATTCGTTAATCCTGCCTAGTTGACCCGGCGCATAAGAGGTGACGCACGAGCGTCATCGCATTAGTGGCCCAAAGAAGCGCTGCGGCGCAAAACGGCTGTCTCCACAAGTATTTGCCTGCAGTGTGTTGGCCGCCCAATGCCTGTCATATTTTTATCCGTGGAATAAAGAAATACTACTTCACCTTCCTGGCGAGTGCCGCCCGATTTTTCTACATATCTGTTTATATAAAGGACTATGCGGCAGAGCACCGCCAGCAGTGAGCTGGTGTCGCAGTCCGGTCACGGCTGATCCAGTGTGCCTGTTTGTGAACAGAAGGCTGAGCAGTGCCACCCCGTCTGTGCTCTTCATCTTTATATAAAATACACAATTAAATCAACAACCCTACATAATATAAAAAAATGGAAGCAAGCTACATTTTAAAAGGTCACTACAGTTTCACAAAAGCAACATATCAAACCAATGCCTAGAACGAGGAGAGAAGCGCTGGCATATCACGTTCTCTGTCTTCTCGCTGCAATGCAAGCAAGGGGGGCCGGTAGACTTTCCATGGAGTCTGTCTTGCTTCCTGACCTGCAGTGAGGACAGAGTTTCTCTTTCCTCGTTCTAACCATCGCTGGGGGTCTCAGCCCTCACTGATCAAAACCTTTGATAGGTCGCTATGACAACATAAGTTTTTGTAAGCCTCAATGACCCTTTAAAAACGATATATATAAACCTCAAATGCCCCCGTATTATACAATAACTTAAAAAAAAAAAAAGTCAGACAACATTTTCTGAAAACTGAAACTTCCTGAAAAAGGGCATGGTCAGCTGGCACATTTATCTTAATTTATGGCAGTTTTCAGGTGGAAATGAAGACCGAGCTCCGAGCTGGCATAGATTTCAGTTTAGATGCACGGAATTCTGTAGGATTTGCCCAATACATGACGAGGCCTGTACCTCGCCGTAAAATTAGACGCATCCTCCAGTAGTGCAGGGGATATCATAGACTGCTGCAAAAAGCCACGCAATAGTGAAATAGTCCTATATCAGCTAGCTTAGGCCACGTTCACATCTCCACTTCAGAGATCTGGCTGCCTGACCTGGCACAGATGCCGGCCAAAACATTTCTGGATGCATTTATGCCAGATTTCGCCGGATCACCACTGGACGTCATTGCAGTCAATGGGGATTCGGTAATGAAAGAGGTTTTGGCATGCTGTTTCGGCACAGAGCAGCCATTCCGGATCCTCTACTTCAACGCCTTATCCCCATTGACTGCAGAGATGTGAACCCTGCCTAAGGCCTCTTTCACACGAGCGTGACAGATTAGGTCCGGATGCGTTCAGTGAAACTCGCACAAATTTGCAAGCAAGTTCAGTAAAGTTTTGTCTGCGATTGCGTTCAGTTGTTCAGTTTTTTCCGCGCGGGTGCAATGCGTTTGATGCGTTTTTCACGCGCGTGATAAAAAACTGAAGGTTTACAAACAACATCTCTTAGCAACCATCAGTGAAAAACGCATCGCACCCGCACTTGCTTGCAGATGCAATGCGTTTTTCACGCAGCCCCATTCACTTCTATGGGGCCAGGGCTGCGTGAAAAATGCAGAATATAGAACATGCTGCGATTTTCACGCAACGCAGAACTGATGCGTGAAAAACAACGCTCATGTACACAGACCCATAGAAATGAATGGGTCAGAATTCAGTGCGGGTGCTATGCGTTCACGTCACGCATTGCACCCGCACAGAAAACTCGCTCGTGTGAAAGGGGCCTAAGGGCTCAAGTACATGAAAGTATGCCGCCTGTGCCGTGCATTGGGGGCCGCAAATTGCTGGCACACAGTCAAGAGCACAAGCCCTAAGGAATCAAGCACACGACTGTTCCGTTTTTTGCAGTCCGCAATCCGCAAAAAACAAAAGCCGCCCCCGTGCCTTCCGCAATTTGCGGAACGGGCGGCCGCCAATATAAATGCCTATTCTTGTCCGCAAAGCGCGGACAAGAATAGGACATGTTATATTTTTTTTTGCGGGGTAGCGGAACATAGCAATGGATGAGGATAGCACACGGAGTGCTGTCTGCATCTTTTGCGGCCCCATTGAAGTGAATGGGTCCGCGTCCGAGCCGCCATAAACGGCGGCTCGGATGCGGACCTAAACAACGGCCGTGTGCACGAGGCCTAACTTTGATGTGGCTGTACATACTTTTAGGCCACTATCACACGGTCAGTATTTTTCATCAGTATTTATAAGCCGAAACCAGGAACGGGTCCCAGACACAGAAGGGGCACACATTTAGGGTCCATTCACATGACCATATTTCTCGGTCCGCAAAATTCAATCGCAGACAAGAATAGGCATTTCTATCATAGGGCCAGCCATGTGCGGCCCGCAAAATACTGACTGTGTGAAAGTAGATGAATATTGCATAGCTTAATATCCTGAGCGAGGCAACAATCAACACATTACAAACCCCTCTGAAAATAAATCCTGGTTGGCTGCCTTGATCCTTACCCCTTATACTTACAGCTTTATCACGGCTATCCCCAAGGTTCACAAAGTAGTCTTCATTCATTTTCCCTTCCAGTGCAAAGAGAAGCAAGAGCTGATAAACCGTCCAGCATGGTCTCATTGTGATGATCTCTGGTGTTCTTCATCAAAAACTACAAGTATTGCAGAAGGTTAAATACTGGGTGCCCTCTTGTGGATGATGTGGGTATTACAAATCACTCATTTTCACACTGGTTTCTTATTTCCATAGACATCACTAGTAACGAGGTCAGAACTGTGCATAGTGTCCGCACAGGTCACGGGACATCATCCCAGTGCTCTACATACATGACCTCCTAAGCTTTGAAAGGTGACACTGACAACGTCACTTCATATTAACTATTTTCTTTGGGAGCAACGAAATTCAAGTTCAAATTACACGATAACATCCCTAATGCCTTGTTCACATGCAGCAGCTTCACAGCATTTCTTGCATAGGCTTTACTGCAGTGGATGAAAATCTGGTCCACACAGTACCGCTGAACATAGCGTGCAGTTTACTGGCGTTTTTTATATGGAAAACTACATGTAAAAATCATGGCAATTTTTTATTTTTTCCACATCGGATCCTTATTTTTTGCAGATCGGATAAGGACCCGTTCATTTAAAATCAGGCTGCAGAAGATGCAGACAGCGCACCGTGTGCCGTCTGCATCCGTATGTCCATTCCGTAGCCCCTGCAAAAAAGATACAACATGTCCTATTCTTGTCCGTTGTGCAGACAAGGATAGGACGTTTCTATAGGACTTTGAAAAAAACAAATGGTGGCACGCACACAGCCAGGATCCATGTTTTGTGGAGCCTTGATTTGCGGGCTGAAAACGGAAACAGTCGTGTGCACGAGGCCTAAACAGAGCAAGATAGATACCAAAAAAAATCCCCAAAACACAACCCAGAACGTGAGTAGTTTATACCTTTTTTGGTCCCATTTCCTGCCTTCAATGGGTCCATATGGTAATATACACCACATGCTCCGTCTGATGGCATATATTGGGGCCAATTCCCCTAGGAGACAAAATCCTCTCTCATATAGAGGAGGAGCTCATCATCCAGCAGCGAAAATACTGTGAATAATCTGCGGTGTGTGAACATGGCCCAACGAGGGGATCCTACAGAGAGGAAACGTACAAACAGAAAAACATACTTATTCTTGGATCCAAGGTATCAAAACTGCACCGTGTGAACCGGGCCTCAGATTCAAAGCAGTTTTTTCAGAAATCTGTCCCAGATCTTAGACAAAAGTAGAAAATACACAACACGCCGTTTCTAAAGACACACTGCTCATTTAGGGCTCATGCACACAACCATATGTATTTTGCGGTCTGCAAAACACGGATCTGCAACAAAAATGGATGACATCTGTGTGACATCCATTTTGCATCCATTTTTTTTTTTACGGATCCATTGTAACAACGCCTGCCCTTGTCCATAAAACGGACCATAATAGGACATGTCCCATTTTTATGGGCGGACCAGACATGCGGATACGGAATGCACACAGAGACTTTTCAGGGTTTCCCCCCCCCCCCAAACCCTATTGCAATATATTGTTCTGTATAAGGACCTGCAATAAAACGGAAGAAATATACGTTTGTGTGCATGAGCCCTTATATTGAGTATTGGGTTCAGACATAAAGATCAGGGTTTCCCAGTAATACTCACAAAAAGGAAAGACTTGCCATGTTTTTCCTCATGTTTCAAGGGCCCTTCTGATCTGATCAGCAACTGAGCGATCACACCTGACCCATCTAATGCCATCCAGCCAAAGCTGGGGGAAGGAGTTAACCCATTATTCACCCCAAGGGTACATATAGAGATGAGATGGATGTCCAAGTAGATATGAGAACTAAGTTTCTGGATGCAGTTTTGGAAGCCAAAATCAGAAGTGGATCATAAAAGGAGAGACAGTATAAAAGACATACGGGACTTTTTTTTTTTTTTTTTTTAATATCACTGCAGGATGACAGGCTGAAGTGGATGGACAAATGTCTTTTTTCGGCCTTATGTACTATGTTACTTCTGATTTTGGCTTCCAAAACCTGACTGTGTGCCATTAACAACACAAACCAACTAAACAGTGCGTTCTTGTTAGTTTACCAAGAGCCAGCTGCGGCCTGTACGGTACTGGGCATTGCTCAACTGCACTGTGTGGTCGTACCCTCAGACTAGTCATTTACTAACAGTGTTATGACTTTTTTTTTTTCCCCGTCTAAAATAACGGATCTAAGACAGAAATGGCTAAAACAGATTCCAAATGTGCATAATTGAGCAACGCATACTTAAAATACAGGAAAAGCTTTTTTCTTTATTTTTCTGTTCTTGACTGATCAGAAGGAAAAACGAAATAGTGATGTGAATCCAGCCTTAGGCCTCATGCACACGACTGTTCCGTTTTTTGTTTTTGTTCCGGTCTGCAAAACACGCAAGCCGCCCATGTGCCTTCCGCAATTTGTGGAACATAACAGGCGGCCCATTGTAGAAATGCCTATTCTTGTCCGCAAAACGGACAAGAATAGGACGTTATATATATTTTTTTGCGGGCCACGGAACGGAGCAACGGATGCGCACCGAGCCGCAAAAACTTGCGGCTCAGATGCGGACCAGAACAACGGTCGTGTGCATGAGGCCTTAGTTGCGGACAGGCACTGAGCGAGTACGCTCGTGTGCATGAGCCGTCAGTGGCAGTTTTTGCCCATGTAAACATAGCCTTTGGGCTCATGCACACGTAAGTGTTTTGTGGTCCGCAAACCGTAGATACCGGCTGAGTTCATGGCACCATTTTTTATAACTTCTGTAAAAATGTCCTGTCCTTGGTAGCAAAATGGACAAGACTAGGACATGTTCCATCAGGACTGTGGAATGGACATACGAATGCGGACAGCGCACAGTGTGCTGTCCACATCTTTTGCAACCCAATTGAGATGAATGAGCCCACATCCAAATCAACAAAAAACGAGGATCGGATGCGGACCAAACCTCAGGCCATGTGCACGAGTCCTCAGAGTACAACCACACGGCATACTCTAGGCTGCAGCTTTTTTAGTTGGTCTGCATTGTTAATGGCTGCATAGTATTGAAGGCGCGCTGTGTGGACGTGCCTTTAAGGTACTTCCACACTGTGTTTTTTTTTTCCTGCTGTATGTTTGGATTGTGAAAAAAAACACTATGAAAGTCATGCATTTTTTTTTACAACAGTAGCATACCTTCAGTGGAGGCAGACCACGAGGCCAAGGAAGGAGGAGGGGCCTGGACTCCTTTCTCTTCCTATTGTAAAAACACTGCATTTCATGCAGCCACCACTAGGGGCACTAGTTGTGCAAACAGATGGTTACACCCCCTGGTGGTGGTTTTGTAATAGAAGGGAAGCAAAAGATTTATCAATGTATTTCTGCCAGGTGGGAATACATTGAGAAATATGGTGGTCAGAATGAGCACCATATTTATGAAGCACCTGTTACACTTTAGAAGTTGGATAAAGTGGATGAGGCCAGGTTTGTGCTTTGCACTCTGCATTGCCTGGGAACGATTGACACATGCGTACTTGGAAACTGGGTGAGGCAGGAGGACCCATACTAAGTTTTGCCACAGATCCCTATGAGATCTGTGTAAGCCCCTATTTTATTTTAGAAGAAATAACCCGAGAGAAACCACTTAGAACAGAGAAGAAATTGAAAAGATAAAACGTAACTTTTAATCAATCCGGTTAAAAATATCCCATATATATGAGATGAATATCTAAAGAAGAAGTGTTAGGCCCCTTTCACACTGGCGAGTATTCCGCGCGGGTGCAATGCGTGAGTTGAACGCATTGCACCCGCACTGAATCCCGACCCATTCATTTCTATGGGGCTGTTCACATGAGCGGTGATTTTCACGCATCACTTGTGCCTTGCGTGTAAATCGCAGCATGCTCTATATTCTGCGTTTTTCACGTAACGCAGGCCCCATAGAAATGAATGGGGTTGCGTGAAAATCGCAAGCATCCGCAAGCAGGTGCGGATGCGGTGCGATTTTCACGCACGGTTGTTAGGAGACGATCGGGATGGAGACCCGATCATTATTATTTTCCCTTATAACATGGTTATAAGGGAAAATAATAGCATTCTGAATACAGAATGCATAGTACAATAGCGCTGGAGGGGTTAAAAAAAAATTAAAAAATAATTTTACTCACCTTAATCCACTTGATCGCGCAGCTGGCATCTCCTTCTGTCTTCATCTTAGCTGTGTGCAGTAACAGGACCTGTGGTGACGTCACTCCGGTCACCACATGGTCCATCACCATGTTAAAAGATCATGTGATGGATCATGTGATGACCGGAGTGACGTCACCACAGGTTCTGTTACTGCACACAGCAAAGATGAAGACAGAAGAAATGCCGGCTGCGCGAGCAAGTGGATTAAGGTGAGTTAAATTATTATTATTATTTTTTTTTAACCCCTCCAGCCCTATTGTACTATGCATTCTGTATTCAGAATGCTATTATTTTCCCTTATAACCATGTTATAAGGGAAAATAATACAATCTACAGAACACCGATCCCAAGCCCGAACTTGGGTACCAAACATGCGCGATTTTTGTCACGCGAGTGCAAAACGCATTACAATGTTTTGCACTCGCGCTGAAAAATCGTGCGTTCTCCCGCAACGCACCCGCACATTTTCCCGCAATGCCCGTGTGAAAGAGGCCTTAGCCCCCTTTCACACAGGCATTGCGGATTGGGGCTGGATGCGTTCAGGGTGCGTTCAGTGAAACTTGCACCACTTTGCAAGTAGGTTCACTCAGTTTTGTCTGCGATTGCGTTAAGTTGTTCAGTTTTTTTTCCGCGTGGGTGCAATGCGTTTTGATGCGTTTTTCACACGCGTGATAAAAAACTGAAGGTTTACAAACAACATCTCCTAGCAACCATCAGTGAAAAACGCATCGCACCCGCACTTGCTTGGGGGAGTAATAAAGTCCACCATAATGCTTCCCCAGTAGAAATAATTCTCCTCAGGCCTCATGCACACGACCGTTGTTTCATTCCGTGTCCGTTGTTCAGTTTTTCGTGATTTTCTGCGGACCCATTGACTTTCAATAAGTCCGTTCAAAACTCGGCTAAAGCACCGTTTGTCATCCGCGTCCGTGATCCGTGGTTCCAGTCCGTCAAAAAAATATAACCTGTCCTATTTTTTTCACGGAAAACGGTTTGCGGACCCATTCAAGTCAATGGTACTGTGAAAAAACGCGGAGGCACAAAAGATTGTCGTCCGCGTCCGTTTTTTTCCTATCATTTGCATGGCAAACTTGACTTAGACTTTTTTTTACTTTGCTTCATGTCTGGTGATCCTCCAAATATAATGGAAGACACACGGAAGCAAAAACGGAAACGGATCACGGAACAACGGAACCCCATTTTGCGGAACGGAACACAACAACGGTCGTGTACATGAGGCCTTATAATGTGCAAAACATACCCCCTTGTAATGCCCCCAGTTGAGCTAATGTTCCCATAATGTGCCAATATAAAATACCCCTTCTCAGTGCTCCCGTAGATGACCCCATAGTGCTCCTCTCCCCCCTTCCCCATAGTACCCACCATAATGTGTCCCAGTATAAAATGCCCCTATACAGAGCCCCCCATATAAAACACCCCTTCTTTTTAGCCTCAGTAGATGCCCCTATAGTGCCACCCAATAATATGCCAGTAATAAGTGCCCCAATAGATGCCTCCAATCATGTGCCAGTAAGATGTGCCCCCATAGATGCCCCCTAATCATGTGCCAGTAAGATTTGCCCCCATAGATGCCCCCATAGATGCCCCCAATCATGTGCCAGTAATAAGAGCCCCCATAGATGCCCCTCAATCATGTGCCAGTAATAAGAGCCCCCCCACCATCATGTGCCGGTAGCCAGAGTGCCCCCCATCGTGTGCCAGTAGCCCCCTTATGTGCCAGTCACCCCCCCTATCATGTGCCAGTAGCCCCCTTATGTGCCAGTAGCCCCCCTTATGTGCCAGTAGCCTCCTATCATGTGCCAGTAGCCCCCCTTATGTGCCAGTAGTCCCCCTTATGTGCCAGTAGTCCCCCTTATGTGCCAGTAGCCTCCTATCATGTGCCAATAGCTCCCCTTATGTGCCAGTAGCTCCCCTTATGTGCTAGTAGCCCCCCTTATGTGCCAGTAGCCTCCTATCATGTGTCAGTAGCTCCCCTTATGTGCCAGTAGCTCCCCTTATGTACCAGTAGCCCCCCTTATGTGCCAGTAGTCCCCCTTATGTGCCAGTAGCCTCCTATCATGTGCCAGTAGCCCCCCAATGTGCCAGTATCAAGTGCCTCTCAACTTACCACCCCCCCATGTGCCAGTATCATAGTGCCACCCCCCCAATGTGGCAGTATTAAAAGCCTATCTCCTTCCCCCCCATATGTGCCAGTATCATAGTGCCATCTCCCCCCCTCCCAATGTGCCAGTATCAGGTGCCAACACCCCTCCACCATGTGCCAGTAACAGTCCGGTATTTAAAAAAAAACACTTCTACTTACCTCCATGTCAGCGATGCGATGCAGCCTCTTCTGGCCTGTATGTTCATATATGGATTCAGTGCTTGTGTATTCTAATTTAGCCTGTATTTCAGAAAAGTTTCTGCTGGGACTCGAACCCACAACCTTCTGTATCAGAGGTAAGGCACTTAACCACACAGCTATGAGAGCTGCATAGCAACTGACTGAAAAAATATGCACATACACATGACAGCTGCCCCAGCGCACTCAGCTCTGCTATATCTCTATATATCTATCTACTGTATAGTAATACTTAGAGATATATAGATATAGCATAGCAGAGTATGCAGGGGAAGCTGTCATGTGTATAGATGTAGCAGGGCTGGGTGTGCTGGGGCAGCTGTCATATATAGAGATATAGTAGAACTGAGTGTGGTGGGGCAGCTGTCATGTGTATTAGATGTAGCAGAGCTGGGTGTGCTAGGGGCAGCTATCATATATAGAGATATAGCAGGCTGAGTGTGCTGGGGCAGCTGTCATATAGAGATATAGCAGTGCTGGGTGTGTTGGGGCAGCTGTCATGTGTATAGATGTACACTGGCTATAACAGCTATAACAGAGTCTACAGTTGAAGTCTCATATTTTTTCAGTCAGAGGCACTGCAGCTCTTATAGCTGTGTGGGTAAGTGATTTGCCTCTGATACAGAAGGTTGTGGGTTGGAGCAGACACATCTCTCCCTCTCCTGAGGACGGCAATACAGATGACTATGCCTGGGATTCATTGGATTCGAATCTCGTCCTCGCTGTCGGCGCGCCCCGGGTGGCCGCCTGGTCCAAGAAATGGCCCTGCAGTATATCTTCCATGTACTGTATCATTTAGCTATAATAACCTGCTTACGTTCAATGCGCTGCCTATGATGTTTGTAGCGCGCCCTGCGCTGATGAATGGCAGAAAAAGTCTAAGGGCTGTTTCACACGAGCGAGTGAGTGTGATCCTCCGCTCTGGACTTGCAGGAGCGCACGGCATTATCATGATTTATAATGCTGTGTGTCTCTGCATAACCTTATTTCTACGGAATCATACTGACAGCTTTATGTCACTATGATTCTGTGGAAAAAAGGCCATGCAGAGACACACGGCATTATAAATCATGACAATGCCGTGCGCTCTTGCAAGTCCAGAGCAGAGGATCACACTCACTCATGGAGCGTGATTCCCGCAATGGAGTCGCTTGTGTGAAACAGCCCTAAGGCATATTGGTACGCCCTAGACTTTTTCCAGGACGTGGGTGCCCACACAGAGGGCTCAGTGCCACCACTGAAGTAGACCAAAGTAGTGCATGTGCATGCAATGTTTTTTTTCTTCTCATGGATAGTCGGACTGGAGTGCCTGTGCCAGTAAAATTTATTCTGAGAGACAACTACACAGATACATGCAAATATTACCCGTTCACACAACAGCAGACAGCAGCAACATGTTACAATGTGATTGATTGATTATAGGGGTGCCTGCTGCGACTTCAAGAAGGTGGGTTTCTATGAAATGAAGACACTGGCTGTCCTACCCCATTGTCAAGAAATCATCTCAGCCACCCAATGCTTCTATAACACCGCGCAACAATGATTTTGCTACTGAAAGAAAAACGTGATTTATACTAAAATGAGCCCGCTGATTCCAAATATGAACTTGGAATTTGCCTGACACGTGTTTTTTCGGTTTCCCTGCCTTCCCATAGTCCTAACTTTTTTATTTTTCCATTCACATAGCCTTAAGAGGGCTTATTTTTTTGCAGAACAAGTTGTACTTTCTAATGGCACCATTTACAGTTGCATACCATGTAGTAGGAAGTGGGAAAAAAAAAATCCAAATGGGGTAGAATTAGGAAAAAAACGCAATACTGATAAAGGTTTTCTTCTTATTATTTTTTTACACTGTACACTATGCGATAAAACTGACCTGTTATCTTCATTCTCCAGGTCAGTACAGTTACAACGATACCACACTTATAAAAAAAATTCTTGCGTTTTAACACTGAAACAAAAATGTAAACCTTTGAGGAAAAATATAACTTTTATAACCATATTCTGACTCCTATAACTTTTTTTTAGTTATTTATACGGGGCTGTGTGTGTGTATGTTGCGGGACGATCTGTTCTTTTCAGTGATACCAATTTGAAGTGTGCGCAACTTTTTAAATCACTTTTTATAAAAAAATTATTGGGTAGTTGAAGTGACAAAAAATGGGTACCGGACTTTCGCCGTACATGTAGAGCGGAGGTCCTTAACCTCTTAAGGACACATGACGTACCGGTACGTCATGATGTCCTGGTACTTAAGGACACATGACGTACCGGTACGTCATGAATGGTTCCGATCACCGCCGCTCGGCGGGCGGTGATCGGAACCCGGTGCCTGCTCAAATCATTGAGCAGGCACCTGGGGCAAATGCGCCGGGGGGTCCTGTGACCCCCCCATGTCGGCGATCGCAGAAAACCGCAGGTCAATTCAGACCTGCGGTTTTCTGCGTTTCCGGGTTATTCGGGTCTCTGAAGACCCGATAACCCGGAACAGGATGGTGATGGTGGTGTGATTTCACTCCACCAATCACCATCCAGCGATCCTGAGTGGTGATGGTGACATCACCACTCAGGATCGCTTTCTGATTGGTCAGTGGGCGGTCCGGCGGCAGATTCAAAAGAGGCAGGCGCTCCTCTCCTCCTCCTTTTGTGTTCCGGAGCCGGAGGAGAGAGGAGCTGCCTGCACGTGTCTGCTGCCGCTGCCTGCACCCGATCTGTGCCCCCAGGACCCGATCTCTGCCACCAGCACCCCCCATCAGGTACATAGGGACAGCTAGGGAAAGTTTGGGTTAGGCAGGGAAAAAAAGGGAAAGTTAGTTTTTTTCACTTTTCATTGCATCACCCTAGTTAGGGTGTCTGGGGTCCACAGCACAGCTGTGTGACCCTAGACCCCCCAGGGGTGCTGCCACTTGCCCCCCCCCTGCCCCCCCTCCCCCCCCCCCACTTTTTTGGGGTGCAGGATTTTATTTTATTTTTTTGTGTACGCTGACTGTGGCCGGCACTCTTAGTGTCCGGCCACTGTTAGCGCATCGCACACCCCACCGCTGATCAACTTCGGACGGTTGATGAATTTTTTTTTCCACATTTTTTGGCCTTTTTTTTAGTCAGTTTATTTTTTTATTTTTTTAGTTTTAGGGTGAGTTCGTGAACACCCGTGCCCCCACACACACGCACACAAAATAAAGAGTTACACACACGCACATATACACGCAGACACACACTCCCCTATGGCCCGCCGGACGTTCTCGGCCGAGGAGGCATACGCCCAGCTTGCCTCCGAATCCGAGAGTCCCAGTGAGGATGAGGATGACCCCACATTCCTGTTGTCATCCGCATCCTCCTCATCATCTAGCGATGATGATGAGCCCCCAAGGCGGCGGAGACGCCGCCAGGCGGAGCAAGGGGACCGCCATGTTAGGGACCCTGTGGCCCAGCCTAGTACGAGCAGCTCTGGGGCTCGTACTGGTTTCCCGGCCCACCAGTTAAATCCACCGGAGCACCCTGCCGGTGAATTTGTCTGGTGTAGCCCAGAGCGATACGAGCCCGTGATTCCTGATTTTGTAGGCCAATCAGGAATCCAGATTTCCACAGTGGGCTACACTGAATATGACTTTTTTCGTCATTTTTTCAGTGACCCACTGGTAAATCTGATGGTGGAGCAGACGAATCTGTACGCCCAACAGTTCGTCGCTCAACACCCGGGCTCCTTTTTGGCCAGGCCCGGTGGCTGGACGCCGGTCAGTGCAGCCGAAATGAGGACATTTTGGGGCCTCGTGCTGCATATGGGCCTGGTCAAGAAACCCAGTGTCAGGCTGTACTGGAGTGGGGACGTCCTATACCAGACCCCACTTTACAGTACAGCCATGACACGCTCCCGGTTTGAGGCCATTCGGAAATGTCTGCATTATTCCGATAATGCAGCATGTCCCCCCCGAGGTGATCCTGCCCATGACCGTCTGTACAAGATACGGCCGGTCATCGATCACTTTGGGGCCAAATTCATGGAGGCCTATGTACCTGGAAGAGAGGTCGCGGTTGATGAGTCTCTCATTGCGTTCAAGGGGAGACTCATTTTCCGCCAGTATGTGCCCACCAAGCGAGCGAGGTATGGCGTGAAGCTATACAAAATTTGTGAGAGTACCTCAGGGTACACTTACAAATTTCGTATATACGAGGGGCGAGATTCCCGGATTCAACCCCCAGAATGTCCCCCCACTCTGGGTGTTACCGGGAAACTTGTGTGGGACCTTATGTTCCCACTGCTGGATAAGGGTTACCACCTTTACGTGGATAACTTTTATACCAGTATCCCCTTGTTCCAGTCCCTTGCCGCCAGATCCACGTTCGCTTGTGGGACCGTGCGGAAAAATCAACGCGGCCTCCCTGCCCTCCCCCTCCAGGTACCTATCCCCAGGGGTGAGACCCGTGCCCTTACCACTGGAAACCTGTTGCTGGTCAGGTATAAGGACAAGAGGGATGTCCTTATGCTGTCCACAATTCATGGTAACGGCATCACCCCTGTCCCTGTGCGAGGTACCGCGGCAACGGTCCTCAAGCCCGATTGTATCGTCGCCTACAATCGGTATATGGGAGGAGTTGATCTCTCTGATCAAGTCCTCAAGCCATATAACGCCATGCGCAAAACCCGGGCATGGTACAAAAAAGTTGCGGTCTACTTGGTGCAGGTTGCCATGTACAACTCTTTTGTACTATCCCGAAGCGCTGGCAGCACAGGGACATTCCTCCAATTCTATGAGGCAGTCCTCAAAGACCTGATCTTTTCGGACCGGGAAAGAGCAGGCCGGAGTACCTCGGGAACTGGAGGCGCCCGGATCGTCCCTGGCCAACACTTTCCAGGTGTGGTCCCCCATACTGGAAAGAAGGGACGAACCCAAAAAAGGTGCAGAGTGTGTCACAGGAGGGGGATACGGAAGGACACCACAACTCAATGTGACACGTGCCCCGATCATCCGGGCCTCTGCATTATTGGTTGCTTCAGGGAGTATCACACTTCCATGGAGTACTAAATTTATATCCCAATTTAGGACTGACATGGGATAAAAAAAAAAAGGGTTCTCAGACTTGAGACACCCAAAAAAACTATAATTTATTAAAAGTAGACATATTAGGTATCGCCGCGTCGGTAATAATCTCCTCTATAAAAATACCCCATGATCCAACCCCCCCAGATTAACACGGTCCAAAAAAAAAAAAAAAAGTGCAAAAAAAGATTTTTTTTTGTCACCAAACATAACAAAAAATTTAATAGCAAGCGATCAAAAAGTCATATAGCCCCCAAAATAGTGCCAGAAAAACCGTCCGCTCGTCCCGCAAAAAATGAGCCCCCACATAAGATAATCAGATAAAAAATAAATAAAAAAAATGACACCTAGACTTTAGAGATACCAAAAAAATGTTTGGGTATCAAAAAGGATAATATAGTCAAAAACCTAAATAATTATAAAAAAAAGTAGACTTATTAGGTATCGCCGCGTCCGTAAGAATCTCCTCTATAAAAATATCCCATGACCCAACCCCCCAGATTAACACGGTTAAAAAAAAAAATGAAAACGGTGCCAAAAACTCCATTTTTGGCACTTTTTCATTTCAATCCGTTTTTTTCGGTAACAAAACAAGGGTTAACAACCAAACAAAAGTTAATATTTATTACCCTGATACTGCAGTTTACAGAAATGCCATATTTGTGGTCGTAAACTGCTGTATCAGTAAAAGGGAGGCCGCAAAAGGAAAGGACCGACATGGTTTCTGGAAGGCCGATTTTGATGGCCTTTTTTATTGACACCATGTCCCTTTTGAAGCCCCCCTGATGCCCCCCTAGAGTAAAAACTCCCTAAAAGTGACCCCATCTAAGAAACTACACCCCTCAAGGTATTCAAAACTGATTATACAAACTTTATTAACCCTTTAGGTGTTCCTCAACAGTTAATGGCAAATGGAGATGAAATTTCAGAATCTCAATTTTTGGTAACCTTGCCTCACAAAAATGTAATATAGAGCAACCAAAAATCATATGTACCCTAAAAATAGTCCCCCAAATAATGCCACCTTATCCCATAGTTTCCAAAATGGGGTCACTTTTAGGGAGTTTCTACTCCAGGGGTGCATCAGGGGGGTTGAAACAGGACACGGTGTAAATAAACCGGTCCATAAAAATCAGCCCTCCAAAAACCAAACGGCGCACCTTTCCCTCTACGCCCCGCTGTGTGGCCGTACAGTAGTTTACGGCCACATATTGGGTGTTTCTGTAAACGGCAGAGTCAGGGCAATAAAGATACAGTCTTGTTTGGCTGTTAACCCTTGCTTTGTTAGTGGAAAAAATGGGTTAAAATGGAAAATTAGACAAAAAAATCTAATTCTCAAATTTCATCCCCATTTGTCAATAACTCTTGCGCAACACCTAAAGGGTTAACGACGTATATAAAATCAGTTTTGAATACCTTGAGGGGTGTACTTTCTTAGATGGGGTCACTTTTAGGGAGTTTCTACTCCAGGGGTGCATCAGGGGGGTTGAAACAGGACACGGTGTAAATAAACCGGTCCATAAAAATCAGCCCTCCAAAAACCAAACGGCGCACCTTTCACTCTATGCCCCGCTGTGTGGCCGTACAGTAGTTTACGGCCACATATTGGGTGTTTCTGTAAACGGCAGAGTCAGGGCAATAAAGATACAGTCTTGTTTGGCTGTTAACCCTTGCTTTGTTAGTGGAAAAAATGGGTTAAAATGGAAAATTAGACAAAAAAATCTAATTCTCAAATTTCATCCCCATTTGTCAATAACTCTTGCGCAACACCTAAAGGGTTAACGACGTATATAAAATCAGTTTTGAATACCTTGAGGGGTGTACTTTCTTAGATGGGGTCACTTTTAGGGAGTTTCTACTCCAGGGGTGCATCAGGGGGCTTCAAATGGGACATGGTGTAAATAAACCAGTCCATAAAAATCAGCCTTCCAAAAACCATACGGCGCACCTTTCACTCTACGCCCCGCTGTGTGGCCGTACAGTAGTTTACGGCCACATATTGGGTGTTTCTGTAAACGGCAGAGTCAGGGCAATAAAGATACAGTCTTGTTTGGCTGTTAACCCTTGCTTTGTTAGTGGAAAAAATGGGTTAAAATGGAAAATTAGACAAAAAAATCTAATTCTCAAATTTCATCCCCATTTGTCAATAACTCTTGCGCAACACCTAAAGGGTTAACGACGTATATAAAATCAGTTTTGAATACCTTGAGGGGTGTACTTTCTTAGATGGGGTCACTTTTAGGGAGTTTCTACTCCAGGGGTGCATCAGGGGGCTTCAAATGGGACATGGTGTAAATAAACCAGTCCATAAAAATCAGCCTTCCAAAAACCATACGGCGCACCTTTCACTCTACGCCCCGCTGTGTGGCCGTACAGTAGTTTACGGCCACATATTGGGTGTTTCTGTAAACGGCAGAGTCAGGGCAATAAAGATACAGTCTTGTTTGGCTGTTAACCCTTGCTTTGTTAGTGGAAAAAATGGGTTAAAATGGAAAATTAGACAAAAAAATGAAATTCTCAAATTTCTTCCCCATTTGCCAATAACTCTTGTGCAACACCTAAAGGGTTAACGACGTATGTAAAATCAGTTTTGAATACCTTGAGGGGTGTAGTTTCTTAGATGGGGTCATTTTTGGGAGGTTTCTATTATCTAAGCCTCACAATATGACTTCAAACCTGAACTGGTCCATAAAAAGTGGGATTTTGAAGATTTCTGAAAAATTTCAAAATTTGCTTCTAAACTTCTAAGCCTTGTAACATCCCCAAAAAATAAAATATCATTCCCAAAATGCTACAAACATGAAGTAGACATATGGGGAATGTAAAGTCATCACAATTTTTGGGGGTATTACTATGTATTACAGAAGTAGAGAAACTGAAACTTTGAAATTTTCTAATTTTTGCAATTTTGGGGTAAATTAGGTATTATTTTGTGCAAAAAAAATAATTTTTTTGACTTCATTTTACCACTGTCATGAAGTACAATATGTGACGAAAAAACAATCTCAGAACGGCCTGGATAAGTCAAAGCGTTTTAAAGTTATGTGCACTTAAAGTGACACTGGTCAGATTTGCAAAAAATGGCCTGGTCCTTAAGGTGAAATAAGGCTGTGTCCCTATGGGGTTAAAGGGTTAAGTTATACATGCAAAGCCTATTCAGTTATATTAATGCATTATATTGGAGATATTCCAATAGACATGTCCAGACCTGTTAGGACGCACTCAGGCTGATGTCAGCAGTAGAGATGGCCTTGCGGTTCGCCCAGCGGTCGTTTCGCAGCGAAGTTTGCTTATTCGCTTTCACCAAATCGGCAAACATATGGCGATGTCCGCCGGTGCCATATTCTTTTACATTGTGAAGAACTTTGACCCATTACACATCCACCAGTTGGTACAGGACAGCCAATTGAGATGTTTCAGCACATGGACATACCCCCTACCTTATAAATAAACATGATCTGGCTGCCATTTTACATTCAGTATTTTGCCAGTGTAGGGAGAGGTTTCTGTGTGGAGCAGGGACAGGCTGTTATGGGCACAAAACGCTAGCTAATAGGGCCACAAAAGTCCTTTGGTTTAGGTGTGCTATCGATGCCCTGACATGGGGGCATGATGGCTGACAATAAGTGGCTGATGGATGACAATGGGGGCTGATGGCTGACATGGGGGGCTGATCTGAGGCATTGGGGGGTCTGAGCTGAAGTATGATTAACATTGGGGGTCTGATTGCTGGTCTGACCTGAGGTGTAATGGAAAATATTTTTTTCTTATTATCCTCCTCTAAAACCTACGTGCGTGTTATAAGGCAAAAAAAAAACGGTCCTCAAACCAGCGATTGTCTGAAGCAGAGCGAAGATACCAGGACCACACAGAGGAGAAGCCAGCTGCTGCAGATGGCGCCAAAATGTAGCTTCGCTTGTGTTGGCAAAAATCCTTGCACCGGCCCTTACATTAGTTCCTGAAGACAGGCAGCCACAGATTCAGACACATAATATACAGTCAGGTCCATAAATATTGGAACATCAACACAATTCTAACATTTTTGGCTCTATACACAACCACAATGGATTTGAAATGGAACGAACAAGATGTGCTTTAACTGTAGACTGTCAGCTTTAATTTGAGGGTATTTACATCCAAATCAGGTGAACAGTGTAGGAATTACAACAGTTTGCATATGTGCCTCCCACTTGTTGAGGGACCAAAAGTAATGGAACAGAATAATAATAATCATAAATCAAACTTTCGCTTTTTAATACTTGGTTGCAAATCCTTTGCAGTCAATTACAGCCTGAAGCCTGGAACGCATAGACATCACTAGACGCTGGGTTTCATCCCTGGTGACGCTCTGCCAGGCCTCTACTGAAACTGTCTTCAGTTCCTGCTTGTTCTTGGGGCATTTTCCCTTCAGTTTTGTCTTCAGCAAGTGAAATGCATGCTCAATCGGATTCAGGTCAGGTGATTGACTTGGCCATTGCATAACATTCCACTTCTTTCCCTTAAAAAACTCTTTGGTTGCTTTTGCAGTATGCTTTGGGTCATTGTCCATCTGCACTGTGAAGTGTTGTTCTGAAGCATTTGGCTGAATATGAGCAGATAATATTGCCCGAAACACTTCAGAATTCATCCTGCTGCTTTTGTCAGCAGTCACATCATCAATAAATACAAGAGAACCAGTTCCATTGGCAGCCATACATGCCCACGCCATGACACTACCACCACCATGCTTCACTGATGAGGTAGTATGCTTAGGATCATGAGCAGTTTCTTTTCCTTCTCCATACTTTTCTTTTCCCATCACTCTGGTACAAGTTGATCTGGGTCTCATCTGTTCATAGGATGTTGTTCCAAAACTGTGAAGGCTTTTTTAGATGTCGTTTGGCAAACTCTAATCTGGCCTTCCTGTTTTTGAGGCTCACCAATAGTTTACATCTTGTGGTGAACCCTCTGTATTCACTCTGGTGGAGTCTTCTCTTGATTGTTGACTTTGACACACATACACCTACCTCCTGGAGAGTGTTCTTGATCTGGCCAACTGTTGTGAAGGGTGTTTTCTTCACCAGGGAAAAAAAATTTTTGGTCATCCACCACAGTTGTTTTCCGTGGTCTTTAGTTGTTGCTGAACTCACCGGTGCGTTTCTTCTTTCTAAGAATGTTGCAAACAGTAGTTTTGGCCACGCCTAATGTTTTTGCTATCTCTCTGATGGGTTTGTTTTGGTTTTTCAGCCTAATGATGGCTTGCTTCACTGATAGTGACAGCTCTTTGGATCTCATCTTGAGAGTTGACAGCAACAGATTCCAAATGCAAATAGCAGACTTGAAATGAACTCTGGACCTTTTATCGGCTCACTGTAATTGGGATAATGAGGGAATAACACACACCTGGCCATGGAACAGCTGAGAAGCCAATTGTCCCATTACTTTTGGTTCCTTAACAAGTGGGAGGCACATATGCAAACTGTTGTAATTCCTACACCGTTCCCCTGATTTGGATGTAGGAATTAAAGCTGACAGTCTGCAGTTAAAGCACATCTTGTTCGTTTCATTTCAAATCCATTGTGGTGTGTATAGAGCCAAAAATGTTAGAATTGTGTCGATGTTCAAATATTTATGGACCTGACTATATGTGTGAATAATAAAGATACATATAATACAGACACACAGGAACATTTAGAGGATATTGATTTTAATGATTGTCCAAATTGTCACATTTTGGCACAACACATAGAAGAGCAGATGGAAACTAGGACACAGCTAATATCAAAATTACGCCACAGTATGAAAAAGTTTCTGTTCTTACAAAAAGTGGCAAAGCTACGGGTGTGTCCTACCTTCCAGACACTAGTCCAGCTGATGTAGATGAAGACATAGAGGCTGAGGAAGTCAAGAGGAGGAAATTACATGATAGGGCAGCCAAATTAAATTTAAAAATACATGATCAATTAGTGAAAAATACTAAAGATATCCCAACTTATAATGATAATATGGATGTATTTCACAATGCTGATATCTTTGAATCTAATACTGATAGGTTTAACCTTAATAATGAACAGAAAAAAAAAGTATTTAGAGTATGGCTTCCTTCACATATGGCAAGGAGATTAGAGATCATTCCAAGAACAAATGATGAGCGTGAAATAATACATAGTTCCCCAGCAGATCGACTGAGGCAACTACTTTTATTTGCTACTAGAGAATCTACTTCTACATTTGAAATCCTTGACATGTTAAAGCCAACTTTACAGGATGATCCATTTGCATTCTTAATAAAATTTGAACAGGCTTATAGAATGGTCATGGAAATTGAGGATGATTCTGAACCCACCTCAATGATAAAGTCATTTGTGAAAAGATTTAAATACCTTGATCCAGTCTCCAGGGAGTTAGCATTAGGAAAGCTTAGTTTACAAGAGGCAGCAACATTTATTGGTCAGATTAGGAGATCGATGAAACAAAGTAGTGTTAAGGCCAAAGTTGTTGCTGTCCAAGAAAAGGATGAAAAACAGGTAACCAATTTAAATCATCTTAAATCAAACCCTTCCATGAAAGGAGAATATTCCAAACAGAAAGGAAAGGTGTCATTTCACAGAAGACAAGTTACTTGTTATCATTGTGGGAAAATAGGACATTTAAAATGGCAATGTAGGAAATTCTTTAGTGAGACACAAAATTCATGGAAAGAAAATGGTTTTGTGCCAACAGCTCCTTCTCCAGAGCAGTATCAGTCACAGTCACTGTATGCACCTCTAATACGACAAATTAGAGAATTAACATTGAATAACACAACGTACAAGCGGAAATCTTATGGTGATAAGATTGAGGGGACAACAGGTTTGTTACCTTCCCCGTGACTAGGACGAACTATGACCTCTCGTCCTTTGGAACTAGTAGCTCCAGTTTCATTGGATGAGTGTGGGAGACCATTTGTAAGGGGATCCTTACAGGGCAAAGAGGTGACATTTCTCATTGACACAGGAGCTCAATTAAGTGTGTCTAATCAGGATTTGCCTCTAACTCCAAATGCACATGTTTGTACAATTGTTAGTTTTAGTGGAAAGAGCGGCACTAAAGCGAGTTAAGCTCAGAATGTTGGTTTGGATATACCTGGCTATCTGAAAACTAAAATTGACATTTGGCATAGTATGAACTCTAAAAACATCATAGGAACTGACATCATGAAAAAATGGGGTTGGGTCATTGATTTAGGAAATAAGGTGATCTGGAAAGATGTTGATGGATCTAAACCTGTAGTCATTGATCCCACTGAATACAATCAGGTTGGGACTGTTAGCTTAACAGAAGTTGTTTCTTCAGAACATTTGTGGCCAGATACTGGTGATGATGAAGTTTTAAAAGGAATTGTACAATGTATTCTTTCTTTGTGGGCCCAATTCAAAAATGAAGTGGGCACAATAAAAGAAGTGCTTGTAAATGTGGAGGGGAGAGATCCTCCTCCCCAAAAGCAGTACAAATTGCCACCTGAATCAATTGGTCCCATGTCTAAAATCATACAGGAACTGCTTGATCAAGGTGTCATTAGAAAGGCAAATTCAGTAACGAACAATCCCCTGTGATGTACCGTGAAGCCTGATGGTTAATACCGAATGTTATTAGACCTAAAACTGCTGAATAAGTATACCCCAAATGTGGCACCTATTGTTGCAGATACTCATGACATGATGGCACGATTGAATGCTAAGGGAAAGTTTTTCTCAGTTTTAGACATCAGTAATGTTTTTTTCAGCATTCCTCTTGCAAAGAGTTGTCAATACAAGTCTGCATTTTCTTTCATGGATGAGCAATATGTATTTTGCAGATTGCCTCAAGGAGCTCATTTATCACCTAGCTTATTTCATCAGGCAGTTGCAAAAATATTGTCCACATTTTCAAGACCAGATTGATGACATTCTTCTAGCCACTGAGGATAGAGAGTTGCATTTGTCTCTCTTAGCAGAATTGTTTTCATTGTTGCACGAAGCAGGTTTGAAATTGAATACCAAAAAAGTCAAGCTGATGCAAATGAAGTTAGATATCTTGGAGTGTTAATCCGTCCAGGAAAGAGACAGCCTCTTCAAGAAAGGATTGAAGCTATTGCTTCTCTTCCCATTCCAACATCACACAAGGCTCTAAGACATGTCTTGGGTCTGGTAAACTTTTCCAGAGAATTCATAGAAGGGTTTGCTGAAAAAGCTAAGCCTCTTTATGATCTCTTGAAAAAAATTGATGATGATCCTTTTGGACCATGGGAAGAGGAACAACAGAAGGCATTTGAACTTTTAAAGCAAAATATGCAAAACTCTCCAGCATTGTCAACGGCTATGCCTCTGGCACCTTTTGCTTTGCAGGTTCATACCTCAGACACGGCTTTCTCAGCTGTAATCTTGCAGTTGCAAGGGGGAGAATGGCGGATTTTGGGCTATTTCTCTAAGCTCCTCACACCTGTGGAAAAAGGGTTTGAAACTTGTGCAAAACATTTGGTGGTGTTCATTTCGCTGTCAAAGCAACAGAACACATAGTTGGATTTAAAAAAAAACATTCTGCAGACTCCTCACTCCACATTAAAACTTCTCCTTGAGAAAAACATCCCAGGTGTGTTGCTTTAAAGATTTGCACATTGGTTGTTGTCTTTATCATCAAAGCAAATTGAGATTAATCGCAAAGCCAAGTATGTCCTTCCTCAACTAATGCAGAATGAAGGGAAAGCGCATGAGTGCTTAGAGACATTTTGTGAGCCAAATTCATCTCTTTTTAGGAGAGATGCAGAGAACGTTGATGAACCAGTGTTCGTAGATGGCTTCAGATTCTGTTCTGATGGAAAATACTATTCAGGTTATGCTATCTGGTATCCTGAGAGGGGATATGCAGTTCAGAATAGGCTGCCGGGACACTATTCAGCTCAGAAAGCAGAGTTAGAAGCTGTCAAGACAGTACTGACAATTGATGAGAAAGAAAGCAAGAGTCCCTTGGTTATTTATAGTGACAGCTCATATGTCGTGAGATCACTGACAGACTATTTACCAGTGTAGGAGAAGAGAGGTTTTGTAGATTCCTCTAACAAGGTCCTGGTTCATAGTGATACACTTCAGGAAGTATTCAAGTTGGCTACTAAAAATCCAACTGGGTATGCTATAGTCAAAGTTCCAGCACATAAGAACGGCAAACATGAGCTAGTTATTGGAAACAACACTGTAGATGCATTGACTAAGGAAGCAGCTATGACAGGAGAGTTGGAGGGAGAAACTAAATTTCTGAAAGCTTTACGAGTTAGGAAAACAGACACGCATTTGCCTTCTTTTGCAGAAGGACAAGCGAAGGATTCGTCCATTGCTACTTCTCAGGTTGATCCAAAACCTCCCTTTGTTTGTGAAAACTGGGTTTTGTGTCAGTAAAGGGGGAATTGCGTGACGGGAAGAACAATGCCATTAATTTTCCCAAATGAACATTCTTGTCTACTCCTCAAAAAGATGCAGTAGCAAGGTCCAGGTGGTTACAGTTATTACAGGAGAATTTAAGTACAATTCTTCCATATGCTGCATCCAAAATGCAACGCATGATACCACCTCACCCTTCTAAATTTGTGAAAGGTGCTTTTTTAATGATTAAGACCTTCAGGAAGAGTGGACCTTGGGAAAGTAATTGGGAAGGTCCCTTTGAAATCATTGATACTATGGGACAAGTAATGATTTTGGCTCAAAGAGCACCGAATGCTTTAAAGAATACTCGCAGACAACAAAAATTGTGGGTACATGTTGATCAATGTAAATTGTATGTACCAAAATAATGATACTGCTTTTCTTCATAGGGAATGAAATTCTTCATGAAACATGCAATCTATAATGGAAAAAGATGTCTCATGATGAGAGTGTCATTGTTGATGATGATGATGTTTACAACTACGTTCGCAGGATTCCTTCATGATAAAAAATAGTGACCATGATACAGAGACTTCAATCCTTGCACAAAAAAGAAGAGGATTTCATCTTGAGGATTTTCTGGAAGAACAAATTTGGGATAATTCTAAAGACATTTTCGGAAGTCTTTGTATGGGTTATGGCGTTAACTGCTGTATTGAATTACACTTCAGACATGATACACACATTGAATTACATGCAACAGCAGGACCCAAACCAAAGTTCACTCAATTACAAGGAGCATTCACACATAACAATAGAACAGGTCTGGAGATCTCACAAATGATATGATATCATTAGGAAGAGTGGGAAAATCTCGAGAGGAAATTTGGTTTCAAACCCAGGATTATGTAAAAATAATGGATCCATCAATTCTTCCCATAACAGGAAAGGTTGATGAAGATTGGACGGAAAATTGGAGATCCCAAATAATTAGGAAACCTGTTGAAGTTAATATAACCATAAATTTCATAGGCACAAATGTTGTTAATTCTGAAGCTCAAATCACTCCAACATTGGTGAATATTCAGGAAGGAACATTCACTTCCAGTCGAAGCCTCTTTTGAGAAATGGTAAATATGTCACCATAATGTGGACATTTAATATATCAGACTGGAAAATATCATCAAAGTATCCTCAATGTGGAAAGCATCTTGCTCACATGGAGGAAGGTTTAGAACAATGGTTTAAAAAGAGTATTTCCAAGCAAATAAGGACTAAAAGAGGTATAGTAGAGGGTATTTTAGGAGGAATAGGTACCCTTGGAAGCTCGGTCAATACAATGAATTTAAATTCATTGCAATCAGATTTAAAAACCATAGGTTATCCGGGAAAGAAAGGAATTAAAGTACAGAAAAGTCTAAATCAGCTTTTGGAAAAAATGATTGTAAATTCTGTAGTTGTTTCAGGATCTTCTGTTTCTCATCTTCAATATGTTACTTTAGGCTTGATCAGAAGTGAACAAGAGTCAGAAGTAGCCAGGGCATGTATAGAAATCCAAAAAGAATATACTACGAATTTAAAAATGATGGCTCAGCCTTTACAAAGTGGAATTACTCCACTTGGTATACTGGAAAATGTACCTATAGAATATAATTATAGTATGAGACATATAGATTTATGGGTAAATAAGTGGTTAGGATGTAATAAGAACACATGTACAGCTACCTCATTGATTCCAGTAGCTGGAAGAAAAACAAATGGTCGTTCCAGTAATTGTTTTAGGAATTACTGTGAGTGAAACACAGTTGATTTATTATCAATTTCAGTATACTGAATTTGCATATGATGGTTCTCATATAGAACAATTGGATCTTTAATCATGTCTACATTTTGTTTCTAAAATAATTTGTTTACCGGAGCAAGATAAGACGATTTATTATTCTTGTTTCCATAATCAAACTTCTTGCCATGCACGGATTGAGAATGTATACTCCATTCATGATTTGGTAACTCAAGTTGGTCCAAACAAAGTTTGTGTACAAGTGATAAAGAATGAAAAGGTAGTAGTATTCTTTTCTTCTTGTGTACATTACGAGAATTTGACAAGAGGTCTATACTGTTTGGAAGGAGATTTGAGAGCAATTTCTATGAATTTAGGAAGACTTAATATTTCTTCCATAAAAACAAATCAATTAAAAACCCTTCCAATGCAATTCAATCTCACTCAAATTGACACATTTCTGTGGGATGAGTGGACAGAAGAAATAAAAAAGGATAAAGGTCTTTTGAAAATATAAAGTGAACAAGTAAAAGAAGCTGAAATTGCATTTAATCATCATCAAGGGCAATTATCAGAAATAGAACATTAATGGAATATCATGTCTGAAACTTCTTGGTGGGGAAAATAGAAGAAATATGTAAATATGTGGACAAAATCTTTAGCAGAAACATATTATTATATTTATTTATATATTTGTGTGTGTTTTCTATCAATTTTTTTAATTATGTATAGGATTAGAAAAACATATAGGAATATAAAGAAAGAAATGAATAAGGGAGACAACATTTTAAAAGAAATGTTAAAAAGAACTCAGTATTCCAATTCTATATTGAATACTAAATCAAATATTGATCAATCAACCAAGTGCTATAACATGGCCAATGAATGGATGTGATACGAATGTCTGTAGTATGTATGTATGGACAACAGAGAAACAGTAATTCCTATCACACTACCTAACACCCTGCACTGGAACCTATCAGCTACACTATATCACTATCTAACCTACAGTGACTATCTCTCACTAACTATCTGTATTATATATAGGAGTTAACTATCTAATGTAATTAAATAAGGATCCAGATGAGTCTGTAAAGCACAGGGCACAGCGATGTCTCTGCTTTCGCTCTCAGAACTGCAAAAAAAAAAAACTGCTGAAAATGACTGCTGGGGAGTTTCTTATATAGTAAGGGGTAGGCAACTTTCCTATTGGTTGCTAGGGATGTTGCTAAGCTCTGACAAAGATATTGCAGCCTTCTCATTGGCCCACAAGCAAGTAGAGAAGTTACTTATGAAAAAAAAAATCTAGAATATTTGCGATTACGAATATATAGCACTATATTCTAGATTTTCACGAAATCTCGTAGTGCCGATATTTGCGATAAAAATTCACAATTAGAATATTCGCGATCAACACTAATGCTGAGATTCTGATCTTATTGTAAGTTATATTCATACGTTGTATCCAAAAAAAGGAAAAAACATTAATGGCACATCCACATGCTATGCTTTGATCTATAACCTTTTCAGCACAATTGACGTCGCTTCTCAGTGTAATCAATAGTATACAGCCCCCTGATATACGTACTGAACATGAGGCACTCCTTGAGTGGGACCTACTCCAATTTGACGCGGCGACCACCAACGCTGCAGCACTACATCAGCAGGCGGCAGGACACCTTGGCGTGGTGAGTGGGCCTACACATTTTGTACGCTATGTAGATTAGGACTTGGTTTGCTATTATTGACACTGAGAAACTATATCAATTGTGCTGAGAATCAATAATAGTTGAAAGCATAGCATGGGGATGTGCGATCCATGCTTTTTTCTCTTTTTTTTCGAATTTTATCATAGTCTGCGATTTTGACGCAACGCACAAATGATGCGTGAAAAACAATGCTCATGTACACTGACCCATTGAAATGGAAAACTCGCTTGTGTGAAAGGGGTCTTAAACCTCTGGAACAGCAGCATGGCCTCCCATTGAAAACAATAAGGCGCACACCACGCATGTGTTTGCGCCAAAACTCTGTTGAATATACTCTAAAGCAAGGACTTATACTTCCCTTTCCCACTGGATGCACTGCCTGCACTGGCTCATAAAAAACGGATAAAAACTGCAGTGGTTTTTAATAAAACCATATTTGCTGTGTGTGAAAGGTGCAACTGTGAAAGAACCCTAAGGGCTCATGCCCATGAACGTAAGGGCTCCGTGCCTGTATTGCGGACCGGAAACAGCAGTACTGCAATATACAGACACCAGAATCCGGCCGTGTGCACTCTGTGCAGATAGGACATATGTCCTATCTTTTGCAGAATAGAGGCACGGATCGGAAGTCCATGGAAACACTACGAAGCGCTTCCGTGGGCTTCCGGATGCATACCTCTGCACTGCAAAAGATAAGATGTGTCCGCATCAGCAGCACGGAGTTCACACGGCCAGCGCCTGCAGACCACTATTTGCGGCCCGCAGCATGGGCACGGAGCCCATACGTTCATGGGCATAAGCCCTAAGCCAGTTGGAGCCGCCATGCAGCGCCGCACCATGTGAACAGATTTTAAAAGCTCACCTTTCCATGTGGTCTCAGGAACTACAAACTGGGACCTAGCAGGAGTTTATTGACCCTTCTGCAGTCTCCTGCTAATTAAATGGTAGGAGTGCTGATACCATAGGAAAGAGAGCATGTTCTATATTCTGCGATTTTCACGCAACGCTGGCCCCATAGAAGTGAATGGGGCTGCATGAAAATCGCATTGCATCCGGATGGCATGCGTTGCATTTTTAACGCAAGTAACTTAGCAACACAGAATGGATCTAAGACAGAAAGTTGAGTTGCTCAGCGTTTGGCTCCAGGCAGCACATGAGGCAGGAGTTTGCTGCACTGTTTTTCAGCCCTTGCGGACCTTTATCAGCCATGCCGAAGACACCACAGGCTATGGATGTTGAGAGGCCCTGCATTTGGGGTAGGTGAAGTGGGGACTACCACGACCATTATAAAAAAGATGCGGCTTGGGTGGAGATAACCCAGATGCTATTTGCCACCATCTGGGAGAAAACCAAAGGGCAAAGTCGTCAGAATTTGCGTAAATAGCCAATGTATATACAGTACATGTGTGATCCTTGCTGTCCTCCCTAGTATAGCATATGTGATAGTTTATCCTCCATAGCATAGCACATGTGATACGTTATAATCTGTTGGATTGTACAGGTGAAACTCAAAAAATTAGAATATCGTGCAAAAGTCAATTTATTTTAGTAATGCAAATTAAAAGGAATTGCATTAATGCAGCTTAAAATTTGAATATTGTGAAAAGGTTCTTGTCACAACCAGACAGCTGAGAAGCTCTGACAGAGGCCTTTCAGAACCTCCTCCTTGAGTTCTCTTGTTGTGCTGTTCAGTTGGTCATCTCGTTAGCCTCTCTCAGCTGTCATGTGTTGGACTAATTGCTTCCCTTTAAATTCCTCCCCAGAATGCTTTTCTGGGCGTCTTATACTTCTCCCTGGAGTGTGTGTGCATGCTGGTCTTGTTCTCCTGTCTGCTACAAAGCTAAGTGTTTGAACATTTATCTGTTATTTTCTGTTTGCTGGATCCCAGGTGACCCTGACTCCCTCCGTATCTTGTGTAGGGAGCCGGTGGTCGTGTCCCCTCACTATTGTAGGGTGCTCAGGGATTATATAGTTAAGGTACGTGGATATGCAAACTTCCACCATTCGGATCTTTGCATAGGCTGAGCAGCCAGGGAAAGTGCCAGGTCTTCTGCAGGGGTCTCCCTTTTGTTCCTTAGCTTTTGGATCCAGCGAGTCATTTATGCTTGTTGCTTTGCCTTGTTCCCTGTACACCGTCCGTGACATTATAAGCCGCCAAAACCGTCTCAAGCATGGATCCGGTTTCACTTTTGGCTGAACGCTTCCAGGGTCTTTCATTGGAGGTAGCTGATCTCCGTAAGACTTTTTCTCAGCTTCAAGTGACCGGTTCAGCTTGCGTTCATGGAGTTTGTTCTGAGCCTAAGATCTCGCTCCCGGATACGTTCTCCGGGGGTAGTGAGAATTTTGTGCGTTTTAGAGAGGCTTGCAAACTCCATTTTCGCCTTCTTCCCCATTCCTCTGGTGATGAGGAACGGAGGGTGGGGATCATTATATCGCTGCTCAGAGGTAACGCTCAGTCCTGGGCCTTTTCACTGCTGGAGGGGGCACGGCCTCTCCGTTCAGTGGATGAATTCTTTTTAGCCCTGGGTCAGATATATGATGATCCGGATTGTATTGCTCTGGCTGAGTCTAGACTACGTCTATTACGCCAGGGTAAACAATCCGCAGAAATATACTGCTCAGAATTTCGGAGATGGGCAATTGATACTGGTTGGAATGATGCTGCACTCCGAAGTCAATTTTGCCATGGTCTTTCAGAGGGATTGAAAGATGCATTTGCCTTTCATGAGAGGCCTATTTCTTTGGACTCTGCTATGTCTCAGGCCGTTCGTATTGACAGGCGTCTTAGAGAGAGAGGAGAGATGTCTCCTTCCTGTCATACTCTGTCTCAGGACAGTGCAGCGGTCCCATTCTGTGCGCAGGGGTCTCAGTCGCCGTCAGCCCCTTCTGAGCAGGAGCCCATGCAGCTGGGGTTGATTGCTGCTGACAATAGAAGATTCAGCTCGCATGGGAGGGTTTGTTTTTGTTGTGGAGGTATAAATCATCTGGCAAATATTTGTCCCTCTAGGAGATTCAGGCAGTTTTCTGGGAGTAATAAAGAAACAAACAGGAAAAAATCTTTTAAAAATGTTCCGTCTGTTACTATTGGCAGGGTTGAGGCGGAAATTGAAGGTTTTCCGTTTGCTTGTAGTTCCCGTTTTGTCCTGCTGGCTAGAGTGGCGCTAGAGAGCAAGAACATTTTTTGTGAGATTTTTGTAGATAGTGGAGCAGCGGTCAATCTCATTGATAATCAATTTGCGATAACTCATGGTTTCCAGGTGCGCACTTTGAGAAAGGATATTCCGGTTTTTGCTATCGATTCCGCTCCACTTTCTCAGAAATCATTAAAGGGCATAGTTCACAATATCCGTTTAATTGTGAGTGATGCTCATGTTGAGGATGTGTCATGTTTCGTCCTTAGCGGTTTACCTACCCCTCTGGTGTTGGGGCTGCCCTGGCTCACTAAGCATAACCCCACCATTGATTGGCAAGCGAGGCAAATAAATGGTTGGAGTGACTTTTGCAGAGAGAATTGCCTCATGACATCTGTTTCTGAGGTTGCTACTAAGACTGTACCATCTTTTCTCTCTGAATTTTTGGATGTCTTCTCTGAGAGTGGAGTTCAGGATTTGCCCCCGCACAGAGTACGATTGCCCTATTAATCTCATCCCAGACGCCAAGCTGCCTAAATCTTGTTTATACAATCTTTCCCAACCTGAGAGGATCGCTATGCGTGCTTATATCTCTGAGAGTCTGAGAAAAGGACACATACGACCCTCGAAGTCACCTGTTGCCGCTGGTTTTTTCTTTGTTAAGAAAAAAGATGGTTCTTTAAGACCTTGTCTGGATTTCAGGGAGCTGAACAGTATCACAATTGGTGACCCTTATCCGCTTCCTCTGATTCCGGACCTGTTTAACCAGGTTGTTGGGGCTAAAGTCTTTCCAAATTAGATCTAAGAGGGGCATACAACCTGGTCAGGGTCAGAGAAGGGGACGAATGGAAGACGGCCTTCAATACCCCTGAGGGCCATTTTGAAAATTTGGTTATGCCTTTTGGTTTGATGAATGCCCCAGCCGTTTTTCAGCATTTTGTGAACAGCATTTTTTATCATTTGATGGGAAAATTTGTATTGGTGTATTTGGATGACATTTTGATTTTTTCTCCCGATTTCAAAACTCATTAGGAACATTTACGTCAGGTCTTGCTCATCCTGCGGGAGAATAAATTATATGCGAAACTGGAAAAATGTGTGTTTGCGGTTCCAGAAATTCAATTTCTGGGGTTTCTTCTCTCCGCTTCTGGTTTTCGCATGGACCCCGAGAAGGTCCGCGCTGTGCTTGAGTGGGAGCTTCCTGAGAATCAGAAGGCGCTGATGCGTTTTTTGGGCTTTGCCAATTATTACAGGAAGTTCATTTTGAATTACTCTTCTATTGTTAAACCACTCACTGATATGACCAGAAAGGGGGTAGATTTTTCTTCTTGGTCAGTAGAGGCGCGTAAGGCTTTTTCTGATATCAAGGAGAGTTTTGCTTCCGCTCCCATCTTGGTGCAACCTGATGTTTCTTTACCCTTCATAGTTGAGGTTGATGCTTCTGAGGTGGGTGTGGGGGCGGTCTTGTCTCAGGGTTCCTCTCCTGCCAATTGGCGACCGTGTGCCTTTTTCTCAAGAAAACTCTCCTCCGCAGAGAGAAATTACGATGTGGGAGATAGGGAATTGTTGGCCATCAAGTTGGCTTTTGAGGAATGGCGCCATTGGCTAGAGGGAGCCAGACACCCTATTACCGTATTTACTGACCATAAAAATCTGGCCTACTTGGAGTCAGCCAAGCGTCTGAACCCGAGACATGCCAGATGGTCTTTGTTCTTTTCTAGGTTTAATTTTGTTGTCACGTTCCGCCCTGGAGTTAAGAATGTGAAGGCAGATGCCCTGTCACGTTGTTTTCCGGGAGGCGGGAATTTTGAAGACCCGGGTCCCATTTTGGCTGAAGGTGTGGTGGTCTCTGCTCTTTTTCCTGAATTGGAGGCAGAGGTACAGGCAGCCCAGTCAGAGGCTCCTGATCTTTGTCCTCCTGGGAGGTTGTTTGTGCCTCTCGCTTTAAGACACAAGATTTTTAAAGAACACCACGATACGGTCCTTGCTGGGCACCCGGGGGTAAGAGCCACACTGGATCTCATCGCTCGGAGATTCTGGTGGCCTGCGCTTCGTAAGTCGGTTGAGGGTTTTGTGGCAGCCTGCGAGACTTGCACTCGTGCCAAAGTCCCTCATTCACGGCCATCAGGTCCTCTCCTTCCCTTACCCATTCCTTCCCGTCCTTGGACACATCTGTCCATGGACTTCATAACGGACCTGCCTCGTTCCTCGGGGAAGACTGTGATTCTGGTGGTGGTGGACCGTTTTAGCAAAATGGTGCATTTCATCCCTTTTCCTGGTTTGCCCAATGCTAAGACGCTGGCGCAGGCATTTATTGATCACATTGTCAAATTGCACGGTATTCCTTCAGACATAGTCTCTGATAGGGGCACGCAGTTTGTTTCCAGATTCTGGAAGGCTTTCTGTTCTCGCTTGGGGGTTCGGTTGTCATTCTCTTCTGCTTTCCACCCGCAGTCGAATGGCCAGACAGAGCGCATCAATCAGAATCTGGAGACATATCTGCGCTGTTTTGTGGCGGAGAATCAAGAGGATTGGTGTTCTTTTTTGTCCCTAGCTGAGTTTGCTTTAAATAACCGTCGTCAGGAGTCCTCTGATAAGTCACAATTTTTTGGTGCATATGGGTTTCATCCGCAGTTTGGGACTTTCTCGGGAGAGGGGTCTTCTGGTTTACCTGATGAGGACAGATTCTCCTCGTCTTTGTCATCTATTTGGCAAAAGATTCAGGATAATCTAAAGAGCATGAGTGAGAGATATAAGCGTGTGGCAGATAAGAGACGTGTGCTTGGTCCGGACCTGAATGTTGGTGATCTAGTGTGGTTGTCTACCAAGAATATCAAATTGAAGGTTCCCTCCTGGAAGTTGGGTCCTAGGTTTATTGGGCCTTACAAAATCCTGTCTGTCATCAATCCTGTTGCATACCGTCTTGATCTTCCTCAGACTTGGAAGATCCATAATGTTTTTCATAAGTCCTTATTGAAACCTTATGTTCAACCCATTGTACCCTCGCCTTTGCCTCCTCCTCCGATTATGGTTGATGGGAATCTTGAATTTCAGGTCTCTAGGATTGTGGATTCTCGTCTTGTCCGCGGTTCTCTTCAGTACCTTGTTCATTGGGAGGGGTATGGTCCTGAGGAGAGGATGTGGGTCCCAGTGACGGACATTAAGGCCTCTCGTCTCATCAGGGCTTTCCATAGGTCCCATCCTGAGAAGGTGGGTTCTGAGTGTCCGGAGTCCACTCGTAGAGGGAGGGGTACTGTCACAACCAGACAGCTGAGAAGCTCTGACAGAGGCCTTTCAGAACCTCCTCCTTGAGTTCTCTTGTTGTGCTGTTCAGTTGGTCATCTCGTTAGCCTCTCTCAGCTGTCATGTGTTGGACTAATTGCTTCCCTTTAAATTCTTCCCCAGAATGCTTTTCTGGGCGGCTTATACTTCTTCCTGGAGTGTGTGTGCATGCTGGTCTTGTTCTCCTGTCTGCTACAAAGCTAAGTGTTTGAACATTTATCTGTTATTTTCTGTTTGCTGGATCCCAGGTGACCCTGACTCCCTCCGTATCTTGTGTAGGGAGCCGGTGGTCGTGTCCCCTCACTATTGTAGGGTGCTCAGGGATTATATAGTCAAGGTACGTGGATATGCAAACTTCCACCATTCGGATCTTTGCATAGGCTGAGCAGCCAGGGAAAGTGCCAGGTCTTCTGCAGGGGTCTCCCTTTTGTTCCTTAGCTTTTGGATCCAGCGAGTCATTTATGCTTGTTGCTTTGCCTTGTTCCCTGTACACCGTCCGTGACAGTTCTCTATTCTAGGCTCAAGGTGTCACACTCTAGTCAGCTAATTAATCCATACCCCCTGAGCAAAGGGGACATCAAAATTGAGACTTTGGGGTTTTCATAAGCTGTAAGCCATAATTATCCAAATATAACAAATAAAGGCTTGAAATATCTCGCTTTGCATGTAAGGAGTCTTTCTCATATATTAGTTTCAACTTTTAAGTTGCATTAATGAAATAAATGAACTTTGCACAATATTCAAATTTTTCGAGTTTCACCTGTATATTTAGGTAAAATTTCCTTTTTTTATTTTTTATTACAAGTTGGTTGATGAGGTAAAGAATCGTTGGCAGAGCTGCAGGGACCAATTCCGCAAAGAGATGCACCACCAGGGGCGGAGTGGTTCCGGGCCGCTAAAGAAAAGGCCATATATTTATCAGGAACAACTCATGTTCCTCTGTGAGGTCATGGAGCTGAGTCCGTAAGTGAATTCTACACAATGACCACTATACATGTTTATCCATACACACTGTATGTAGACTATTTAGGTAATGTTATATAGTTTAAAAATGTTCATGTTGAAAAGCCATATTTGCCAATAGCAACCATTCAAATTCCTCTTTTCATGAGCAAAAGTAGGTGACCAACATGACAAGTGGAGTAGGAGTTGTTGCTATGGGCAGCTATGACACTTCTAATTTCCCCAATGTACATAAATTACCCCATATGTAATAAGTTGGCTATTTCATGTAGTACTATGTGCAAAAAGTAATTTGATGATTTTAGTAATATGTGACGTTAATAGTTATAAAACAAAATGCTGTTTATCTAGTAATGTAGTATTTTTTTTCTTTTTTTTAAGAACTGAGGACAACCTAGAGGATGAAGGGGATGAGTCTGCTCCACTGCTCTCCAGTGCCTGTGAGGAAGACACTCCCTCTGGGGCAGCGCAGGCGGAGAGTGCTCCAGGACCAAGCACGGCACCTTCCAGGCCACCAGCTGTTTCTGGAGGCGATCCCCCTCCTTTGGCTCCACCCAGCCGGGCCAGACGACGGGAAGTCCCTCCTGCCGAGTCTCTCATAAACACCCAGGTGCTTGATTATTTATTGGGAGGATGAGTTTGACTTTTATGCCCATAGTCTGGCCATTCTGCGAACCTGAGAACCAAAGCAGCTCTCGGAATCGTTTTTTGGAGCCCTGGAAAATTGGTGCCTCCATGGGAACATGTTTGGCCCCCAGCCAATGCCAATTTCCCTGGACTCGCAACCTCCTATATTCTACTGTATAGTATAGTATAGTACTAGAGTACTATAGTATAGTACTGTTAGTATACTGTATAGTAAGATATATTGTATAGTAATATACTATACAGTAATCTTACCAAAATACACTTAAAGGGCTTCTGTCACCCCACTAAACTCATTATTATTTTTTGGGGTACTTATAATCCTTAACCTGCGATATAGCTATACATTATGTTATTAATCATTTTCGTTCTGTAGATATGTAAAAAAACTTACTTTTATAATATGCTAATTACCTGTCTACCAGCAAGTAGGGCGGCTGCTTGCTGGTAGCAGCCGCAAAAAAAAGCCCCCTCCTCCTGTTGATTGACAGGGCCAGCCGTGATCTCCTCCTCCGGCTGGCCCTGTCAGCATTTCAAAAATCGCGCGCCTGTGTTGATTCGGCGCAGGCGCTCTGAGATAAGGAGGCTCGCCTCCTCAGCACTCCCTCAGTGCGCCTGCGCCAATGACGTCTTCTCTTTCAGTGACGTCATCGGCGCAGGCGCACTGAGGGAGTGCTGAGGAGGCGAGCCTCCTTATCTCAGAGCGCCTGCGCCGAATCAACACAGGCGCGCGATTTTTGAAATGCTGACAGGGCCAGCCGGAGGAGGAGATCACGGCTGGCCCTGTCAATCAACAGGAGGAGGGGGCTTTTTTTTGCGGCTGCTACCAGCAAGTAGCCGCCCTACTTGCTGGTAGACAGGTAATTAGCATATTATAAAAGTATGTTTTTTTACATATCTACAGAACGAAAATTATTAATAACATAATGTGTAGCTATATCGCAGGATAGGGATTATAAGTACACAAAAAAAAAATATATGAGTTTAGTGGGGTGACAGAAGCCCTTTAACTATATATATACTTGTGTAGATTGTTTGATAGATCACTGAACACAGACTATTATAAATGTTCTTTTCACCTATATCTTCAAATTTCAAAACTTTATTATACATATTTTTGATATTTTACATATATACGTAACATGTTTTCCACAATATAATGTCCTTTAGGAAACTATAGTAAACACAATACAGATGGAGTTATGTGCCATGACACATGTAATAATATTTTTGTGGTACATCATAATGAGGCCAAGTACAACTTTATTTATGATGATGGGAAAGCATACATGCATGTTTTGCGACATTTTAAAAATGTGTATGAATGAGGTATTTGTACATATTTTACATAATGTGGAAACAATATATGTAAGCAAAATATGTAAGCTTGCAACCCACGTCAAGGGTCCTTATTATCTTGCGAGTCCCTAACTACAAAATACAAAAGCTAACTCAAATATATTCATTTAGGCTAAAAAAAAAAACTGGCAAAAAAAACCCTCCATGAGTCTAGTACGGCTGCTGAAAAGGGACAGAACCGAGAGGGGACATAAAATAATCAGAAAATAACTCCCTCACTCTCAGTCCAGCAGATCCTGATCTTCCAAGTTGGAAAGTGTCTCTTCCTGATGGCGGTCTATAGACTTGGGCGTCTTCATCAGGTGTCCACTCACAGGTGCGTATGTAGTTATGCAGCACTACACACGCTTTTATGACCACATTAATATTTTCTGGGGCCAGCTGTATGGACGAAAGAAAAACCCGCCATTTACTAGAAGAAATACCAAAGGCGCATTCCACACACCTTCTCCCCTACTTAACCTAAAATTAAATTGCGCCTCTTTGCATCCAAACCTCACCTAGGAAAGGGATGCATGAGGTTTGTAGAAAGGGCAAAACCCTCATCCCCTACAACCACATAAGGGGCTGGTGGGCCAGAGGAGCCAGGAAGGTTTGCTGGCTGTGGTGCGTCCAATTGGCTGGACCCATTTTGGAAGCCCTGCAGATATCTACAATTATAAACCTGTAGCTTGTGTCAGCTAAGGCCAACAAAACTACAGAGAAAAACTGCTTATAGTTATAGTATTGGGACCCTGAGTTCGGTGGCTTATTAACCCTTATGTGCTTCCTGTCAAGGGCACCAATACAATTTGGGAATTGAGTCCTCTCCTTGAAGTCCTGGGCTATATCAAACCACTGCTGCCTGGTTGGATGTGGGAGCACAGAAGATGGTGGCACATGTAGCCCGTACCACGCCAGCAATTGTGGAGGTTCCTAGTCTAAATTCAAAATGTAAAGAAGAAAACGAATTGCCAGTCGCCAGATATCTGAAATGAAAAAAATATATAATAATACACAAAATATCACATGTTTTTAATTCAAATACATTACTTTACGCTATTTAATGGCAATGTGTCTGGCAAGTTGAAATAAAATTATACGATACCACAAGATTTGGACTGAATACTTGATATTGATATACACTTTAAAGTAAGAAAACCCATTTAGCTACATCAACTTCCAGACCATTACCAGATACACACAGGTGACATATCCTCATCATCACAGCCAGGATTATAAAGATTAACCCCCGCGGAACTTGATTCTGGTGTGACTAATAAATGACTTTGTTTAACCCCACGTTACTTTATACAAAGTGGTCGGCCCAAAAGCATGTGTACTACTATTACGTACTTAAACATAGAAGAGGTAAAGTTCCGAATACACAGGCCATAGACCAAACAACTATGTATTGGCAAACAGTGGATCATTCATGTCTGAGTCTGATAATATAGTCTTACCTTAAAGTAATAATGAGACGTTCTCCAGGTGACACACTCCGCCGCATGTTGGTGTCCTGGAAAGTAAAGGCAGGCCGCAACTCCCCCAAAAGCCGATCAAATGTAGCCACCGACATGCCGCAATAATTAAAGAACTTCACAGGGTGCGCACGGAGGTCAGAGTACAAACCAACAAATTGCCCTTTGCAGGCCCCCTGCGAAATTATAGGATGCACCCACATCCGCTTCCTCCGCGGTTCCTCCTCTATCATTTCTGGCCGCTCTCCAAAACAGTGGAAGACCGGCCAGTGCAAGAACACATGCTGAGTGGATGATACAATGAAAGTGTGGACATCCTGCAAAGCGAAATCCAAACAAATGGAGCTGTCTAAAAAACTAATGCATGCTGGGGGTATTTTATGTGTTTGCAGTAACAGGTGAATCTAGAGGATGGATCAGTTTTTTTCACGTGTGTTAAAAACGCATGCAATCTGCATGTCATCCACGTGCAAAAAACGCAATAACGCAACGCACTCGCATACAAAACGGATGGCAGACACAACCAAAATCGCGCGATTATCACTGAACGCACCCTGAACGCATCCGGACCTAATCCCTGACGCTCGTGGGAAAGAGACCTAAAACTGAGACATATTCTTCTTGGTGTTTCTTATGAATCCACTTCTGGCTTTGGCTAAAAAGACTGGATGAAAAACTGGTATAAAAACTGGGGGGGGGGTCATTTACAATTCTGAAATACGCCTAAATTAGGCGCATTTCAGGTTTAGAAGGCTGCGCAGTGGTTAGTTGCTCCGTGATCTGTGACTTTTCCCCACTTATGCCAGGTCTAAAATTGGGGGGTGCTGTGGGCAGAGAAAGGGACTCATTTATCATTTTCTCCGCCTGTTTTAGGCCTCATGCACACGAACATATTTTCTTTCCGTGTCCGTTCCATTTTATTTTTTTTGCGGACCGTATACGGAACCATTCATTCCAATGGGTCTGCAAAAAAAAAAAAAAAGCTACTCAATATGGAATGCACACGGACGTCATCCATATTTTTTGTGGATCTGTTTTTTGCCGACCGCAAAACACATACGGTTGTGTGCATAAGGCCTTAGACGTAGAAAATTGGATAAATGTTAGCCAGCTAGGAAACCTGTGCCTCTTCGTAACGTCTGCGGATCAACCGCAAGCTATGGGGCCTAAAACACCAGTCTTAAGAATTGTGCCCCTGTGTCTTTTAAAAAAAAACACCATGTGTGAAACTACTCTTACTTCTCTCTCTACAATCTGTTGTCAATAATTTTGTGCCATGTCATTTTAGGTTTCTAGCACTAGATGTCGCCACTTACTGCAGGTTTGGCAGTAACGCCAAACATTTAATGCGTCATAAATGTGAACAAAACCACTCAGCTGATAATATGGCGATATGCTGGAGTGCCTATTAGTAAAGGACACCACTGCCTCAACTTATGTTTTGGGTGTTTGAGGTGAGAGCCCTTTTTCATCCAGAGGTTCAGGAGCATGGCGGTGGGGTTTTGTGTACCTCCTGCTATAGTATAAGGAAAAGAAGTATATCAGTAGACTCAGCGTCCATCCGTGGCCATGTACCAGTGTTACCAGGGCCATATTTACAGCTCAGTCTGCTTGAATGAATAATGCAGCACTACCTTAGACTTCCAGATAAAGACTCATGCAATACAAAGTTCTTGAGACCACATGTAAAGGTGAGCTTTTAAAATCAGTATAGCCCATACAGGTGTGCACAATTCCATCAATACAGATGGAAGCGCTCATTGCTGGAGCTATGCAGCAGGGCACGGGAGCGCATAGTTCCCTGCTCTGCTGCCGATCACCACCATAGGCTTCAGGCCTAGTAGGCCTGAGGCCTATGCGGTAGTGAAATCCTGGCTCAGGCGTGCGTGATGACGTCACAGCACCACAGCACAGTGAAGTGTGCGTGCCTTCCTCTGCGAGCAAGCGCAGGTCAGTATTTAGCTTCTTTTTTTTTTATGTGCCAACTTTGGGGGACACACAGGAGGACATGGGGACACACACACAGGAGGACATGTGGGGGAAAAATATCATGGTGGTATACTGTGTGGGGGCATATTATTATGGGAGGGATTACTGTGTGGGGGCAAATTATTATGGGAGGGATTACTATGTGGGGCCAAATTACTATATGGGGCAATGTGGGAGAAATTACTGTGTGGGGCAAATGGCTGCTGAGGAGTGAGGGGTGGGCAAATTTCCTATTGGTTGCTAGGGATGTTGCTAAGCTCAGACAAAGACATTGCAGCCTTCTCATTGGCCCACAAGCAAGAAGCAGGAGGGTACTGATGAAAAAAAAAAATCTAGAATATTTGCGATTACGAATATATAGCGCTATATTCTATATTTTCCCGAAATCTCGTAGTGCCGATATTTGTGATAAAAATTCACGATTAGAATATTCACGATCAACACTAATGCTGAGATTCTGATCTTACTGTAAGTTATATTCATACGTTGTATCCAAAAAAAGGAAAAAACATTAATGGCACATCCACATGCTATGCTTTGATCTATAACCTTCTCAGCACAATTTACGTCGCTTCTCAGTGTAATAAATAGTATACAGCCCCCTGATATATGTACTGTACATGAGGCATTGGTATACGTTTTGATCCAAATGCATAAGCCCCATCACCACGCCAAGGTTGCCTCCTTGAGTGGGGCCTACTCTAATTTGACTTTTTTTTTATTTTATCATAGTCCGCGATTTTCACGCAACGCACAAGTGATGCGTGAAAAACAACTCTCATGTACACAGACCCATTGAAATGAATGGGTCCGGATTCAGTGTGGGCGCAATGCGTTCGCATCACGCTTTGTACCCGCGTGGAAAACTCACTCGTGTGAAAGGGACCTTAAACCTCTGGAACAGCAGCATGGCCTCCCATTGAAAACAATAAGAGGCGTACACCACGCATGTGTTTGCGCCAAAATTCTGTTAGCAAAATCCCCCATGTGAATATCCTCTAAAGCAAGGACTTATACCTCCCTTTCCCACTGGATGCACTGCTTATTCTGGCACACAAAAAACGCATAAAAACTGCAGTGGTTTTTAATAAAACCATATTTGCTGTGTGTGAAGGGCGCAACTGTGAAAGAACCCTAAGGGCTCATGCCCATTAAGGTAAGGGCCCCGTGGCTGTATTGCAGACCGCAAACAGCGGGTCGGCAATATACAGACACGGGTAACCGGCCGCGTGCACTCCGTCATAGCACAAATCCTATCTTTTGCGTAATAGAGGCACGGATCGGAAGCCCAAGGAAACACTATGAAGTGCTTCCGTGGGCTTTCGGATACATACCTCTGCACTGCAAAAGATAAGACGTGTCCGCATCAGCAGCACAGAGTTCACACGGTCAGCGCCTGTGTATTGCAGACCGCTATTTGCGGCCCGCAGCATGGGCATGGAGCCCATACTGTCATGGTCTTACCTTCTTACTGTTCTCCTTCGTTTGACATGTGCTGGCGGCCATCTTGGTTTCTGGGTTTCTTGTAGCCTCCCACCCTGCGGCTTCTCCTTCCCACTGGGAGGAGCTGGATGCCTAGCTCATATATATAGGAGGTCTGTGGCTTCAGTTCCTTGCTTGGTCCTCCTGTGTTCACATGCTTCTAAGACTGCTGCTGCTTCTGGTTCCTGATCCTGGCCTCGTCTGACTACCCCGTTGGTTCCTGATCCTGGCTTCGTCTGACTACCCTGCTGGTTCCTGATCCAGGCTTCGTCTGACTACCCTTCTGGTTCCTGACCTCTGTCTACGCAAGACCCTGCTTCGGTTTAGCCATCCGTTTGGACTTTTGCTTACAGCTTGATTTTCAATAAAGCCTTCTTATTTCCACTTATCTCTTGTTGTACGTCTGGTTCATGGTTCCATGACATTAGGACCAAGCCATGAATTCTGACGGTACAGGGCCATCCTCGCTACCTACGCTGGTTGCCAGACTTGATCAGCAGGATCACCTGTTGGGTCGGTTCGCTGTGGCGTTGCAAACCCTGCTTGAACGCACGGCTCATTTCGCTTCCGTTGCCGATGGGTCGGTTGTCGCTCCTGGGCCCGCTCCTACTGCCGCTCCGGTTGTTGCGCCAGAGTCTACCCCGACACCTGTTGCTGCGCCTGCGGTGTCTCGGGGTATGACCGGTTCTGCCCCCCTTCCACAGCGCTTTGGGGGAGAGCCAACTCAGTGCCGAGGTTTCCTTAACCAGGTGGGCATTTATTTTGAGTTGCTGCCACATGCCTTTCCTACTGAGAGATCAAAGGTGGGCTTCTTGATCTCGCTGCTCTCGGACAAGGCCTTGGCCTGGGCCAGCCCTTTATGGGAGAACAACAATCCGGTGGTTGCCGAGTTTTCCGGTTTTGTTGCTTCTCTTCGGAAGGTATTCGATGTGCCGGCTCGTGCTGCCTCTGCTGCGAAGCTCCTTATGTCCATCAGACAGGGTTCACGATCCGTAGCTGAATACGCCATTGAGTTTCGTACCCTGGCAGCAGAGGTGGGCTGGAATAATGAGGCTCTGGTCGCTGCTTTCTCTCATGGTCTCTCGGATGCCTTGAAGGATGAGGTTGCAGCTAAGGACCTACCAGTGGAGCTCGAGTCTCTTATTTCTTTCCTGATTTTGATTGACACCAGACTCAGGGAGAGACCTTCCTTTAAGGAGAGCCTGCGGAGGTCTTCTAACAGATTGGCGCCTACGTTTGCTGTCCCACCCGTGCCTCCCTCTCCTCCCACGCCTCCTGGGGATGACTTGTCTGGGGGTGAACCCATGCAGCTGGGGTTTGCTCGCCTGTCCGAGGGGGAGAGGGTACTCCGGAGACGCGAGGGCCGATGCATGTACTGTGGTCTCGGTGGGCATTTTCGGTTGGCATGTCCGAACCGTCCGGGAAACGCTCGCACCTGAGATCCTGTCGGGGGCAGATCTTGGGTGGAGTCTCCTCGTCCCCGGTTTCCCGTGTTGACAAACCACTGATCACTGTTGTCCTCTCCTGGGTCGGGGGCTCGGTGACGACCCAGGCGTTGGTGGACTCTGGTGCTGGTGGTTTGTTCATTGATAGTGTGTTCGCTGCCGCCAATTCCATTCCTCTGCAGCCTCGAGGTTCCCCACTGGCTCTTGAGGCGATAGACGGCAGACCCCTTCTGCCGCCACACGTGACTCATGAGACCCTTCCAGTGGGGATAGCCATTGGTGCCGTTCACAGAGAGTCGGTCTGTCTCCAGGTGATTTAGTCTCCACACTACTCGGTGGTCTTGGGGTACCCCTGGCTCCAGAAGCATAATCCGACTTTCGATTGGAGATCGGCCGAGATCCTCTCGTGGTCACCGCAGTGTGGGGCTAGTTGCATCCATGGGCCTGTCAAGTTGCTGTGTACTTCCTCGGACTCTCTGTTGCCTCCTGAATACGAAGAGTACCGGGATGTATTCGATAAGGTGCGCGCGGTTGCCCTACCTCCGCACCGCCCATACGATTGTGCCATAGAGTTACAATCTGGTGCCGTTCCTCCTCGTGGCAAAGTCTATCCACTGTCGGTAGCGGAGAATGAGGCCATGGAGGAGTACGTGAGGGAGGCGCTTTCACGCGGACACATTCGCAAATCCTCGTCCCCGGCAGGGGCTGGATTTTTCTTTGTGAAAAAGAAGGGCGGTGAGTTGAGGCCTTGCATCATCGATTACAGGGGTCTCAATCGCATCACGATCAAGAACGCTTACCCGATACCCTTGATTTCCGAGCTGTTCGATCGCCTCAAAGGGGCCACGGTCTTTACCAAACTCGACCTGAGGGCGGCATATAACCTGGTAAGGATCAAGGCGGGCGATGAGTGGAAGACCGCGTTTAACACCAGGACCGGTCATTATGAATCCTTGGTTATGCCCTTTGGGTTGTGCAATGCGCCCGCAGTCTTCCAGGAATTCATCAACGATGTTTTCCGTGACCTGTTGCAGCAGTGTGTGGTGGTCTATTTGGATGACATCTTGATATATTCTGAATCCATGGAGGCCCACATTATGGATGTCAGACGAGTGTTGCAACGGTTACGAGAGAACAGGCTGTTCGGTAAGCTTGAGAAATGCGAATTTCACCGATCCCAGGTAACCTTCTTAGGTTACATCATTTCCGCTGAGGGGTTCTCCATGGATCCTGAGAAGGTTTCGGCTGTCTTACAGTGGCCCCAGCCCAGTGGTCTCCGTGCCCTGCAGCGCTTTTTGGGCTTCGCCAATTATTATCGGAAGTTCATCAGGGACTTTTCCATGCTAGCCAAGCCTCTCACGGATCTGACCAGGAAGGGCAGTAATTTCCAGGTCTGGCCGCTCGAGGCCATCCGAGCTTTTGAGGCTCTAAAGTCCGCCTTTGTGTCGGCTCCGATTCTGTCGCATCCCAACCCTGGGTTGCCCTTTGTCCTCGAGGTGGACGCGTCTGAGACGGGAGTAGGCGCCCTTCTGTCTCAGCGTAGAACACCAGAGGGTCCTCTGCTTCCTTGTGGGTTTTACTCCCGAAAACTGTCTTCCGCGGAGTGCAACTATCAGATTGGTGACAGGGAGTTATTGGCCATCGTGCAGGCCCTTAAAGAATGGAGGCACTTGCTCGAGGGTTCGGTGGTTCCGGTTCTCATCCTGACGGACCACAAGAATCTGACCTACCTTTCTGAGGCCAAGAGATTGACACCACGTCAGGCCAGATGGGCTCTGTTCTTGTCACGTTTTAATTACGTGGTCTCCTACCTACCCGGTTCCAAGAACATCAGAGCGGATGCCTTATCACGGCAGTACTCCGAGCTGTCCGGGGAGGAGTCGATTCCGACTTCGGTCATACCTCCGAATCAGATCCTGGCCGCCATTCGCACCAGCCTGACCTCTCCCCTGGGTGAGCAGATTTTGGCGGCTCAATCTGGTGCTCCCTCTGGGAGACCCAACGGCAGGTGTTTTGTGCCTGAGGAGTTGCGCACTCGGTTGTTGCGAACCTACCATAACGCCAAGGCCGCGGGGCATCCTGGAAAGAATCAGCTGTCCTGGGCTGTTTCACGTCTGTTCTGGTGGCCTTCTCTACGTTCCGACATCGCCGCATATGTAGCGGCATGCTCCGTTTGTGCCCAGAGTAAGTCCCCTCGGCACCTTCCGTTGGGCCTTTTGCAACCCATAGCCACCGGGGAGCGCCCATGGTCACACCTGGGGATGGATTTCATTGTGGACCTCCCTGCATCCCGAGGCCATACGGTCATTCTCATGATTGTGGATCGGTTTTCCAAAATGTGCCACTGTGTTCCTCTCAAGAAGTTACCCTCTGCACAAGAGTTGGCCACGATTTTCGCCAGGGAGGTCTTCCGGTTGCACGGTTTGCCCAAGGAGATTGTGTCGGATCGGGGGAGTCAGTTTGTGTCCAGGTTCTGGCGCGCCTTTTGCTCCCAGTTGGGGATTCATCTCTCTTTCTCCTCGGCCTACCACCCTCAGTCCAACGGGGCCGCAGAACGATCCAATCAGGCCTTGGAGCAATTCCTTCGTTGCTATGTCTCCGATCACCAAGACAATTGGGTTGACCTCCTGCCTTGGGCTGAGTTTGCCAGGAACACGGCGGTGAACTCTTCCTCTGGGACGTCTCCCTTCATGGCCAATTATGGGTTCCAACCTGCCGTGTTACCGGAGGTATTCTCTCCCCAGGATATTCCGGCTGTGGAGGATCACCTTTCCGTCCTACGTGCTTCTTGGGTACAGATCCAGAGGTCCCTTGAGGTCTCTGCGCAGCGCCAGAGACTCCAGGCTGATCGCAGACGAGCGCCCGCTCCTTCCTACCAGGTCGGAGACCGTGTATGGTTGTCCACCCGCAACCTCAACCTTCGAGTGCCCACTCCCAAGCTGGCGCCTCGCTTTGTTGGTCCCTTCCGAGTGCTTCGCAGGGTAAACCCGGTAGCCTATGCCCTTGCGCTTCCTCCTGGCATGCGGATCTCCAACGTGTTTCATGTCTCCCTGTTGAAGCCATTGGTGTGTAATCGTTTCACTTCCTCGGTTCCTCGGCCCCGTCCGGTCCAAGTGGGCAATCGTGAGGAATATGAGGTGAGCAATATCCTGGACTCACGCCTGGTCCGCGGTCGGTTGCAGTTTTTGGTCCATTGGCGTGGTTATGGTCCAGAGGAGCGTTCCTGGGTTCCCTCCGCAGATGTCCATGCTCCTGCTTTGCTCCGAGCCTTCCACGCACGCTTCCCTCAGAAACCGTTCCTTACTCCGCGGAGGAGGGGCCCTTGAGGGGGAGGTACTGTCATGGTCTTACCTTCTTACTGTTCTCCTTCATTTGACATGTGCTGGCGGCCATCTTGGTTTCTGGGTTTCTTGTAGCCTCCCACCCTGCGGCTTCTCCTTCCCACTGGGAGGAGCTGGATGCCTAGCTCATATATATAGGAGGTCTGTGGCTTCAGTTCCTTGCTTGGTCCTCCTGTGTTCACATGCTTCTAAGACTGCTGCTGCTTCTGGTTCCTGATCCTGGCCTCGTCTGACTACCCCGTTGGTTCCTGATCCTGGCTTCGTCTGACTACCCTGCTGGTTCCTGATCCAGGCTTCGTCTGACTACCCTTCTGGTTCCTGACCTCTGTCTACGCAAGACCCTGCTTCGGTTTAGCCATCCGTTTGGACTTTTGCTTACAGCTTGATTTTCAATAAAGCCTTCTTATTTCTACTTATCTCTTGTTGTACGTCTGGTTCATGGTTCCATGACACATACGTTCATGGGCATAAGCCTGTTGGAGCCGCCATGCAGCGCCGCACCTTGTGCCGCCATGCAGCGCCGCTCACTTTTCCATGTGGTCTCAGGAACTACAAACTGGGACCTAGCAGGAGTTTATTGACCCTTCTGCAGTCTCCTGCTAATTAAATGGTAGGAGTGCTGATACCATAGGAAAGAGAGCATGTTCTATATTCAGCGATTTTCACGCAACGCTGGCCCCATAGAAGTGAATAGGGCTGCGTGAAAATCGCATCGCATCCGGATGGTGTGTTCAATAAAAACATGGTAACATTTAATTATTTGTGTGTTATTAGTTTAAGCAGACTGTGATTGTCTATTGTTGTGACTTAGATGAAGATCAGATCACATTTTATGACCAATTTGTGCAGAAATCCATATCATTCCAAAGGGTTCACATACTTTTTCTTGCAACTGTACATGTGTGATCCTTGCTGTACTCCCTAGTATAGCACATATGATAGTTTATCCTCCATAGCATAGCACATGTGATACGTGATCCTCCATAGCATAGCACATGTGATACGTGATCCTCCATAGCATAGCACATGTGATACGTGATCCTCCATAGCATAGCACATGTGATACGTGATCCTCCATAGCATTGCACATGTGATACGTTATCCTCCATAGCATAGCATATGTGATAGTTTATCCTCTATAGCATAGCACATGTGATACGTGATCCTCCATAGCATAGCACATGTGATACGTGATCCTCCATAGCATAGCACATGTGATACGTTATCCTCCATAGCATATGTGATAGTTTATCCTCTATAGCATAGCACATGTGATACGTTATCCTCCATAGGATAGCATATGTGATAGTTTATCCTCTATAGCAGTAATACCCAACCTACGGCCCGTGGGCAAAATCCGGCCCGCGAAGCTGTGTCATGCGGCCCGTGCAGTGCCGCCGGCATCAGGCAGTGAACTATGTGTGAGCGCTCATCTCGGCAGGCGATTGCCATTCAGTGAATCATTAACTGAATGGCTCAGGCGGGATGAGCGTAGCCAGCAGTGACAGACAGAGGAGGGGAGGTCACGTGGGCAGGACGGCAGCAGGGGGATCAGCCTATGAAGTAGCGTCCGTGCTCTGAGTCAGGAAGTGTGCGCGCACCTATCTCACTCACTTCTGTGCTTGCCGCTGGCCGCAGCTCACCCTCCTCCAGGTAGGTAAAAACTTTCCATCTTTGCAGCCGCTTGCTCGATCCAGCTCCTCTCTAGTCCTCCTGAAAACTGCTGTGTGCCTTGTAGTGTACACTGCAGCCGAGCTGAGCCTGCTGCTGCTTTAGTAAAAACCACTGTGGTGTGTCAGGGCATATTACTGTGAAGGGGGCACAGAGGGCATTATTACTATTAAGGGAGCAAAATGGGCATTATTACTATGGAGGGGGCATAATGGGCATTATTACTGTGAAGGTGGCACAGAGGGCATTACTACTACAAAATGCCCAGATGTGCCCCCTTCACAGTGGTAATGCCCAGATGTGACCCCTTTACAGTGGTAATGCCCGGATGTGCTCTATTTCACAGTGGTAATGCCCAGATGTGCTCCCTTTCACTGTGGTAATGCCCAGATGTGCCCCCTTTCACAGTGGTAATGCCTAGATGTGCTCCCTTCACAGTGGTAATGCCCAGATGTGCCCCCTTCACAGTGGCAATGCCCAGATGTGTCCCCTTCACAGTGGTAATGCCCAGATGTGACCCCTTTACAGTGGTAATGCCCAGATGTGCTCCCTTTCACAGTGGTAATGCCCAGATGTGACCCCTTTACAGTGGTAATGCCCGGATGTGCTCCCTTTCACAGTGGTAATGCCCAGATGTGCTCCCTTTCACTGTGGTAATGCCCAGATGTGCTCCCATTCACAGTGGTAATGCCCAGATGTGCCCCTTCACAGTGGCAATGCCAAGATGTGCCCCTCTCACAGTGGTAATGCCCAGATGTGCCCCTTTTTACAGTGGTAATGCCCAGATGTGCTCCCTTTCACAGTGGTAAGACCCAGATGTGCCCCCTTCACAGAGGTAATGCCCAGATGTGCACCCTTCACAGATAAAATGCCCAGATATTTTCCCCTTTACAATAGTAATGCTCATATGTGCCCCCTCACAGTGTTTGCATTTCTTTCTGGCAAAGCTACCTGGTTCTGGCCCACAAAATTTATGCCATGTTTAGTGCGGCCCTCAGACGAAAAATGGTTGGGAACCACTGCTCTAAGCATAGCACATGTGATACGTTATACTCCATAGCATAGCAAAGGCATATTTGCCAATAGCAACCATTCAAATTCCTCCTTTCATGAGCAAAAGTAGGTGACCAACATGACAAGTGGAGTAGGATTTGTTGCTATGGGCAGCTATGACACTTCTAATTTCCCCTAATGTACATAAATTGCCCCATATGTAATAAGTTGGCTATTTCATGTAGTACTATGTGCAAAAAGTAATTTGATGATTTTAGTAATATGTGCCGTTAATAGTTATAAAACAAAATACTGTTTATCTAGCAATGTAATTTTTTTTTCTTTTTTAAGAACTGAGGACAACCTAGAGGATGAAGGGGATGAGTCTGCTCCGCTGCTCTCTAGTGCCTGGGAGGAAGACACTCCCTCTGGGGCAGCGCAGGTGGAGAGTGCTCCAGGACCAAGCACGGCACCTTCCAGGCCACCAGCTGTTTCTGGAGGAGAAATTCCACCCCCTTTTGCGCCACCCAGCTGGGCCAGACGACAGGCAATCCCTCCTGCCGAGTCTCTCATCAGCACCCAGGTGCTTGATTATTTATCGAGAGCCCGGCAGGAGGATGAGTTTGACTTTTATGCCTGTAGTCTGGCCTCGTATTTGTACCGGCTGCCTCCAGAACGAGTCTTGAGAACCAAAGCGGCTCTCGGAATCATTCTGGATGTATCCACTCCCCCCAACGACCCTACAAAGCCTACAGAAATTTCTGGAGCCCTGGAAAATTGGCACCTCCATGGGACCATGTTTGGCCCCCAGCCAATGCCAATTTCCCTGGGCTCACAACCTCCACTTCCACCCTCCAAGGGGTCATTATGGGCCACCTACTCGGCCATATGGCCCACATTATCATGTGGAGTCAACATATGGGCATGCTGTCCCCGCCTCCTCACAAGCTGCCCCATCGCAGTACTCGGGCCCCCCTATCCCAACCAGCCTACCCTGGCCCGCAGTTTCCGTCCCCACTCTCACCATCTGAGCGTTATACGAATTTGTAAATGTTTTGGTATGTTTATTTAGTTTATTTTGAAAAACTTAAGTCAAAGAAAAAGTCGATATGACTATTATTTTTTAACCGATTTTAACCGATTTTAACCGATTTATATTGTTACTTCTCTTTATTATATACATTGCATATTTATATTTATGTATCACCAACACATTCACCACATTAATAATAGTATACTGTATAGTATTGTATAGTATAGTACTAGGGTACTATAGTATAGTACTGTAAGTATACTTTATTATACATATTTTTTATATTTATGCATATATACATAACATGTTTTCCACAATATATTGTCTTTTAGGAAACTATAGTAAACACAATACAGATGGAGTTATGTGCCATGAAACATGTAATAATATTTTTGTGGTACATCATAATGAGGCCAAGTACAACTTTATTTATGATGATGGGAAAGCATACATACATGTTTTGCGACATTTTAAAAATGTGTATGAATGAGGTATTAGTACATATTTCACATACTGTGTTGGAAGCAATATATGTAAGCAAAATATGTAAGCTCCATCCCACATCAAGGGTCCTCATTATCGTGCGAGTCCCTAACTACAAAATACAAAAGCTAACTAAAATATATCCATCCAGGCAAAAAAAATAACTGGCAAAAAAAACCTCCATGAGTCTAGTACGGCTGCTGAAAAGGGACATAAAATAATCAGAAAATAACTCCCTCACTCTCAGTCCAGCAGATCCTGATCTTCCGAGTTGGAAAGTGTCTCTTCCTGATGGCGGCCTATAGACTTGGGTATCTTCATCAGGTGTAGACTCATAGGTACGTATGTAGTTATGCAGCACTACACACGCTTTTTGTCACGGCTGAGGATGGGGAAAACCCTCAGCCGTGCGATGCCAGATGATGTTAGGCTGCTCGGCCAGGACGACAGGATTAGGGAGCAGGTCACCTCCTAAAGCGTCCCTAACCTGACCCTAACTCCTAGCTGCATGGGCCGACCTTTAAGGTAGGAGGGGGGAGGGAGGGAGGGAGAGAAAGCAGGAGGCGTCACAGCAATCTTACAGCAGGAGGAGGGGGGAGGGAGGGAGGGAGAGAGAGAGAGAGCAGGAGGCATCACAGAAGATTATGCGCTGGGCACGAATGGCAGCGGGTGCGGGCGGCAGCTTGGAGCTATTTACATCCCCTTGGGCACCTTATTTTTATGAATGACAGGTTAGTAATAGCGTATTTTTAGAAAAATGAGTCTACAGATTACATTTATAAGACCACATTAGGAATGGTTAAAGCTCCCTGAACATAACCATATTTTTATCTGGAGGGGGTGAAACCTGGTGACAGAATCCCTTTAACCTAAAATTCAAATTGCGCCTCTTTGCATCCAAACCTCACCTAGGAAAGGGATGCATGAGGTTTGTAGAAAGGGCAAAACCCTCATCCCCTACAACCACATAAGGCGCTGGTGGGCCAGAGAAGGTTTGCTGGCTGTAGTACGTCCAGTTGGTTGGACTGAAGCCACTGACCCATTCTGGAAGCCCTGAAGATGTGAGCATCTGCAGTACTTCCATAGGACCCTATATCTACAATTATAAACCTGAAGTTTGTGTCAGCCAAGGCCAACAAAACTACAGAGAAAAACTGTCTATAATTATAGAATCGGGATCCTGAGTTCTGTGGCTTCTTAACCCATATGTGCTTCCCGTCAAGGGCACCAATACAATTTGGGAATTGAGCCCTCTCTTGGAAGCCCTGGGCTATATCAAGCCACTGCTGCCTGGTTGGATGTGGCAGCACCGAAGCTTTCAGTCTCAACCAAATGGTGGCACATGTAGCCCGTACCACGCCAGCAATTGTGGAGGTCCCTATTCGAAACTCAAAATGTAAAGAAGAAAACGAATTGCCAGATATCTGAAATAAAAAAAATATATAATTAATACACAAAATATCACATGTTTTTAATTCAAATACATTACACTATTTAATGGCAATGTGTCTGGCAAGTTGAAATAACATTAGGCCATAGTCCAAGATTTGGACTGAATACTTGATATTGATATACACTTTAAAGTAAGAAAACCCGTTTAGCTACATCAACTTCCAGACCATTACCAGATACACACAGGTGACATATCCTCATCATCACAGCCAGGATTATAAAGATTAACCCCCGCGGAACTTGATTCTGGTGTGACTAATAAATGACTTTGTATAACCCCACGTTACTTTATACATAGTGGTCGGCCCAAAAGCATACACACTTTGTTACTTATAATGTACTATATACAATACATGTGTACTACTATTACGTACTTAAACATAGAAGAGGTAAAGTTCCGAATACACAGGCCATAGACCAAACTACTATGTATTGGCAAACAGTGGGTCATTCATGTCTGAGTCTGATAATATAGTCTTACCTTAAAGTAATAATGAGACGTTCTCCAGGTGACACACTCCGCCGCATGTTGGTGTCCTGGAAAGTCAAGGCAGGCCGCAACTCCCCCAAAAGCCGATCAAATGTAGCCACCGACATGCCGCAATAATTAAAGAACTTCACAGGGTGCGCATGGAGGTCAGAGTACAAACCAACAAATTGCCCTTTGCTGGCCCGCTGCGAAACAATAGGATGCACCCACATCCGCTTCCTCCGCGGTTCCCTCCTCTATCATTTCTGACTGCTCTCCAAAACAGTGGAAGACCGGCCAGTGCAAGAACACATGGTGAGTGGATGATACAATGAAAGTGGACAGGGGAGGGCTGGCAGCCTTAGTCCTGGGGGGCAAATCCAGTCAAGTGGCCCATTTTAGACCCGCCCATTATTAAAAAACCCTCCTACATATAATAGGCCACTCCCAACAAACATTGTACAGCTGAAATTCTATTGTTGAGGCCTGTCTCTATACATCATACGGAGAGGGGAGTCCTGTTCTGGCTGCACTGCCTGCTTCACATTATACAATAAACAGCAGGCTACAGCCAGGAAGCTCCTCTCCCTTCCCAGTTCCTGCTCAAGGCCTGTGGTTCCCCCCACCATCTGCCACCCGCCCGTGGCCTGCTGCCCCCCTTGACCGTCCTCACCCAGCTCTGAATCCTCCTTCTGCAAATGGCAGGGGGGGAGCCGGAGCATCTCCTCTCCTACATAGCGCCCCATACCTCTTACATCCAGTGATGTCACCTTTGTTGTAGACGTTCTCTTTCCTCATCTTCTCCATTCAGACCAGACCGCCATGATGATTTTTCAGCCATCTCCCGTCTCTGCAGAGATTCAGAAACAGACATTAGTTTCCCACACTTTCATCATCTTCACATCTTCTGAACACCCTTTCCTGCCACCCCCAATACTGTACTGCAGAAACAGTCCCCCTGGAAATACTACTACCACACAGATAGTGCCCCCCAATACTGTGCCCGCTGTGCCCCCAATACTATACTGCAGAAACAGTCCCCCTGGAAATACTACTACCGCACAGATAGTGCCTCCTTCAACAATTATTGGCTCACAGTGCTCTAAAAAATAACTGCGCTCTGACACTAATAGTATAAAGATAATGTCTCCCAAAAATAATTGTGCTAAGCTGATACTGTGCCAGGGTGCCCCCAAAGTAACAGGGCTCCCCCAAAAAAAACAAAAAAACACTACTTACCTCCATCAGCAGCGATGCAGGCTTTTTCCGGCCTGTATCGCTGCTTTGTGCTGTCGGCTCAGGGGCGCGATGATAATGATGTCATCGCGCTGTTTGAGCCGGCCTCTGATAGGCTGCAGGCATTAGTAGCTGCAGCCTATCAGAAGAACAGGGAAGGGAGACGCCTCTCCCTCCCCTGCACTGCGGAAGCACAGGCATCTGTATTGCTGTCCTGAGGACGGCGATACAGATGAATATGGAGATAAGCGCTTCCACAATGGAGGCAGTGCGGCCCTGAGGAATAATAATAAAAAATTAGGTGAATCTAGAGGATGGATCAGGTGAATCTAGAGGATGGATCAGTTTTTTTCACGTGCGTTAAAAACGCATGCAATCTGCATGTCATCCGCGTGGGGAGAATGCAACGCACTCGCATACAAAACGGACACCAGATGCAAACAAAATTGCACGATTATCACTGAACGCACCCTGAACGCATCCGGACCTAATCCGTGAAGCTTGTGTGAAATAGACCTAAAACTGAGACATATTCTTGTTGGTGTTTCTTATGAATCCACTTCTGGCTTTGGCTAAAAAGACTGGATAAAAAAACTGGTACAAAAACTGTGGGGGGGGGGGGTCATTTACTATTCTGAAATATGCCTAAATTAGGCGCATTTCAGGTTTAGATGATGTCGCAGTGGTTAGTTGCGCCGCAATCTGAGACTTTTCCCCACTTATGCCAGGTCTAAAATTGGGGGGTGTTGTGGGCGGTGAAAGGGACTCATTCATCATTTTCTTCGCCTGTTTTAGGCCTCATGCACACAAACATATTTTCTTTCCATGTCCGTTCCATTTTTTTTTTGCGGACCGTATACAGAACCATTCATTTTAATGAGTCCGCAAAAAAAATATCAACGTTACTCCGTGTGCATTCTGTTTTCCGTATTTCTGTTCTGCAAAAAAATAGAACATGTCCTATTATTGTCCGCATTACGGACAAGGATAGTACTGTTCTATCAGGGTCCAGCTGTTCCGTTCCGCAAAATATGGAATGCACACGGACGTCATCCGTATTTTTTGTGGATCCGTTTTTTTGCTGACCGCATAATACATATGATCGTGTGCATAAGGCCTTAGACGTAGAAAATTGTATAAATGTAAGCCAGCTAGGAAACCTGTGCCTCTTCGTAACGTCTGCGGATCCACCGCCAGCTATGGGGCCTAAAACACCGGTCTTAATAATTGTGCCCCTGTGTCTTTTTTAAAAAAAAAAACACCATGTGCGAAACTACACTTACTTCTCTCTACAATCTGTTCTAAATAATTTTGTGCCATGTAATTTTAGGTTTCTAGCACTAGATGTCGCCACTTACTGCAGGTTTGGCAGTAACGCCAAACATTTAATGCGTCATGAATGTGAACAAAACCACTCAGCTGATAATATGGCGATATGCTGGAGTGCCTATTAGTAAAGGACACCACTGCCTCAACTTATGTTTTGGGTGTTTGAGGTGAAAGCCCTTTTTCATCCAGAGGTTCAGGAGCATGGCGGTGGGGTTTTGTGTACCTCCTGCTATAGTATAAGGGAAAGAAGTATATGTAGACTCAGCGTCCATCCGTGGCCATGTACCAGTGTTACCAGGGCCATATTTACAGCTCAGTCTGCTTGAATGAATAATGCAGCACTACCTAAGACTTCCAGATAAAGACTCGTGCGATACAAAGTTTCTGAGACCACATGGGAAGGTGAGTTTTTAAAATCAGTATAGCCCATACAGGTGTGCACAATGGGCGCTTCCATCAATACAGATGAAAGCGCTCATTGCTGGAGGTCTGATGCACCCACATACTGCGGCAGGGCACGGGAGCGCATAGTTCCCTGCTCTGCTGCCGATCACCACCATAGGCTTCAGGCCTAGTAGGCCTGAAGCCTATGCGGTAGTGAAATCCCGGCGCAGACGTGCGTGATGACGTCATCGTGCTTGCCTGTGCTGGGACGCAGCAGCACAGTGACGTGTGCGCGCCTTCCTTTGCGAGCAAGCGCAGGTGAGTATCTAGCTTTTATTTTTATTTTATTTGTATTTTTTTATGTGCCAACTTTGGGGGACATGGGGGGGACACATAGAAGGACATGGGGGGGGGGGGAATTCATGGGGGATACCGTGTGGGGGCACATTTTTATGGGAGGGACTGCTATGTGGGGGCAAATAATTATGGGAGGGTTTACTATGTGGGGGCAAATTATTATGGGAGGGATTACTATGTGGGGGAAAATTACTATATGGGGCAATGTGGGGGAAACTACTGTGTGTGGCAAATTACTATATGGGGGCAGTGTGGGGGAAATTACTGTGGGGGGCAGACTGGGGGAAACTACTCTGTGGGGGGCAGTGTGGGGGATACTACTCTGTGGGGAAAATTACTGTGTGTGGGGGCAGTGTGGGGAGAATTACTATGGGGGCAATGTGGGGGAAACTACCGTGTGTGGGAAACTACTGTGTGGAGGCAATGTGGGGTAAATTACTGTGTGGGGGGGGGGGGCTAATTACTATGGGGGGGTTACTATGGGGGGCAGTGTAGGGGAAATTACTATATGGGAGCAGCGTGGGGGGTATTGCTATTAGGGAGGCACTATAGGGCCAATTCTATTATTTCTGGGGACACTATACAGGGATTATTACCTGGAGCACAATATTGGGTGTTATTATTACTGGGGGCACTCTAGGGGACATTATAGCTGCTGTGGACACTATAGGGACATTTGGGGTAATTTAGCAAACTGGTGTAAAGCAGAACTGGCTTAGTTGCCCATCAGATTCCACCTTTCATATTTAACAGCTCTTTTGGAAATCCAGTTCTACTTTACACCAGTTTGATAAAAGACCCCAATTATGTCTACTGGGGTCACTATTTTTTTTCAGCAGTATAGTACCTTGCACATTGGGGAGCAAAACAGGCACAGTATTGGGGGTGGCAGCAGGATGACACTGTGGGGACACCAGAATGGGGAGGTTGATGGAAAAACTGAGAAATCTAACGTGTCTGTATCACAAACTCTGTAGCGACGAGATGCGGCTGAAAGAATTTGTCATGGCGGTCTAACAGAGGAGAAGAGGAAAGAGAAGGTCTACATGACAGGAGATATCCCTGGATGTAAGAGGTATGTGGTCAAGTATCGATGTTCGTTGATATGATATTAATATTGATAAAATTTGATATGAGCAAATGAGAAAGGTTAAAGGGAGTGTCACCACCCTGGACCATTTTTAACCATGTGGATGTCAGTGTAGCTCTCCTGTTGTCATTTTCAAATTTTATATTTTTATCCTAATCACTCTTCTTTAGCCCCTGAAAACCAGTTTAAAAAATAATAATTATGCTAATGAGGTCAAAGATTCCATGGGGCTGTACTTATTGGTACTGGAGTCCAGCTGTGCCCATGAGAAGAGAGTCTCAGTTCTCTCTGTCTTCTCTTCTCTCCACCTAGGGTCAGTGAAGTCATCTGCAAATCTCATGGAGGTCTTCTTCATGCCATGACTTGCCATGTTCATGGTGGGAAAACCAAGAGCAGATCCACAGAATGCAGAGAAGACTGGATCTGGAGCTACCACTTGTTTCAAAGCAAGTGGTTACAAAAGTAAACTTAAAAACTAATGTAAGGTTACAGATGGCACCAGGGAACACATAAAGAAGATGTGTAAGTGTGCAAAATTTTTGGTGGCATCATGATGATGTCGCTAAGCCTAGGAGGTGGAGAGAAGAAGAGAAGGGGAGAAGAGGGGCTCCATTCCGATGGGTGCCAGTGTTGCCAACCCAAATTTTTCTTTTTCTGGACAACTTATCCCAAAATCATGGACAGCCAACATTTTTTACAGACACATTGGAAAACCATAATGAATGCTAAAGATTATAAGTAATACATGTCTAATAGCTCAATATTCTGATAAGAACTCATTACCAGCATTTACTGTGAGCTGTAAAATAATGATAATTACCACCAAAATAATATGTTCAAGTACCACCAGCCTCAAAGAAATTACAGACACATCTATTTTTTTTCACAGACATAGAAAAAAAAGTTGCCTTTTTTTATGGACTGTCCAGAAATTTCTGGACGGTTAGCAATCCTGATGGTTGCAACTAAGCTTCTGCACTACTAAGTACAGCCCCTTGGGCTCTTTCCACCTCATTAGCATAATTATAAAAAGAAAAAGTGATTAGGACATAAAGGTATATTTGGAAATGACAATAGGAGAGCTACAATGTCATACAAATGGTCCTGGGTGGTGATAGACACCTTTAAAGGTAGTTCTCTGGGACTATAACATTGATGAGGTATATGTAGGATAGGTCATCAATATTTGATTAGTGGGGCTCCAACCTACTGCTCGTTTTACATCCCTTTCATTCTCTTCACAAAGGCATGCAAGTGGATTAGACAAGCTGCAGTACCAGACATCGCCACTCATACGAACAAACCACTTATGCAACCTATGCCAACAATGAAGAGGATGTAGCACTTGCAGAAGCACCACAGTCCCTTTATTATGTTGATCGGAGGGTTTCCCAGAGGTTGAACCTCCACTAAATAAACAAAGATGGCCAATTCTAGGGATAGGCTATTAATGTTACAGTCTCAACAAATGCCCTTAAAGGTTCTGCTCTCACCACTTTTCATATGCATACACTTAAAGTATGTTTAAGATTAGTTACAGATAGGTATCTGCTTCTATCTGTCTGTAATTTACCATGACCTGCTTCTCTTGGCAGGAGAGCATGGCATGTAGTCTTCTCTGCCAATTTAAACAAAAACAATAGAGCAAGTCAATTAAATAACAAATAACAGATTAAATGACAAATAAGTATCAAATTATGAGTCGGATTGGCTCACACTTTCCCTTTTTGATGCATTTTCAATGCATTTTTATAAGACATTTTCAAATAAAAACCTAAAAAAAATATTTGTAACACATAAAAATGCTGCAATTGTTGACAATCCTGTCCTTGTACCTGCTAGAGAGGATAATTGACTCCAATAGCTGCCTTACATTTGGTGGCATTAGAGGCAGAGATTGTTAAGAGCTCACTTGCATCTCTTTTGACTCCAGTAATAAACAGATGTTTATTGTAGCACTGTTCTTATATATGATTTTGACATGGAATGCAAAAATGTCCTTAGAGTATGACCCAAGGCCTACCTGGATAATGGATTCCCTGGGTTGCCACAGATGGAGGTCACCTCCTCTGGAGAAGAATCCATGGACATTGAGACATGAGTAAAAACCAGCTCGTAGTTGCAAAATCGAGACACGGAATGTGTAGTCATTCAAGTAAAAGGTCAGGGCCAGCACAGTTCATGCAATACAATAATCAAAGCAGACCATTTCAAAGGCAAGCTGCAGAAGTTCAAAGTCACGGGAAATCCAGGTCAATCCAAACACAACAGAAATGAACAAGGTGCAGTGGGGAAGGGGTCCTATGTAGCTGAATTTGAATCATGGCATTCTGTCAGCAGTCATGGATATAGCGGGTGGAGAATATAAAAAGGTGTTTTATGCTATCTATGTGATATAACTATAGTCCAGTCTTGACCTTACCTGTTTTCTGTTATAATTTTGCTTTTAATTTACCTGATCCGCAAGTGAAATATGGTGAAGAGAGCAGCAAGTTGGGTATTGCATTCCAGCAGCTTCACTGGATCAGCCGGACAGGTGTAGGAAAATATTCCTTCACCTTCAGATTCAGTTTGAATCTAAATACCCTGCACACACCAAAGAAACCCTCACTCCCCTGCATGGATTTTATGTTCTCGTATTTGTTTTTGTTTCCTCCAGGTGCTCCTGTTTTCTCCCGCACACCAAAAACTTACTGCTAGGGAATTTTGATTGTGACCCCAGACAGCTTGTGATGATGTGATGACATCTGCAAAGTGCTACAGAATATGTTAACGCTGAATAAATGAGACAAAAGAAAACAGATATCAAAAACAGTAATAAACTTCATTTGACATGATAAAGACAAAATCACATATAAAAACACAGCAAAACACGTGTTGAGTCATGAGGGTTTCTTTGGTGTGTGTGGGTGGTCATCTTTTTCTGTTAAGTGTACTCATACACTGGGATTGAGTTCATGCCCTTGTGAGACCATTTCCTGGGCATACGCTGACTGTCATATGTATGTGGTATCCATTATGTACTAGGAATACTGTCTTCCTACTAACCATGATGTTTTGTTTACTATATATACCCAGGCTTGTATGTCAAAGGGCATCTGTCAGCAGATTTGTACCTATGACACTGGCTGACCTGTTACATGTGCACTTGGCAGCTGAGGGCATCTGTGTTGGCCCCATGTTCCTATGTGCCCGCATTGCTGAGAAAAATGATGTTTTAATATATGCAAATGAGCCCTAGAGGCTCAGCTCTCTCTGCAACTGCCGCCCCTTCTCCACATTGATTGACGAGCCAGGCAGTTGTGATCATTAGGGATGAGCGAACCCGTGGAAGCACTGAACTTTAACCCCTAACTTGCTATACTCTTGCATTCTGTCTTAAGAATGCTATTATTTTCCGCTATAACCATGTTATAACGGAAAATAATAAAATGACCCGCACACTGAACCCAAACTTCAGTGAAAAAGTACAGGTTCGGGTCCGGGTACCCGAACTTGCAAAGTTTGGTACGAACCTGTCACGGCTGAGGATGGGGAAAACCCTCAGCCGTGCGGTATCAGAAGATGGACGGTCAGAGCATGGCCAGGACAGGAATCAGGGAGCAGGTCACCTACTAACAATCCCTAATTCTGACCCTGTCTCCTAGCCTGTATGAGCCGACCCTGATGGTAGGAGGGCTCATACTCCGGAACCTGATATTCATGCTAGCCTTCAGGGTGGCCCTGGACTAGGAGCAGGGAAGACGACCTGTTCCTCCTAGACACGGAGGAACAGGAGTCTCACTGGCCAAGCTACAAAGAAAGGGGGACATAAACAGACATATGGCAATGACAGGTAAGTGAGACTAGTACCACACCTACCTGCCACAGACACACAACCTGGAACCCATGTACAAGTGCTGCTGTCCACAACAACACAAAGGACACAGCACACACCAGACATCACACGGGAACCCAAGAAACCATATGCTGCAATAATAAGGAGACCAAACAATCTTCAAAACACCATAAGTGAACTTATGACCACAAGGGTGGCCCCACTGGCAGATGGTATAACAGGAGGATGTCTCCAGCAACCATGACTGAAGAACCCCTCAGCTAACTGAAAACAGCAGAGGCTTTATAGCCCAAAGTAGCCACACCCACACTCAGACACACCAGGTGATCACACACACAGAAGGGAGTTAACCCTTCCAACACAAGGCAAGGGAAGACGGCCACTTAAAGGGGAAGTACACACATAAACCCACACTTCACCTGTTGCCGCGGGCAACGGCATGCGTGGCAACCATGTCCTGGGGATCAGCCATAGGGCTGAGACACTGCCACCACATGCACATAACACCACACGTTGCCATGGGCAACTAAGTGAAGGAAAGTGTCACAAAACACACCAAAGGCCGTGACAGAACCCGAACTTTGCAGTTTGGGTTGGCTCATCCTTAGTTATCATGTTTACACTGCCTGGAGAAATTAATATACTTATAACATTTTAATAGTACACCGACAACTGAAAGGATTTCACAGAGCTAGAGTTTAATATTGGGATACACTTGAGCATTGTATTTACGCTTTAGGCTCATATCTAAATCTTTAGTATTGAGTGGTTGTACATCCACAGCATACACTATTCTTCTATGCTGGAGGAGATGTCTACTGGGACTTATCCACACTGTGGAATGATACTTGACAAACAAAGAGTTTTTGCCATTTTTGCAAGGCCTGAATAATTCACCTGAGCAGAGAGACAACCTGTCAGAGGCGCACAGATCATATTTTCTCACCTATTCTCTCTGAAGCATATATGTTTATTGTCTATTGTTGGATGCGATTAGGCTCTTGTTACAGGCCGTCTACCTGTTACCTATCTGACCTGGCACCACAAAGAAACAAAAAGACACAGACAGGTAAAATATTAATACACATACACTTAAAGAGCTTGGTAGTCCTGCTTGCATAAATTCACCAAATGAAAGATTAATTACATAAAGGCCATGGCATAGAGACAAATAAGGCTGCCGTTTGCTTCCAGCTGGCTCCCTGAACAATAATTGTATTTCCTTCTCTGATATTCATTTGGCTTAAATAGCAGCACTCGCTCTCCCTCCTATTAATTAATTTTTCTTTCCTTCCTGATTCATTTAGTGAACTGGAAAACCATTATGAAAATCACATTTCCCCGCTCTTTGTGCGGATATTTCTGCTTTTAAGCTCCATAACCAGGGGAAAAGAATTTATTTTTAATCTGTGTGTAAGTATGTCAGCTAGAAAATGCATCACAGAGAATGGATCCAATACATTAAGTAGAACATATCCTGTGGTGGTCAGCGTGGATTCCTTATGTCAGTAGTCATTAAAGCGTTTGCATATGTTTGCATAATGGCTGTGCTTCTTCAAATAATCCTAAGGCTGAGTTCACACGGGCGTCGCGGGAAAAGGTGCGGGAACATGCATGATTTTTCACAGAAGTTCGGGTTTGGTATTCTGTAGATTGTATTATTTTCCCTTATAACATGGTTATAAGGGAAAATAATAGCATTCTTAATACAGAATGCATAGTACAATAGCGCTGGAGGGGTTAAAAATAAAAAAATAAATTAACTCACCTTAATCCACTTGCTCGCGCAGCCGGCATCTCTTCTTTTTTGCTCTGTGCAGGAAAAGGACCTGTGGTGACGTCGCTCCGGTCATCACATGGTCCATCACATGATCCATCACCATGGTAAAAGATCATGTGACGGACCATGTGATGACCGGAGTGACGTCACCACAGGTCATTTTCTTGCACACAGCTAAAAAGAAGACAGAAGAGATGCCGGCTGCGCGAGCAAGTGGATTAAGGTGAGTTAATTTTTTTTAACCCCTCCAGCGCTATTGTACTATGCATTCTGTATGGGGGGTTGTACACTTTAATATTGCACTGAGAAGCGAGTTTAATTAGCTCTAAGCATAGCATTGTGGATGTGCGATCCAGTTCAGTTTTTTTCCCCTTGAGGTATCAGTGAGCTGCATACATCAGCAGCAGTGAACTGATAGTGTGCTACAATGGATCAGTCTGGGGTCCAGGCTAGATCATAGGGCATCGTGTATCCACTTCTCGGCTGAGAGGAGGACTAGCTATGTGCAGGGGTTCAGCCTCTGTATGCAATCAAGAACTCCAGTTTTCCTGTCTACAAATGCCAGGTATTTTGGGCAAATTTTATTTTGCATGAAAAATTACTAAAACTTTTCAAATTTCTGGTGCATTTGCAATTTTTAAAAAAGTGTCAGGGGCTTATCCCAAGAGATGTGGTCTCCACAACCCCAGATTTACTATAATCTACACCTGAAACTGGTGTAAGTTATAGCACACATCTACGCCAGCAAGTTCCTGCTCTGGAGCAAGGATTGCCAGAAGATGTGCAGAAATATATACATTTTATGCATCTTACTCCAGAGCACTTCTTATGAAAGGGGTTGTCATATGATTAATGTTAAAAATAGAAGTAAGGCATCATATAGTACATGACGATCTCTTTCTAACAAAGCTAGAACCAGCCCTGTACCTCACAGGGATCCAGAGATCTCCACATTCATTGTTCACATTGCTTTGCTAGATTTATTTCAAGCTGGCAGCTCAGGGGACGTGTCCTTTCTGCTGCCACTCTAGCCCTGTAACTGTCACAGCAGATATGGCTGGTGGTAGTTAAAGGATGGAAGTGAGCATGTGCGACCACCCCTGCGAGGTGAAAAGAGAAAGAAGGAACAAACAGCAGGTGGCATAATAGAGGTACATTTCATTGAATAACTCAGTGGCTATACTAAAATTTTAATTATATGCAATAACAAAAGTCTTCAGATTAATATGCTGGTTTGAAAATTGTAGAATATTTGTTGTGGGAGAACCCCTTTACAACTGATGTATAACACACCAACCTTAATAAATTCCTCCCAAAGAATATTGGAGTTGTAGAACTTTTCATTGACCCTTTATTTTTATTTTTATTTACATACAACTAAACATACTTTTAAAAAAAGTTTTAGTAAATGTAGTTTTGCATTGGTATGGATGGTGTAATCAATAGGTCATTAATATCAGATAGATAGGTTACAACACACAGCACTGGACAGAGCCTGAAGCAGAAGTCTGTTTTTTGCATTATGGCTGTGGCTAGCTCCCATTCATTTAAATGGTGCATTTACCAGAAGACCCCCAGCAATCTGATATTGAGAATCTGAAGGGTCATAGAGAAAACATTCCCCAGAGCATAATGCTGCCATCACCAGCTTGTGTTCTTCCAGCGATGGTTTGAAGGTATTTGTTCTCTGATGTTTCTCTCCAATGTCCATCCGAGGTCCAATTTCAATACTGCCACGAAAATTGAAGTCTTTTCTGCTGATGGAATTTTGCTAGCAGAGGTGCTGTGACCATCTGTCTGATTTGGAGCCCCATATGCAGTAGTGTTCAATGAACTGTGGTTTTAGACAAAAGTAGCCCCCTGGTACATTTTGGCGGTGAGCTGCTCCACTGTAGCATGTCGTTTCAGCCTCGTGCACCGCACCAGTAGTGCCCCAGTAGTTATAATATGCCACCCTGTAGCGAACCCTGTATTTATAAGGGCCTATTCAGAGCCTCAGTAGTAGTGATAAGGGATCATGCACACAAGCGTATTTTGGTCCGCATCCGATTCGTATTAATTGCAGGTCGGATGCGGACCCATTGACTTAAATAGGGGCGCAAAAGTTTTACGGACGAGGATAGAACAGTTCTAAAGAGGAGAGGAAGTTCTGTAAAATTCAACACACACACGGCCGGTATCCATGTTTTGTGGATCCGCAACGGTCGTGTGCATGAGCACGAAAAAGGAAAATATTCACCTGACTTCAGCTCCACACTGGCGTCTAAGATGCAGGCCACAGGCCTCTTCCACAATTATAACCAACCAGTACCTCAGACCACAATAATCATTATTCTAAGGGGTCTAGTAGATGCAACAAAACCTATAGTAGAGCCAACCAATAACCCCACAATAATACGCATGAGATAATATATAAAATCGAACACAAAAATGTATTGAACATAATTAGACATGTACATTGGTGAAAACAAATAATGAGGGAAAAGGGAACCCCAAAGAGGTGCCTCCACCCAAACTCCTGTTTTACAAAGACCAGCCAAGAGCACCAACTGGACTGAAGCTCACCAGCCCACTGGCTTTGTCAGGAGGCCTCCTGACGAAGCCAGTGAGTTGGCGAAACTCACGTCAACGTAGCAGTAGTGTCGGTACCCCCGGGCCTTTTTGTCACCACCAGACATCTGAGAAGCTCTGACAGATGCCTTTCAGAACCTCCTCCTTGAGCTTCCTTTGTTTTGCTTTCAGTTCCTCATCTCGTTAGCCTCTCTCAGCTGTCATGTAGTTGGACTGATTGCATCCCTTTAAATTCCTCCCCATAATGCATTAGTGTGCGGTTTATACAACTTCCTGGAGTGTGTGTGCATGCTGATCCTATTTCCCAGTTTTCTACAAGATAAGTGTTGTGCATTCTTTTGTGTTTTTCTGTTTGCTGGATCCCAGGTGACCCTGACTCCCTCCGTGTCTAGTGTAGGGAGCCGGTGGTCGTGTCCCATCACTATTATAGGGTGTTCAGGTGTTATACAGTCGAGGTACGAGGATATGCGATCATCTACCATTGGGATTTTCGCATAGGCTGAGCAGTCAGGGAGAGTGCCAGGTCTGATGCAGAGGTCTCCCTTTTTGTTCCTTAGTTTTGGATCCAGTGAGTCATATATTCATTTTGTGTTGTCCTGTTTCCTGTACACCTTCCGTGACATTATAAACCGCCAAAACCGTCTCAAGCATGGATCCGGTTTCACTTTTGACTGAACGCTTCCAGGGTCTTTCATTGGAGGTAGCAGATCTCCGTAAGACTCTTTCTCAGTTTCAAGTGACAGGTTCAGCTTGCGTTCATGGAGTTTGTTCTGAGCCTAAGATCTCGCTCCCGGATACGTTCTCCGGAGGTAGTGAGAATTTTGTGCGTTTTAGAGAGGCTTTCAAACTCAATTTTTGCCTTCTTCCCCATTCCTCTGGTGATGAGGAACGGAGGGTGGGGATCATTATATAGCTGCTCAGGGGTAACGCTCAGTCGTGGGCCTTTTCGCTGCCGGTGGGGGCACGACCCCTTCGTTCAGTGGATGAATTCTTTTTAGCCCTGGGTCAGATATATGATGATCCGGATCGTATTGCTTTGGCTGAGTCTAGACTACGTCTGTTATGCCAGGGTAAACAATCCGCAGAGATATACTGCTCAGAATTTCGGAGATGGGCGGCTGATACTGGTTGGAATGATGCTGCACTCAGAAGTAAATTTTGCCATGGTCTTTCAGAGGGATTGAAAGATGCATTTGCCTTTCATGAGAGGCCTATCTCCTTGGACTCTGCTATGTCTCAGGCCGTTCGTATTGACAGGCGTCTTAGAGAGAGAGGAGCGATCACTCCTTCCTGTCATACTCTATCCCAGGACAGTGCAGCTGTCTCATTCTGTGCGCAGGGGTCTCAGTCGCTGTCAACCCTTTCTGAGCAGGAGCCCATGCAGCTGGGGTTGATTTCCTCTGACAATAGAAGATTCAGCCCGCATGGGAAGGTTTGTTTTTGTTGTGGAGGTATAAATCATTTGGCAAATGTTTGTCCCTCTAGGAGATTCAGGCAGTTTTTTGGGAGTAATAAAGAAGCAAAAAGAAAAAAATCCTTTAAAAATGTTCCATTTGTTACTATTGGCAGGGTTGAGGCGGAAATTGAAGGTTTTCCGTTTGCTTGTAGTTCCCGTTTTGTCCTGCCTGGGTGGCGCTAGAGAGCAAGAACATTTTTTGTGAGATTTTTGTAGATAGTGGAGCAGCTGTCAATCTCATTGATAATGAATTTGCGATAACTCATGGTTTCCAGGTATGCACTTTGGGAAAGGATATTCCTGTTTTTGCTATTGATTCCGCTCCACTTTCTCAGAAATCATTAAAGGGCATAGTTCACAATATCCGTTTAATTGTGAGTGATGCTCATGTTGAGGATGTGTCATGTTAAGTCCTTAGCGGATTGCCTACTCCTCTAGTGTTGGGGCTACCCTGGCTCACTAAACATAACCCCACCATTGATTGGCAAGCGAGGCAAATAAATGGTTGGAGTGACTTTTGCAGAGAGAATTGCCTCACGACATCTGTTTCTGAGGTTTCTACTAAGACTGTACCATCTTTTCTCTCTGAATTTTCGGATGTCTTCTCTGAGAGTGGTGTTCAGGATTTGCCCCCGCACAGGGAGTACGATTGCCCTATTAATCTCATCCCAGGCGCCAAGCTGCCTAAATCTCGTTTATACAATCTCTCCCAACCTGAAAGGGTCGCTATGCGTGCTTATATCTCTGAGAGTCTGAGAAAAGGACACATATGACCCTCGAAGTCACCTGTTGCCGCTGTTTTTTTCTTTGTTAAGAAAAAAGATGGTTCTTTAAGACCTTGTCTGGATTTCAGGGAGCTGAACAGTATCACTATTCGTGACCCTTATCCGCTTCCTCTGATCCCGGACCTGTTTAACCAGATTGTTGGGGCTAAAGTTTTTTCCAAATTAGATCTAAGAGGGGCATACAACCTGGTCAGGGTCAGAGAAGGAGACGAATGGAAGACGGCCTTCAATACCCCTGAGGGCCATTTTGAGAATTTGGTTATGCCTTTTGGTTTGATGAATGCCCCAGCCGTTTTTCAGCATTTTGTGAACAGCATTTTTTATCATTTAATGGGAAAATTTGTATTAGTGTATTTGGATGACATTTTGATTTTTTTCTCCTGATTTCAAAACTCATAAGGAACACTTACGTCAGGTCTTGCTCATCCTGCGGGAGAATAAATTATACGCAAAACTGGAAAAATATGTGTTTGCGGTTCCAGAAATTCAATTTCTGGTGTTTCTTCTCTCCGCTTCTGGTTTTCGCATGGACCCCGAGAAGGTCCGCGCTGTGCTTGAGTGGGAGCTTCCTGAGAATCAGAAGGCGCTGATGCGTTTTTTGGGCTTTGCCAATTATTACAGGAAGTTTATTTTGAATTACTCCTCTGTTGTTAAACCACTCACTGATATGACCAGAAAGGGGGTAGATTTTTCTTCCTGGTCGGTAGAGGCGCGTAAGGCCTTTTCTAATATCAAGGAGAGTTTTGCTTCCGCTCCCATCTTGGTACAACCTGATATTTCTCTACCCTTCATAGTTGAGGTTGATGCTTCTGAGGTGGGTGTGGGTGCGGTCTTGTCTCAGGGTTCCTCTCCTGCCAAATGGCGACCGTGTCCCTTTTTCTCGAAGAAACTCTCCTCCGCAGAGTGAAATTACGATGTGGGAGATAGGGAGTTGTTGGCCATCAAGTTTGCTTTTGAGGAATGGCGCCATTGGCTAGAGGGAGCCAGACACCCTATTACCGTGTTTACTGACCATAAAAATCTGGCCTACTTGGAGTCAGCCAAGCATCTGAACCCGAGACAGGCCAGATGGTCTTTGTTCTTTTCAAGGTTTAATTTTGTTGTCACGTTCCGCCCTGGGGTTAAGAATGTGAAGGCAGATGCCCTGTCACGTTGTTTTCCGGGAGGTGGGAATTTTGAAGACCCGGGTCCCATTTTGGCTGAAGGTGTGGTGGTCTCTGCTTTTTATCCTGAATTGGAGGCAGAGGTGCAGGTAGCCCAGTCAGAGGCTCCTGATCTTTGTCCTCCTGGGAGGTTGTTTGTGCCTCTCGCTTTAAGATACAAGATTTTTAAGGAACACCACGATACGGTCCTTGCTGGGCACCCGGGGGCAAGAGCCACAGTGGATCTCATCGCTCGGAGATTCTCGTGGCCGGCGCTTCGTAAGTCGGTTGAGGGTTTTGTGGCAGCCTGCGAGACTTGCGCTCGTGCCAAAGTCCCTCATTCACGGCCATCAGGTCCTCTCCTTCCCTTACCTATTCCTTCCCGTCCTTGGACACATCTGTCCATGGACTTCATAACGGACCTGCCTCGTTCCTCGGGGAAGACTGTGATTCTGGTGGTGGTGGTCGTTTTAGCAAAATGGTGCATTTCATCCCTTTTCCTGGCTTGCCCAATGCTAAGACGCTGGTGCAGGCATTTATTGATCACATTGTCAAATTGCATGGTATTCCTTCAGACATAGTCTCTGATAGGGGCACGCAGTTTGTTTCCAGATTCTGGAAGGCTTTCTGTTCTCGCTTGGGGGTTTCGGTTGTCATTCTCTTCTGCTTTCTACCCGCAGTCGAATGGCCAGACAGAGCGCATCAATCAGAATCTGGAGACATATCTGTGCTGTTTTGTGGCGCAGAATCAGGAGGATTGGTGTTCTTTTTTGTCCCTTGCTGAGTTTGCTTTAAATAACCGTCGTCAGGAGTCCTCTGATAAGTCACCATTTTTTGGTGCATATGGGTTTAATCCGCAGTTTGGGACATTCTCGAGAGAGGGGTCTTCTGGTTTACCTGATGAGGACAGAGTCTCCTCGTCTTTGTCATCTATTTGGCAAAAGATTCAGGATAATCTAAAGAGCATGAGTGAGAGATATAAGCGTGTGGCAGATAAGAGACGTGTGCCTGGTCCGGACCTGAATGTTGGTGATCTGGTGTGGTTGTCTACCAAGAATATCAAATTGAAGGTTCCCTCCTGGAAGTTGGGTCCTAAGTTTATTGGGCCTTACAAAATCTTGTCCGTCATCAATCCTGTTGCCTACCGTCTTGATCTTCCTCAGACTTGGAAGCTCCATAATGTTTTTCATAAGTCCTTATTAAAACCTTATGTTCAACCCATTGTACCCTCGTCTTTGCCTCCTCCTCCGATTATGGTTGATGGTAATCTTGAATTTCAGGTCTCTAGGATTGTGGATTCTCCTGTTGTCCGCAGTTCTCTCCAGTACCTCGTTCATTGGGAGGGTTATGGTCCTGAGGAGAGGATGTGGGTCCCAGTGATGGACATTAAGGCCACTCGTCTCATCAGGGCTTTCCATAGGTCCCATCCTGAGAAGGTGGGCTCTGAGTGTCCGGAGTCCACTCGTAGAGGGAGGGGTACTGTCACCACCAGACATCTGAGAAGCTCTGACAGATGCCTTTCAGAACCTCCTCCTTGAGCTTCCTTTGTTTTGCTTTCAGTTCCTCATCTCGTTAGCCTCTCTCAGCTGTCATGTAGTTGGACTGATTGCATCCATTTAAATTCCTCCCCATAATGCGTTAGTGTGCGGTTTATACAACTTCCTGGAGTGTGTGTGCCTGCTGATCCTATTTCCCAGTCTTCTACAAGATAAGTGTTGTGCATTCTTTTGTGTTTTTCTGTTTGCTGGATCCCAGGTGACCCTGACTCCCTCCGTGTCTAGTGCAGGGAGCCGGTGGTCGTGTCCCCTCACTATTATAGGGTGTTCAGGTGTTATACAGTCGAGGTACGAGGATATGCGATCATCTACCATTGGGATTTTTGCATAGGCTGAGCAGTCAGGGAGAGTGCCAGGTCTGATGCAGGGGTCTCCCTTTTTGTTCCTTAGTTTTGGATCCAGTGAATCATATATTCATTTTGTGTTGTCTTGTTTCCTGTACACCTTCCGTGACACTTTTGTCCACCATGAGTAATTTATACTGACTATTGTGCTCATGACTACCATTCATCTTTATGTTACCTGATTCCTGTGTCCAGTCTTAGTGTTATACAGTTGATGTTTATTTAATTCAGACATGGGCATTCTTCTCTTGATATTCTCTCATCTTTCACAGGACTGGGAGCAGGCTTTAGTATTTATAATTTGATTGTTCTTGTATATTTCCTACTCCCTTTTCCCTACAGGATTGGGTTTAGGTTAATAGCGTTTTGTCACGGCTGAGGAAAACCCTCAGCCGTGCGATGCCACGAGATGTTAGTCGCTGCTCGGCCAGGACAACAGAATAAGGGAGCAGGTCACCTCCTAACGCATCCCTAATCCGACCCTGACTCCTAGCTGCATGAGCCGACCTTGAAGGTAGGAGGGCTCATGCTCAGGAACCTCGGATTCCTACTAACCCTCCGCCGATCCCTGAACTAGGAGCTGGGTAGACCACCTGTTCCTCCTGGATGCGGAGAAACAGGAGTCTAAACTGGCCGAGCTGCAAGGGGATATAAACATAAACAGACTATGGATATGGCAGGAGAGTGAAAGACTTCCACCCCTACCTGCCACAGACACACTGACTGGATCCCTGAGCTCAAGTGCTGAAGTCCACACACAGACATAAAAGGACACAGCACACATAAACACACAGGAAGCCAGAAGCATAGCTGCAATAATAACTGTCATGGAACCATGAACCAGACGTACAACAAGAGATAAGTGGAAAATAAGAAGGTTTTATTGAAGAGCAAGCCGTAGCAAAGTCCGAACGGATGGCTAAACCGAAGCAGGGTCTTGCGGAGACAGAGGTCAGGAACCAGAAGGGTAGTCAGACGAAGCCAGGAACAGGAACCAACAGGGTAGTCAGACGAAGCCGGAATCAGGAACCAACGGGGTAGTCAGACGAAGCCGGAATCAGGAACCAACGGGGTAGTCAGACGAAGCCGGAATCAGGAACCAACGGGGTAGTCAGACGAGGCCAGGATCAGGAACCAGAAGCAGCAGCAGTCTTGGAAGCATGTGAACACAGGAGGACCAAGCAAGGAACTGAAGCCACAGACCTCCTATATATATGCGCTAGGCATCCAGCTCCTCCCAGTGGGAAGGAGGAGCCGCAGGGTGGGAGGCTACAAGAAAACCCAGAAACCAAGATGGCCGCCAGCACATGTCAAACGAAGGGAACAGCAAGGAGGTAAGACCATGACAGTACCTCCCCCTCAAGGGCCCCTCCTCCGCGGAGTAAGGAACGGTTTCTGAGGGAAGCGTGCGTGGAAGGCTTGGAGCAAGACAGGAGCATGGACATCTGCGGAGGGAACCCAGGAACGCTCCTCTGGACCATAACCACGCCAATGGACCAAAAACTGCACCCGGCCGCGGACCAGGCGTGAGTCCAGGATATTGCTCACCTCATACTCCTCACGATTGCCCACTTGGACCGGACGAGGCCGAGGAATCGAGGAAGTGAAACGATTACACACCAGTGGCTTCAACAGGGAGACATGAAACACGTTGGAGATCCGCATGCCAGGAGGAAGCGCAAGGGCATAGGCTACCGGGTTTACCCTGCGAAGCACTCGGAAGGGACCAACAAAGCGAGGCGCCAGCTTGGGAGTGGGCACTCGAAGGTTGAGGTTGCGGGTGGACAACCATACGCGGTCTCCGACCTGGTAGGAAGGAGCGGGCGCTCGTCTGCGATCAGCCTGGAGTTTCTGGCACTGCGCAGAGACCTCAAGGGACCTCTGGATCTGTACCCAAGAAGCACGTAGGACGGAAAGGTGATCCTCCACAGCCGGAATATCCTGGGGAGAGAATACCTCCGGTAACACGGCAGGTTGGAACCCATAATTGGCCATGAAGGGAGACGTCCCAGAGGAAGAGTTCACCGCCGTGTTCCTGGCAAACTCAGCCCAAGGCAGGAGGTCAACCCAATTGTCTTGGTGATCGGAGACATAGCAACGAAGGAATTGCTCCAAGGCCTGATTGGATCGTTCTGCGGCCCCATTGGACTGAGGGTGGTAGGCCGAGGAGAAAGAGAGATGAATCCCCAACTGGGAGCAAAAGGCGCGCCAGAACCTGGACACAAACTGACTCCCCCGATCCGACACAATCTCCTTGGGCAAACCGTGCAACCGGAAGACCTCCCTGGCAAAAATCGAGGCCAACTCTTGTGCAGAGGGTAACTTCTTGAGAGGAACACAGTGGCACATTTTGGAAAACCGATCCACAATCATGAGAATGACCGTATGGCCTCGGGATGCAGGGAGGTCCACAATGAAATCCATCCCCAGGTGTGACCATGGACGCTCCCCGGTGGCTATGGGTTGCAAAAGGCCCAACGGAAGGTGCCGAGGGGACTTACTCTGGGCACAAACGGAGCATGCCGCTACATATGCGGCGATGTCGGAACGTAGAGAAGGCCACCAGAACAGACGTGAAACCGCCCAGGACAGCTGATTCTTTCCAGGGTGCCCCGCGGCCTTGGAGTTATGGTAGGTTCGCAACAACCGAGTGCGCAACTCCTCAGGCACAAAACATCTGCCGTTGGGTCTCCCAGAGGGAGCACCAGATTGAGCCGCCAAAATCTGCTCACCCAGAGGAGAAGTCAGGCTGGTGCGAATAGCGGCCAGGATCTGATTCGGGGGTATGACCGTAGTCGGAATCGACTCCTCCCCGGACAGCTCGGAGTACTGCCGTGATAAGGCATCCGCTCTGATGTTCTTGGAGCCGGGTAGGTAGGAGACCACGTAATTAAAACGTGACAAGAACAGAGCCCATCTGGCCTGACGTGGTGTCAATCTCTTGGCCTCAGAGAGGTAGGTCAGATTCTTGTGGTCCGTCAGGATGAGAACCGGAACCACCGAGCCCTCGAGCAAGTGCCTCCATTCTTTAAGGGCCTGCACGATGGCCAATAACTCCCTGTCACCAATCTGATAGTTGCACTCCGCGGAAGACAGTTTCCGGGAGTAAAACCCACAAGGAAGCAGAGGACCCTCTGGTGTTCTACGCTGAGACAGGAGGGCGCCTACTCCCGTCTCAGACGCGTCCACCTCGAGGACAAAAGGCAACCCAGGGTTGGGATGCGACAGAATCGGAGCCGACACAAAGGCGGACTTTAGAGCCTCAAAAGCTCGGATGGCCTCGAGCGGCCAGACCTGAGGATTACTGCCCTTCCTGGTCAGATCCGTGAGAGGCTTGGCTAGCATGGAAAAGTCCCTGATGAACTTCCGATAATAATTGGCGAAGCCCAAAAAGCGCTGCAGGGCACGAAGCCCACTGGGCTGGGGCCACTGTAAGACAGCCGAAACCTTCTCAGGATCCATGGAGAACCCCTCAGCGGAAATTATGTAACCTAAGAAGGTTACCTGGGATCGGTGAAATTCGCATTTCTCAAGCTTACCGAACAGCTTGTTCTCTCGTAAGCGTTGCAACACTCGTCTGACATCCAGAATGTGGGCCTCCATGGATGCAGAATATACCAAGATGTGATCCAAATAGACCACCACACACTGCTGCAACAGGTCACGGAAAACATCGCTGATGAATTCCTGGAAGACTGCGGGCGCATTGCACAACCCAAAGGGCATAACCAAGGATTCATAATGACCGGTCCTGGTGTTAAACGCGGTCTTCCACTCATCGCCCGCCTTGATCCTTACCAGGTTATATGCCGCCCTCAGGTCGAGTTTGGTAAAGACCGTGGCCCCTTTGAGGCGATCGAACAGCTCGGAAATCAAGGGTATCGGGTAAGCGTTCTTGATCGTGATGCGATTGAGACCCCTGTAATCGATGCAAGGCCTCAACTCACCGCCCTTCTTTTTCACAAAGAAAAATCCAGCCCCTGCCGGGGACGAGGATTTGCGAATGTGTCCGCGTGAAAGCGCCTCCCTCACGTACTCCTCCATGGCCTCATTCTCCGCTACCGACAGTGGATAGACTTTGCCACGAGGAGGAACGGCACCGGATTGTAACTCTATGGCACAATCGTATGGGCGGTGCGGAGGTAGGGCAACCGCGCGCACCTTATCGAATACATCCCGGTACTCTTCGTATTCAGGAGGCAACAGAGAGTCCGAGGAAGTACACAGCAACTTGACAGGCCCATGGATGCAACTAGCCCCACACTGCGGTGACCACGAGAGGATCTCGACCGATCTCCAATCGAAAGTCGGATTATGCTTCTGGAGCCAGGGGTACCCCAAGACCACCGAGTAGTGTGGAGACGAAATAACCTGGAGACAGACCGACTCTCTGTGAACGGCACCAATGGCCATCCCCACTGGAAGGGTCTCATGAGTCACGTGTGGCGGCAGAAGGGGTCTGCCGTCTATCACCTCAAGAGCCAGTGGGGAACCTCGAGGCTGCAGAGGAATGGAATTGGCGGCAACGAACACTCTATCAATGAACAAACCACCAGCACCAGAGTCCACCAACGCCTGGGTCGTCACCGAGCCCCCGACCCAGGAGAGGACAACCGTGATCAGTGGTTTGTCAACACGGGAAACCGGGGACGAGGAGACTCCACCCAAGATCTGCCCCCGACAGGACCTCAGGTGCGAGCGTTCTCCCGGACGGTTCGGACATGCCAACCGAAAATGCCCACCGAGACCACAGTACATGCATCGGCCCTCGCGTCTCCGGAGTACCCTCTCCCCCTCAGACAGGCGAGCAAACCCCCGCTGCATGGGTTCACCCCCAGACAAGTCATCCCCAGGAGGCGTGGGAGGAGAGGGAGGCACGGGTGGGACAGCAAACGTAGGCGCCAATCTGTTAGGAGACCTCCGCAGGCTCTCCTTAAAGGAAGGTCTCTCCCTGAGTCTGGTGTCAATCAAAATCAGGAAAGAAATAAGAGACTCGAGCTCCACTGGTAGGTCCTTAGCTGCAACCTCATCCTTCAAGGCATCCGAGAGACCATGAGAGAAAGCAGCGACCAGAGCCTCATTATTCCAGCCCACCTCTGCTGCCAGGGTACGAAACTCAATGGCGTATTCAGCTACGGATCGTGAACCCTGTCTGATGGACATAAGGAGCTTCGCAGCAGAGGCAGCACGAGCCGGCACATCGAATACCTTCCGAAGAGAAGCAACAAAACCGGAAAACTCGGCAACCACCGGATTGTTGTTCTCCCATAAAGGGCTGGCCCAGGCCAAGGCCTTGTCCGAGAGCAGCGAGATCAAGAAGCCCACCCTTGATCTCTCAGTAGGAAAGGCATGTGGCAGCAACTCGAAGTAAATGCCCACCTGGTTAAGGAAACCTCGGCACTGAGTTGGCTCTCCCCCAAAGCGCTGTGGAAGGGGGGCAGAACCGGTCATACCCTGAAACACCACAGGCGCAGCAACAGGTGTCAGGGTAGACTCTGGCGCAACAACCGGAGCGGCAGTAGGAGCGGGCCCAGGAGCGACAACCGACCCATCGGCAACGGAAGCTAAATGAGCCGTGCGTTCAAGCAGGGTTTGCAACGCCACAGCGAACCGACCCAACAGGTGATCCTGCTGATCAAGTCTGGCAACCAGCGTAGGTAGCGAGGGTGGCCCTGTACCGTCAGAATTCATGGCTTGGTCCTAATGTCATGGAACCATGAACCAGACGTACAACAAGAGATAAGTGGAAAATAAGAAGGTTTTATTGAAGAGCAAGCCGTAGCAAAGTCCGAACGGATGGCTAAACCGAAGCAGGGTCTTGCGGAGACAGAGGTCAGGAACCAGAAGGGTAGTCAGACGAAGCCAGGAACAGGAACCAACAGGGTAGTCAGACGAAGCCGGAATCAGGAACCAACGGGGTAGTCAGACGAAGCCGGAATCAGGAACCAACGGGGTAGTCAGACGAAGCCGAATCAGGAACCAACGGGGTAGTCAGACGAGGCCAGGATCAGGAACCAGAAGCAGCAGCAGTCTTGGAAGCATGTGAACACAGGAGGACCAAGCAAGGAACTGAAGCCACAGACCTCCTATATATATGAGCTAGGCATCCAGCTCCTCCCAGTGGGAAGGAGGAGCCGCAGGGTGGGAGGCTACAAGAAAACCCAGAAACCAAGATGGCCACCAGCACATGTCAAACGAAGGGAACAGCAAGGAGGTAAGACCATGACAATAACAGACACCACATAAACATAAACTTAACATCACTTAACAACATTTATGACCACAAGGGTGGCCCTCACTGGCAGATGGTATTAGAGACCAGGAGGGTGCCTCCAGCTTACTACAAGGCTGGAGTACCCCTCAGACTACTGATCTTAACTGAGGCTTTATAGCCCATGCAGTCACACCAACACACAGACACACCCAGTGCTCACACACAATAGGGATTTAACCCTTCCTACACCAGACTAGGGAAGACAGCAACTTAAAGGGGTAGTGAACACACAAACAACCCCGTGCACACCAAACATGGAAAGTGCACACCTATCACACAAGTTGCCAGAGACAACCGCCTGCTATGACATCGAGCAGCCTAGCAACCAGCTCCAGCTGCTCTACTGCCACATACCTAATGTTGCCAGCGGCAACCACAAGTGAGGCAACAAACTAGCGGCCCTCACCTGTGATTGAACAAGCAACCAAACCGTAGGCAACAGCAAGCGGTTCAGGAGTCACGACCATGGCCATGGCCGTGACATGTTTTTGACATTAATACTGTTATTTCTCATGGATCTGGTGGGCTTCAGTCCAGTTGGTGCTCCTGGCCGGTCTTTGTAAAACAGGGGTTTGGGGCACCCTTTTACCCCCATTATTTATTTTCACCAATGTACATGTCTAATTATGTTTAATTAAATTTTTGTATTAAATTATATATATTATCTCATGTGTATTATTGTTTGGTTATTGGTTGGTTCTATTATAAGTTTTGTCACAGGCCTTTTCCAGCCTGCTACCTGAGTTGTCGGCATCCCAGGACAAACGGGCGTGATTATGTAATTTCTATGTAATCATGACTGCTTGTGTCTATCCAGTACCCTGGATAGAGATGGCCCGGTGGTCTTTTGCGGTGAACTTTGCTCATTCGCGATTCTAAGAACATGCTAACATACAGTACAGACCAAAAGTTTGGACACAACTTCTCATTCAAAGAGTTTTCTTTATTTTCATGACTATGAAAATTGTAGATTCACACTGAAGGCATCAAAACTATGAATTAACACATGTGGAATTATATACATAACAAAGTGTGAAACAACTGAAAATATGTCATATTCTAGGTTCTTCAAAGTAGCCACCTTTTGCTTTGATTACTGCTTTGCACACTCTTGGCATTCTCTTGATGAACTTCAAAGAGGTAGTCACCTGAAATGGTCTTCCAACAGTCTTGAAGGAGTTCCCAGAGATGCTTAGCACTTGTTGACCCTTTTGCCTTCACTCTGCGGTCCAGCTCACCCCAAACCATCTCGATTGGGTTCAGGTCCGGTGACTGTGGAGGCCAGGTCACCTGGCGCATCACCCCATCACTCTCCTTCATGGTCAAATAGCCCTTACACAGCCTGGAGGTGTGTTTGGGGTTATTGTCCTGTTGAAAAATAAATGATGGTCCAACTAAACGCAAACCGGATGGAATAGCATGCCGCTGCAAGATGCTGTAGTAGCCATGCTGGTTTAGTATGCCTTCAATTTTGAATAAATCCCCAACAGTGTCACCAGCAAAGCACCCCCACACCATCACCACCAACACCTCCTCCTCTATGCTTCACCGTGGGAACCAGGCATGTAGAGTCCATCCGTTCACCTTTTCTGCGTCGCACAAAGACACGGTGGTTGGAACTAAAGATCTCAAATTTGGACTCATCAGACCAAAGCACAGATTTCCACTGGTCTAATGTCCATTCCTTGTGTTCTTTAGCCTAAACAAGTCTCTTCTGCTTGTTGCCTATCCTTAGCAGTGGTTTCCAAGCAGATATTCTACCATGAAGGCCTGATTCACACAGTCTCCTCTTAACAGTTTTTCTAGAGATGTGTCTGCTGCTAGAACTCTGTGTGGCATTGACCTGGTCTCTAATCTGAGCTGCTGTTAACCTGCGATTTCTGAGGCTGGTGACTCAGATGAACTTATCCTCCGCAGCAGAGGTGACTCTTGGTCGTCCTTTCCTGGGGCGGTCCGCATGTGAGCCAGTTTCTTTGTAGCGCTTGATGGTTTTTGTGACTGCACTTGCATAGCGCCGAACATTGACCCATGACACATCCATCAGGTGGGACAGGACAGCCAATTGAGATGTTTCAGCACATGGACACACCCCCAACCCTATAACAGAATCCGATCTGGCAGCAATTTTACATATGTGTTTGTCAGTGTAGGAAGAGGTTGCATTTTGGAGTAGGGACAGTTAGGGACACCAAACGCTAGCTAATAGGGCCACAAAAGTCCTTTTAAGGACTGGTATAGGTGTGCTATCAATAGAGGGGTGTGATATACTTATAATATACTTTCTAACATAGAAATTATATTATAGAGTATTTGTATTGTGCAGCAGTTGTGTGTGGTTCTGCTGCGATACCACAGCTACATAGAGGAACATACGCTATTGGAGTAACTAATTGCAACGGGTGTGGTATACCTGTTGCCCCAAAAAAAACTGCTTGAGGGCTGCGATATACCTTCTTCCACAAAATCCTGATTGAGGGTTGCTATATACCTGTTTCTGCCAAATACTGACTGAGGGCTGCGATACATCTGCTTCCACAAAATACTGATTGAGGGGTGCCATATACCTGTTTCCGCCAAATACTGATTGAGGGGTGCTATATACCTGTTTCCGCCAAATACAGATTGAGGGGTGCCATATACCTTCTTCCACAAAATACTGATTGAGGGGTGCTATTGCTATATACCTTCTTCCACCAAATACTGATTGAGGGCTGCGATACACCTGCTTCCACAAAATACTGATTGAGGGGTGCCATATACCTGTTTCCACCAAACACTGATTGAGGGGTGCTATATATCTGTTTCCGCCAAATACTGATTGAGGAGTGCTATATACCTGTTTCCGCCAAATACTGATTGAGGGGTGCCATATGCCTTCTTCAACAAAATACTGATTGAGGGCTGCTATTAATATATACCTTCTTACATCAAATACTGATTGAGGGGTGCCGTATACCTGTTTCCGCCAAATACTGATTAAGGGGTTCTTTATACCTGTTTCCTCCAAACACTGATTGAGGGGCGATATATACCTGTTTCCGCCAAATACTGATTGAGGGGTGCCACATACCTTCTTCCACAAAATACTGATTGAAGGGTGCTATTGCTATATACCTTCTTCCACCAAATACTGATTGAGGGCTGCAATACACCTATTTCCGCCAAATACTGATTGAGGGTTGCTATATACCTGTTTCCGCCAAATGCTGATTGAGGGGTGTCAAATACCTTCTTCCATTAAATACTGATTGAGGGGTGCTATTGCTATATACCTTCTTCCACCAAATACTGATTGAGGGCTGCAATACACCTGCTTTCACAAAATACTGATTGAGGGGTGCCATATACCTGTTTCCGCCAAATACTGATTGAGGGGTGCTATATACCTGTTTCTGCCAAACACTGATTAACCCCTTAAGGACTCAGCCCTATTTCACCTTAAGGACTTGGCCATTTTTTGCAAATCTGACCAGTGTCCCTTTAAGTGCTCATAACTTTAAAACACTTTGACTTATCCAGGCCATTCTGAAATTGTGTTTTCGTCACATATTGTACTTCATGACACTGGTAAAATGAAGTCAAAAAAATTATTTTTTTTGCATAAAAAAAATACCCAATTTACCAAAAATTTGGAAAAATTTGCAAATTTCAAAGTTTCAGTTTCTCTACTTCTGTAATACATAGTAATACCCCCAAAAATTGTGATGACTTTACATTACCCATATGTCTACTTCAGGTTGGAATTATTTTGGGAATGATATTTTATTTTTTGGGGATGTTACAAGGTTTAGAACTTTAGAAGCAAATATTGAAATTTTTCAGAAATTTACAAAAACCCTATTTTTAGGGACCACTACAGCTCTGAAGTAACTTTGCGAGGCTTACATAATAGAAACCACCCAAAAATGACCCCATTCTATAAACTACACCCCTCAAGGTATTCAAAACTGATTTTACAAACTTTGTTAACCCTTTAGGTGTTGCACAAGAGTTATTGGCAAATGGGGATGAAATTTGAGAATTTCATTTTTTTGCCTAATTTTCCATTTTAACCCATTTTTTCCACTAACAAAGCAAGGGTTAACAGCCAAACAAGACTGTATCTTTATTGCCCTGACTCTGCCGTTTACAGAAACACCCCATATGTGGCCGTAAACTACTGTACGGCCACACAGCGGGGCGTAGAGTGAAAGGTGCGCCGTATGGTTTTTGGAAGCCAGATTTTGCTGGACTGGTTTTTTGACACCATGTCCCATTTGAAGCCCCCTGATGCACCCCTAGAGTAGAAACTCCCTAAAAGTGACCCCATCTAAGAAACTACACCCTCAAGGTATTCAAAACTGATTTTAAAAACTTTGTTAACCCTTTAGGTGTTGCACAAGATATAATGGAAAATAGAGATACAATTTCAAAATTTCACTTTTTTGGCAGATTTTCCATTTTAATATCTTTTTTCAAGTAACAAAGCAAGGGTTAACAGCCAAACAAAACTCATTATTTATGGCCCTGATTCAGTAGTTTACAGAAACACCCCATATGTGGTCGTAAACTGCTGTACGGGCACACGGCAGGGCGCAGAAGGAAAGGAACGTCATATGGTTTTTGGAAGGCAGATTTTGCTGGACTGTTTTTTTTTACACCATCTCCCATTTGAAGCCCCCCTGATGCACCCCTAGAGTAGAAACTCCAAAAAAGTGACCCCATTTTAGAAACTACGGGATAAGGTGGCAGTTTTCTTGGTACTAGTTTAGGGTACATATGATTTTTGGTTGCTCTATATTACACTTTTTGTGCGGCAAGGTAACAAGAAATAGCTTTTTTGGCACCGTTTTTTTTGTTATTTACAACATTCATCTGAAAGGTTAGATCATGTGGTAATTTTATAGAGCAGGTTGTCACGGATGCGGCGATACCTAATATGTATACTTTTTTTTTATTTATGTAAGTTTTACACAATGATTTCATTGTTAAAACAAAAAAAGTTTTAGTGTCTCCATAGTCTAAGAGCCATAGTTTTTTCAGTTTTTGGGCGATTATCTTATGTAGGGTCTCATTTTTTGCGGGATGAGATGGCTGTTTTATTGGCACTATTTTGGGGTGCATATGACTTTTTGATCGCTTGCTATTGCACTTTTTGTGACGTAAAATGACAAAAAATTGCTTTTTTTAAACCGTTTTTATTTTTATTTTTTTACGGTGGTCACCTGAGAGGTTAACTCATGTGATATTTTTATAGAGCCGGTCGATACGGACACGGCGATACCTAATATGTATACTTTTTTTTATTTATGTAAGTTTTACACAATGATTTAATTTTTGAAACAAAAAAAATGATGTTTTAGTGTTTCCATAGTCTAAGAGCCATAGTTTTTTCAGTCTTTGGGCGATAATCTTGGGTAGGGTCTCATTTTTTGCGGGATGAGATGCCGGTTTGATTGGCACTATTTTGGCGTACATGCGACTTTTTTGATCACTTTTATTACCTTTTTTGGGAAGTAAGGTGGGCAAAATGTAAATTTTCTCATAGTTTTTATTTTTTTATTTTTATGGCGTTCACCGTGCGGGGAAAGTAACATGACCGTTTTATAGATCAGGTCGTTACGGACGCGGCGATACCAAACATGTGTAGGGAATTTTATTTTTTTCATTTTTAATTAGTGATAAATGTGTTTTTTGATTTTCACTTTTTATTTCACTTTTTCTTACTTTTTTTTTGACCCAGACCCACTTGGTTCTTGAAGATCCAGTGGGTCTGGTGTCTGCATAATACAGTACAGAACCTATATAGGTTTCTGTACTGTATTTTACTTACACTGAACAGATCTATGCTTTCAGCAGCCCCCCGATGGGAGAGGGAGGGAGCCGCATCTTACTGTTAACTCTTTCCATACAGCGGTCCGTACGGACCGCTGTATGGAAAGGGTTAAACGGCTGACATCCATTCACAGATGTCAGCCGTTTATACCAGGGTGCCAGCAATGTGCTGGCACCCTGGTATACCCACTAGAAGCCAACGATTATTCGCCCACACCGCCCGCACCAGGCTAAAATCATGCAGGGGTGCAGGGGGGGGGGGTGATAACTATAGATTTGTGCCACACTAAAGTTTCTGATCGCCACGGTCAGGGACCGCGGCGATCAGAAACAGCAGAAATCGCAACAAACCGCAGGTCTGAATTGACCTGCGGTTTGCTGCGATCGCCGATACGGGGGGGTCATATGACCCCCCAGGCGTTGTGACAGGATGCCGGCTGAATGATTTCAGCCGGCATCCTGTGCGGATTAACCCCTGGGGCGCCACAATCTCAATTTAAACTCATGACATACCGGTACGTCATGGGTCCTTAAGGACTCGGGATCCATGCCGTACCGGTACGTCATGGGTCCCTAAGGGGTTAAGGGGTGATATATCGGGTGAGGAAAAGGAGGTAGCAATGTCCGCCACCCAGCGTTCTGACGACAGTACCCAAATCAAGCCAGGGAAGGTGGTCCCCGCTGTTGCTGCCTACTCCGAGATCTCTAATGTCAGTGGTGGTGAAGGTGACAATGATGACGTGTCGATGGGTGCCCACAAGAGAGGAAGAGGAGGGGAATTCAGAGAGAGAGAGAGAGAGACGGAGCAACATATAGGGAGGAGAAGGAGGAGAATCATGCAGAACTCGCAGTGCACAGGAGGCAAAAAGCAGACTGCAAATGTATATGGAGCGAGCCATCCACCATGCACGGTCACATCTTGCGCTCATAGGACGCAGGCACATGGCTCCGCAGTGTGGCCTTTTTTTAACGTGTCAGCTGCTGATAATAGTGTTGCCATCTGCAGTCTGTGCTGTCAACGCATAAGTCACGGTAAGCTCAACACTCAACTTGGGATGACCACCTTAAGAAGGGACCTGGCCTCCCATCACCGAGCCCAGTGGGAGCAATGCCATCAGAACCTACGAAGCCACACTCCCGGCGCTCTACGTCCTGCGTCTTCTTCTTCTTCTCCTTCTCCTCTCTCCTCCCATTTGTCCTTCACTCCACCTTCCACCATGCTGTCGTCGCGTTCATCTGGCACAAGCAGGCTTCCGTGGCCCAAATTTTTAAGCATAAAAAAATGATGACGTTGCATAATCCTCTTGCCCAACGGATGACTGCTGGCTTGTCGGAACTGCTAACCCACCAACTACTGCCATATAAATTGGTGGACTCGGAGGCCTTTAGAAAATTTGTGGCCATTGGCACTCCGCAATGGAAGGTCCCCGGAAGGAAATATTTCTCCCAGAAGGGCATCCCTGAAACTATATGGCCACGTTTAGCGGCAAGTTAATATATCTCTGGCACACAGTGTCAGTGCCAAGATACATCTATCTACAGACACGTGGTCTAGCAAACACGGGCAGGGAAGTTACATAACTTTTACTGCCCACTGGGTGAACCTTTTGACGGCCGTCAAGCATGTAAGCCATGACACCTGTGTGGATTTGGTGTTTCTGCCATGGATTGCATGCAGGCCTGCCTCTTCTTCTCCTCTTCCTACTCCATTCTCCATCTAATCCTCGGCTGACTCCTCCTTTTTCTACTGCAACCGCCTCTTCCGCTGCACCCCCCAAGCTCCCCAGAACCTATTCAAAGTGCCAGGTGAGATGTTGCCATGCTGTGCTGCGGCTGTTGTGCCTGGAAGCCAAGAGCCACACCGGTCCTGCACTCCTTTCAGCTCTGCGGTCACAGGCCGATCAGTGGCTAATCACGCTCAATTTGACAGTTGGTAAAGTGGTGTGCGACAACAGTGCCAATCTGCTGAGCGTGCTGAAACAAGGCAAAATGACACACGTGCCATGCATGGCACACTTTCTGAACTTAGTCATGCAGCGATTCATTGCCAAATACTCCAGGGTCCAGGACGTCTTGCAGCAGGACATTTTCGAAGATCTTACACGGCCATGGCTCGCTTTGCTGATGTTCAGCGGCGACACCACTTGCCTGTCAGACATCTGATTTGTGACTGCCCGACGCGCTGGAACTCAACCTCGTATATGCTTGATAGGCTGCTCCAGCAGAAACGTGCCGTTAATGACTACCTGTACAAACTTTGCGGCAGGACAGGTTCTGGGAGCTTGTTTTTTTTTTCACCGCGCCAGTGGCTGCTCATGCGCAACGCATGCAGACTTCTGCGGCCATTTGATGAGATCACCAAACTGGTCAGTCGCAGCCAGGGTGCCATCAGTGACATCGTACCTTAAGTCTTCTTTTTGGAGCGTGCATTGCATCGTGTCATTAATCAAGCCGTCGAGGAGCAGGAGCTGGAAGATGAGGAAGTCGCAATGCTAAATGAATTCCCGGGGGGGGGGGGGGGAAAGTCAGCAGGAGTCTGAAGAGGAGTCAGAAGAGGATGGTGGTTGGGGGGAGGAGGAGGAGCAAGAAGAGCAGGCTTTAAACTTTTCGGGGATCCCTGATGTTGTCCGTGGCTGGGGGGAGGAGACCGAGGACGACATTCTCCTGGGCAAAGAGCAGGAACCAGGGCGCTCCACCGCATTCAATTTAGTGCAACTAGGGGCCTTCATGCTCCAGTGTTTGAAGAGGGACCCCCGTTTAAAAAGCATTAAGGTCAAGGACCTGTACTGGGTGGCAATGTACTTAGACCCCCGGTACAAACACAAAATGGCGGACATGTTACCAGCATCACAGAGGGCTGCAAGAGATGCTGCATTCTGCTGTTGTGGGCACTGGCAGAGGAATTTGCACCTATAGCGAAACAGGTATGGGTACCAATTCTACCGCGCCTGCAAAAAGAGTACGGTTTGAAGATGTGTTGGTCACTTCAGATCGTGTAGGATCGTGTAATATGCGAATTTTCATAATGCAAATTTTTATTTCGAATTTTTCAACTTTTAGACAAAGAATATTATAGCACTATATTAGCTAAATTGCTCTATATTCTTATTATTATTCGTAATATTCTAAAACAAGAATATATAGCAAAATAGCGAATATTCGAAAAAAACTAATATAGCTCAATTAGCTAATATAGTGCTATAATCTTCTTTGTCTAATAGTTGTAATTTTTTTCTCATCTGAAGTTCAGATTGGAAAAAAATTACAACTATAAAAAAAAGATTATAGCACTATATTAGCTAAATTGCTCTATATTCGTTTTTTTCGAATATTCGCTATATTGCTCTATATTCTTGTTTTAGAATATTACGAATATTCGAAAAAAAACTAAGTTATAGCAATATAGCGGCAATTTAGCTAATATAGTGCTATAATCTTCTTTGTCTAATAGTTGTAAGTTACGAAAATTCGCATTACGAAAATTCGCAAACAACACTACTCCTAAAGTCAAGTATATTGCAGCCTTCTTATTGGCCCACAAGCTAGAAGCAGGGAGGGATCATGTATACTGATAAAAAAAAAAAAATCGAATAAAAAAAAAAACAACGAATATTCGAAATGACAAATATATATAACTATATTCGAAATATTCGCAAATTTTTGCCAGGAGCAAATTTAATTTAATACAAGATTATTTAGTCCACATAGTAAGAAAAGTGTTGATTACAATAAATGGACATAGATATTTGGAAATATGGAAACATTGGGGGTAGATTTACTAATCCTATAGCTGGCGTAAGCTTAGAATGGCTGTCTAGACCTGCACCAGATTTATCACAGGGGCTCAGGGTGGAAGATAAATGTGGTGCAGGGACAGACACTTTTCTCTGACTCTATACTGGCTATTGGTTGGCTTAGGGCTCATACACACCACCATAGGTACTTTGTGGTCAGCAAATTGTGTATCCACAAAATATGGATACTGGCCTTGTTGTATCCGCATTTTTTGCAGACCCATTGACTTCAGAATAGATGTAGCCCGTGTGCTTTTCCCCGGTTTGGAAAAGATAAAACAAGTCTTGTTCTTAGCTGAAAAATGTGGCCTGTGGACCCATTGAAGTTAACAGGTCTGCAAACCCTAAAATTAGAATATCGTGCAAAAGTGCATTTATTTCAGTGATGCAATTTAAAAGGAATTGCATTAATGCAACTTAAAATTAGAATATTGTGAAAAGGTTCAATATTTTAGGCCCAAAGTGTCACACTCTAGTCAGCTAATTAGTCCGTACCCCCTGAGCAAAGGGGACCTGAGATTGTGACTTTGGGGTTTTCATAAGCTGTAAGCCATAATCATCCAAATTATACCAAATAAAGGCTTGAAATATCTCGCTTTTGCATGTAATGAGTCTCATATGTTAGTTTCACCTTTTAAGTTGCATTACTGAAATAAATGAACTTTGCACAATATTCGAATTTTTCGAGTTTTACCTGTACAGTCATGTGCATGAGCCATTACTTTGAGACAGAATTTTACACCAAGTTTTTGGCGACAACATGCCCCCTTTCCAGTGAAGTCAAACCCATTTATGTTAGGCATCACCTCTTTTGGGAGAAAGTTGGAAATAATTGTAGAAATCCTAGTTGCGCCATAGTGCACCAATTTCCGCCACTTTTTTTGACAGATTCTAGGCACAGACACATTTATAAATCCGGGTGCTTCCTGGATCACATGCAAACACTATTCAGAAGAGTATGCCAACGAGGCCTACTATGCTGTAGAGAGAGAATAGTGCCATACAACAAATGTATAGATACGTTTACTGTGTAAATACGGTCTTTTGGCAGGACATAACTACACATTGGCCCTTTCTTAGTTGGATTATATTACGTGCAGCTTTCCTTAGCTTTGTTTCTGTTTTGTATACCATTACAGAATCCACCATATTATTACCATTGTTGTAACCACTAATCTGCTCTTCTGGACACAACATACACGTATTATCTTTGATCACTACTGTAACCACAGTATCATACAGCAGAGGTGTAATCCTAGCATACCAGCATGGTCACTTACCAGTCATTCAATACCTTTCTCTTTACTGTGTTGTGGAGAATACACTGCACAACACTATGTCACTTATTTCTATGTAGACATAGCTGCTGGAACAGAACATGGGGCACCTACAGGTGTGAGATTTAAGTGCAGGTAGGTCTGGATGGCTGGAAGACTTAAAGAGGTTGTCCAGGCTTTTAATATTGATGACTTATCCTCAGGATAGAAAAAATACAATCAATAGAGCAGCACTATAGTACCTCGTGGATATCTCAGGAATGCATCAGCCAGTACAAAGCCCCAGATCCTCAGGGTTAATGCGATAGTATCCAAATGAACAGTGACGGCAGCATTTCCAATCCAAAAAGGTTTATTCACACAGGGTCCATGAGACAGTACAAAGGTCAAATAAAGTGCAAAGTTTTGGCTACAGTCGTGGCCAAAAGTTTTGTTTTCACAAAGTTTGCTGCTAAACTGCTTTTAGATCTTTGTTTCAGTTGTTTCTGTGATGTAGTGAAATATATTTACATGCATTTTATACATTTCAAAGGCTTTTATCGACAATTACATGACATTTATGCAAAGAGTCAGTATTTGCAGTGTTGGACCTTCTTTTTCAGGACCTCTGCAATTCGACTGGGCATGCTCTCAACTTCTGGGCCAATTCCTAACTGATAGCAACCCATTCTTTCATAATCACTTCTTGGAGTTTGTCAGAATTAGTGGGTTTTTGTTTGTCCACCCGCCTCTTGAGGATTGACCACAAGTTCTCAATGAATAAAATCTGGGGAGGTTCCAGGCCAAAGACCCAAAATGTCAACGTTTTGGTCCCCGAGCCACTTAGTTATCACTTTTGCCTTATGGCACGGTGCTCCATCGTGCTGGAAAATGCATTGTTCTTCACCAAACTGTTGTTGGATTGTTGGAAGAAGTTGCTGTTGGAGGGTGTTTTGGTACCATTCTTTATTCATGGCTGTGTTTTTGGGCAAAATTGTGAGTGAGCCCACTCCCTTGGATGAGAAGCAACCCCACACATGAATGGTCTCAGGATGCTTTACTGTTGGCATGACACAGGACTGATGGTAGCGCTCACCTTTTCTTCTCCAGACAAGCCTTTTTCCTGATGCTCCAAACAATCGGAAAGAGGCTTCATCGGAGAATATGACTTTGCCCCAGTCCATTCACCATATTTTCTGCAGAAGATCAATCTGTCCCTGATGTTTTTTTTGGATGAAGTGGCTTCTTTGCTGCCCTTCTTGACACCAGGCCATCTTCAAAAAGTCTTCGCAAGCTCTGCACTGGTGGCACTCCGATCCCGCAGCTGAATCCTTTTTAGGAGACGATCCTGGCGCTTGCTGGACTTTCTTGGACGCCCTGAAGCCTTCTTAACAAGAATTGAACCTCTTTCCTTGAAGTTCTTGATGATCTTATAAATTGTTGATTGAGGTGCAATCTTAGTAGCCACAATATCCTTGCCTGTGAAGCCATTTTTATGCAACACAATGATGGCTGCATGCGTTTTTTTGCAGGTCACCATGGTTAACAATGGAAGAACAATGATTTCAAGCATCACCCTCCTTTTAACAGGTCAAGTCTGCCATTTTAACCCAATCAGCCTGACATAATAATCTCGAGCCTTGTGCTCGTCAACATTCTCACCTGAGTTAACAAGACGATTACTGAAATGATCTCAGCAGGTCCTTTAATGACAGCAATGAAATGCAGTGGAAAGGTTTTTTTGGGATTAAGTTAATTTTCATGGCAAAGAAGGACTATGCAATTCATCTGATCACTCTTCATAACATTCTGGAGTATATGCAAATTGCTATTATAAAAACTTAAGCAGCAACTTTTCCAATTTCCAATATTTATGTAATTCTCTAAACTTTTGGCCACGACTGTACATGGTAGCCTTTCTCAAGCTACTTATGAAGTGCAAAACAGGAGTATATAAGGTGCATTCAACCCCTCATCTCAGTACAATGTACCAATAAAATGGATAATTGCAACAAAGTGTCACCTGTTCATGTGTGTTCACCAATAGTCTGTGTTCCTACATTAATTACCATTACAATCCACCAATGAATAAAACTTGCATTACCTGGAGGATGGCTGCAACTGGATACCCCATATCACGCACATGTATATCGTCTTGGCGTTCATTCATTCACAATGCGCATGCTCGGCAACAAACAATACCTCCCCGAAGTTCATGACGTAACCTCGTCATGTGCTTCAATAAGGATCACATGATAAGTTGATTTCCATGCTTGTATTCTCCTTGCGCTTGATCGGTAAGGACCAATATCATCCTCTTCCCAAGCCATGACGTATCCTCGTCATGTGCTCAATTAGAGTTCATGTGACATACACGCCCAGTCCACCTGACCTTGCCGGAACTAGCCTACAGTTAAAGGCATCTCCGTCGTCATGGAGACAAGCCACATTACGCAACCTAACCACGAATTCCCCCTAGTTACTCGTCTCAGCATAACGATGACGGGGCGGCTCCCATATAGCAATATCGCCCTATATTCATCAACCTTTTCTATGTTCCGATCGCGCACGATGGGGCTCTAAATGCAGACCAACCTCCACCTATAAAAACACAAATAACAGGTATATTAAAAACAACTTCATAAATTTGACCATAATGATACACAAATACAATCTATATAGATGTTAATCCATACCGCTCACATTAAATTCTATAAATTCTATATTCAAACCATATGGTTGTAATGCCTTCAAAGTAAAGATCCACTTTAATTCCTTCTTTCTAAGTATTAGTTCCTGATCTCTTCGGAACTGGTGGAAGCCTCCTCCCAGCAGTGTGTTATTATAAACAAATAAACCCTTGCCGAGAGCATCGGAGCATAAAATTCTCCACTGGTAATATTCGTGGGGGGGAGGGAATGTGGGTAAGTCTGGGTTCAGCTCTAAACCCGGACAACCACTTTAATACATGGTCACAACAATAATTTCTACATAGTTTGCATTTACCTTGAATAAAAAAGCTTCACTAATTTTAATTAGTCCATAATCTTTATTTATTTCCTCATTTGCAACTTGCTCCTAATTTCACATTTTTCTCATGTGGGTGTGCTCATCTCAGTAATACATTTTGGATCAGTGCGTCCAGGATGCTGCTGTCTTCCCTTGCATACTTCTTTGTATGTTTTCTGCTTCCTATCTACAGTCTGTGTGAGCTGCTCTCCTTAGATCTTCACTCCCCCTTTTCATACACATTTGCCACGTACAACCTCCTGAAATAAGGGAGATAGAGAACAGACAGAGACACTCTCATTGATTTATGTCAGATTGAACAGCACTACCAGTTAGGTGAAAGACTTACGCAAACTATGCAGAAGCAAAATTTTGCAACATTTTTAATGAAGGCTATTATGAAGCTTGCTTAATTTAGCATTTAGAAAGCAAATAAAACATGCAAAGATGTCCACAGCCTTTAAAGGGGTTATCCAACCCCTAAATTGCCTACCCTACTGCCCGGGCCCCTCACACTAATTCTACTGACCTTGCTCTCGGGATCCCATGCCGCTTCTTATACCTGCACGGCCTCTGCTGCGTCTCCCTGTCACGGGGATGAAAACATCCGGTGACGGGGGGAGCAGCCAATAGTAGGCCATGACGGGAACAAGCTTTCCTAGCATCGCTGGGTGATGCTAGGGAGGCTTGTCCCAGTCGTGGCCTGATATCGTGGCTCCCCCCATCACCGGATGTTTTCATCCGCGCAATGGGGAGATGAAGCGGAGGGCATGCAGGTGTCATAAGCGATGCAGGAGCCAGAGAGTAAGGTAAGTAAAATCAGTGTGAGGGGCCCGGGCAGTAGAAGAGGCATTTTAGGGGTTAGATAACCCCTTTAAGTCCCCCTGTATGCAAATGCCCTGACTGTAGAAGAATCACAGTACACATGTAATGACCTGCTTTATACTACAGTGCATTACAAGAGGATTACTTTAGCCCTACAGATGTTAGTGGTTGATAGGAAGACAATATCTCTTACTAGATTTTCCTTTTCATCGTGAATAACATCTGTGACTATTACAGATAACATTGGATGCACTTTTTGGCAAAATTAAATCCATCGGATTAGTTCTGACATCTGCTTTCCACACCTATTTTAGCTGTGGTAGGAGTGCCTTGTGAACTATAGTCATAAAAATGAATTGTCATCTAGCATGGGCAGTCAGAATCTGTTATATTCCAGCTAATGTACAGACAATGTAGGCCGTCTATCAACCAATCGAAAGTTCTTCCATGGACGCCACAAAAACGGAGTGGCATCCACATTTTCCCAGGAATACCTTCTTACCTCTACCTCTCAGAAATACATTGGCAGGGACTATCCACATTTGACCAGTAGTTGGCAATTATTTGCCTAATCCTGCCCTAAAGTATAAATGAATGGCATCTGTGTAAAAGACAGACACGTGTACAGACCTCCAGAATGGGAGATGCTCTTAGCATCTTGTCACAGTGTGTTCAGTGTGACACTGTGTTGCCGTGTAGGCTGACTGCCGGCCCTATTGCATACTTGCTGCGGTTTTGTGTGGACATGTGTCTAGGGCCGTGTGCCGGTACGACAATACACGTCCTATTTCCGTGTATGCCAGTTGCTGGTGTTCGGAGTGCTGGCTGCAGTCTTCTGTGTGTGAACTGCCTCCTGTGACTGTTGCTCCCCGTGTTCTGTGTTTGTCTGCCACTGTTCTCCATGTCCCTTGTCCTTGTATGCCATGTGGGCTGGTTACTGTGAATGTGTACCTAGGGCCGTGCATTAGTATGGCAGTGCACATTCTACTGTGTTGTTCCTACTGGGTGTAGATATTTGTGGGTTCACCATTGCTGCAGTGTTGACTAGTTTCTGGGGTCATGTGCATGTGTCTAGGGCTATGTGTCGGTACGACAGTACACGTCCTCTGAATGTGTGTCTTGGGCCGTGTGGTGTTGCTTGTTCTCTGCGATTTGTGTGCACTGGCAGTGGTGGCTTGTATTGTAAAAAGTGTCCAGTTTTGTGAGCCCCCGGTGGGGTTAAATTTCCCAGATTAAGTCCAGCAATTCTAAATAGGGTTTTATATAATGGGTTAAGAGGTAAAGAGTACTAAAGTCCAGCTAGAACATAACCCTTCTAGAGAGATTTAATTTTAATGGTAATTACACAACAAATAGATGTCCACTGATGTCCTGATGTATATGAATTCACCGGAAAAGACAGCATGCTCATTAAATCTGTGGGGGATCTCTCCCTAGATGCATGCCCTGAGGCTAGACCCTCTGCCCAGGGACGACCCCTAAGGGTGGGGACTCCCTGTCCTTGATCCTAGGCTAGCAACTCCTAGATTGCCCTATTATAAATGGGCTGATAGTTATCGATCTCACAGTGGATTCATATACAAACAGACAGACAGGGCCAAACAAACAATACAAGGTGCACAATGCACAATACAGCCCTAATGATGTAAAACAACAAAAGGTACATGGTGCATCAGACTAACTATTAAAAGACACCCTAATGCGATAGTATTTGATATCACAGACAGTTTCTGTGGCCAGCCCCAACGCGTTTCCCCCACGGTGTGGGATCATCAGGGGGTAAATTAATCTATATAATTAAACAGATGAAAAAACTAAGGAGAGTAGAACGGAAGGAGACCCATATTATGTTAGGGTATCCATAAAGCGGGTATTAATAGCCGTTCAACATACAGTGGTGTCAAATCACAAGCAATAATAAAATTAAAAATGGACCAGATGACAATCCTAGGAGGAGAAGGAGGAAGAACAAATATTGCATCCCCTGCTGTGTGAACAGATATTTCACATGAGCAGAACTCAAGGTAGGTTTCTGTGGAAAGAGGAAAAAAATATATATATATATTTATGCATGTATTTGTACGAAAAGACCTAAATTTGCTATTAGGTAAAAAAGCCACCACCATTATGAACCCCATAAAGGGGAATAACTCACTGTGTCCGGGGGTAACTTAGTGTACACATAAACGTGATATGTATTACACTAGAGCCAAACAGGTTATGAGTCAACATGAGGTTATTAGTGTCCACCAGGGCTAGCATCCATGTGTGTTTAATGATACGTTCAGCTGAAACATAAAAACATGTAGAATAGCTAGTAAATATATGGAGACACCACCTGGGGACCACCACCAAACGAACCCAAAAGGTAAATTTCCCAGTTGGCATTCCAGTATGTTTCTGTGTCTTCTTGAGTCTGCGGGTTCAACTCCCGAATCTGCAGGGAAAGTTCACGTTAAAAATGGATCCTGTTGCACATTTGGCATCCATTTCAATGATTTCTGTCTGAGATCTGTTTTATTAGATGGAAAATTAAACGGAATGTGTTTTTTTTCTTTATTTTTCAGTTCTTCTGACGAATCAGAAGAACAGAAAAATAACAGTGATGTGAACTCTCCCTTAGGGCTCATGCACACAAACATGTGCCATCTGTTCTTTGCATTGGGGACCACAAATTGTGGTCCAAAAATGCACGGGCACCATCCGTGTGGCTGGTGCATACGGTTTCAGACCAATTCAACTTGAATAGGTCTGTGATCCGTCCACACCACAAAAAAAAATACCATGTATTTTTTTGCTGTGCGGAAACACGGACCAAAATGCCACAAAAACACCCTACAGGCCTTCCGCTACATGCCTCTGCACCGTATCATCAGGATTGCGGACCCATTTAAGTGAATGGGTCCGCATCCGTGATATGGTGCGCACGCGGCTGGTGCCCGTATATTGTGCCCGTTCCACTGTTTGCGGTACCGCAATAAGGGCACCGACTGACAACGACCGTGTGCATGAACCCTTAGTCTCCCCTGTTGCCTTACCTGTCTGTCATTTGCTCGTCTCTCTCCCTATTTAGCTCTTGGGTTGCCTCAGCCTGTTTTGGAATCCTGTTTTCAGTTTGTATCCAGACCCTAGCTGTGCAACATTGCATTTCTGAAGCCTGTTCAGTTTCCTTGTCTTTTGTCCGTCTGTTTCTGCCTTGTTTGTGTTCCTGAAGCCTGGTCTGGTGTCTGCCAGTCCTGCCTTGTCTGTGGTTTGGTATGTTCAGGGTTCCTGTTATTCTGTTTAAACAGTGTCCTATGATTGTATGTCTCTTTTGTTTCCTGTCCTGCTAGTCTGCCTCTGACCAATGTTTTGTGATACGACTGGACCGTTGGTGCAAAGTTTCTGTCTCCTTGCAGGTCAGCTGTCAAGTGTACGAGAACCATCCCATGGGGTAGCAGTCCAGTCGCTCCCCTGTGGTGAAGAACAGATGCCTGTATCTGGGTTAAAGGGTGAAGACCTGGGGAGCACCGGAATAACTTCCTTAGGGTTTGGCCCAAAGTCATGCCAGTCACTTGGCACAGTGGTTCCACATCTGCCACTGATATGTCTGATCATTTATTATAAGTATTATAGTACATAGCAGAGATGGTATTTTGGTGCATCATTGGTGAGTCTGGAACAGTCTGTTGGGATGTCCAGCCTTGTAGATACCCTATTAGGTAAAAAGTTAGGCTACTTTCACACTTGCGGTAGCCTTTTCCAGCAGGCTGTTTCAGCGGGGGAACAGTCTGCCAGATCCGTGCAACCGCAAGTCCACCATACCGCCGGAGGTCCGGTCCGGCCGCAGCATGGCAAACATGCCGAGAGGCGGCCGGACAAAAACTACAACACGCTGCGGTTTTTGTCTGGCTGCCTCTCGGATCTCCAGCGGCAGGGTGGACTTGCGTAAGCACGGATCTGGCAGGCTGTTCCCCCTCCAGAATAGCCTGCCGGAAGAGTCTACCGCAAGTGTGAAAGTAGCCTAGCCTGCTGAAAAAATAGTGACCCTGATAGATATAATTGGGGTAATTTATCAAACTGGTGTAAAGTAGAACTGGATTTCCAAAAGAGCTGTCAAATATGAAAGGTGGAATTTGATTGGCTGCTATGGGCAACTAAGCCAGTTCTACTTTACACCAGTTTGATAAATTACCCCAAATGTCCCTATAGTGTCTACAGCAGCTATAATGTCCCCTAGAGTGCCCCCAGTAATAATAATACCTTATATTGTGCTCCAGGTAATAATCCCTGTATAGTGTCCGCTGAAATAATAGAATGGCCCCTACAGTGCCTCCTTAATAGCAAGGCCCCCATGCTGCCCCCCACACAGTAATTTTCCCCATACTTCCCCCCACGCAGTAGTGTCCACCACACAGTAATTTCCCCCACACTGCATTGTGCTGCTCCATAGAAATGAATGGGTCCGCAATTCTGTTCCGCAAAATGTGGAATGAAATTGCGGACATGTGAATGGACCCTTAGACCTAGCCTTTTTTTGTAGAACAGCATGTATTTCATACTGACTAACCCCATTACAGGTGTTGTCCACCTTTAAGATATAGGTCATCAATATCAGATCACTAGAGTACAACACCCTGCACTCCCACCATGTAGTACGCCAGGGCATTATCCTAGCAGTCACCCTTTAGACGCTATACAGAGATCTGCTTTGAGTTAGTCATGATGTAGTTGGGCAGCTTACCCATGGAAGTCAAAGACAGATGCCTGTATCTGGGTTAAAGGGTGAAGACCTGGGGAGCACCGGAATAACTTCCTTAGGGTTTGGCCCAAAGTCATGCCAGTCACTTGGCACAGTGGTTCCACATCTTGTAAAAAGGTAATCTAGGTAAAAAGTTAGGCTACTTTCACACTTGCGGTAGCCTTTTCCAGCAGGCTGTTTCAGCGGGGGAACAGTCTGCCAGATCCGTGCAACCGCAAGTCCACCATACCGCCGGAGGTCCGGTCCGGCCGCAGCATGGCAAACATGCCGAGAGGCGGCCGGACAAAAACGACAACACGCTGCGGTTTTTGTCTGGCTGCCTCTCGGATCTCCAGCGGCAGGGTGGACTTGCGTAAGCACGGATCTGGCAGGCTGTTCCCCCTCCAGAACAGCCTGCCGGAAGAGTCTACCGCAAGTGTGAAAGTAGCCTTACCCTTCTGTGATCTTTGATTGCACTCCAAACTACAGAGCTAATTTTGCCTTGGCAAAGACTCACTGGCACACCCAGGCTGACTCCTGTGTGTTCAACGTTCCCAGGCCTTTATAACTTATTTGCTGTTCTATGTAATTCAGTTGGTTCTTCTTTATGTGCCAGTCAACATTCAACATCTTATAGTTTGATCCATTGAATCTCTAACCAATATCAACAAAATAAATTGCAAAATCCGGGATCCTCAGGTAATAACCTGCCTCAACAAACTGTAATATTGCTCAACAATAACAAGCAACTTAAGCTATAGGCTTCTTTTACAATACAGAGAAACACCATTACTAAGGTACTCTGCCATGGTGGTTGCCTATCAACAATTTATTCACAGATTATGTGTAACAACTTGATGCTGTTTTGATACATTATATCATGTTATTCTTGTGCATAACTCATAAATGTGAGGGTGATGGAACTGCTCTGTGACTATAAGCCTGCCTTCTGCAATAACCGCATGCAGTGGCGTAGCATGGGGGGGGCGCAAAATTTTAGGGGGCGCCAGCAGGGCCGCACCGCCAATTAGGCAAAGTGAGGCAATCGCCGAAGGCAACGCGGCCCTGCTCACAAGTGGGGGTTGGCGGCAGGTCATAGGGAGAATAGCGCTTCCATCTCCCTTTCCTGTTCCTCTGAAGAGGCCTGCATCGCATCGCTGCCAAGGAGGTAAATATAAGTGTTTATTTTTTTATATGGTACAATACATGCTACTGGCACATGATTGGGGGCCATCTATGGGGGCACTTGTTACTGGCACACGATTGGGGGACACTTGTTACTGGCACATGATTGGGGGCCATCTATGGGGGGCACTTTTTACTGGCCCATGATTGGGGGGCATCTATGGGGGCACATCTATACTGGCACATTATTGGGAGGCACATTTTACTGGCGCATTATTGGGGCACTGTGGGGGCATCTATGGGGGTACTTCTTACTGGTACATTATTGGGGGCACATTATTGGGTGGCACTATGGGGGCACTTCTTACTGGCACTTTTTTGGGGGCATCTACTGAGGCCACAAAGAAGGAGTATTTTATATGGGGGGCTTTGTATAAGGGCATTTTATACTGGGACACATTATGGTGGATACTATGGGGAAGGGGAGAGAGGAGTAATATGGGGGGACTAAGAAGGGTATTTTATAATTGGAAATTATAGGGGAACTGAGGGCATCTACTGGGGCACTATATACAGACGTGGACAAAATTGTTGGTACCCTTTGGTCAATGAAAGAAAAAGTCACAATGGTCACAGAAATAACTTTAATCTGACAAAAGTAATAATAAATTAAAATTCTATAAATGTTAACCAATGAAAGTCAGACATTGTTTTTCAACCATGCTTCAACAGAATTATGTAAAAAAATAAACTCATGAAACAGGCATGGACAAAAATGATGGTACCCCTAACTTAATATTTTGTTGCGCAACCTTTTGAGGCAATCACTGCAATCAAACGCTTCCTGTAACTGTCAATGAGACATCTGCACCTCTCAGCAGGTATTTTGGCCCACTCCTCATGAGCAAACTGCTCCAGTTGTGTCCGGTTTGAAGGGTGCCTTTTCCAGACTGCATGTTTCAGCTCCTTCCAAAGATGCTCAATAGGATTGAGGTCAGGGCTCATAGAAGGCCACTTTAGAATAGTCCAATTTTTTCCTCTTAGCCATTCTTGGGTGTTTTTAGCGGTGTGTTTTGGGTCATTGTCCTGTTGCAAGACCCATGACCTGCGACTGAGACCAAGCTTTCTGACACTGGCTAGTACATTTCTCTCTAGAATTCCTTGATAGTCTTGAGATTTCATTGTACCCTGCACAGATTCAAGACACCCTGTGCCAGACGCAGCAAAGCAGCCCCAGAACATAACAGAGCCTCCTCCATGTTTCACAGTAGGGACAGTGTTCTTTTCTTGATATGCTTCATTTTTTCGTCTGTGAACATACAGCTGATGTGCCTTGGCAAAAACTTCGATTTTTGTCTCATCTGTCCACAGGACATTCTCCCAGAAGCTTTGTGGCTTGTCAACATGTAGTTTGGCATATTCCAGTCTTGCTTTTTTATGATTCGTTTTCAACAATGGTGTCCTCCTTGGTCGTCTCCCATGTAGTCCACTTTGGCTCAAACAATGACGGATGGTGCGATCTGACACTGATGTTCCTTGAGCATGAAGTTCACCTTGAATCTCTTTAGAAGTCTTTCTAGGCTCTTTTGTTACCATTCGGATTATCCGTCTCTTAGATTTGTCATCAATTTTCCTCCTGCGGCCACGTCCAGGGAGGTTGGCTACAGTCCCATGGATCTTAAACTTATGAATAATATGTGCAACTGTACTCACAGGAACATCTAGTTGCTTGGAGATGGTCTTATAGCCTTTACCTTTAACATGCTTGTCTATAATTTTCTTTCTGATCTCTTGAGACAGCTCTTTCCTTTGCTTCCTCTGGTCCATGTCGAGTGTGGTACACACCATATCACCAAACAACACAGTGATTACCTGGAGCCATATATATAGGCCCAATGGCTGATTACAAGGTTGTAGACACCTGTGATGCTAATTAGTGGACACACCTTGAATTAACATGTCCCTTTGGTCACATTATGTTCTGTGTTTTCTAGGGGCACCATCATTTTTGTCCATGCCTGTTTCATGAGTTTATTTTTTTACATAATTCTGTTGAAGCATGGTTGAAAAACAATGTCTGACTTTCATTGGTTAACATTTATAGAATTTTAATTTATTATTACTTTTGTCAGATTAAAGTTATTTCTGTGACCATTGTGACTTTTTCTTTCATTGACCAAAGGGTACCAACAATTTTGTCCACGTCTGTATGGGGCATTTTATACTGGTACATTATGGGGGGCACTAGGAGTAAGGGGGGAGAGGAGCACTATGGGGGTATTTTATACTGGCACATTATGGGGGCACTATGGGGACATTAGCTCAACTGGGGGCATTAAAAGGGGGTATTTTTTGCACTGTCACATTATAAGGAGAATTATTACTAGTGGGGGCATTATGGTGGGCTTTATTATTACTGGGGTTCTAGGGGGAACATGATTACTAGTATGGGCAATACGGGAGCATTATTACTTCTGGGGCACAGTGGGGACATGTTGGGGGCACTGTATGAGCACTATTACTACCATGTGTGCTCTAGCAGAGAATTATTCCTATTGGCGGGACTTTTGGGAGCACTATTACTGTGGGAGCACCTGGGCACAGTATCAGCTTACCACAATTTTTTGGGGGGACGTTATGTTTACACTATGAGTGTCAGGGGCACTATTTGCTGGGTGCAGTTATTTTAGGGCACTATGTGCCAATAATTATTAAATCTGCATGGTACTACTATTCAGTGGCGTGCACAGGGTGTTTGGCACCCGGGGCGGGTCATTTCTCTGGCACCCCCCCAATACTTGACCACATACCTCTTACATCCAGTGACATCTCCTGTCATGTAGACCTTCTCTTTCCTCTTCTCCTCTGTTAGACCGCCATGAGAAATTCTTTCAGCCGCATCTCGTCTCTACAGAGTTTGTAACACAGACACGTTAGATTTCTCAATTTTTCCATCAACCTCCCCATCCAGGTGTCCCCACAGTGTCATCCTGCTGTCACCCCCAATACTGTGCCCATTGTGCCCCCCAATGCCCCAGGTACTATACTGCTGAAAAAATAGTGACCCTGATAGATATAATTGGGGTAATTTATCAAACTGGTGTAAAGTAGAACTGGATTTCCAAAAGAGCTGTCAAATATTAAAGGTGGAATCTGATTGGCTGCTATGGGCAACTAAGCCAGTTCTACTTTACACCAGTTTGATAAATTACCCCAAATGTCCCTATAGTGTCTACAGCAGCTATAATGTCCCCTAGAGTGCCCCCAGTAATAATAACACCTTATATTGTGCTCCAGGTAATAATCCCTGTATAGTGTCCGCTGAAATAATAGAATGGCCCCTACAGTGCCTCCTTAATAGCAAGGCCCCCATGCTGCCCCCCACACAGTAATTTCCCCCATACTTCCCCCCACGCAGTAGTGTCCACCACACAGTAATTTCCCCCAAAATGCATTGTGCTGCTCCATAGAAATGAATGGGTCCGCAATTCTGTTCCGCAAAATGTGGAATGAAATTGCGGACATGTGAATGGACCCTTAGACCTAGCCTTTTTTTGCAGAACAGCATGTATTTCATACTGACTAACCCCATTACAGGTGTTGTCCACCTTTAAGATATAGGTCATCAATATCAGATCACTAGAGTACAACACCCTGCACTCCCACCATGTAGTACGCCAGGGCATTATCCTAGCAGTCACCCTTTAGACGCTATACAGAGATCTGCTTTGAGTTAGTCATGATGTAGTTGGGCAGCTTACCCATGGGAGTCAAAGACACTGGTGTGGCGCATCAAGGGATGAGTCGGTATTCATAGTCAGAAACAGGCCAAGGTCAGGGCAGGCAGAGTTTGTGCATATCCATGAAACTAGTCCGCGGTCAATGGTTTAATATGGTAGTCAGGCTATAGTCGGGGCAGGCAGCAGATAATTGATGAATGGGAAGAGGGTATGGTACATGGGCAGACAAGCAGATAAGCACAACATTATTGGAACACTAGCACGCTAGAAACTTAAGCTCTGCCACCCTCCTACTCCTATTTTTATAAAACAGTAGTTGATGATACAGCTTATCTATTCCCCCTCCCTGCTCAATGACATCTGCGCAAGTCACTGAACATGTCTAGAAAACTTTCCAATAGAAGACAGGGAGTCCCCCGTCATACTATTTTGTATCTGATTCATGTGGCTCCCTAAAAGTACTTTTTTTTTCGGTTAGCCTATCACATCCACTGATCCAACTCTCCTCCATTCACAGCTCCCATCAGCCCCCTTCATTCTTCTGAACCTGATCAAGCAGTATCGACCACACTCCATGCACTCAGAAGTGCTACATATGTCGGCTGGTGACTGGCTCATCCACCTTTATATCTACTCCCTTATTGTGTTAAGATGGCCGGACCATTGTACAAAACATGCACTTGTTAGCGTATTACCTTCTGTGCCACCCCTGTCTCCTCATAGATTGTAAGCTCTTGCGAGCAGGGCCCCTTATTCCTTTTGTTTTAATAGTTGACCTGTTTGATGTTATGTTATTTATGACTCTGTACTTGAACTGCCTGATTGTAAATCAGATCATTTTTATTTGATTTTTCCGAAAATCACAAAAAAGCAAAAGGAAGACATTCTGTACAGCATACATGCAACAGTTGATGACAAAAATACCATAGCATTACACGATCAGGCAGATAGTTACTTGCATAAGTGTCACAAGTAACATAAACCATGGTACAAGAAGCACATAAAATCATGTATTCTAGTTACAAAGGTACTGCCTGATTGTAAAGTGCTGAGGAATATGTTGGCACTATACAAATAAAGATTAGAATTATATTATTAACAAAAGCCCAGGCAAGATGGATGCACTCATAATCATTTACAGAAAATAAAAAAAATATAAATCAGAAAATAAAAAACATTCCCTTTAAAGATATGGCATTTCCCTTGGTGATATGGATTTGACCTTAGGCCCAAGTTCTAGTAATACTGTGACTTTGAACCACCAGTACACAATAATACTACCAGAGAAGCTACAGAGAGGAGGCCTGAGAGCCAATTACACCTCCTGTGATACTGGTTTGAGAAAATGGTATAAGAACAATCAGAATTCTGTATCTTTGACCAAGCTTTCCTTATCACATACAGAGGGGGTATCTGCTATTGGGAGAGAGTCAGGAGGTCCTCATACAAATTAGATGGCCGACTGATCCCACCAAAATCAGCAAGTTCAGACATTTAGTTATTTTGTATAGCTAGCTTAAATGTTATCTCCATAAGTCCTAAAAATGGCCACTATAACTTCTGACATTTATCTACAAGAGAAGAAGAGACCAGGAACATGGAGAAACACAACCACAGTGTGAACAAGACGTTCATGGCTTATTTTGATCTTTTATGTGGAGATGAGATGTAATTGAGTATACCCTAGACAATTAACTGCAATGATGTAATTTTTTTTTTTTTACATGTTTGAACATGTCTAATGAAAATTCACAACCAGCATGTTCACAAGACAATTAATAATCAGCCGAGGTTTTATAATACGTGCAATCAACTCTATCACCAATCAAGATTTCTTTTGTTGAGATCTGATGAATTTTAATACTATGGACACTGTGGCTGTCATCATGTCTATATCCAGTATCACCCTTCTTCACCCCCTACAGAGGTAAGAAGACCCGTCCTAGTTGGATCAAGAGAATAAGGGACAAAAATGAAGACTAAAACTAAGGACAACTTTCAGTACATGAAAGGCAGAGTGGAGGATAGAAGAAAAGTGCCGGGAAATAATATCTATGAACAGTGTGTAAATGTAACAATACACTTGATTTGGGAAGACCTCAGTCAGTGGGAGTAGTTCTAGACTGTTCTAAACAGCAAAGCAACAAAACCGGTTCCAGTGGGTTCCATAGATACACTGAATAATAAGTTATAATGTAGTTAGTCACTGGGACCTTATTAGCGGAGTGCCGACCACTGGTTGGGACCTTTCAGACAGCAGTACTTGTATGAAGATAGCAGATACTGCAATTAGCAAGAGGACATATTTAATCTTCAGTCATCTTCCCATAGAAATGGATAAGGAGAATACGGATGAGTAAATTCTGAACTGAGTAATTCGTCAGATGTGGCCACTGTGACTAGCAAAAGAAATTCACAGTTGGGCATTTAGAATAGCTGGGATGACCTTGTCTGTCTATCTATCTCTATATCTATAATCTACATCTATCATCTATCTATCTATCTATCTATCTATCTATCTATCATCTATCTAATATCTATCTATCTATCTATCTAATATCTATCTATCTCTATATCTATAATCTATATCTATCTATCTAAAACAACAACAAAACAGCAGCACAGTCAGACCAAAACCAAGAATAGGGTGCAAAATCCTCCGGGACGTCCGGCATAAACTTCCACTAATGAATATCTCCAAACAATGAGGCAGCACTCCAAAATGGTGAACAAATGGTGACCCAGTTTATTCCCAAGGCAGCGTTTCAGCCCACACAAAGAGGCCTTTGTCAAGCCATGTGCAAAAAGTTGTCAATCCGTGGGATAGAGCGAGTCACTATTGCTGAAAGTTGGAGGTGAAGTATTGCTTTCATGGGCTCAGTTGAAAGTAGTATTTACTCCAAATAACAGATACCATTGCTACAGTGATTATTGCATGCAGCATCATTAATTATACCAGGCAGTATACCTAGTTTACTAGCGTTCATTATGCTGACAGATGCTCTTTTAAAGGGTTATCCTATGACTAATGCAAAAAATAAAATTAATATAGTATGTGTGTAGTGCCCTGAAGCAAAGGTACTTTGGAGTATGGATATTTGTGGACATTTACCCCCATAGCTACTACACAAAGACATCAACTCACTACTTTTATGCAGTTGGAAGAGTTAACTTGCATTATGATTTATGCCGTTGTGAAACACTTATACTGTTTTATATTGTTGAACTGCATTTTATATATTGATATATGATATATTTAATATATCCTGTTCATTTGCACTATTATTGCACTGTATCTGCACTGCAGTGTGGAAATGGTTAATGTTCAGCCAGATAATACTGAGAGACTTAAGGGATAGTGGATAGGTAATCAATGTAAAACTATTGAAAAACATCTTTTAATGTAGTATGCAAAGTTTTGGATAGAAAAAAACGGACTTTTGACTGTCTGGTTTAGCTGGGAAAACTGCTTAGTCATTCCCATAGACTTGTATCGAAACAAATATATCAGTCTATTGCAGACTGAAATTGCAACATTGTTTCTGTTTAGGTTCTAGGTCAGTATATATATAGAGTCCCATATATTAGAGCCCCAAGCTGTCTGCAGATCAGGACCAGTGTTTAGTAGGAGAGACTGTGCTAGACTGCACGAGTGACTTGAAGAAGTCACTGAGATGGGTTATACTCTGCCAAATACCCTGGTTCATCAGCTCTGACTGAGCCTCAGACCCTGGGATACCAGATTTCCAGTCTTTCTAGCCAGGGATCCAGCCTTCTGAGAGAGAGATAGAACAAGAGAGAGAGAGAGAGAGGGACAGCTAGCCCCCTCCAGAGAACAGTGACATGTGGTGACACCTCGATGGTGCCTGGAGGACCCTGCGTAGGGTTGGGATCACCCCATACCTAGCCACTGCACATGAAAATCTCATTCTAACAAAGCTACATCCAGCTCTGTACTTCAAATAGATCCAAAGATCCCCCCATTGTTTGCTTTAATTGAATTGCTCTGCTAGATATGGTGCAAGCTGGCATCTCAGGAGGCATGTCCATTCTCAGGAGGCATGTAATTTCTTCTGCAGCTTTCTCCCTATCACAGCTCAGGAGGCAGATCCTTTCTGCTGCAACTGTCACAGCTTCTAACAGTAGGTCTGACTGGTGGCAGCTGAAGGATGGAACTGAGCATGAGAGACCACCTCAGCAATATTACCTATTTTTATGATTGGTAAGGGTCTCAATGGTCGGATCCCCATTAATCTGACAGTCATTCCCTATTCACTAGATCAGGGGTGCACAACCTGCAGCCCGGGGGCCACATGCGGCCCTTGATACCATTCTGTGCAGCCCCCAACCATCTAGTAACAAACATGTATGTCTAAGTCTTGTGGCAGCTCACATGTATTTTTCATGTTTACTCCCATTAGATGGGAGTCCTGGAAGCTTAACTACACATTAATGGCATATACTGTGTGTTTGATATGCCATAAATACAGTATTTCAGTTTTTGTACCCCTTTAAATTTTATTTTTGGCCCTTGACATTGGTTCAGTCTGACAATGTGGCCCCCAACCAGAAAACGTTGTGCACCCCTGCACTAGATAGAAGATAACCTGTTCTAACTGGAATACCCCTTTAAGCGTAGGTAGCCCCTATGCTTGCACAGGGCACATCACGGTCACTAATAAAGTGGGCACTACTAGCCTTGATGGGCAGATAACGGAGTTCACACATTCAATCCCATAGTTGGTGCCCAGATCTATGGAAATGCAGCTGCAGAGGATTTACTGTAGCTGCATTCTCTACTTTATTAATTGTGCAGTGGGGTCTATGCACTATGGGGTCTTTTATTAAGACCAGAGATTTATACGCTGGTCTTAACCTCCTTAGCGGTAATCCCGAGTGTGGCTCGGGGTTGCATTGCACTGCAGGCAGCGGTAACCCCGAGCCACACTCGGGATTAACATGAGTTAATTTGAACGGCGCAGGGATGGATGTGGACAGCACACAGTGTTCTTGTCATGGCGGACGTACACTTTGTACAAAAGATAACACACCAACCAGGCTCTGAACGAGAGACAGGGGAAGGGTCACCTCCTAGCTTATCCCTGACCTCTTTCCCTGCACTGCTCAGCCCACAGCAGACCTTGAAGGTAGGTGTGCTAGTGTCCTCCAGCCTGGGCTGACAAAACCCTGAACTCCCTAAGATGGTGAAGTGGGGAGATAGGAGCAGTCTGCTCGCACAGAACCTGGATAGAATAGAAGACACAAACAACCGAACTAGAAATGACACTTATCTCTGAGAGCAGGAACTGACAGCCAACCTTCCCTCCAAGCTTCCCAGACCAGAATGAACAGTATAATCCGCTCAGGGCACTGGGCAGTGTGCTATTTAAACTAAAGACCCCACCCAGTGCACCTGATGAGAGGCGGATCCAGCACAGCTCCAAAGCAACCACTAAACTCGTGCTGCTATCCTGGCTGACCTCCGCACATCGTCAGAGTGGGGCATGACAGTTCTGTCCGCATCCGCATTTCCGGAGCGCGGCGCGAACTTCCGGCTGCAGCTCCGGAAGATTGTACCGCTCCGGGTACATAATTAATGAAGACATTGTACCGCCAGACAGCCCTACAACACGAGACCTCGGCGCTGCACAGACTCACACGTCGGAGCGCACAGGAGAACCGTGCTGGGAGGCAGAGAAGCTGCACCGGGAGCCAGTTGAAAGGAGCCATGTGTAAGGCCGGTGCAGAGGACACGCGGTGCACTCAGACACATCGGACCTGGTGAGTAGAGGGGAGACAGGAGCGGGAGGTGGCAGACATAAAGCCCACAACCAGGGAAAGAACCCCAGCCATATGCCAGACCTCTCATGATTTCCCGCCACGCGGCCATCTTGCGCATACCTCCAGAGTACAGCAGGAGGGGAAGAGTGCATAGCGCGCTGTCTCCTAAGTCAGCAGGAGCACGCAGAGGTCCTATAGACCTTATTGTCAACCACAGACCACTGCAGACAAAGAATAAAGGAAGCAGCAGACGACCAGGATACATAAATAGTTTATTGCCCTGCACATTCATAAGCAGGGGAACGTACTTCCTTTGCTGGATAACAGAATCACCATTTTTTACAGAACTATACTGAGCTCTGCAGAGGTTTTTATCCTGCCTTCTCATAACAGATAGATATCCTGATATTGGATATAGCAATAGGGCCGCAAAAAACGCAGAGTGCTGCTGAAAAACTGCGTGAATTTGTTAGACAACCAGAAGAAGGAACGCGGTCGCCATTATCACAGTGAAATGTTCACATCAGAGCAAGTACTGCATCAGATCCATCAGAGCCCATTATATCCTCTTAGGGGGACCATGAGGAGCTCACTCTCAAACAAGTAACTGCCCAAGCTATCACTGCATGCAAGACATCCCTCACAGGTAGGACGAAGTTAAAATTGACCTGGGGCTATTATGCCAAGATCTCCACAATCTGCGGGAAAGAGTCCAGCATACTAAAGAATGTATATCTCGCATAGAGGATGTAACTGCCACGGGTCCGTGATCAATCACCGATCTAAACACCAAAGCAGAGCCCTGGAAACAAAAAGCAGATGACCTATAAAACATGCTCAGGAGAAATAACATCAGAATCATTGGGTTACCTGAAAGAGTGGAAGGCCGAGCACCGGATGTGTACATAGAAAAATGAATAAAATAACTTTTTCCTGAGGCAGAATTTTCATCAGCCTACGCAGTAGAACGGGCACACAGAGTACCAGCAAAACTCCCACCACCAGGGGCCCCACCTCGACCCATGCTAGCTAGGTTTCTCAACTGCAAAGACAAAGATAAAATACTGGCCCTGGCTAGAAGGCGACAAGAAATCAAAGTCGACGGCGCTAGAGTCTCCATATTTCCAGACTTCTCCATGGAACTGCAAAAACAACGCACTACATTTATGGGTGTAAAGAGACACCTGAGAGAAGCAAGCATCCCAGTATTACATGGGCCACTCTGCAAGACTCAGAGTGGTGGACGGAGACAGAGCAGTCTTCTTTACTTCCTCTGGAGAAGCTTCAGAGTGGCTGACCCTACGAAGAAGATCCCCAAGACGCTGAGACTTTAGCTACATCCAGGATATTGCCATTCGCTGCATACAACGAACTGGTCTGGTTTGTTTGCTATGATCCAGATAGCCAAATAGGTTGAATAATTACACCAATTTTGATCTTAGTTAATGATATAGGGCTGGAACATTTTCTTTCAGTCAGTTAAATGGTTAAAATATTGTTGTGGCTGCAGCCTGCATGCTTATGCCAATAGTCATCACAGGAAGAAGTATCCTGGTCTTACCGGCCTACAATTTGGGGTAAGATATTACTCCAGAATATAAATATAAGGGGGGGGGGGGGGGAAATAGCAAAGGTTAAGATTCTAGATTGTGGTTATAGAATCAAAATAATGTTGTTGTATAGGTTATACACAGTTATCTATACAGTACTGTCGCATGTTGAACTCACTGCACTGCGCTCCATGCTTGACAACACATATCTGCTTCAGAATCCATGGCTGAGCTAAAAATACTTATATGGAATGTCAGGGGATTGGGTACACCGTAGAAGAGAGCCATGGTTTTTGCCTTTATTAGAAACTCTGGTCCACAAATTCTGTGCCTTCAAGAAACACATCTTGTCACTAAAACCTCTAGGGTCCTACATAAACCTTGGGTTCAATGGGCAGAGCATTCATATCATACCTCGTCATCACGAGGAGTATCCCTATTAATCCACAAACAATTACGTTAGGAGGTAATAGACAGCCGTCGATTTGGAAGGCAGATATGTCTTTGCCCACTCTCTGATTAACAACCCTCCCCGGATCCATGCAAATATTACACTTAGCGGCCACTTTTGCTGCTGCCTATACACACTCTAGAATAATATGCATAGGAGATCTAAACATGACTTTGGACCCCTCGTTAGATCGCTTTATAGATACGAGGGATTGTTGGGAGCAAGGAATCCATCACGACTCAACAGGTTTCTGACCGAGTTTAGATGGCTTGACCTTTGGAGAATAATACACCCCAGAGAAAGGGTATATTCTTGCCACAGTGGAAGCCATAATTCCCTAACCCGAATAGACTATATGCTAGGAAATGAGGTGACCATGTTGAACCTAGGCTCCATATCATATTTAGCTAGAGGGATAGCAGACTATTCACCAATATTAGGCACTATAACACATGGAACATCTTCAGTTATGTACAGAATGAGTATACATCCATTCTGGCTGGGTCTGTTAGGCTCAGCAGACGGGACCGCACATCAGGTAAAATAATTTTTGGAAGTACATGCAGATGAGCCCAATATAGCATAGGTCTAATCTTCCTAATGTACCCTTCAATTGTTCTTTGAAGAACCAAGATGTGTTACTAAATGGGGACATCAGTGTCTGGATTTCATTATCTTCTAACACTAGAGATATAAAACTCCTCAATTTTTTCATGAGATTTTCAATCCCGCTCTCTTTTGTTTGTTCTGCTGCAATAAATTCCATTCTCAAACATGTTTTTACTTGTGCTACAATATCTGACACGGTGGGCGTAATTGGCTTCAACCAGTAGTATAACAGACATCTCCTGGCAGCCAAGAGGCACAGATGTATCATCTGTGACAATGATGGTTTGTCTGGATGGCTATGAAATAATATTATTTCTTCTGATAATGGCAGATTTACCTTCAATGTCTCCTTACACCCTTGTATAAGATCTTTCCAGAAGGAAACAGTTTGGTCGCATAACCAAAGCCCTTGATATAGATTAGTATTGTTCATATTGCATTTTGGGCATTTTGGTCGTGAAAGCCATATATTGCGGAATTGAGTTTCCCGCCATTTTTCACACTGTGTCACCAACCATCCCTTAAGAATTTTGTTTTGTTTCAGATGTTGGGTGTTTTCAGTTGTTTTTCCCAAGATTTGAAAGTTTTCTCCGCTGTGTTTTATGATTGTTTTTATTGTACTTGGAGCACAAAATCAGATAGTGAGAGATAATTATGGCTCGATAGTTTCAGGGAATCTAATTGATTGGACAGAAACTCCCATAAGAGGTCCCTCAATTTAGCATTTAAGAAGTTCATGACCTGGAAGTATGCCAGAAAGTGTTTGGGGGTCAGTGCATATTTTGAACACACCTCGTGTAAAAGAAGATATCTATTTTCTGATTCATGCCATAAGTCCCTCACCATCTGATTCCCTTGACATTCCATTCAATATATTGCCTATTTTGTCCCCCCTCATCAAATTCTGGATGGGCCCAAAGATGCATGTATTTTGATAAAGAGGAGAGTCCATAATCCTTACGTACCGCTTTCCAGGTCGCCACTGTATCTTTTATCAGGGTACTTTTTTTTATCAAAGGAGGAAGATTTGCAAACTTCGTATGTAGCAGAGCCGCCAATGACCATGGATACGCCAATTGCGATTCTACGTCAAAATTTGAGTAGTAACTCGACTGTGTTATCCAGTCTATACTATGTCTGAAGTTGTTCGCTATGTTATATCTCCTAATATTTAGGAGATTAACTTTGTCATATTCTCTGCCAGTTGTAATTTCTTCAATGATATACGCGGTTTTCTACCCCTCCAGATGAAATAGCTAAACGCTGATTCTAGGGTTTTGATATCTGCATGTTTAAGCAGTAATGGTAACGTCTGCATAGGATATAAGAGCCTGGCAAAACTGACCATTTTTAATAGATGGCACCGCCCTGTAAGTGACAAAGGAAGGTGCATCCAATTATCTACGTCTTTTAGTATTTTTTTAATCAATGGCGGATAGTTTAGATTATAGATATTGTCTGATGTCCGTCCTACTGTGATGCCCAAGTGTTTTATATGTGAAGAGGCTACTTTGACTGGAAGGCTTCGCGTGGCCCAAGTCATATGTCGGGCACATTGCTGTAGCAGCAATAGTTTGATTTTATCCGTGTTGATTTTAAAGCCCAAGATTTCGCCAAATTCCTTCAAATGTTGCAGTAATGTGTGCATATCTCCCCACAGGTTTTCCATGAAAACCAATAAGTCATCTGCGAATAGAGCATGCCTTATTTCCTTCGACCCTACCCTTATCCCCTCGAGATCGGGAGTTGCGAGTAAAAATCATGAAAGCGGTTCCAGTGACAGGTTGAATAATAGGGGCGATAGTGGACACCCCTGTCTAGTTCCTTTAAACAGATTAAAAGTGGGTGAAAGAAAGCCTGGTGTGTTTATTCTCGCTTTTGGGTTAGAGTATAATGTCCCCAGATCATTTCTGAACTGGCCCTTCATTCCTATGGCGTCTAGGACCATCCCTAGTTCACATTATCTACAGGATATACCTCTTCCCAGGCTCACTACAACACAAAGTGACAAATTTGACCAACCGATTAGCTTAGAAGAAATAACACAAGCCATATCAGACCTCAATAATGGTAAGTCACCTGGTTCAGATGGACTTCCTAAAGAAGTATATGCTAAATATGTGGAGATAATGGCCCCACAATTTCTAGCTACCCATGCTGCCCTAGAAACAGGTCACCTACTGGAATCATTCATGGAAGCCACTTTTATAGTATTGCTCAAGCCTGATAAGGACCCACTAGACTGCAGCTCCTACAGACCCATCGCATTACTAAATGTAGATTCTAAAATTCTAACTATGGTCCTTGCCACTAGATTGAACCGGGTGATCCTGTCATTGGTCCACCACGACCAGACGGGATTCATGCCAGGGAAATCCACCACTGAAAATATCAGAAGAGTTCAAGTGATCATGCCGCTCGGATTTTCCTTGAATGAGGATTGGGCCCTGTCCTCCTTAGACGCGGCCAAGGCATTTGATTCCATAGAATGGGCTTATCTATTTCAATGCCTAAAGGGGTATGGTTTTGGCGTACAATTTCTCAAATGGATCTCTCTCTTATATAGTAACCCGGTAAGCAGACTACTAATAAACGGAGAGCTATTAGAGACCATCCCTCTTCACAGAGGTACAAGACAGGAATGCCCCCTGTCACCACTACTATTTGTACTAGCAATCGAGACCCTTGCAATTAAAGTGAGAAATAGTAGTATTACAACAGGGGTGAAAATGGGAGAGAGAGAAATCCGTATAGGATTATATGCGGACGATATGATTCTATATTTGTCATTACCCAGCGCATCTCTTAGGGGCACAATAGGGCTGATAAATGAGTTTGGAGAGTTTTCAGGTCTAAAAATTAACTGGGGGAAATCAGTTTATATGCCTCTGGGCAAGGCAAATTGGACTGGACCATCCCACGTGGCGAGACTCAAAGTAGTGGACACTTTCAAATACCTAGGAGTACATATGACCAAAAAACACTCTCAGGCCTTATCACTTAATAGTTACCCCTTAATTGGTCATATACGGAACAAACTTAAAAATTGGAAGACTCTGCCCATTTCAGTGGCAGGATGTATCAAGTTAATCAAAATGATTATACTCCCAAAGGCCCTCTATATCCTTCAACACTCAGAGACCTATATACTCAAATCGCTCTTTAAAGAAATAGACGCCCTGACTAGAGTCTTTGTCTGGGGCAGATCCTGACCTAAATTAAGCATGGACACACTAAAACAAACTAAAACGGAGGGAGGCATGGCATTGCCGGGTTACCATTTGTATTACTTGCCAGGCCAATTGAGGCTTATTAGTGCCTTGTACTCCTCGGAGGAATTACCCACCTCAGAATATTTCCTAAAAAGTTATCACAACTGCAATACACTTTGGTCAGTCCTGGAGATGCCCCCTAAATTTCAGAAACCGCTGTTGCCACTACACAGGCTGGCACAAACATCTTGGAGAGAACCAAATCATTATCCCGTTTTACAGAGGTTGTCTCAGATATTCCCCTGTGGGACAACCAATCACTACCACAATTGCAGAGGGTAATGGGGATAGACAAATGGCAGATGGCGGGGGTTAAAACTCTCGGAGACTTATATGACTGAGGAGTGTTAAAAACATATGAAACATTATCCCAGAAATATCATATCCCTCAAACTCATTTTTTCTCATACCTGCAACTACGGTCAGCTATACAAAGCAAATTTCCAAATGCCAACTCTACGGTCTCTAAATTCTCACTCATAGAAGTTGTTAAAACCCAAGGACCCAGAGGGCTTGTATCAGCGATATATTCACATCTAGTACAGGCAAAGGTTAGTGTGTATCCACTGATACCCACACTTACGGAAAAATGTATAACAACTTTATTAGAATCGCATTTACATGTATCACCACCAGCAGCCAATGATTAAATAATACAACTATATATCACCCATCGAGCATATATCACACCAATTAGGCTGATGGGCAGAGCATCATCCACGGCCTGTCCTAGATGCTGGGAAATGGATTTCTGGCACATGATTTGGAGGTGCGGCCCGATTGCTGTATTCTGGGAGGTGGTGACATATTTTCTATCAAGCCTGGTGCCAATTAGGGTGGATTGCACACCTGAGATATGCCTGTTGGGAATATTGAATGAGCACGCTTGGGATCACTATATGACAACGTTCTTAAAGGAATCCTTATTCATGGCACATAAATGCATTGCTCTAAAATGGTACAACCATATTACACCGAACCTGACCATGTAGAAACAACAATTAAATTAAATTAAATCCTACCATACAACATAGTGTAGGTATTTAAACACTGCAACAAGCCACAAACATTTGATAGAGTATGGGGTTTGTGGTGTGACCCTCCTCAAACACAGTACTTATCCTCGAGACTGCGACAAGCTATATCTTCAGCTCAGGGTTCCATGGTTCAATCGATGTAATGGGAACATGAGAACGATATAGACATAGCATGGTTATAGACAGGTGCATGGAGCCAATGGCAGTGCAGTGGGAAATTGTATCGAGAACATATATATCAATGTATTGTCTCTTCTGTTAATAAAATAGTTTAAAAAAATATATAATAATAATAATATATCATAGACTATGAAGAATACAGGGCACCAACCAATTGCAACTAAATATTAGTATATCCTCAAAAGACTACAGGGGACAGTGCAAACATGCACATCACATGGTAACCAAAAAGATTTTCCTTTTTTTGGTCTAAATATTAACAGACGAGTATGGAATAGCACACATTTTATCATTCACCATAATGCAGTTGTAATATAATATTCCTTATATTAAAGAAGACGTGATTTGGTTCCTGGGGTAAAGTGAAGCAAAACATCTCTCAAATTAATTGAGTTAAATAGAGTTCTGTTTAAAGACCAAAATAAAATCCCTTTATCTTTAGGAAATGCGATCTGCTATTTGTCAGTTTTCTTATTGCCCTTAAGCGTACACATCCACTAATTGAAGCCAAACTGAATACAAAACTTTTTTTTAAATAATATAATAATATTTCAGTGGAATTCCTATGAGAATTAAAGGGTTTTCCTGTTACACAAAAAAATTAAAATAAATAAATAACACCAGCATTCAACTTTACTGCATTATATACATCAGATATAAGTTCTGAGGGCATTTTGACTCCTCTAGCCAGATGTTCTCAGCCTTTTCACACCTAGTACCCAAAGGAAGCGAACTGTGGTAAATGTTAACAAAATAATGCTATTCTCACTCCGCCATTACTGGCTCTGTTCTAAGTCTTTGTTTCTTCAGATATGACAGAAAGAATGGTTCAGCATGCAGCACTAATCTTCCTGTCAAAATGACAGACACTACATTAGAACCCATGATGTGTGACTATTACTTTTTAAATGTCATTCTGAGTGATCAAACATACAGGAGAACACAGACAGTCCCCCTGAAAATACTAGTACCACACAGATAATAATTGCGCCCCATAAATCTGACAGTAATAGCTCTATAAACATAGTGTACCCCAAACATAATTGTGCTAAGTAAATACTGAGCCAGGGCGCCCCCCACAGTAATAGTGCTCCAAAAAGTCCTACCAATAGTAATAGTTCTCTTCCAGAGTGCCCTTAGTAGTAATAGTGCCCCTACAGTGCCATCAGCAACAGGGGCGTACATAGAAATCACTGGGCCCCATAGCAAAAATCTGAATTGGGCCCCTTAACCCCGCCCACTATCCACCATGGCCCCTCCCACTTCCTGTACTGGCTCCTCCCATGCCACACCCCCATTAAATACATTTATACATGACCTACAGAAACTGTTAGAGTGCCTGGACAGAAGATGCAAGGGAAGGAGCGGAGCCAGGGGAGACCCCCAAACATAGAGGGGTCCAGTGCCTGGACAAAGGATGCAAGGGAAGGAGCGGAACCAGAGGAGACCCCCAAACATAGAGGGGCCAATTTGGGGGTCTCCTCTGGCTCCGCTCCTTTTCTTGCATCCTCTGTCCAGGCACTGGGCCCCTCTATGTTTGGGGGTCTCCTCTGGTTCCGCTCCTTCCCTTGCATCCTATGTCCAGGCACTGGACCCCTCTATGTTTGGGGGTCTCCTCTGGCTCCGCTCCTTTTCTTGCATCCTCTGTCCAGGCACTGGGCCCCTCTATGTTTGGGGGTCTCCTCTGGTTCCGCTCCTTCCCTTGGGGGCCCCAAACATAGAGGGGCCCAGTGCCTGGACAGAGGATGCAAGGGAAGGAGCGGAACCAGAGGAGACCCCCAAACATAGAGGGGCCCAGTGCCTGGACAGAGGATGCAAGGGAAGGAGTAGAGCCAAAAAAGACCCCCATACATAGAGGGGCCCAGTGCCTGGACATAGGACAGGAGGGAAGGAGCGGAGCCAGAGGAGACCCCCAAACATAGAGGGGCCCAGACTGTGACTTACTTGTCTTCAGGCCAGCCAGCCAGGGACACAGGCAGCCGGTGCACTGCTCACGAATCTTCCTCCCTCTCTTGAGGACAGTCCTGACTCGTCTCTCTCTCCTCAGCTCAGGGCAGGCACTGACTCTGCTGGTGGAAGCCGACGGCGTTCGAGCCGATTCTCCCGCCCGCCCCCTTGCGCCACTGGCCAATCAGCAGCTGCCTCAAGCCCTCAACAGAGTTGCCTTGACGTTCTGATTGGCCAGCGGCTCGAGCGCCCCATGCAGGCCAGGCTGGCTTGGTTTCATCCTGATTCCGGCAGAGTGGCAGACGGTCCGGGTCAGGAGGAGGTCAGGTCAGGGCATCAACCTCAGGTCGGGGGGGGGGGAGTGCGCGACGACTGATTGCGGAAGTCTGAAGAGGAGATGCTGGGCGCTGGGGAGAAAACCAGCCGCATAGCCGGTCATGAGTGGGCGGGGCCACTTAGTGTGGGCGGGGCCTTCTCTGCGCTACGGGCCCCCCAGTGCCGTGGGCCCCATAGCAGTGGCGTGGTCTGCCTCTATGGGCGGTACGCCACTGATCAGCAATAATAATGTCCCCCATTGTGCCCCAGAAGTACAAATCACTAGTCAGACCTCACATGGAGTACTGTGTACAGTTCTGGGCTCCTGTGGACAAGGCAGACATAGCAGAGCTGGAGAGGGTTCAGAGGAGGGCAACTAAAGTAATAACTGGAAAGAGTGGACTACAGTACCCTGGAAGATTAGGGTTATTCACTTTAGAAAAAAGATGACCGAGGGGAAATCTAATAACTATGTATAAATATATCAGGGGTCAGTATCTATCCCATCAGCTATTTATCCCCAGGACTGTGACTGTGACGAGGGGACATCCTCTGCGTCTGGAGGAAAGAAGGTTTGTACACAAACATAGAAGAGGATTCTTTACGGTAAGAGCAGTGAGACTATGGAACTCTCTGCCTGAGGAGGCGGTGATGGTGAGTACAATAAAAGAGTTCAAGAGGGGCCTGGAGTATAAAAATACAGGGTGGCAGTATCAGCCAACATAATCTAAAGCGCCCAAAGATGCATAGACATGAACAGAGACCACTATCAGCATCTCTTGTGACTTGTGGGTAAAAAACCAATCCATTTGCTCGTTCATCTTCTCATACTATAGCAGGAGATGGGCTACTTTTCCGTGGGCCACCCTGTATTACAGGTTATAGTTACTAGAATACTGGAGAAGGGTCGTTGATCCAGGGAGTTATTCTGATTGCCGGATTGGAGGAAAATTGGCTTCTACTTCATATATATATATTATTTTTTTACCTTCCTCTGGATCAGCTTGCAGGATAACAGGCTGAACTGGATGGACAGATGTTTTTTTAAGCCTTATAAACTATGTTACTATGCTGTTTAGATAAGCTTTATAGATGTTGAGTTTAGATAAGCTTTATAGACATTAAACGTAAGAGCTCCGTGTCTGTATTTCAACAGCGATATTTGCGGTGTGCGCAGCATGGGCATGGAACCCTTAAAGGGGTATTCTAGTACAAGAAAGCTTTGCCATGGCCGTCAAATCTTTAAAAAAAATAAACAAACTTTTTGCTCCTCTTGCTGATCCCAAGGTGCTACTGTTCTGGTGGTGTCCTGATCCCTTCTGTGCCCCCTTTCCTGCTGCCTTCTCGACACTGCAGGAAATGGCTGGGAAGGCCAATCATTAGTAAATCCCTTTAAGTAATATTTAGTTTAGTGAAAGAAAAATGAAGTTGACGCTGGCTCACAATTACTAATAATGCCTAAAAGTAGAGAATTATCACAGTGGCTGATGCTGGATGATAAATCTGGAGCATCTTTAGACCGTCTAGTCTATCTACACCACCTATTAGTTGCCTTAATAATTTTTCATATTTTGGGGCGCATGGAGACACATTTAAGCCACACCCAATTCCCACAGTCACATTACCATTTTTGCTACCCCCCTTGCCAGGCTTGTAGAAAAAAGTGTCCGAAAGTGTCTAAAACACTTAATAAATGTGTTGCAAAGTAAAAGGCTCCTGGTACAAATTGAGCCAGACCCAATGTGGGAATTGTTTTTATTCTCAGTTTTATTATATGAAATGTATTTCCTGGACTATAACATGCAAATAATTTTTTTTGTTCATTTCCAAAATCAGCTTATCACTTGAAGGATTAATTGAATTCTCCACTTCTAATATACAAATCCCAAAGCAGGTCTAACCTTGGTCTAATATATTGTGTTCAAATAATGTTGTCGGGTTGGGTCTGTAACTACAGGCAGTCATATCTTCATATAATGTAAAGGGATTCTGTCACTAAGTTTTGGGCTATAGAGCTGCAGACATGCACGGCTAGACCGCCGCTAGCATGTCCACAATATACCTGTCCTATAGGGCTGTGTGGTTTTATTTTCTTTAAAAAAGGATTTTATAGATATGTAAATTAGTCTTGTAGGTGTCCAAGGGGCTATACAAACCTTCCTGGTGCCCAGCCACGCCCGCCTGTGAAGAAGCCCAGCATGTCCTCCGAATCTCTTCCTTTCATCAACGATAGATTGCCGTAATCTCCTGATGCGCGAGCTCGCGCATGCGCAGTGCCAGTATAGTGTTCCTTCCCTGTGCTGGCATCAGCCTCAGGGAAAAAAACTGCGCATGCACGAGCATGCGCATCGTGAGATTACGGCAATCTATCGTTGATGAAAGGAAGAGATTCGGAGGACATAGGCGGTGCTGGGCTCCTTCACAGGCAGGCGTGGCTGGGCACCAGGAAGGTTCGTATAGCCCCTTGGACACCTACAAGACTACAAGACTAATTGATATATCTCTAAAATCCTTTTTTAAAGAAAATAAAATCACACAGCCCTATAGGACAGGTATATTGTGGATATGCTAGTGGCGATCTAGCCGTGCATGTCTGCAGCTCTATAGCCCAAAACTTGGTGACAGAATCCCTTTAAATGTAAATTTATTTTGCTTTTACACATTTATTTGGCCAGTCTCCACTCAGCAAATGACCAGGACGAAGAACATAACTGCACTTAAAGAAGAGGAATCCAGGAATAGAAATCATGTCTCCATTATACAAAATATTTGGCTGAGTTGGCATTTTTAGTCACTACTTCATCAGTCATTGATGCTGCAGATTTTGAAGAGGCGTTTGGACAACAGCAGCCTGAATTCAAAAAACATTTGGAAACAGATACAGTATGTCCAGCTGGTGAGCGTGAGATCATGGCAAGACATTCAGGGAACAATAAAGCTTAGACTCTGTTCACATTGGTGTTTTTATCTTTTTTGCTCCATATTTATTGCATAATTTTTAGAGATGAGCGAATTTCATATCTTGAAATTCGTTCACACTTCATTTGTTGGTTAAAGGGCAGGGCGGGACATCAGGAGGTGTGCTGTGCTCAATTCTAACTTGTCAGCGCGAGACAGACCCGCCGTGGGAGGTCACGGGTCTCGCTCTCGAGGGATCACAGCTGTAATGACGCGAAGGAGAGAAACAGGTGGTAATTTATGATTTTATTTTTTTTCATTTAATGTATGGCACACACCGGCTTCATACTTGGTTATTATTGCCAAGGTTTTGTCAGTGGCCCCCTCTCTCACTATTTTTCATTTTGCCCCCACACCCTCTATACCTCTATATATTTCATTTTTTGCCTCTCTCTGTATATATTTCATTTTACCCCCTCATTATTTGCTGCTGCCCCCTGTCCTCATATGGCCGGCGCGGGGCCCCCCTTTCTGAATTCAGACATTAGTGCCGCACCACTGAATCGGGGGAGGGGGGGCTCACAGGGGGGGGAATTCAAAATTTGCCCTGGGGCCCATAGAACTCACTGGTCTGTCAGGTGCTGCAGGAGTGACGGGGACTGTAGTTCAGCTTGGAATTTGGAGCAGATTGCAGAGTCGGTGAATGGAGTCCAAGTAGCAAGCCTATGGAGGAAGGGGGATTAAAGGAGTTTTCCGGTATCCTTCCACATCCCTTCATTTAGAAGGGTAGCTGCAATTTTTGTAATGTACAGGTCCTTCTAAAAAAAATTGCATATTGTGATGAAGTTCATTATTTTCTGTAATGTACTGATAAACATTAGACTTTCATATATTTTAGATTCATTACACACAACTGAAGTAGTTCAAGCCTTTTCTTGTTTTAATATTGGTGATTTTGGCATACAGCTCATGAAAACCCAAAATTCCTATCTCAAAAAAATAGCATATCATGAAAAGGTTCTCTAAACGAGCTATTAACCTAATCATCTGAATCAACTAATTAACTCTAAACACCTGCAAAAGATTTTAAAAACTCCCAGCCTGGTTCATTACTCCAAACCGCAATCATGGGTAAGACTGCCGACCTGACTGCTGTCCAGAAGGCCATCATTGACACCCTCAAGCAAGAGGGTAAGACACAGAAAGAAATTTCTGAACGAATAGGCTGTTCCCAGAGTGCTGTATCAAGGCACCTCAGTGGGAAGTCTGTGGGAAGGAAAAAGTGTGGCAGAAAACGCTGCACAACGAGAAGAGGTGACCGGACCCTGAGGAAGATTGTGGAGAAGGACCGATTCCAGACCTTGGGGGACCTGCGGAAGCAGTGGACTGAGTCTGGAGTAGAAACATCCAGAGCCACCGTGTACAGGCGTGTGCAGGAAATGGACTACAGGTGCCGCATTCCCCAGGTCAAGCCACTTTTGAACCAGAAACAGCGGCAGAAGCGCCTGACCTGGGCTACAGAGAAGCAGCACTGGACTGTTGCTCAGTGGTCCAAAGTACTTTTTTCGGATGAAAGCAAATTTTGCATGTCATTCGGAAATCAAGGTGCCAGAGTCTGGAGGAAGACTGGGGAGAGGGAAATGCCAAAATGCCTGAAGTCCAGTGTCAAGTACCCACAGTCAGTGATGGTCTGGGGTGCCATGTCAGCTGCTGCTGTTGGTCCACTGTGTTTTATCAAGGGCAGGGTCAATGCAGCTAGCTATCAGGAGATTTTGGAGCACTTCATGCTTCCATCTGCTGAAAAGCTTTATGGAGATGAAGATGTCATTTTTCAGCACGACCTGGCACCTGCTCACAGTGCCAAAACCACTGGTAAATGGTTTATTGACCATGGTATTACTGTGCTCAATTGGCCTGACAACTCTCCTGACCTGAACCCCATAGAGAATCTGTGGGATATTGGGAAGAGAAAGTTGAGAGACGCAAGACCCAACACTCTGGATGAGCTTAAGGCCGCTATCGAAGCATCCTGGGCCTCCATAACACCTCAGCAGTGCCACAGGCTGATTGCCTCCATGCCACGTCGCATTGAAGCAGTCATTTCCGCAAAAGGATTCCCGACCAAGTATTGAGTGCATAACTGAACATAATTATTTGAAGGTTAACTTTTTTTGTATTAAAAACACTTTTCTTTTATTGGTCAGATGAAATATGCTAATTTTTTTAGATAGAAAATTTGGGTTTTCATGAGCTGTATGCCAAAATCATCAATATTAAAACAATAAAAGGCTTGAACTACTTCAGTTGGTGTGTAATGAATCTAAAATATATGAAAGTCTAATGTTTATCAGTACATTACAGAAAATAATGAACTTTATCACAATATGCTAATTTTTGGAGAAGGACCTGTATTTATCTTACCTTTTTTGCTCCTGTCTTCTAAACCAGACTGTGGCTTTCTTATTTCTTGTGATGTCATCATCATGGGGCAATGATGCAGGAGTGTCTATGTACAGTATATTTCAGGATTATAAGATGCACTGGACTATAAAATGCACCTAGGATTTAGAGGAGGAAAATAAGAAAAAAATATATTTTTCATCACACCTGAGATCAGACCCCCCCACATCCTCATCAGACCACCATTCTTCATTAGACCTCAGATCAGACCACAAAATAAGACCCCCAAGCTCTATCAAACCCCAGATTAGACCCTCATTAGACCCCCAACATTCATCAGCCTCAGATCAGACCCCCATCAGCCTCAAATCAGATCCCCATCCGCCTCAGATCAGATGCCCATCAGTCTCAGATCAGATCTCCATCAGCCTTATATCAGACCTCCATCAGCCTCAGATCAGACCCCCATCAGGATCAGTTCAGACCCCCATCAGCCTCAGATTGGACCCCCATCAGACCTCAGATCAGACATTAAAAAAAAAAACATACCTACCTTGCTCTGGATGGCGCTGCCATTCTGCCAATCCAGGACTCTTTCAGTCCGCTCTGCACTGTGACCTGACATCACACAGCGTCAGGTCATAGTGCACGCCTACCTCCACTACGTCTTGATGCTTTATGCAGTCAGGACACAGTACAGAGTGGGCCTAGAGAAGACCAGACAGGATGAGTAGAGCCAGCACACGCTTCCCTCACCACTCTCTGCCTCCTGCATACTAATGACCAGTTCTATTTGGACCATTTTTTCCTCACTTTTGGGGGGGGAGTGCATCTTATAGTCTGAAAATACGGTAACTACCTGGGTGGGAGGAGTTATAAACTATCTGGGTGTTGAAAGAAGTGCATCATGGGCTTAGTTGGATACAGCAACAAGAAGTGCAACAGGATGTAAAGCAGAGTGATTTGTTTAGGCTACTTTCACATCTCCAGTATGCTTCGTGTGCTGTACCGGCACAGAGAGGCCTACTGGATCTTAGAGGACTCAGCGCTGCCAGATTCTCTACTTCACTGTGTCACAGGATCAGCGGGTGTGAACCCACTGTGCCACTGACTGGCTATACTCTGGTAGGGGCGTGTACTAAGCAACTACCTGGTTTTCACTAGAGCCTCAGATGGTGAGGATAGACTTGAGCCATTAGGGTAGTTGCCAGGGGCTACTCCAGAGCAATCCCTGAGTCAGTGGCAGCTGGTCCGGGTGGACCAGGAGGTACCTGAGCAGGTACCAGAAGTACCAGAAACGTCATCAGGAGCAACGGTGCAGGACCAAAGGATAAGGCAGAGATGTGATCAGACAGGCAATAGGTCAGGACAGGCAGCACAGGTACAGGTTAGGAAATCCGGATCAGTAACAGGAGAGACAAAGCAAGCCGGCAGGGATCACACGATAAGCAGAGTCCAGGAACGAAGTATAGATCAGGAGCACACAAGAGTATCAGGAACCAGCAAACTCAAGGACCTTGACACTGAGGCATCTGGGAAGGGGGCTGAGCCACTTAAATACATGCAGGAGAGCCAGAGTTGGTCAACGACGTCACTTGACCTAACCCTCACAGCCCAGGGAGTGATGCGCTCCACCCTTAGAGCAATGTAACACGAAACCAGCCGAACTCATGCTGTGTCCAGGGCTGAGTGGAAGCTGTGGAGAGGAATCCTCAGAAGCAATAACACCTACAGAAACAGAGCCTAGGACCGCAGCAGTGAAATGGGAAACACCAGCCACAGGTCACAGCTGAGCGTGGCGTCCGGGACCACGGCGATAAGCCACTGTTACACACTACTGGATCCGCATTGGCTATAATGAGGTCAGGCGATGAAGCGGCTACTTTACAGCATAAATGCCTAGTTTCAGCATGCAATGTTTTTTTTTACCTCATTACAATCAATGGGGATCCAGCAGTGACTGTAAATACAGTCAATAAAGGGATCTAGTGGTTAAGTAGAGAATCCGACAAAACCGAATCCTGCGAGATCTGGCAGGCTGCTCTGTGCCAGAACAGCCTGGCGGATCTCCATATTGAGATGTGAACAAAGCCGTTTACACAGATGTAACACCCCAGAGTTGTGTTACGACACTCTTCTACCCCACTACAATCTGTTAAGAGCTTTAACTTTGTCATCTGAAATTATTTTTTATTGTATCTTCACAGATGTGCATAAACCTTGTTAAATCTAGTAATCTGCATTTCTATGTTCACCAGCAGGTGGCAGCAATGTGTTAGTAAGGACTTAGGTTCAGTTTAGTACATATAAGCTGGAAGAGTTTGTTCCAGCTTAGCTCCCCCTCTGTGAGCAAAGTGGGCTGTGCCCACATCCTGCAGCATGGGGAGAGAATAATGTTAGAAGGAGTGTAGCCCACTCCCTGCTAGGGGTAGGGTGTGCGTGTAGGAGCTCCCTGAGATAGAAAAGAAATCCAGGATCTTGTCTCGGCTGAGACATTGATCCCCATCCCCAGCCTGAGCTCTGCAGCCTCGGATGAAGCAAGCAGACAAACTCCAGTTCCAGGAAGAAAGCTACCCTGAGAAAACAACTGTGAGTAAAGTCCAGAGACCCAGGAGAAGCTATATTGCTCCTCAGCTAGTCAGTCCCCATACAGCAGAAGATAGACAGTGCAGAAGTCAAATTTCTGCCACATGTTTATAGCTAACAAAGCAGACGTCCTTTCCTGCAAGCTCCAGGTTGATAGAGCAGAAGATAAATTCCTGTCCAATCATTGCCATTACCTGCTGGGACCCAAAGACTAAAGCTGTATGTTGCTTGGATGAAAGTTACAATCAGTAAAGACGAGTTTGAACTTTACCAAAGGTCTGTATCTAAATTTCTGCTGCATATTCCTCTATTACTCCTAATATCACTATACTCAATTTATTGCAAGTGAGCCATGATCCAGGAGTCCAGCCATACCCAGGTAGGAGACACCGTTGACACAATTACCACTGCCATACAGAGACATTACAACACTCTGGCATTCCTAACCTGGGGCGTGAGTTATAACACTTTGAGAGGGCCCTGTGACAGTACCCTGCGCACTCTGCAATTGGCGTCACAAACAAAACTATAGACTATTATACCCATATTCTGACCCACTGCATAATTTGGCATCAGTGTAACGATACCACGATTCTGCTCATGGCACAGACAGATCTTTTTTTATACAGACCAACTACTGGTCTGATTGAACTGAAATTGGTCAGATAATCTGTTGGTGTAAATACACCTTCACATAATGAAAACAGATCAGGAGAGTCAAAACTGAAAAATTTAGGTGGGCCTCAATTTATTTTAGACAAGCAGGAGATAACACTAGAAAGGTGGTGGATCTTGTTGACACGGCTAATAGGGGAGGCGTAGAGGCCCTTCTTTTACGCTTAGATGCAGAGAAGGTCTTCAACTGTTTAGATTGGTCTTTTATGTTTGACACCTTGAAGCATTTTGACTCCAATCTATCCTTAGGCTACTTTCACACTAGCGTTTTAGTTTTCCGGTATTAAGATCTGTCATAGGGTCTCAATACCGGAAAGAACGCTTCAGTTTTGTCCCCATTTATTGTCAATGGGGACAAAACTGAACTGAACGGAATGCTCCAAAATGCATTCCGTTCCGTTTAGTTGCGTTCCCATACCGGAGAGCAAACCGCAACATGTTGTAGTTTGCTTTCCATCCTGGGATGCAGAGCAAGATGGATCCGGCATGACCCCCAATGCAAGTCAATGGGGACGGATCAGTTTTCTCTGACACAGTTCATGACGGATCCGTCTCGGGTATGTTAAAGATAATACAATCGGATCCGTTCATAACGGATGCAGATGGTTGTATTATCAGTAATGGAGGCGTTTTTGCTGAAACCCTGCCGAATCCAGTAAAAACGCTAAGTGTGAAAGTAGCCTAAATGCAGCAGCCAGGGTCAGCTATCTGTCCAACTGCTACTCCAATGCCACCACTCTGTGCCAGTCATTGCACTGGTTGCCCATACAGTATAGAATGCCATTTACACTGCTTATTTTTACCCACAAAGCTCTCCACAGTGCTGCACACCCCTACATCTATTTCCCCATGTATGTCTACCACCCTACCGGTGCTCTCCATTTAGCCAATGAATTATGACTGACTTCCACCATAATCTGAACCTCTCACTCCCTGCTCCAAGACTTCTCCTGAACTGCACCAGTTCTCTGGAATGCCCTACCCCAAGAAATTAGGTTAAATCACAATATACAGTTTTAGGCACTCCCTAAAACATTTTTTTTTAGGATGGCCTATCACATCCCCTGATCTAACTCCTCTCCATATGTAGCTGTCACGGTCTCTCCTGTGACAGGGGTTAGAAGATCTAAGAGACTGGCTGCACGTGATGTGATCTGACAGCCTCTTTGGTTTCACTTGTTTCTGTGTTGTTGCTGGTTATGACCACACCTCTTGTCTCAGGTGTAGCTTAAGTGGTCAATCCAACTCCTCTATTTAGTCTGGTCTGGCCCATCATGCTATGCGGTTGATAGCTCATTTCTGGTTGTGGAAGTGCTTGTGCTTGGTTCTCCACTGAGTTCCTGCTCGTCCGTGTACTTCGGAGTTAAGTGTCTTTTCCTATTTCTAGTATGTTGTATTCCCCTATCTTTTGGTATTAGGCCTGAGGAAGTCTCCTGTTCCTTCAGCTGGGAAGGAACAGGTCATCTTTTGTCCTGGCACTATTTCCAGGGCTCTTTAGAGTCAGATAGGGCTCTAGGTTCCTTCATTTGAACATTTCTACCTTCGAGGTCTGTTCATACTGATAGTAGTCAGGGCTCCGTTTAGGGATTCACTAGGTGACCTTTCCCATTTCCCTAGTACCTCTTCCCTTCGCTTCCCTACTGTGTTCGATGTGGAGTTTTCCACCCACACCGCGCCGTGACCGTAGCCCATTTATCATGATTTGCTGAACCTGATCCTCAACCAAACTCCCCACCGCATCTATGCACCCAGAAGCACTTCATATATCAGCTGGTGACTGACTCATGCAGCTTTATATCTGCTCTCCTATTTTCCCAAGATGGCTGGACCATTGTACAAAACAAGCACTTTTACCTTTTGCGTCACAGACTTGTCTGATGCTATGTTATTTATGACTGTTTGTACATAAACCCCTGAACTGTAAAGTGCTACAGAATATGTTGGCGCAATATAAATAAAGATTATTATTATTATTATTTGATGGCCCTCAATTATTAATCCAGCTACACATGCGCATTCCTCCACTTTCTCAATCCACAATGGTACCCGTCAAGGTTGTCTATTATCACCGCTCTTCTGGAACAAATCCAAGTGAAATGTAATGTATATGGCATACCAATTTGTGACAAATCTTTCACGATTTCCCTATTCGCAGACAATGTTCTTTTCACTCTGACCAACCCTGTAATTTCCCTTTTTTAATCTGCATCACATCCTGGATATAAATTGAATAGTTCCAAAAGAGATGCCTTACCACTCGATATGTCCTCAACTAATGTATGTGCCCTAAAACATTCTTTTCATTATTCCTTGAAATACTTCATATTATCCCCACATTACCTCTACCTATTTAGGCTTATTTCAAGCTAATTTTCCAAAATTAATTAGCTTATGGGCTGAATAACAGCTATCAAAATGGAAATTTTGCCCAAATATCTTTATCTCTTTGAGACACTGCTGGTGAGGGTGTCGACTTCCATACTTAAATCTATTCAATCCACTTTCGTTAACTTTGTTTGGAATTATAAATGTCATAGAAGAATCCCTACTACTGCCCCGACAACTGGGACCTCCAGGGGAGGTCTGGCCATTCCCAATATTACACTATATTATTTTGCTGCCCATTTATGGCATGTTGCCTCACGGACTACTCTACTTTCCTATAATAGATGGGCTAAAGTAGAGTAACTTTGGCTTGCCCCAATTCATCCTAGCTCCTTGATATGAGGCTGTTCAGCCAATGTACCGACCCATGCTCTACCTAGTCCTTTAGCCTTTACAAGGGAGATTTGGTATAGGTGTATACTTAGATATCAACCAAATACTCTTCAGTCTCCACTTACACCTTTCCTATATACATTCCTCATCTGCCTGATAGCATGACCTTGTCCGTGGTTAGGCCTTGGCTTCATTGGGTCTATTCTGTTTTATAGACTTAGACTTATCCACAGGCGGATTACTTTCTTGTAGAGATCTTGTTGCCAATTACCGGTATTCGTTTTTCTCAACTGGGATTGATCATAAAATAGCTCACTACTGCCGAACTTCTATTAGCCTGCAAGGTCCCTTTGCTATGGGTCTCATTTCACATACACAATTGAACACATATGATTATCCCTCCGAATATAAACATTCCTATATGCTGAGGTGGTAGAGATGCTGCTCCTCCATTGATTTAGAAGCGTCCAGTTCTATCATCGAGATCAGATTTGTATCTCGGATTAAAGATCTTCGATCTTAAGAATACTTTACAGCCCTTATCTATGACTCCATGGACAACTTCTTAAAGATATGGACTTCTTGGCATGTTTACAGTGATAGGCTCCGACTTTGATGATGTTTACGGTCTATTCGTCTTCTCTATTATTTTCTTTCTGTTCTTCTGTACTTTGCCAATGAGAGAAATAAGTGTTTTGTTTTCTTAGTTGTCACCTATGTAGGTTTTCATCTGTATTTTCCTTAACTCCCCCTCCCCTTTTGCCATTGTGTACATTTTGTGAAAAAATAAAGTAGGGCCCCGCAACAATAAGCAGACCACAAGATTTCCAGCAGCTGAGACCTCAGCAATTAGCTGTCTGTTGCTGAAACTGTTTGGTAAGTGCTCAATTCCCCTGCAGCAGGAACGATAGGAGAAATGTATTTATACATTGTGTAGCCATTCCCTACTCTAATAGATGAGGTCCTCAAAGGGAGATTCTCTGTATTAAGGGTTATACCCACTTTCAAAGCCATTTTTATTGTCCTAATGCAATAAAATGCAACTTTCAATAGGTCATAATTAAAAATGTCCTGCTTTTTTGTTTCCACAGCTATTACACAGACCTATGTGTCTTCATAGTAACAGAAAACAAAAATGACTCCTGTACAGCCTGATCCAGCAGTCATACTTACTTGTATCTGTCCTTTACAGTCTTTCTAAGCTACCAAATGTACATTAGTGGGGGACATCTTCAGTACCCCAGCAGGACTACTGCAAAGGGTTAATTAACATTAGCAAAGTTAATGTAACGTTTATTGAAATTAATGTTGTTATAAACTTGTTATATACATGCACTTAATGGCATTGTATGGACAACACATGGTTAACAACTTGCAAATTGTGCTAGGTTGTCCGAGGATGGACTAGGTCTGCCCCTGAGCCACTGCAATAAAATCCTATCCTCTTGGACTACTTGAATAAAAACCTTGACATCACAAACAGGATCCTATCCTTTGTGTCTTGTCAAGTGACCAAGCTGTGTATTGTGCTGAGATCCCCTAAAATATTTTATTGTGCTGAGATCCCCTAAAATATTTTATTGTGCTATCAGAGTGTATTTTGTGGGACTGCTGAATGCTATCACGGGTATTATTACTCACCCCCTGCTTTCTGTGATTGAATGAAATCAGCTCATAGGATGCACGCCAGTAGACTCCACTGTGAAAGAAAACAGCTCAATGGGTGTTCGAGACAAGCTACTATCAAAGAGCCGCCACCCAAAGAGCCGACAGGCTAGGCGACAGAGATCAAGCTTGTCTGGCTGAGAGACAAGATGGCAGTAAGACACCAACCTGACTGGGCTGATGTGGAGCAATGAGCCTTGACCAAAATTGAGGAGCTCAGATTAGCTTTACAAGAGAACTGTGGCTTCTGCCAAACCACCAAGCCTGAGAGAGATACCAGAGATTGTCTCGTCTCCTGCATCCCGAAGCCAGACACTTGAAGAGTGGGAGAGATCCACTTCAAGAAACCCTGTTATGATACATCTGCTAAAGCTACAGCCACAGCTACTGAGACCAGCTCTGCAGATCCAGCACCCATGGATCCTACCCCCACACCAGAGGCTATGGATATCACCCAAGGCTAAGTATGCTACAGCCTAATCAAGCTGCAAAAATGGAGCCCATAACCTAGGGTAAGGGACTACCTATTGTTTCTTGTGAATTGTTGGCCCTTCTAAGCCTACCCTAAAGACTCTACCCCTAAAAACTCTCAAAGGGACTCTTCCTTACTTCCCAGTTGAGCACATTGCACTTTCCCCTCCCTTCTCAGGTTAAAGCCAAAATAACCTGGAGTTTTGCAATGTTCAAGCAATGCACTCAGAGAACAGAGCTGTATGAGACCTGTTGTTCAATGGATGAGGAGACAAGACTCTGATACACCAGAGCTTTCTGAGACCTGTTTTGTTAACGTTCAAGTGATGCACCAGAGCAAAGACTCTAATGCAGCAGAGCTCTCAGAGACTTTATTTGTATTATTATTTATTTGGACTATTTTGTTAGATTATCCATGGACTAGTTTTTTTTTGTTGCAGGACAGACAAGAATAAGCAGCCTGTTACTACTGTGCCTTGTGTATATTTATGTTCTTTTGCAGGGGATTTACATGGCAAGAACACGAAGGACGGTTTATCTCATAAGTGGGGAGGGCACAACCCCAGAGGGACTACTGCATTAATAAAGTTAATGTAATGCTTATTGAGTTTAATGTATTTTGTTATGCAGAGGCACTTAATGGCATTACATGGACAAGACATGGTTAACAACTTGGTGAGTTGTACTAGGCTGTCAGTGATATGTCTTTTCTAAGGCCTCTTTGACACAAGCGAGTTTTCCGCGCGGGTGCAATGCGTGACGTGAACGCATTGCACCTGCATTGAATCCGGACCTATTCATTTCAATGGGGCTGTGCACATGAGCATTTTGTTTCGCGCATCACTTGTGCGTTGCGTGAAAATTGCAGCATGTTCTATATTCTGCGTTTTTCACGCAACGCAGGCCTCATAGAAGTGAATGGGGCTGCGTGAAAAACGCATTGCATCTGGATGCACTATGTTGCGTTATAAACGCAAGTAACTAAGCAACAGTGAATGGATTTAATACAGGAAGATCAGTTTCTCAGTGGCTGGCTTCAGGCTGTGCAGTGAGAAACTTGTGCTTTGAGAGTCTCCTGCCCTTGCGGAACGAATTAGGCATGTCCAAAGGCTCAAAACCTATGGATGTTGAGAGGCTCATTGTCCTTGTGCAGGAGAGGCCCTGCATTTGGGACAACCGTTCGGGGGAATACCGCTCTAAGAAGGACGCTGCATGGGTGCAAGTAGCCCAGGAGGTCTTTTCGGCAATATGGGAGCAAAGTAAAGGCCAAAGTTGACAGAGGTTGGGTAAGTGGCCAAGATAAACATGTGTGATCTACGCTGTCCTCCCTTGCCTAGCCCATGGCATACGCTGTCCTCTGTAGTATAGTATTGTTTGGTAAATGTTCCTTTCTTGTATGTTTTTCACAAAGTTGATGAAGTTAAGAACCGCTGGCGGAGCTGCCGTGACCAACTCCGGAAGGAGCTAATTCAAGGCCGCAGTGGTTCGGCCACTTCCAGAAAAAGGCCCTATATGTATCGGGGCCAGGTCATGTTCCTGCGTCCGATCATCAATCAGCGTCTGTAAGTTATTACTAAACACTGTATGTTGACTATGTTGGTAATGTAATATTTAACATTGCGTAAATTAGAGATGTAATATTTGGCGATAGCAACAAAGCCGAATCCTACTTTCTTTTTCAAAAGTAGGTGAACAACATTCCAAGGGTAATGCGATAATTTGCTATGGCCAGCTATGCCACTTCTAATTTCTCTAATGTTTCTACATGACCACATATGTAATTTGTTGGTTATTTAAACAGGACCTGTCACCACTTCTGACATTCCTGTTTAAATAGCTTCAAGCATTCCCCATTTCATAACAATTCTGGAGCATCTATTCTTATGAATCTATGTAGTGTCGTCCCTTTATTATTATTTAATTAATATTAGCCTTCAATAAGGGTACAGACGGGTACTAAGAAGTTGTGGGTGTCTACCTGCACACATAAACATGGCAGCAGTGATTTGATCTAATGAGTCTGTGCATGTAGACTCCCCCAACTGTTTACAACCCCTCTGTCCCCTTTTATTGAAGGCTAATATCAATTAAATTATAACTTCTAGCAGGAATAATAAGGGGACGACATTACATAGATTCCTAAGAATAGATGCTCCAGAATTGTTATGAAATGGGGAATGAATGAAGCTATTCAAACAGGAATGTCAGACGTGGTGGCAGGTCCTCTTTACTGTAGTACTATGTGGTAAATGTATTCTAATGATGGCAGTAGGATGTAAACTGACTTATTTTATTACAACAGTCCCAGAAGGCCCAGAAGACGCCCCATGCAGGAGGACCATTAGGACCATTTTGCAAAAAGTCTGGCGCATCATTTGAGGAGTCTGCCACCACACCTTTTATTGAGAACTGAGGCGGCTCTCGGCATTGCTGTGGATGCTGCCATTCCTCCTCATGATGCGTCAGACATATTTTTTGCCCCAGAAAATTGGAGAACATATGGGCACATGTCTGGCCCTCAGCCAATTTCCCAGGTTCCACAGGGGCCGCCACAATACCCTACAAGTAGAGATCATTATGGGCCACAAAGTAGGCCATACAGGCAACCATATGGCGATACTACATATGGCCATCCTGGCCCCTCCGCCTCCCAAGCTGCTACATCCCAGCACTCGATCCCTCCTTCCCAAAAGCACCTACCATGGGTCGCATTTTCAGGCTGCGCCAGGTTCAACCAGCCATTATCTTAATTTGTAATTTGTATTGTCTATTTTTTGTTTATTGCAAGAAAATTTTGACTAAAACCTTCAGAATCACAGGTGCATATCCATGAAGCAAACATAATCACAAAAAACAAAATGGCTGCACACCGTTATATATGCAAAAAATAGAGCTAAGAAATGGGGGTCATTCTAGATAAAAGTGGTACAATACCGACTATAAATGGATATAAATGAGTAATGGAAGCTCTTAGCGCACATACGTGTCGGACCCACCTACCAAGCGTCAAGGTGGCTTCCGCAGATGGGTCCCTATCACTAAAGATACTGCCTCTCTTTGGACTTACTAAAGTCTCCAATATTCAGGGCTGTGTAGGAACCAGCTACAAAAGTACTCTGCTCAGAAGTCCCAGGTAGATGGGCGTGTCCAGTCTAAAAGGGGTGCCACCAGCCATTATCTTAATTTGTAATTTGTATTGTCTATTTTTTGTTTGTTTGTTTTTTCAAAAAAGTTTCCTTAAGTACTCTGTGCAAAAATAAACAGTTTTATTTTCATTTATTTCCTTGTTTGCTGTCTTTCTTCTACACATGAAATAATTAAAATTATTTAGCACAAACAGATAAAACACAATAATTGTACACGTTTCCTATACATTTATAGAGCCGAAATAAACGTTACTATATAAACATGATTTATAAATCATTTACACACATACATATTAATTTAGTTGAATTAAAACTATATTAACCAATTGAATGACTTTTTCGACATTTGCCAATTTATTATACATATCTTCCAAATAAACTTCCAAACATTTTAATGTCCATTATGCACACAATAGTGTAGACAATACAGATGTAGTTTAGTGACATCACACATGTAATGATAGTTGTTAGTAATTGATAATGATGCCAACTACTACTTTCTTAATTATGATGGTGATACATTTAATAATAGTGCTTAAATTTATCTTTACAGTAATGAGGTATTAGTACATATTTCAAATACCCTGTTTAAAATTACATTTATTCCTATAAAATTAAAACCTATCACCCAACACGCAAACCAACCACACAACCAAAACTCGGCCACAAATTTACCTTTTCACTAATATAATGTATGCTGGGGGTTTTGATATATGTTGGCAGTAAAAGTGAATGTAGAGGATGGATCATTTTTTTTTCACGCGCGTGAAAAACGCATGCAATCCGCATGTCACCCGCGCGGGAAAAACGCAATAACGCTACACAAAAACCTAGCATATGATATCCTTAGATCAGAATCAGATGACAGTGGGCAGTGGTGCGCCTTACACTTGAACACAGATGCTGGCGAGATTAGCCTTTATAATATGTACGGACCTAATGGGGATAACAAACAGTTTTTCACAGACCTCACAGTCAGATTTAACAGGGATTTAGTGCCAGCGAGGATCGTGGGTGGTGACTAGGGATGAGCGAACTCGAACTGTATAGTTCGGGTTCGTACCGAATTTTGGGGTGTCCGTGACACGGACCCGAACCCGGACATTTTCGTAAAAGTCCGGGTTCGGGTTCAGTGTTCGTCGCTTTCTTGGCGCTTTTGTGACGCTTTCTTGGCGCTTTTTGAAAGGCTGCAAAGCAGCCAATCAACAAGCGTCATACTACTTGCCCCAAGAGGCCATCACAGCCATGCCTACTATTGGCATGGCTGTGATTGGCCAGAGCACCATGTGACCCAGCCTCTATTTAAGCTGGAGTCACATAGCGCCGCCCGTCACTCTGCTCTGATTAGCGTAGGGAGAGGTTGCGGCTGCGACAGTAGGGCGAGATTAGGTAGATTAACTCCTCCAAAGGACTTGATTAATCGATCGATCTGGAGCTGTGCATCATTGAGCTGCTGAAATTCAATTGCTCACTGTTTTTAGGCTGCCCAGACCGTTTGTCAGTCACTTTTTTCTGGGGTGATCGGCGGCCATTTTGTGTCTTGTGGTGCGCCAGCACAAGCTGCGACCAAGTGCATTTAACCCTCAATGGTGTGGTTGTTTTTTGGCTAAAGCCTACATCAGGGTGAAGCTGTCACACCAAGTGCATTTAACCAGCAATAGTCTGTTTATTTTTTGGCCATATACTATATCAGGGGCAAGCTGCGCCCGTCACCAAGTGCATTTAACCCTCAGTAGTGTGGTTGGTCAAGCTATCACACCAAGTGCATTTAACCAGCAATAGTCTGTTCATTTTTTGACCATATACTAAATCAGGGGCAAGCTGCGCCCGTCACCAAGTGCATTTAACCAGCAATAGTCTGTTCATTTTTTGGCCATATACTACATCAGGGGCAAGCTGCGCCCGTCACCAAGTGCATTTAACCCTCAGTAGTGTGGTTGGTCAAGCTGTGACACCAAGTGCATTTAACCAGCAATAGTCTGTTCATTTTTTGGCCATATACTACATCAGGGGCAAGCTGCGCCCGTCACCAAGTGCATTTAACCCTCAGTAGTGTGGTCGGTCAAGCTGTCACACCAAGTGCATTTAACCCTCAATGGTGTGGTTGTTTTTTGGCTAAAGCCTACATCAGGGTGAAGCTGTCACACCAAGTGCATTTAACCAGCAATAGTCTGTTCATGGCCATATACTACATCAGGGGCAAGCTGCGCCTGTCACCAAGTGCATTTAACCCTCAATGGTGTGGTTGTTTTTTGGCTAAAGCCTACATCAGGGTGAAGCTGTCACACCAGGTGCATTTAACCAGCAATAGTCTGTTCATTTTTTGGCCATATACTAAATCAGGGGCAAGCTGCGCCCGTCACCAAGTGCATTTAACCAGCAATAGTCTGTTCATTTTTTGGCCATATACTACATCAGGGGCAAGCTGCGCCCGTCACCAAGTGCATTTAACCCTCAGTAGTGTGGTTGGTCAAGCTGTCACACCAAGTGCATTTAACCAGTAATAGTGTGGTTATTTTTTGGCCATATCCCAGTCTAATTCTGTCACTAAATCCATACCGGTCACCCAGCGCCTAAATACTAGGCCTCAAATCTATATCCCGCTAAATCTGTCGTTACCGCTGTACTGTTGTGGATGGGAAAGTTATTTAGTGTCCGTCAAAGCACATTTTTTGTTCAGGGTTGAAATACAATTCCCAATTTAGCAATTTCATAATTTAGTGGTTTCTGCTATATCAGAGCTATTTGAAATCTATCCCTAAAAGGGTATATAATATTCAAGGTGCACATAGGGTCATTCAGAATAACTTCACACACACGCTACTGTGCATTTCCAAGTCCAATTCTGTTAGTAAATCCATACCGGTCACCCAGCGCCTAAATACTAGGCCTCAAATTTATATCCTGCTAAATCTGTCGTTACCGCTGTACTGTTGTGGCTGGGAAAGTTATTTAGTGTCCGTCAAAGCACATTTTTTGTTCTGGGTTGAAATACAATTCCCAATTTAGCAATTTCATAATTTAGTGGTTTCTGCTATATCAGAGCTATTTGAAATCTATCCCTAAAAGGGTATATAATATTCAAGATGCACATAGGGTCATTCAGAATAACTTTACACACACGCTACTGTGCATTTCCAAGTCTAATTCTGTCACTAAATCCATACCGGTCACCCAGCGCCTAAATACTAGGCCTCAAATTTATATCCCGCTAAATCTCTCGTTACCGCTGTCCTGTTGTGGAGGGGAAAGTTATTTAGTGTCCGTCAAAGCACATTTTTTGTTCTGGGTTGAAATACAATTCCCAATTTAGCAATTTCATAATTTAGTGGTTTCTGCTATATCAGAGCTATTTGAAATCTATCCCTAAAAGGGTATATAATATTCAAGGTGCACATAGGGTCATTCAGAATAACTTCACACACACGCTACTGTGCATTTCCAAGTCTAATTCTGTCACTAAATCCATACCGGTCACCCTGCGCCTAAATACTAGGCCTCAAATTTATATCCCGCTAAATCTCTCGTTACCGCTGTCCTGTTGTGGATGGGAAAGTTATTTAGTGTCCATCAAAGTAAATTTTTTGTTCTGGGTTGAAATACAATTCCCAATTTAGCAATTTCATAATTTAGTGGTTTCTGCTATATCAGAGCTATTTGAAATCTATCCCTAAAAGGGTATATAATATTCAAGGTGCACATAGGGTCATTCAGAATAACTTCACACACACGCTACTGTGCATTTCCAAGTCTAATTCTGTCACTAAATCCATACCGGTCACCCAGCGCCTAAATACTAGGCCTCAAATTTATATCCTGCTGAATTTGAATACAATACATTGGGCCAAATAATATTTTTGTTGTTGTGGTGAACCATAACAATGAGGAAAACATCTAGTAAGGGACGCGGACGTGGACATGGTCGTGGTGGTGTTAGTGGACCCTCTGGTGCTGGGAGAGGACGTGGCCGTTCTGCCACATCCACACGTCCTAGTGTACCAACTACCTCAGGTCCCAGTAGCCGCCAGAATTTACAGCGATATATGGTGGGGCCCAATGCCGTTCTAAGGATGGTAAGGCCTGAGCAGGTACAGGCATTAGTCAATTGGGTGGCCGACAGTGGATCCAGCACGTTCACATTATCTCCCACCCAGTCTTCTGCAGAAAGCGCACAGATGGCGCCTGAAAACCAACCCCATCAGTCTGTCACATCACCCCCATGCATACCAGGGAAACTGTCTCAGCCTCAAGTTATGCAGCAGTCTCTTATGCTGTTTGAAAACTCCGCTGGCAGGGTTTCCCAAGGGCATCCACCTAGCCCTTCCCCAGCGGTGAAAGACATAGAATGCACTGACGCACAACCACTTATGTTTCCTGATGATGAGGACATGGGAATACCACCTCAGCACGTCTCTGATGATGACGAAACACAGGTGCCAACTGCTGCGTCTTTCTGCAGTGTGCAGACTGAACAGGAGGTCAGGGATCAAGACTGGGTGGAAGACGATGCAGGGGACGATGAGGTCCTAGACCCCACATGGAATGAAGGTCGTGCCACTGACTTTCACAGTTCGGAGGAAGAGGCAGTAGTGAGACCGAGCCAACAGCGTAGCAAAAGAGGGAGCAGTGGGCAAAAGCAGAACACCCGCCGCCAAGAGACTCCGCCTGCTACTGACCGCCGCCATCTGGGACCGAGCACCCCAAAGGCAGCTTCAAGGAGTTCCCTGGCATGGCACTTCTTCAAACAATGTGCTGACGACAAGACCCGAGTGGTTTGCACGCTGTGCCATCAGAGCCTGAAGCGAGGCATTAACGTTCTGAACCTGAGCACAACCTGCATGACCAGGCACCTGCATGCAAAGCATGAACTGCAGTGGAGTAAACACCTTAAAACCAAGGAAGTCACTCAGGCTCCCCCTGCTACCTCTTCTGCTGCTGCCGCCTCGGCCTCTTCTGCTGCTGCCGCCTCGGCCTCTTCCTCCGCCTCTGGAGGAACGTTGGCACCTGCCGCCCAGCAAACAGGGGATGTACCACCAACACCACCACCACCACCTCCGTCACCAAGCGTCTCAACCATGTCACACGCCAGCGTTCAGCTCTCCATCTCACAAACATTTGAGAGAAAGCGTAAATTCCCACCTAGCCACCCTCGATCCCTGGCCCTGAATGCCAGCATTTCTAAACTACTGGCCTATGAAATGCTGTCATTTAGTCTGGTGGACACAGACAGCTTCAAACAGCTCATGTCGCTTGCTGTCCCACAGTATGTTGTTCCCAACCGCCACTACTTCTCCAAGAGAGCCGTGCCTTCCCTGCACAACCAAGTTTCCGATAAAATCAAGTGTGCACTGCGCAACGCCATCTGTAGCAAGGTCCACCTAACCACAGATACGTGGACCAGTAAGCACGGCCAGGGACGCTATATCTCCCTAACTGCACACTGGGTAAATGTAGTGGCAGCTGGGCCCCAGGCGGAGAGCTGTTTGGCGCACGTCCTTCCGCCGCCAAGGATCGCAGGGCAACATTCTTTGCCTCCTGTTGCCACCTCCTCCTTCTCGGCTTCCTCCTCCTCTTCTTCCACCTGCTCATCCAGTCAGCCACACACCTTCACCACCAACTTCAGCACAGCCCGGGAGGAGGAGGAGGAGGAGGAGGAGGAAGAGGGGTCATTTTTAGCACTTTCAGGCCAGTCTCTTCGAAGTGACTCAGAGGGAGGTTTTTGGCAACAGCAGAGGCCAGGTACAAATGTGGCCAGCCAGGGCCCACTACTGGAGGACGAGGAGGACGAGGATGAGGAGGAGGTGGAGGAGGATGAGGATGAAGCATGGTCACAGCGGGGTGGCACCCAACGCAGCTCGGGTCCATCACTGGTGCGTGGCTGGGGGGAAAGGCAGGACGATGACGATACACCTCCCACAGAGGACAGCTTGTCCTTACCCCTGGGCAGCCTGGCACACATGAGCGACTACATGCTGCAGTGCCTGCGCAACGACAGCAGAGTTGCCCACATTTTAACCTGTGCGGACTACTGGGTTGCCACCCTGCTGGATCCACGCTACAAAGACAATGTGCCCACCTTACTTCCTGCACTGGAGCGTGATAGGAAGATGCGCGAGTACAAGCGCACGTTGGTAGACGCACTACTGAGAGCATTCCCAAATGTCACAGGGGAACAAGTGGAAGCCCAAGGCCAAGGCAGAGGAGGAGCAAGAGGTCGCCAAGGCAGCTGTGTCACGGCCAGCTCCTCTGAGGGCAGGGTTAGCATGGCAGAGATGTGGAAAAGTTTTGTCAACACGCCACAGCTAACTGCACCACCACCTGATACGCAACGTGTTAGCAGGAGGCAACATTTCACTAACATGGTGGAACAGTACGTGTGCACACCCCTCCACGTACTGACTGATGGTTCGGCCCCATTCAACTTCTGGGTCTCTAAATTGTCCACGTGGCCAGAGCTAGCCTTTTATACCTTGGAGGTGCTGGCCTGCCCGGCAGCCAGCGTTTTGTCTGAACGTGTATTCAGCACGGCAGGGGGCGTCATTACAGACAAACGCAGCCGCCTGTCTACAGCCAATGTGGACAAGCTGACGTTCATAAAAATGAACCAGGCATGGATCCCACAGGACCTGTCCGTCCCTTGTCCAGATTAGACATTAACTACCTCCCCTTAAACATATATTATTGGACTCCAGGGCACTTCCTCATTCAATCCTATTTTTATTTTCATTTTACCATTATATTGCGAGGCTACCCAAAGTTGAATGAACCTCTCCTCTGTCTGGGTGCCAGGGCCTAAATATATGCCAATGGACTGTTGCAGTGGTGGCTGACGTGAAGCCTCATTCTCTGCTATGACATGCAGACTAATTCTCTGCTGACATGAAGCCAGATTGTCTGTTACGGAACCTCTCTCCTCTGCCTGGGTGCTGGGCCTAAATTTATGACAATGGTCTGTTGCAGTGGTGGGTGACGTGAAGCCTGATTCTCTGCTATGACATGCAGACTGATTCTCTGCTGACATGAAGCCAGATTGTCTGTTACGGGACCTCTCTCCTCTGCCTGGGTGCTGGGCCTAAATATATGCCAATGGACTGTTGCAGTGGTGGCTGACGTGAAGCCTGATTCTCTGCTATGATATGAAGACTGATTCTCTGCTGACATGAAGCCAGATTGTCTGTTACGGGACCTCTCTCCTCTGCCTGGGTGCTGGGCCTAAATTCATGACAATGGACTGTTGCAGTGGTGGGTGACGTGAAGCCTGATTCTCTGCTATGACATGCAGACTGATTCTCTGCTGACATGAAGCCAGATTGTCTGTTACGGGACCTCTCTCCTCTGCCTGGGTGCTGGGCCTAAATATATGCCAATGGACTGTTGCAGTGGTGGCTGACGTGAAGCCTCATTCTCTGCTATGACATGCAGACTAATTCTCTGCTGACATGAAGACAGATTGTCTGTTACGGGACCTCTCTCCTCTGCCTGGGTGCTGGGCCTAAATATATGACAATGGACTGTTGCAGTGGTGGGTGACGTGAAGCCTGATTCTCTGCTATGACATGAAGACTGATTCTCTGCTGACATGAAGTCAGATTGTCTGTTACGGGACCTCTCTCCTCTGCCTGGGTGCTGGGCCTAAATTTATGACAATGGACTGTTGCAGTGGTGGCTGACGTGAAGCCTGATTCTCTGCTATGACATGCAGACTGATTCTCTGCTGACATGAAGCCAGATCCTCTGTTACGGGACCTCTCTCCTCTGCCTGGGTGCTGGGCCTAAATTTATGAAAATGGACTGTTGCAGTGATGGGTGACGTGAAGCCTGATTCTCTGCTATGACATGAAGACTGATTCTCTGCTGACATGAAGCCAGATTGTCTGTTACGGGACCTCTCTCCTCTGCCTGGGTGCCGGGGCCTAAATATCTGAGAATGGACTGTTCCAGTGGTGGGTGACGGGAAGCCAGATTCTCTGCTATGGGACCTCTCTCCAATTGATTTTGGTTAATTTTTATTTTAATTCATTTCCCTATCCACATTTGTTTGCAGGGGATTTACCTACATGTTGCTGCCTTTTGCAGCCCTCTAGCCCTTTCCTGGGCTGTTTTACAGCCGTTTTAGTGCCGAAAAGTTCGGGTCCCCATTGACTTCAATGGGGTTCGGGTTCGGGACGAAGTTCGGATCGGGTTCGGATCCCGAACCCGAACATTTCCGGGAAGTTCGGCCGAACTTCTCGAACCCGAACATCCAGGTGTTCGCTCAACTCTAGTGGTGACTTTAATACGGTAGTCAATACTGCTGAGGACAGAAAGAGAACTGACACACATTCATGTCTAACACATGTTCATGATAGAGTTCTGGAACCATTTCTCCAAGATACTGCCCTAACAGAGATTTGGAGACTTATGAATCCTGATGACAGAGAGTTTACATTTTATTCTCCGTCACATGATTCTTGGTCTTACTTCCTGATAACAAACTCTTTAAAGTCTAGAGTGATTGATTCTCAAATACACAACATGATAATATCTGATCATAGTCTCATATCCATTTCCCTTCTGAACGTACAACCAAAAGGTCAGAATATTATATGGCGATTCCCCTCTCATTTATATAATGATGATAATTTCAAAGATATTCTTCGAGGATGGTACCTGGAATTTAAAGGGGATAATGCCTCAAGTATGGATAATCCATCCCTGTACTGGGATACGGCCAAAGCGGTACTTAGAGGCAGGATTATGGCCTATGTGGGGGGATTAAAAAGAAAGGTGAGCGTACACTGCATACCTAAATTTACTAACTGAACAGACAAAAAAGACATGGCAGACGGCGAAACGAGAGTATGAATTGTGGTACGAGCGGAAAATGCAACTAGATATGTCCAGTCTAGAAGCCAAATTTTTCAGAGGAGGTAATAAATCAGGTAGATTATTGGCCAATCTAATAAGAAATTCTAGACGACAACATCATATCTTGAGAATTGCCGATTCTCATGGAACAATACGCAACAAACCTGATGAAATTGTGGCTATTTTGGGAGACTATTATAAGACACTATATAAGAATCCTAGGCCTCCGACACCCATGTCGACATTTTTGTCAACCACTGAGAGCCAATTGGAGTCCTTGAACTCCCCAATCTCAGAAGATGAGATACTCACAGCCATTATAAAACTACATGGTTTTAAAACAAGCTGATGTCAAGGAGCTCCAATCTGTGTTTACAAACTTTCTGTGGTCAGGGAAGAAACCTTGCATAGCTTTCTCAAAGTTGATGCTGCCTAGAGATAGGGGAGGCCTGAATATACCAACCATAAGGCTATATAATTTGTCATGTCTTCTTAGGCACTGTATGGATTGGATCCATAAGACACAACACTATTCCAATTTTGCTTTAGAGGCTCAATTGGCACGCCCATGGTCACTAACCACCTTGCTGCATACAAGGAGACAGACGTTGGTGCCATATCTAAAACATTCAATAATCATTAGGGATACCATGGTGACATAGAAGGAAGCGCGTAAACTGGCTAAAAAGTCATTTCTCAGTTCTAGAGTAATGGACCTGTGGCGACACCCCGAATTTCCACAAGGGGCGACCAATAAAATGCTTGTTGAATGAGGAATAGAGGGATTACCTCTTTCCGAAACCTCCTGCATGTTACGGAGAAACGGTATCTCACCTTCCCTGAAATTTGTAACATACAGACGTGGACAAAATTGTTGGTACCCTTTGGTCAATGAAAGAAAAAGTCACAATGGTCACAGAAATAACTTTAATCTGACAAAAGTAATAATAAATTAAAATTCTATAAATGTTAACCAATGAAAGTCAGACATTGTTTTTCAACCATGCTTCAACAGAATTATGTAAAAAAATAAACTCATGAAACAGGCATGGACAAAAATGATGGTACCCCTAGAAAACACAGAACATAATGTGACCAAAGGGACATGTTAATTCAAGGTGTGTCCACTAATTAGCATCACAGGTGTCTACAACCTTGTAATCAGCCATTGGGCCTATATATATGGCTCCAGGTAATCACTGTGTTGTTTGGTGATATGGTGTGTACCACACTCGACATGGACCAGAGGAAGCAAAGGAAAGAGCTGTCTCAAGAGATCAGAAAGAAAATTATAGACAAGCATGTTAAAGGTAAAGGCTATAAGACCATCTCCAAGCAACTAGATGTTCCTGTGAGTACAGTTGCACATATTATTCATAAGTTTAAGATCCATGGGACTGTAGCCAACCTCCCTGGACGTGGCCGCAGGAGGAAAATTGATGACAAATCTAAGAGACGGATAATCCGAATGGTAACAAAAGAGCCTAGAAAGACTTCTAAAGAGATTCAAGGTGAACTTCATGCTCAAGGAACATCAGTGTCAGATCGCACCATCCGTCGTTGTTTGAGCCAAAGTGGACTACATGGGAGACGACCAAGGAGGACACCATTGTTGAAAACGAATCATAAAAAAGCAAGACTGGAATATGCCAAACTACATGTTGACAAGCCACAAAGCTTCTGGGAGAATGTCCTGTGGACAGATGAGACAAAAATCGAAGTTTTTGCCAAGGCACATCAGCTGTATGTTCACAGACGAAAAAATGAAGCATATCAAGAAAAGAACACTGTCCCTACTGTGAAACATGGAGGAGGCTCTGTTATGTTCTGGGGCTGCTTTGCTGCGTCTGGCACAGGGTGTCTTGAATCTGTGCAGGGTACAATGAAATCTCAAGACTATCAAGGAATTCTAGAGAGAAATGTACTAGCCAGTGTCAGAAAGCTTGGTCTCAGTCGCAGGTCATGGGTCTTGCAACAGGACAATGACCCAAAACACACCGCTAAAAACACCCAAGAATGGCTAAGAGGAAAAAATTGGACTATTCTAAAGTGGCCTTCTATGAGCCCTGACCTCAATCCTATTGAGCATCTTTGGAAGGAGCTGAAACATGCAGTCTGGAAAAGGCACCCTTCAAACCGGACACAACTGGAGCAGTTTGCTCATGAGGAGTGGGCCAAAATACCTGCTGAGAGGTGCAGATGTCTCATTGACAGTTACAGGAAGCGTTTGATTGCAGTGATTGCCTCAAAAGGTTGCGCAACAAAATATTAAGTTAGGGGTACCATCATTTTTGTCCATGCCTGTTTCATGAGTTTATTTTTTTACATAATTCTGTTGAAGCATGGTTGAAAAACAATGTCTGACTTTCATTGGTTAACATTTATAGAATTTTAATTTATTATTACTTTTGTCAGATTAAAGTTATTTCTGTGACCATTGTGACTTTTTCTTTCATTGACCAAAGGGTACCAACAATTTTGTCCACGTCTGTATATGGCCTGGACAGTTCACGCTTCCTTCCTTTCCAACAAATATCAAATTTTTGCAAACAGAGATTATTGGATGTCGCTGGTGAGTGTGACAACGCCTCCCTAATATTCTCTCTAGGGACGACTAACACCAAACTATCTATCTCACATATCTATCAAACATTAAGGCTTAGTTCACACGGTTGAGTATTCTGCGCGGGTGCAATGCGGGAGGTGAACGCATTGCACCCGCACTGAATCTTGACCCATTCATTTCTATGGGGCTGTGCACATGAGCAGTGATTTTCAAAAATCGCAGCTTGCTCTATATTGTGCGTTTATCACGGAAGTGAATGGGGCTGCGTGAAAATCGCAAGCATCCGCAAGCAGGTGCAGATGTGGTGCGATTATCACCCACGGTTGCTAGGAGACGATCGGGATGGAGACCCGATCATTATTATTTTCCCTTTTAACATGGTTATAAGGGAAAACAATAGCATTCTGAATACAGAATGCATAGTACAATAGCGCTGGAGGGGTTAAAAAAATATATTTTAACTCACCTTAATCCACTTGCTCGCGCAGCCGGCATCTCTTCTGTCTTCTTTTTTGCTGTGTGCAGGAAAAGGACCTGTGGTGACGTCACTCCGGTCATCACATGGTCCGTCACATGATCTTTTACCATGGTGATGGATCATGTGATGGACCATGTGATGACCGGAGTGACGTCACCACAGGTCCTTTTCCTGCACAGAGCAAAAAAGAAGACAGAAGAGATGCCGGCTGCGCGAGCAAGTGGATTAAGATGAGTTAAAATATTTTTATATTTTTTAACCCCTCCAGCGCTATTGTATTATGCATTCTGTATTCAGAATGCTATTATTTTCCCTTATAACCATGTTATAAGGGAAAATAATACAATCTACCCAGCACCTAACCCAAACCCGAACTTCTGTGAAGAAGTTCGGGTTTGGGTACCAAATATGCCGATTTTTCTCACGCGAGTGCAAAACGCATTACAATGTTTTGCACTCGCGCGGAAAATTCACGCATGTTCCCGCAACGCACCCGCACCTTTTCCCGCAACACCCGTGTGAACTCAGCCTAAGGGAACCAGGAAATAAAATGATAGCGTCAACTCTCTTTAGGAAATGGGGGGAAAAAACTTAATATTATCGTAGCTGCTGAAGACGTCCTACAGGGATGGGTAAGAGTTTGTAAAGCTGTACCCTGTGAAATGTGGAGAGTCACATCTCCGGCTGATACATCACGCTATTTACGCCTTCAACCTTCCTAGGAAAGTTGATAATCCTAATCATCTCACTGCTTGTCCAAAATGTGGGTTAGAGAGAGCAGATCTGTCACACTGTGTTTGGTTGTGCCCCCGGGTACAACATTTTTGGGAACAGGTTAAAATTTGGATCACTGATACTTGGGGATTTACAATGGGGTTTGCCCCGGACAGTCTGCTGTTTCACATTTTCAAAAATACACCTGCACCCCCAATAATAGTAGATGCGGCACTATTAGTGTCATTGCGCTGTCTGCTTTTGAAATGGTTGAGACCGGAGATACCAAAACTCCCGGAAATAATAACTCAGATGTCGATCTAGATAAATTAGACACCGAATTAAACAAAGATAAAAAAAACAAAGAGGTTTTTCCAACGATGGAAAACTTTTACTGTTAAGCATCTTACCCAAATGAGATCATGACAACTATGCAGTCTTTCTGGTATACAGAATGGTATAATATGGAGGCTCTGAAAGGGACCCTGGGAAGTTATGTATTGATTGATTCCATGGGAAGCATTTGGAACACACAGGTACACTTGTGCGGGTTTGAGCTTAGGCTCAACATGTATCAGCTTAAAACAACGTGATTAACTGATTGGTCATTGCACACAGAGATATGATGTGTTAGGGGTCAGGGTCAGGATTGGGGGGGAGGGGGAGAGGGGGGGTTTAATATGTGAACATATTGTTTTGCTAATTTGATTGATATGTTCTGTAAAAGAAAATGAAAATGGAAATTTGTATCACCTATATGCTGATTTTGCAACCCTTTTCTCTATGCATTACTATGCGCTGGTGAAACGAATAAAAAAAAAAAACGCAATAATGCGACACAATCGCATGAATCCCTGAACGCACCCACAACGCATCCGGACCGAATCTGTGACACCCGTGTGAAAGAGGCCTAATTGGGAACCCTTTTAACAACTATTAAAATGATGACACTATTTCTCAATATGACACAAGTAGCTACTGTGGGGGTCATTTACTAAGCTGAAATATGCCTAAATTAGATCCACTTCAGGCGGAAATGGCACTTCGCCCCACTCACGCTAGGTCTAAAATTGTGGACGTGGCGGCAAAGGGGACGGGCTGCTAGGCCCATCTCATTTACCATTTTCTACGCCTATTCTAGGCGTAGAAAATGGTCTTAATGCAAGGCAGCTCGGAAGCTGTGTTACATTTAGAACTGGCTCTGAATGCGCTGAAGTTATGGAGAGGCCGGCGCCTCTTCATAACTCCAGCGGATCCACCGCCAGCGCAGGGGCTTATTAATAAATGTGCCCCTAAATTGTTAAATATAACCACGTGGTAATGCTATAATATAAACATAATACATAACCTATAAATGAAACTCATTCAACAGCTTTACCAAATACTGCATGTTTGGATGTTCTTGTTTCCTTGAGATGTTGGAGGGTGTAGTACATTTCCTGTGCAGCTGAATACACATTATTCTCTCTTATCTCATAATCTCCTTGACGTGTATAAAGGGATTGCCGCTGAGTCTGTCAATAACAGGAAAAATGGAGTGTAGCTCTTGAAAACTTTTAATATATTGTTATGAATACCTGTGCTCATTCACATGGCTATCACATCACCATTGTCACTCTCTCTGCTGGTTAACCCCTTGTAAACTGCACAGCCACTGATACTAATAGAAAGGTGAAGCACAGAGGGGTGCTGTCTTTGATAGTACCATAATGACAGTGGGATAACTAGAAATTACTGGGCCCCACAGCTAATATTTGAATGCCCCCCCCAGCAACTTTTTTGCAACCCCCTCCTACCGTGCCACCCCTACTCCTATGGCTAGTCAAGATCCCTCTCTCTCAGACCAGGCCCAGCAGCCGCTCCATCCGTTTCCAACACGTACAGAATATACTGTATAAATTGTCACTGTATGTAGCAGGGATGGCCAACCTGAGGCTCTCCAGATGTTGCAAAACTACAACTCCCAGCATGTCCGGACTGCCAACAGCTATCAGCCTACAGCAGGGCATGTGGGAATTGTAGTTTTACAACAGCTGGAGAGCCACAGGTTGGCCATGCCTGGTATATAGTGTCATTGTATAATACTGTTGAGGGGGCCCTGACAATAAAATCTTTTAGTGCTCCTCCTGGTTGGGCCCCTTCTGAGTTCAGGCCCCAAAGAAGCCTCTTCCCCTGGTTCCCCTATAGCTACGCCGCTGCATAATGCTAACCAATGAAGCAATTGGCACCTATTCTACATATATGAGCAGGCAGCCCTACAATAGATCTTGTCTGCCCATGTTGGCTTTATTTTAGTGAAGAGAGAGGAGTAAGATGCCACCACAAACCTCTGATAGCGGCGTATTTCCTGCAGAAACTAAGGATCAGGCGTCAGACATGTTGAAATCCAACATGTCTGATCACTTTAAAGGCACAAAACTGCCATTGGAGGAATCAAAGGCCCACACACATATATGATCCAAAATCTGAAGGGTTAGTTGACTTTTAAGTGTGTGCGCATGACTTTAGGATGCACTGTAATTAGCTGTAATTACAGAGTATTCAGTTAGATGAAAATACACATAAAAATTCCTTAAAGGAGTTGTCTTACCAAAGACATCACTTGCAATTATCCTTCATACGTGAAACTATTAATATTATTCATGCATTTTTTTTAAAGAGGACCTGTCACTGCTCCTGACATGCCTGCTTTAAAAACTACATGCACTCCCCATGTAATAACAATTCTGGAGCATCTATTCTTATGGCTTTGTGTTGTGCCATTCCTTTATTATTTCTACCAGAAGTTATGAATGAATGAAGGGTACAGAGGGTGGTAACCAGTTGGGGGGGGGGGGGGGTGTTTCTGCACAGTCCCACTCTATCCTATCAGTGCTGCCATTTTAAGACTGTGCAGGGACACCCCCACAACTGGTTACCACCCTCTGTACCCTTACTGCAGACTAATAGCAATTTATTCATAACTTCTAGTAGAAATAATAAAGGAATGGCACAACATACAGACATAAGAATAGATGCTCCAGAATTGCTATTACACGGGGAATGCATGTAGTTATTAAAGCAGGCTTGTCAGGAGCGGTGACAGGTCCTCTTTAAGACGAAGCATTTTTCGGTCAAAATAAAAATAAAAAATATGAAAAATGAAAACAAAATTAGCTAAGTAAATAAATGTATAAGTAACAATTGATTAGAACGCTCACCTGGGGTCTCGCTTGGCCTGCTATACCACCTAGCTGATTAATCTGTAAGAATACATAAATGGCCAGCTTAACATACAAAATCACATACATAAAAAAATCACATTCATAAAAAACAACTGTGATACTTTAATCAAAACACATACCATACAAATATACAATGCAAGAAATAACATTAAATAAAATAAAACATTCTGACCTTATATGGCTAGTTTTGGAATCCAGTCCCTCTAAATGGTGCGGAGTTCAAGCACCGTTTATATAAAAAATTTCAGTGTTCCTTATAATATCTCTTAAGCAGACATCAATGTAGTAGCACGCATACTTGACACACCTGACTTGAATAGAAACAGGGAGCAGGACTTTGTTTCTATTCAAGTCAGGTGTGTCAAGTATGCGTGCTACTACATTGATGTCTGCTTAAGGGCTGTTTCACACGAGCGGATGCCGTGCGTGGCATCCGCTCCGTGAAAGAGTGCCAAGACCCGATGCGGACAGCAGAAGCAGTAACATGACTGATAATGCTCCGTGCCTCTCTGTGATCTCTTTACTACAAAATCACAGTGAGATAAAGTTGTCACTGTGATTTCGTAGTAACGAGGTCGCAGAGAGGCACGGAGCATTATCAGTCATGTTAATGCTCCGTGCCTCTGCAGTCCGCATCGGGTCTTGGCACTCTTTCACGGAACGGATGCCACGCACGGCATCCGCTCGTGTGAAACAGCCCTAAGGCTAGGTCTACACGACGACATTTGTCGCGCGACAGATAGGGCGCAACAGTTGTCGCGCGACATTTTGTTGCACCAATGTCGCGCGACAATTTTTATAATGGCAGTCTATGGTGTCGCACTGCAACATGCGACATGCTGCGACTGCGACGCGACAGTCGCAGAAAATCCATCTTGAATGGATTTTCTGCGACTGTCGCGTCGCAGTCGCAGCATGTCGCATGTTGCAGTGCAACACCATAGACTGCCATTATAAAAATTGTCGCGCGACATTGGTGCAACAAAATGTCGCGCGACAAATGTCGTCGTGTAGACCTAGCCTAAGAGATATTATAAGGAACACTGACATTTCTAATATAAATGGTGCTCGAGCTCCACACCATTTAGAGGGACTGGATTCTAAAACTAGCCATATGCAGGTGAAACTCAAAAAATTAGAATATCGCGCAAAGTTAATTTATTTCAGTAATACAACTTAAAAGGTGAAACTAACAAATGAGAGAGACTCATTACATGCAAAGCGAGATATTTCAAGCCTTTATTTGTTATAATTTGGATGATTATGGCTTACAGCTTATGAAACCCCAAAGTCGCAATTTTTAAGTACCCTTTGCACAGGGGGTATGGATTAATTAGCTGACTAGGGTGTGACACTTTAAGCCTAGAATATTGAACCTTTTCATTAAATTCTAATTTTAAGATGCATTAGGACATACTTCACCTTAAGGACCAGGCCATTTTTTGCTAATCTGACCAGTGTCACTTTATGTGGTGATAACTTTTAAACGCTTTTACTTATCCAGGCCATTCTGAGATTGTTTTTTCATCACATATTGTACTTGATGACACTGGTAAAATGAAGTAAAAAAATAATAATCATTTTTATTTATAAAAAAATACCAAATTTACCAAAATGTGGGAAAAGTTTTCAAATTTCCAAGTTTCAATTTCTCTACTTCTATAATACATAGTAATACCTCCAAAAATTGCTATTACTTTACATTCCCCATATGTCTACTTCATGTTTGGATCATTTTGGGAATGCCATTTTAGTTTTTGGGGATGTTACAAGGCTTAGAAGTTTAGAAGCAAATCTTGAAAATTTTCATGAAATTTTCAAAAACACAATTTTTAGGGACCAGAAACGACACCCCTCAAGTTATTAAAAACTGATTTTACAGACATCATTAACCCTTTAGGTGTTCCACAAGAGTTATGGGCAAATTGAGACGAAATTTGAGAATTCAAATTTTTGGGCAAATTTTCCATTTTAATAAATTTTTTCCACTAACAAAGCAAGGGTTAACAGCCAAATATTTATTGCCCTGACTGCTACGATTTACAGAAACACCCCATATGTGGTCGTACACTACTGTATGGCCACCCGGCAGGGCGTAGAGGGAAAGGAGCGCCGTGTGGTTTTTGGAAGGCAGATTTTGATGGACTGGTTTATTTACACCATGTCCCATTTGAAGACCCCCTGATGCACCTCTACAGTAGAAACTCCCTAAAAGTGACCCCAATTTGGAAACTACGGGATAAGGTGGCGGTTTTGTTGGGACTATTTTAAGGGTACATATGATTTTTAGTTGCTCTATATTACATTTTTGTGAGGTATGGTTACCAAAAATAGAAATTCTGAAATTTCATCTCCATTTGCCATAAACTGTTGAGAAACACCTAAAGGGTTAATTAAGTTTGTAAAATCAGTTTTGCATACCTTGAGGAGTGTAGTTTCTTAAACTGCAGAATCAGTGCAATAAATTATTACGTTTTGTTTGGCTGTTAACCCTTGCTTTGTTACCGGAAAAAAATGGATTAAAATGGAAAATGTGGCAAAAATAGCTGTTTTGGCACAGTTGAAAAAAAAATTTTGGGACCGTGTTAATCTGGGGTCATGGGGTATTTTTATTGAGGAGATTTTTACAGACGCAGCGATACCTAATATGTCTACTTTTTTACATTTACTTAGGTTTTACACTATATTATCTTTTTATAACAATAAAAAAAACATTTTAGTATCTCCATAGTCTAAGAGTTATTTTTTTTTTTTTTTTAGCTGATTATCTTAGGTAGGGGCTAATTTTTTGCGGGATGAAGGGACCGTGTTATTGGCACTATTTTGGGGGCTATATGACTTTTTGATCGCTTGCTATTACACTTTTGTTATGTAAGGTGACAAAAAAATACCTTTTTTTGCACCAGTTTTTTTTTTTGGGACTGTGTTAATCTGGGGGATTAGGTCATGGGGTATTTTTATGGATGAGATTCTTACTGACGCGGTGATACCTAATATATGGCAAAAGAAATGTTGGGGTGTCTCAAGTCTGAGAACCATAGTTTTATTTCAATAGTCAGTGGCTAAATTGGGGAAGGGGATTATACATTTTGTACTCCATGGAAGTGTGGTACTCCCTGAAGCAACCAATAATGCAGAAGCCCGGATGATCGGGGCACGTGTCACACTGAGTGGTGGGGTCCATTCGTATCCCCCTCCTGTGACACACTCTGCACCTTTTTTGGGTCCGTCCCTTCTTTCCAGTATGGGGGACCACACCTGGAAAGTGTTGGATAGGGACGTCTGCTCTTTCCCGGACAGAAAAGATCAGGGCCTTGAGGACTGCAAGGCAACCTGCACTAAGTAGACCGCAACTTTTTTGTACCATGCCCGGGTTTTGCTCATGGCGTTATATGGCTTGAGGACTTGATCAGAGAGATCAACTCCTCCCATATACCGATTGTAGTCGACGATACAATCGGGCTTGAGGACCGTTGCCGCGGTACCTCACACAGGGACAGGGGTGATGCCGTTACCGTGAATTGTGGACAGTACAAGGACATTCCTCTTGTCCTTATATCTGACCAGCCGCAGGTTTCCACTGGTAAGGGCACGGGTCTCACCCCTGGGGATAGGTACCTGGAGGGGGTAGATAGGGAGGCTGCACTGATTTTTCCGCACGGTCCCACAAGCGGACGTGGATCTGGCGGCGAGGGACTGGAACAAGGGGATACTAGTATAAAAGTTATCCACATACAGGTGGTAACCCTTATCTAGAAGTGGGTGCATAAGGTCCCACATAAGTTTCCCGCTAACACCCAGAGTGGGGGGACATTCTGGGGGTTGAATACGGGAATCTCGCCCCTCGTACACACAAAACTTGTAAGTGTACCCTGAGGTACTCTCACAAAGTTTGTACAGCTTCACGCCATACCTCGCCCGCTTAGAGGGAACATACTGGTGGAAAATGAGTCTCCCCTTGAAAGCAATGAGAGAATCATCAACCGCGTCCTCCCTTTCAGGTACATAAGCCTCCACAAATTTGGGGGAGACATGCTGCATTATCTGCATAATGCAGGCATTTCCGGATGGCCTCAAACCGGGTACGTGTCATGGCCATACTGTAGAGTGGGGTCTGGTAGAGGACGTCCCCACTCCAGCTACTGCCTGACACTGGGTTTTTTGACTAGGCCCATGTGCAGCACGAGGCCCAAAAACGTCCTCATCTCGGCTGCACTGACCGGAGTCCAGCCACTGGCCCTAGCCAAAAGGGAGCCTGGGTGTTGAGCAACGAACTGTTGGGCATACAGGTTCTTTTGATCCACCATCATATTTACAAAGTGGTCACTGAAGAAAAGACTAAAGTAGTCGTATTCAGTAAAGCCCACTGTGGAAATCTGGATTTCTGGTTGGCCAACAAAATCAGGAATCACGGGCTAAAAAATTTTTGGGGTACAGCAGACAAGTTCACCGGCAGGGGGCTCGGGTGGACTGATCTGGTGTGCCGGAAAACTAGTACGAGCCCCAGAGCTGCTCCTACGAGCGTGGGCCACAGGGTCCCTGGCATGGAGGTTCCCTTGATCCGCCTGGCGGCATCTCCGCCGCCTTGGGGGCTCATCATCATCGCTAGATGATGAGGAGGACGTGGATAACAACAGGAAAGTGGGGTCATCCTTGTCCTCACTGGGGCTCTTGGACTCGGAGGCAAGCAGGGCGTATTCCTCCTCGGCTGAGAACGTCCGGCAGGCCATAGGGGAGTGTGTGTGCATGCGTGTGTGCATGCGTGTAAATCTTTATTTAGTGTGCATGTGTGTGGGGGCACGGGTGTTCGCGAACTTTGCCCTACAGCAAAAAAAAAAAAAAATAATATAACTAAAAAATATTCAAAAAAATTGTAAAAAAGAAATAAAAATGAAAGTTACAAATGCGCTGTGGGGTGGGCGATGCGCTAACAGTCAGCGCATGCAAAAATAAATAAAAACTTGCGCCCCCCAAAAAAGTATGTGTGTGTGGGGGGGGAGGCAAGCTGCAGCACCCCTGGGGGTATCTAGGGTCACACAGCTAAGGGCTGTGGACCCCAGACACCCGATCAAGGTGCTAAAAGTGCTCAAGAAAAAATATACTTTTTCCCCCTATCTATCCCTTACTATCCCTGCCAAAATCCGCCTATACCTACCTGTCCCTACAGACTACAGTGCCTGATGGCACAAAAAACTTACTTTCTTTCAGGGCAGCAAAGCTGGAGCTCCGCTCTCTCCTGCTCCACGGACCAGTATGAGCCCGTCCAGCCTCCCTACCAGCCAATCAGATGCAATCCTGAGAGGTGGCATGACCGCCACCTCTCAGGATCTAAGGACGGTGATTGGTGGTGTATTATCACACCACCGATCACCGTCCTTTCCGGGTTATTGGGTCATCAGAGACCTGAATAACCCGGAAACGCAGCAAACCGCAGGTCTGAATTGACCTGTGGTTTGCTGCGATCGCCGACACGGGGGGGGTCACAGGACCCCTCTGGGCATTGTCCCACAGTGCCTGCTGATTGATTTCAGCAGGCACCAGGATACGATCGCCGCCCGCCCTGCGGCAGTGATCGGAACTACACATGACGTACCGGTACATCATGTGTCCCCAAGAGGTTAATGCAATTCCTTTTAATTTGCATTACTGAAATAAATGGACTTTTGCATTCAAATTTTTTGAGTTTCACATGTAAGGTCAGAACGTTCTATTTTATTTAATCCTATTTCTTGCATTGTATATTTGTATGGTATGTGTTTTGATTAAAGTATCACAGTTGTTTTTTATGAATGTGATTTTGTATGTTAAGCTGGCCATTTATGTATTCTTACAAATAAATATATAAAACAAATAAATACATTAAAGGGGTTCTGTATAGAGTTGAGCGAACACCTGGATGTTCGGGTTCGAGAAGTTCGGCCGAACATCCCGGAAATGTTCGGGTTCGGGATCCGAACCCGATCCGAACTTCGTCCCGAACCCGAACCCCATTGAAGTCAATGGGGACCCGAACTTTTCGGCACTAAAAAGGCTGTAAAACAGCCCAGGAAAGAGCTAGAGGGCTGCAAAAGGCAGCAACATGTAGGTAAATCCCCTGCAAACAAATGTGGATAGGGAAATGAATTAAAATAAAAATTAAATAAATAAAAATTAACCAAAATCAATTGGAGAGAGGTTCCATAGCAGAGAATCTGGCTTCCCGTCACCCACCACTGGAACAGTCCATTCTCAGATATTTAGGCCCCGGCACCCAGGCAGAGGAGAGAGGTCCCGTAACAGAGAATCTGTCTTCATGTCAGCAGAGAATTAGTCTGCATGTCATAGCAGAGAATGAGGCTTCACGTCAGCCACCACTGCAACAGTCCATTGGCATATATTTAGGCCCAGCACCCAGGCAGAGGAGGGAGGTCCCGTAACAGAGAATCTGTCTTCATGTCAGCAGAGAATTAGTCTGCATGTCATAGCAGAGAATGAGGCTTCACGTCAGCCACCACTGCAACAGTCCATTGGCATATATTTAGGCCCAGCACACACACAGGCAGAGGAGAGAGGTCCCGTAACAGAGAATCTGGCTTCATGTCAGCAGAGAATCAGTCTGCATGTCATAGCAGAGAATGAGGCTTCACGTCAGCCACCACTGCAACAGTCCATTGGCATATATTTAGGCCCAGCACACACACAGGCAGAGGAGAGAGGTCCCGTAACAGAGGATCTGGCTTCATGTCAGCAGAGAATCAGTCTGCATGTCATAGCAGAGAATCAGGCTTCACGTCAGCCACCACTGCAACAGTCCATTGTCATAAATTTAGGCCCAGCACCCAGGCAGAGGAGAGAGGTCCCGTAACAGACAATCTGGCTTCATGTCAGCAGAGAATTAGTCTGCATGTCATAGCAGAGAATGAGGCTTCACGTCAGCCACCACTGCAACAGTCCATTGGCATATATTTAGGCCTAGCACACAGGCAGAGGAGAGAGGTCCCGTAACAGACAATCTGGCTTCATGTCAGCAGAGAATCAGTCTGCATGTCATAGCAGAGAATGAGGCTTCACGTCACCCACCACTGCAACAGTCCATTGGCATATATTTAGGCCTAGCACACAGGCAGAGCAGAGAGGTCCCGTAACAGACAATCTGGCTTCATGACAGCAGAGAATCAGTCTGCATGTCATAGCAGAGAATGAGGCTTCACGTCACCCACCACTGCAACAGTCCATTGGCATATATTTAGGCCTAGCACACAGGCAGAGCAGAGAGGTCCCGTAACAGACGATCTGGCTTCATGTCAGCAGAGAATCAGTCTGCATGTCATAGCAGAGAATGAGGCTTCACGTCAGCCACCACTGCAACAGTCCATTGGCATATATTTAGGCCTAGCACACAGGCAGAGGAGAGAGGTCCCGTAACAGACAATCTGGCTTCATGTCAGCAGAGAATCAGTCTGCATGTCATAGCAGAGAATGAGGCTTCACGTCACCCACCACTGCAACAGTCCATTGGCATATATTTAGGCCCAGCACCCAGGCAGAGGAGGGAGGTCCCGTAACAGAGAATCTGTCTTCATGTCAGCAGAGAATTAGTCTGCATGTCATAGCAGAGAATGAGGCTTCACGTCAGCCACCACTGCAACAGTCCATTGGCATATATTTAGGCCCAGCACCCAGGCAGAGGAGGGAGGTCCCGTAACAGAGAATCTGTCTTCATGTCAGCAGAGAATTAGTCTGCATGTCATAGCAGAGAATGAGGCTTCACGTCAGCCACCACTGCAACAGTCCATTGGCATATATTTAGGCCCAGCACCCAGGCAGAGGAGGGAGGTCCCGTAACAGACAATCTGGCTTCATGTCAGCAGAGAATCAGTCTGCATGTCATAGCAGAGAATGAGGCTTCACGTCACCCACCACTGCAACAGTCCATTGGCATATATTTAGGCCCAGCACCCAGGCAGAGGAGGGAGGTCCCGTAACAGAGAATCTGTCTTCATGTCAGCAGAGAATTAGTCTGCATGTCATAGCAGAGAATGAGGCTTCACGTCAGCCACCACTGCAACAGTCCATTGGCATATATTTAGGCCCAGCACCCAGGCAGAGGAGGGAGGTCCCGTAACAGAGAATCTGTCTTCATGTCAGCAGAGAATTAGTCTGCATGTCATAGCAGAGAATGAGGCTTCACGTCAGCCACCACTGCAACAGTCCATTGGCATATATTTAGGCCCAGCACCCAGGCAGAGGAGGGAGGTCCCGTAACAGAGAATCTGTCTTCATGTCAGCAGAGAATTAGTCTGCATGTCATAGCAGAGAATGAGGCTTCACGTCAGCCACCACTGCAACAGTCCATTGGCATATATTTAGGCCCAGCACACACACAGGCAGAGGAGAGAGGTCCCGTAACAGAGAATCTGGCTTCATGTCAGCAGAGAATCAGTCTGCATGTCATAGCAGAGAATGAGGCTTCACGTCAGCCACCACTGCAACAGTCCATTGGCATATATTTAGGCCCAGCACACACACAGGCAGAGGAGAGAGGTCCCGTAACAGAGAATCTGTCTTCATGTCAGCAGAGAATTAGTCTGCATGTCATAGCAGAGAATGAGGCTTCACGTCAGCCACCACTGCAACAGTCCATTGGCATATATTTAGGCCCAGCACACACACAGGCAGAGGAGAGAGGTCCCGTAACAGACAATCTGGCTTCATGTCAGCAGAGAATTAGTCTGCATGTCATAGCAGAGAATGAGGCTTCACGTCAGCCACCACTGCAACAGTCCATTGGCATATATTTAGGCCCAGCACACACACAGGCAGAGGAGAGAGGTCCCGTAACAGAGAATCTGTCTTCATGTCAGCAGAGAATTAGTCTGCATGTCATAGCAGAGAATCAGGCTTCACGTCACCCACCACTGCAACAGTCCATTGGCATATATTTAGGCCCAGCACCCAGGCAGAGGAGGGAGGTCCCGTAACAGAGAATCTGTCTTCATGTCAGCAGAGAATTAGTCTGCATGTCATAGCAGAGAATGAGGCTTCACGTCACCCACCACTGCAACAGTCCATTGGCATATATTTAGGCCTAGCACACAGGCAGAGGAGAGGTTCATTCAACTTTGGGTAGCCTCGCAATATAATGGTAAAATGAAAATAAAAATAGGATTGAATGAGGAAGTGCCCTGGAGTCCAATAATATATGGTTATGGGGAGGTAGTTAATGTCTAATCTGGACAAGGGACGGACAGGTCCTGTGGGATCCATGCCTGGTTCATTTTTATGAACGTCAGCTTGTCCACATTGGCTGTAGACAGGCGGCTGCGTTTGTCTGTAATGACGCCCCCTGCCGTGCTGAATACACGTTCAGACAAAACGCTGGCTGCCGGGCAGGCCAGCACCTCCAAGGCATAAAAGGCTAGCTCTGGCCACGTGGACAATTTAGAGACCCACAAGTTGAATGGGGCCGAACCATCAGTCAGTACGTGGAGGGGTGTGCACACGTACTGTTCCACCATGTTAGTGAAATGTTGCCTCCTGCTAACACGTTGCGTATCAGGTGGTGGTGCAGTTAGCTGTGGCGTGTTGACAAAAGTTTTCCACATCTCTGCCATGCTAACCCTGCCCTCAGAGGAGCTGGCCGTGACACAGCTGCCTTGGCGACCTCTTGCTCCTCCTCTGCCTTGGCCTTGGGCTTCCACTTGTTCCCCTGTGACATTTGGGAATGCTCTCAGTAGCGCGTCTACCAACGTGCGCTTGTACTCGCGCATCTTCCTATCACGCTCCAGTGCAGGAAGTAAGGTGGGCACATTGTCTTTGTAGCGTGGATCCAGCAGGGTGGCAACCCAGTAGTCCGCACAGGTTAAAATGTGGGCAACTCTGCTGTCGTTGCGCAGGCACTGCAGCATGTAGTCGCTCATGTGTGCCAGGCTGCCCAGGGGTAAGGACAAGCTGTCCTCTGTGGGAGGCGTATCGTCATCGTCCTGCCTTTCCCCCCAGCCACGCACCAGTGATGGACCCGAGCTGCGTTGGGTGCCACCCCGCTGTGACCATGCTTCATCCTCATCCTCCTCCACCTCCTCCTCATCCTCGTCCTCCTCGTCCTCCAGTAGTGGGCCCTGGCTGGCCACATTTGTACCTGGCCTCTGCTGTTGCCAAAAACCTCCCTCTGAGTCACTTCGAAGAGACTGGCCTGAAAGTGCTAAAAATGACCCCTCTTCCTCCTCCTCCTCCTCCTCCTGGGCCACCTCCTCTTCCATCATCGCCCTAAGTGTTTTCTCAAGGAGACATAGAAGTGGTATTGTAACGCTGATAACGGTGTCATCGCCACTGGCCATGTTGGTGGAGTACTCGAAACAGCGCAACAGGGCACACAGGTCTCGCATGGAGGCCCAGTCATTGGTGGTGAAGTGGTGCTGTTCTGTAGTGCGACTGACCCGTGCGTGCTGCAGCTGAAACTCCACTATGGCCTGCTGCTGCTCGCACAGTCTGTCCAGCATGTGCAAGGTGGAGTTCCACCTGGTGGGCACGTCGCATATGAGGCGGTGAGCGGGAAGGCCGAAGTTACGCTGTAGCGCAGACAGGCGAGCAGCAGCAGGATGTGAACGCCGGAAGCGCGAACAGACGGCCCGCACTTTATGCAGCAGCTCTGACATGTCGGGGTAGTTGTGAATGAACTTCTGCACCACCAAATTCAGCACATGCGCCAAGCAAGGGATGTGCGTCAAATTGGCTAGTCCCAGAGCTGCAACGAGATTTCGCCCATTATCACACACCACCAGGCCGGGCTTGAGGCTCACCGGCAGCAACCACTCGTCGGTCTGTTGTTCTATACCCCGCCACAACTCCTGTGCGGTGTGGGGCCTGTCCCCCAAACATATGAGTTTCAGAATGGCCTGCTGACGTTTACCCCGGGCTGTGCTGAAGTTGGTGGTGAAGGTGTGTGGCTGACTGGATGAGCAGGTGGAAGAAGAGGAGGAGGAAGCCGAGAAGGAGGAGGTGGCAACAGGAGGCAAAGAATGTTGCCCTGCGATCCTTGGCGGCGGAAGGACGTGCGCCAAACAGCTCTCCGCCTGGGGCCCAGCTGCCACTACATTTACCCAGTGTGCAGTTAGGGAGATATAGCGTCCCTGGCCGTGCTTACTGGTCCACGTATCTGTGGTTAGGTGGACCTTGCCACAGATGGCGTTGCGCAGTGCACACTTGATTTTATCGGATACTTGGTTGTGCAGGGAAGGCACGGCTCTCTTGGAGAAGTAGTGCCGGCTGGGAACAACATACTGTGGGACAGCAAGCGACATGAGCTGTTTGAAGCTGTCTGTGTCCACCAGCCTAAATGACAGCATTTCATAGGCCAGTAGTTTAGAAATGCTGGCATTCAGGACCAGGGATCGAGGGTGGCTAGGTGGGAATTTACGCTTTCTATCAAATGTTTGTGAGATGGAGAGCTGAACGCTGGCGTGTGACATGGTTGAGACGCTTGGTGACGGAGGTGGTGGTGGTGGTGTTGGTGGTACATCCCCTGTTTGCTGGGCGGCAGGTGCCAACGTTCCTCCAGAGGCGGAGGAAGAGGCCGAGGCGGCAGCAGCAGAATAGGCCGAGGCGGCAGCAGCAGAAGAGGTAGCAGGGGGAGCCTGAGTGACTTCCTTGGTTTTAAGGTGTTTACTCCACTGCAGTTCATGCTTTGCATGCAGGTGCCTGGTCATGCAGGTTGTGCTCAGGTTCAGAACGTTAATGCCTCGCTTCAGGCTCTGATGGCACAGCGTGCAAACCACTCGGGTCTTGTCGTCAGCACATTGTTTGAAGAAGTGCCATGCCAGGGAACTCCTTGAAGCTGCCTTTGGGGTGCTCGGTCCCAGATGGCGGCGGTCAGTAGCAGGCGGAGTCTCTTGGCGGCGGGTGTTCTGCTTTTGCCCACTGCTCCCTCTTTTGCTACGCTGTTGGCTCGGTCTCACCACTGCCTCTTCCTCCGAACTGTGAAAGTCAGTGGCACGACCTTCATTCCATGTGGGGTCTAGGACCTCATCGTCCCCTGCATCGTCTTCCACCCAGTCTTGATCCCTGACCTCCTGTTCAGTCTGCACACTGCAGAAAGACGCAGCAGTTGGCACCTGTGTTTCGTCATCATCAGAGACATGCTGAGGTGGTATTCCCATGTCCTCATCATCAGGAAACATAAGTGGTTGTGCGTCAGTGCATTCTATGTCTTTCACCGCTGGGGAAGGGCTAGGTGGATGCCCTTGGGAAACCCTGCCAGCGGAGTCTTCAAACAGCATAAGAGACTGCTGCATAACTTGAGGCTGAGACAGTTTCCCTGGTATGCATGGGGGTGATGTGACAGACTGATGGGGTTGGTTTTCAGGCGCCATCTGTGCGCTTTCTGCAGAAGACTGGGTGGGAGATAATGTGAACGTGCTGGATCCACTGTCGGCCACCCAATTGACTAATGCCTGTACCTGCTCAGGCCTTACCATCCTTAGAACGGCATTGGGCCCCACCATATATCGCTGTAAATTCTGGCGGCTACTGGGACCTGAGGTAGTTGGTACACTAGGACGTGTGGATGTGGCAGAACGGCCACGTCCTCTCCCAGCACCAGAGGGTCCACTAACACCACTACGACCATGTCCACGTCCGCGTCCCTTACTAGATGTTTTTCTCATTGTTATGGTTCACCACAACAACAAATATATTATTTGGCCCAATGTATTGTATTCAAATTCAGCGGGATATAAATTTGAGGCCTAGTATTTAGGCGCTGGGTGACCGGTATGGATTTAGTGACAGAATTAGACTTGGAAATGCACAGAAGCGTGTGTGTGAAGTTATTCTGAATGACCCTATGTGCACCTTCAATATGATCTACCCTTTTAGGGATAGATTTCAAATAGCTCTGATATAGCAGAAACGACTAAATTATGAAATTGCTAAATTGGGAATTGTATTTCAACCCAGAACAAAAAATGTGCTTTGACGGACACTAAATAACTTTCCCAGCCACAACAGGACAGCGGTAACGAGAGATTTAGCGGGATATAAATTTGAGGCCTAGTATTTAGGCGCTGGGTGACAGGTATGGGTTTAGTGACAGAATTAGATTTGGAAATGCACAGTAGCGGGTGTGTGAAGTTATTCTGAATGACCCTATGTGCACCTTGAATATTATATACCCTTTTAGGGATAGATTTCAAATAGCTCTGATATAGCAGAAACCACTAAATTATGAAATTGCTAAATTGGGAATTGTATTTCAACCCAGAACAAGAAATGTGCTTGAACGGACACTAAATAACTCGCCCAGCTACAGCACTAGGGACAGATTTAGCTGGATATAAATTTGAGGCCTAGTATTTAGGCGCTGGGTGACAGGTATGGGTTTAGTGCCAGAATTAGACTTGGAAATACACAGTAGCGGGTGTGTGTGAAGTTATTCTGAATGACCCAATGTGCACCTTGAATATTATATACCCTTTTAGGGATAGATTTCAAATAGCTCTGATATAGCAGAAACCACTAAATTATGAAATTGCTAAATTGGGAATTGTATTTCAACCCAGAACAAGAAATGTGCTTGAACGGACACTAAATAACTCGCCCAGCTACAGCACTAAGGACAGATTTAGCGGGATATAAATTTGAGGCCTAGTATTTAGGCGCTGGGTGACCGGTATGGATTTAGTGACAGAATTAGACTGGGATATGGCCAAAAAATAAACAGACTATTGCTGGTTAAATGCACTTGGTGTGACAGCTTCACCCTGATGTAGGCTTTAGCCAAAAAACAACCACACCATTGAGGGTTAAATGCACTTGGTGACAGGCGCAGCTTGCCCCTGATTTAGTATATGGCCAAAAAATGAACAGACTATTGCTGGTTAAATGCACTTGGTGTGACAGCTTCACCCTGATGTAGGCTTTAGCCAAAAAACAACCACACCATTGAGGGTTAAATGCACTTGGTGACAGGCGCAGCTTGCCCCTGATTTTGTATATGGCCAAAAAATGAACAGACTATTGCTGGTTAAATGCACTTGGTGTGACAGCTTCACCCTGATGTAGGCTTTAGCCAAAAAACAACCACACCATTGAGGGTTAAATGCACTTGGTCGCAGCTTGTGCTGGCGCACCACAAGACACAAAATGGCCGCCGATCACCCCAGAAAAATGTGACTGACAAACGGTCTGGGCAGCCTAAAAACAGTGAGCAATTGAGGATCAGCAGCTCAATGATCCACAGCTGCAGATCGATCAGTTAATCAAGTCCTTTGGAGGAGTTAATCTGCCTAATCTCGCCCTACTGTCGCAGCCGCAACCTCTCCCTACGCTAATCAGAGCAGAGTGACGGGCGGCGCTATGTGACTCCAGCTTAAATAGAGGCTGGGTCACATGGTGCTCTGGCCAATCACAGCCATGCCAATAGTAGGCATGGCTGTGATGGCCTCTTGGGGCAAGTAGTATGACGCTTGTTGATTGGCTGCTTTGCAGCCTTTCAAAAAGCGCCAAGAAAGCGTCACAAAAGCGCGAAGAAAGCGACGAACACCGAACCCGAACCCGGACTTTTACGAAAATGTCCGGGTTCGGGTCCGTGTCACGGACACCCCAAAATTCGGTACGAACCCGAACTATACAGTTCGAGTTCGCTCATCCCTAGTTCTGTAGCTTTTTATCCTTTGGATAGATCATCAGCATCTAATCAATGGGGTTTCAATACCCGGGACCCCGCGGCTTGCTTGCTGTTTCCTGCAGGCCGGTGACACTGGGACAATTATCACTGGCCTGGGTGTGGCTCATCCCCCTTAACTTCAATGTGGCTGAGCTGAGCCCAGGCCAGTGATAATAATTGTGACGTTACTGGCCAGAGGGAAACAGTGAGAAGGCTGCAGAACTTCTACGAGCCAAAGGATAGATCATCAGTGATAAGAAGGGATAGAACCCCTAGTTCTCTTTCTCTTTGTCTCTCTTTCCGTTTGTAGGGTTTTCCCATTTGTTTATATCAGTTTTTTCCATGCAGGTGTCAGGCGGATTCTGAAATCTCTTTTATCATACTTATTAGTTTTCTCATGTCCAACTCTTCTTCATCTGTTCCAATCCGCTTCGAAAAGTTACTTGACCACTTGACTGGTTATTACAACTATTGGACCCTGAGTCTCATAACTCAGGCCTTTCTTCAACTGAAGTTAGAAGGGTGTTCAGGTGGGTAGAGATGGCCTTGCGATGTCCGCCGGCGCCATATTCTTTTACATTGTGAAGAACTTTGACCCATGACACATACATCAGCCAATTGAAACGTTTTAACACATGAACATACCCCGTACCTTATAAATAAACCTGATCTGGCTGCCATTTTACATTCAGTCTTTTGCCAGTGTAGGGAGAGGTTGCAGTGTAGAGCAGGGACAGGCTGTTAGGCCCCTTTCACACGGGCGAGTATTCCGCGCGGATGCGATGCGTAAGTTGAACGCATTGCACCCGCACTGAATACCGACCCATTCATTTCTATGGGGCTGTTTACATGAGCGGTGATTTTCACGCATCACTTATGCGTTGCGTGAAAATCGCAGCATGCTCCTCTTTGTGCGTTGCGGTGCGATAATCCACGCAACGCAGGCCCCATAGAAGTGAATGGGGTTGCGTGAAAATCGCAAGCATCTGCAAGCAAGTGCGCACGCGGTGCGATTTTCACGCACGGTTGCTAGGAGACGATCGGGATGGAGACCCGATCATTATTATTTTCCCTTATAACATGGTTATAAGGGAAAATAATAGCATTGTAAATACAGATAGCATAGTACAATAGGGCTGGAGGGGTTAAAAAATAAAATAAAAATTTAACTCACCTTAGTCCACTTGTTCGCGCTTCCCGGCATCTCCTTCTGTCTTCATCTTAGCTTTGTGTAGCAACAAGGACCTTTGGTAACGTCACTCCGGTCATCACATGATCTTTTGAAGACAGAAGGAGATGTCGGCTACGCGAGCAAGTGGATTAAGGTGAGTTAAATGATTTTTTATTTATTTTTAACCCCTCCAGCGCTATTTTACTATGCATTCTGTATTCAGAATGCTATTTTTTTCCCTTATAACCATGTTATAAGGGAAAATAATACATGAAGAGGGCATTGGCTATTTGCTCGGTCCTCCCCAATTACCTAACCCCTTACACCGAGCCCCTCCCCCCAAACCCCAAAGAAATAAACACACCACACCACTGCTTGGATTTAATCGGCCACAGCAGCCGTTTATTTAAATACATACAAATTAAATAACATAAGTTAACCAATGACGAGGGAGGTCCTAGAAGCCCCAATAACTTAATAACACTGGAACACCTACGTCACCATCTTACCCCCAGCCGTTGAACCCAGCTCGGAGGCAGCAACTGATGGACACGTAATTAGTTCCTACCAGCTCCTCAATGAGAGTCCAGCCCCTCCCGCGGGGCCCTCCCATCCTCAGGTACCACCATATTCCTCCATTTCAAGGACCTCCCCCGCCTCCACGACTGCTACGACACAGAAAACAACAAACATCAACACTTCCCCTACCTCCACCTCCAACAGGGCAGGGTGGGTGGGCGTTTCGCTCCCCTGGCCGCACTGAACACCGCTCCGCCCACTTCCTCCTTCCCTGCTCCTGCCGCGCCCCCCGCTGCCTCGGCAACTCGCGCCTCCGCTGGATTCCGCCCCCCGCACATCTTAACCCTTACCTCACCTTCCCTCGCCGCCACGCCTCTTCATGCGCGTCCTCCCCCACCGCTGCGCTCCTGTCCGGCCTGACTATCTACAGAACACCGATCCCAAGCCCGAACTTCTGTGAAGAAGTTCGGGTTTGGGTACCAAACACGCGCGATTTTTCTCACGCGAGTGCAAAACGCATTACAATATTTTACACTCGCGCTGAAAAATCGCGGGTGTTCCCGCAACGCACCCGCACATTTTCCCGCAACGCCCGTGTGAAAGGGGCCTTAGGGACACCAAACGCTAGCTAATAGGGCCACAAAAGTCATTTTAAGGACTTGTATAGGTGTGCTATCGATAGGTGTGACTTACTGAGGGGTGTAATATACTTATAATATACTTTCTAACATAGAAAGTATATTATAGTGCATTTGTATTGTGCGGCAGTTGTGTGCGTTTCTGTTGCGATACTGCAGCTACACAGTATTGGAACAAATAATTACTACTGGTGTGATATACCAGTTACCCCCCCAAAAAAGTGATTGAAGCAGGGGTGTTATATACCAAATATACATTCTATATAGTGCATTTGGGTCGTGCAGCATTTGTTTGCGGTTTTGCTGCGTTACCGCAGCTACACAGAGGGACAAATGCTATTGGAAGAAATAATTTCTTTTATGTACGCTGAATGCATAATTTTTGGGGCCTGTAGTCCACTGGCCTGCTGGAAAATTGATATCCAATGACCGTGTAATTTACCTCCAGCCACATACTTACTTGTTCTTTTATGTACGCTGAATGAATAAGGCTGAGTTCACACGGGTGAGATTTCCGCGCGGCTGCAATGCGGGAGGTGAATGCATTGCACCCGCACTGAATCCGGACCCATTCATTTCTATGGGGCTGTGCACATGAGCTGTGATTTTCATGCATCACTTATGCGTTGCGTGAAATTTGCAGCATGCTCTATATTGTGCGTTTATCACGCAACGCAGGCCCCATAGAAGTGAATGGGGCTGAGTGAAAATTGCAAGCATCAGCAAGCAAGTGCGGATGCGGTGCGATTTTTACGCACGGTTGCTAGGAGACGATCGGGATGGAGACCCGATCATTATTATTTTCCCTTATAACATGGTTATAATGGAATATAATAGCATTCTTAATACAGAATGCATAGTACAATAGGGCTGGAGGGGTTAAAAAAATTAAATAAAATAGTTTAACTCACCTTAATCCACTTGCTCGCACAGACGGCATCTTCTTCTTTGCTGTTGAAATGGAAATCTGTAATAATCTGTTGTAGAAAAATTAATAGTGTAATCAGCTCGCATCAAAGTTTGTGTAAGGAAAAAGGTAAATGCATTCTTCCATCAGCCGCAGTTAGAGAAAGACCCAGTTGTTACCATCTTGATTGAAATTCTGAGCAACTCCTCCCCTCCTTGCCCAGTCTCCGTCCTTTATTGACTAAACAAAAGGTGTAAAAGGGGCTGGCCCAAGACAAGGATACAGGAAGTGATGACATACAGGAAGTGATGACCTAGGAAGACAAGCATTTAGAATAACCTAGCCAGCTAACAAACACATGTATACAATAATCTCCCATTACCACTGGAGTGAACTTTATCCAGCCTTGCTCAGTGATCAATGCCAGATAAAGTTACTATGATCCTCATGCATGTTTATTTACAGGACAACGTCATTATCTCCAGCGGCTGATCAGGCGCACTAGAGACAACAAACGCACGTTCCTTTTGTTTATATTGTTCTCTTAACAAATGCATCCACGCCAAGCCAATAAATCAGCGCCTTGCGCGGGGGCCCTAGCCGGCGGCAATACATGAGCAAACAAAACACTGCTCTGCTGAACACATCAGTCTCCCCTGGCCGACAACCCAGTGCTTAGCACATGGACCATTCGCCGATGGAGACCCCTGCGCCCGGCAACTGTGACAGGACATACACGGGAAGATATCCACTCCAATGGTTTACCCTGACACTGAGAGACATGATGACAATACACAATATATCAAATACACATCCTAATAAAATTTCCACAACACTGTGTACAGGAAAAGGACCTGTGGTGACATCACTCCGGTCATCACATGGTCCATCACATGATCTTTTACCATGGTGATGGATCATGTGATGGACCATGTGATGACCGGAGTTACGTCACCACAGGTCCTTTTCCTGTACACAGCAAAGAAGAAGACAGAAGAGATGCCGGCTGCGCGAGCAAGTGGATTAAGGTGAGTTAAACTATTTTATTTATTTTTTTAACCCCTCCAGCGCTATTGTACTATGCATTCTGTATTAAGAATGCTATTATATTCCCTTATAACCATGTTATAAGTGAAAATAATACAATCTACACAACCCCGATCCCAAACCCGAACTTCTGTAAAGAAGTTCGGGTTTGGGTACCAAACATGCCGATTTTTCTCACGCGCGAGCAAAACGCATTACAATGTTTTGCACTCGCGCTGAAAAATCGCACATGTTCCCGCAAAGCATCCGCACCTTTTCCCGCAACACCCGTGTGAACCTAGCCTAATTGTTGGGGCCTCGGAGGAATTCAACAGCAGTCACGACCACGTGTTATCCAATTTCAACTATTATCATTAGGTTTTTTTTCAAGAGGGGGGATTTCGTTAGCCATGTATTTAATCTAATTTTATATTTTTAGTTATTTTAATTTTTAAACATATGTATTTGACCTGTATTTGAACTGGCCTGCAGTAAAATTGATATCCATTGACCGTGTAATATACCTCCTGCCACATAATCACTTGATTTTTTATGTCCGGTGAATGCCTAAAGTCCAATGTACCTTGAGCCACATAATCAAAATTTATTTTATGTCAGGTGAATGCCTAATTTTTAAGGCCCGTACTCCCACGGCCTAAAATAAAAAATTTCTAGGCTCCAACATGGCACATTTTTAGACAATTTCCCTTTAAGACGCATAAAAATGTCCCCTGATTAAGATACATATTTTTGGTTGGAATTTTTGTCATTGATCCCCCTCTAGTATGTCACTGTCCATGTTGTGGTACTATTTGTGCACTTCTACTAAGTATTTGGTGGCTGCAAATATGAGCTGAAGGTTTTTCAGGTTTGCCTGCCATTAAAGTGAATAGGGTCCGCCGCGAACTTGCGGTTCGCAAACCTTTGATCACGTTCGCGAACCGTCCCAGCCCGATGTTCGTCCATCACTACAGGTGGGCTTGTGGTACTGAAGTGGGGCCTTCAGAAGTGTGTCCTCTAATGTACAGGTCTGCACCAGGCTGCTTTGAAGCCAATTTATGGTTTCAATTTTGGTGTTTGTAGGAAAAACTAGTTGGTGGCAAACTACATGCAATTTCCCCTCACATTGCATCCATCTCCTCTAGAAATCAGGTGAAGGATTAGACATCTTCTTGTAGGCAGTACTGCCAGGCAGCTTTTACCATACACCTATGAGTTAGTGGATGAACAAACAAAAAATGCATTGATGTCCACAAAGAAAATGGCATAATGCCCCCTTAATTTAGTGAAGTTGCCAAATTTCTACTTGTACTGCATCATCTGTTTCTACATAGGATAGTATATGTGGTTAATAGTCCTGGAATGTTCATAGTGGTCAGGAAAGGTTTCCCGCCCTAGACCACTTTCCAGTGGTCTATGGTGATGAGGTGGATAATACAGATATTCTTTATCAACGAAAGCTCAGGAAGGTTTTAGGATAATCTGTATATAACTTGAAGTCTATGGTTATTTAGGGGTTAACACATAATATTGCTAGTGGTTTAGATTAGTGAACAGGTTAACAGTGGCGGTGTAGGACAGATACCTGTACCTATATTTACATTTTGTTTTATCTACATTAGGTCTAGAAATCATAGGGCAGCTAAAAGAAGAGGAAAAAAAAAAAAAAGACACAGCACCTTAATAGACTTACTATCTCAGTGACAATTAGGTGCGGTCCATGATCCTAACTCCAACAAGTGAGTCCTCCATTTCTGTTACTCCTGTCTACTCAAAAATTTTAAGGGTCAGAATTGTATTCCTGAGAACTACACATCCTCTGCTTTCCCTTAAAATGTGAAATTATAAAATTCTGTCTGCTTAAAGCGACCACGAATGGGTGCTCACTGCATAGAGATTACGCTCTTATTCTGCTCAATAATAAATTATTATTCAGTGGCCTTTCTGGTTGCATGGCACATTCTCTTTTGATGGTTGGAAGGAAATAACTTAATTTCCTGGACGTCCTACAGCTTTCAGACTGTGTTGCCTATGGATACACGAAATGAAAATTTATTTACCTGAAATTTTCTTTTTCTGTAGTCCGTAGGCAGCACAGTCACGAAAGCTGTGCTGCCTATGGACGTTCAAGAGAATGAAAATGTATTTACCTGAAATTTTCATTTCCGGTAGTCTGTAGGCAGCACAGTCATGAAAGGTGTACATGTGAACACAGTGCTGTCTTACTGTTTTGGTATTTTAATCCCCACCATAGTCATAATACTCTTATGTTGGACTAACGCATTGCATTTCATCACAATTTATTTCTCTTGAGTCCTTTTTCCCCATAAACATAATTAATTACCTATCCACAGGACAGGTGATAAATGCATTATCCAGACACTGGAACCCCTAGCGACCATGAGAATGGTGGTCCCTGCGTCCCCCCGAGCACAGCCCTTGGCTGTCACGGTCCCTCAGGTGACTGATGTCAGTGAATCAAGGAGATTGGCTGAGCGTGGCGGAATCTAACAGGCTCCTTGATTTCTCTTGATTCAGTGTTGATAGGATTAATGACCACTTCCCTTTTCTCAGCTGTTTCTCAGTGGTCATCACTTCTACCTTTTATAGTCTGACCCCAACCTTCTGACTATGCGGTAGATAGCTTCATTTGGGTTTGGCTGAGCTGGTGTGAGGTCGTCTCTGGTGTTCCTGTTCTTCCATTTCTACAGAAGTTAAGTGTTGTGTTTGTTTGTATTTGTTATATTCCCTGTTGTTGTATCTGGGCCTGAGACAGAGACTTCCATTTGTCCATCTGGGGAGGAATGGGTTGTCTCTGGTCCTAACCTTTTCCAGGGCCTTATAGGGAAATCAGGGCCTAAGTATACTGCATATGAATATTCCTACCTTCAAGATCTATTCATATTGATAGGCAGTCAGGGCCCGGATTAGGGTTGTCTAGGAGGTGACCTGTTTCTTCCCTAGTTTCCAGGCCAAGTTACTGTTCCCCTTCCCTCCTGTGTTCAGTGTGGAGTCCCCCCCCCCCCCCCCCCCCCCCCACTGATCGTGACATTGGCTGTCTTCACCAGTCCCATAGAAGTGAAGATCGTGGTGGTCACACCACAAACTCCATTTACACAGAGGACTTGGAGAAGGTCAGACCTTCAAATACAAATTCAGTATGACCTATTCTGTGGATAGGTGAGTTCTGCATTTCGAATAGGGGCTTTAGTCACTGTTTAAAAACCCAAATGTTAGTCCACCCTTGAATAATACACTGGGCATCACTATCACTGGAGGCACTAATACATACTTCACAATTATGTAGGCATCAATATGACTGGCATTTCTGCATGAGCATTGATATGAGGTTTTCATAATTCTCTTGCTTCTACTGGGCGTGGTACTTCTGTATGGGCACCACTGTATGCCATCATTTTATTTCTAGATTAAAACCTGGACTACATATTATATACTATAAATTTGCATTTGTTCTTACAGCAGAATTATTAGGCACATCTGACTACACAGCACATCCCATTTACTACCAGTCAGGTGACATTTCAAGACACCCATTATTTACTACTGATAACCGCACAGAGAGACGTTGTAAACAGGCATGTTACCACTGTACACAATGTGCAACTTCAGGCCGGGTCCGTCTCGATGGAAGCAGAACCAGTGAGGACTGTTTTGAGTTTCGTAAGAGCAGAAACCAAATGATGATGTCCCTATAAATTCTGCAAATTGCATTTAGATACAAATCTCGGACCATTGTGCCCAGCTGCTACATAACAAATGAAATGATTATTACATCTGCCAGGAAATAATGTATTAGAAGAAGATAAGATGCCAGAAAATTAAGGAAATGATGCAAGATGAGTCAGACATTTTGAAGCAAACAGATATTTACGTAATTCAATGTTCTAATTTGGTTGACTCCAGCGTACAGACTCCATTATCTATATACCTGCTTGTTAATACAAATACCTAGTCATGTATCATCAACTAAAGGTACTGTATAAAGGGCAGATACAAATATGCAGGACTCTACATGATAAAAGGGATTATGCCATGATTGATGTAAAAAAAAAATATCTGACATCTTATAGTACATAACAACACCTTTCTAACAAAGCTAGAACCAGCGCTGTACCTCTCCACATTCACTGCTCCAATTGCTCTGCTAGATTGTCTTCAGACTAGCAGCTCAGGGAGTGTGTCCTTTCTGCTGCAGTTCTCTCCCTGTAACTGCCACATCTTCTAACAGAACATACGGCTGGTGGCAGTTGAATATTTAAACTGAGAACGTTTGACCAGCTGAGTGGGATGGACAAAAAAATAAGGGAAAGAACAAACAGCAGGTGGCGCTATACAGATACATTTTATTGAATAGCTCACTGGCTACATTACATTTTCAGTTTCATGCAATTACAAAAGTATTCAGATCCAGCTGCTGGTTTGAAAAACGTATAATATATTTTGTGACACAAACCCATTAAGTAGGAATTATGTTACTTAATGTGGGTGTCACATCCTTTAAAGAAATGCTAAAAAAAAGGTTGTCTTGTCCCCACTGTTGGTCAGTCTGCAGTATTTTCTGCATGTTTCTTCAAGCCTTGTAGAAATTCTTCAGAGAACATGGGTTTAATAGGGTTTACTGATCTGTTACATTTTTTCAGTAAGTGAATGGCTGAGAGATCGGGCATTGCCAAGGGACAGGGTTTAGCTATCTTTGTGTCCTGCTGCAGAGGGCGAGGCTCCTGCTGCAGGCAGTTGTCTAACAGCCAGAAACAGAATTGTGAGGAAGAGGATGGGGGAATGGCTGATCTTCTGGGGCACACAGACATTTCTTTATATATTTATCACCTTTAATTTCAATTTGAAACAAATTAGGAACAAATGAAAAGAGGAGATGTTTTTACTGTTTAGAATGTTTTCTATGTGTTCTTTTAAATGCTTTAAGATGTTAGCAGGATCCAATTATCAATCATACCTGCCCATAAGTGTAAATTGAAGTTCCTGAGCCCCAATAGTTAATGTACACAATATACAGGACATGAGGGGATTTGAGGAGCAGTCTGTGAGAGAGATTAGGCCATGAGATCAGTCTGTGCAGCATCAACTGTAACAGTATTACTGTATGTGGGCACTATTACTGTGCGGGGTACAAAAGATGGCTCCTTTTACTTTGTACGGTACAATTATAGCACTTTTACTGTGTTGAACTGTGACTGACTGGGGTCCAACTAATATCTGTGCCACATACTGAGGCATCTGTTTGGCATTTATTATATTAGGGGGACACTCAGGGGCGTAGCTATAGGGGGTGCAGAGGTAGCATTCACTACTGGGCCCAGGTGCCTCAGGGGCCCCAAAGACCCTTGTGCTTCATAAAAAGACACCAGTATTATAGAAAGTACATGCTGGTTAAGTTACACCTCTGGCTGGGGGGAAGGAGTTAGGTCAAGAATTTGGCGTGGGGGGTGGGGCCGAGTGCCGTTTCAAATTTTGCTTCAGGCAGCACGAAGGCTATGTACTTTCCTGCCCCTGACCACTAAGCACTGATGAAAGGGGGGCTCCTGGGGACACTATTGTTTTAGGGGTGCTTTGTAGCTATATTGTCTGAGGATAAGTAAACTTAAGACACCATTATATCTGAAGTGCAGTATTTGGAGTAACTTTGCCACACAGCAGATTATGGGCCGTCTTTACCAAGGGGCAAAAGGGGCAGCTGCCCCGGGCCCAGTTGCTCCTGGGGGGCCCAAGGCAGCTGCCTCTTGAGCCCTGCTAGCTACTGCCCCGGGTGTCAAGCTGTCTGTGTACTTTAATGTTCTGATCTAGGACCTTAGATGACATCATCACCATGTGACCAGTAACCTAGCAACTACTGGTCACATGGCTATGAGGTCATCACAGGTCCTAGCAGGAGTGTTGCAGAAGTTAACTGTGGAGCTTTCTTGTGTGAAGATTACATCAGAAAAAGGTGACAGGGGCTGTTATGTTAATATACTGTAAACTACTGTATAGTGGGGTGCTGTATATTGTGTGGGGGCCTGTATACTGTGGGTGGCTGTATATTGTGTGGGCCTGTATACTGTGTGGTGGGCTGTATACTGTGTGGTGGGCTGTATACTGTGTGGGGGCCTGTATACTGTGTGGTGGGCTGTATATTGTGTGGTGGGCTGTATACTGTGTGGGGGCCTGTATACTGTGTGGTGGGCTGTATACTGTGTGGGGGCCTGTATACTGTGGGGGGGCCTTATACTGTGTGGTGGGCTGTATACTGTGTGGGGGGGGGGCTGTATGCTGTGTGGGGGCCTGTATACTGTGTGGTGGGCTGTATACTGTGTTGGGGCCTGTATACTGTGTTGGGGCCTGTATACTGTGTTGTGGGCTGTATACTGTGTGGTGGGCTGTATACTGTGTGGGGGCCTGTATACTGTGTGGTGGGCTGTATACTGTGTAGGGGGCTGTATACTGTGTGGTGGGCTGTATACTGTGTAGGGGGCTGTATACTGTGTGGGGGGCTGTATACTGTGTGGGGGGCTATATACTGTGCGGGGGCCTGTATACTGTGGGGGTCTGTATACTGTGGGGGGCTGTATACTGTGTGGGGGCCTGTATACTGTGTGGGGGGTCTGTATACTGTGTGGGGGGCCTGTATACTGTGTAGGGGGGGCCTGTATACTGTGTGGGGGGGCCTGTATAGTGTGGGGGGGCCTGTATAGTGTGGGGGGGCCTGTATAGTGTGGGGGCCTGTATAGTGTGGGGGGCCTGTATACTGTGGGTGCGGTATAGTGTGGAGTGCTATACTGCTGTACTGTATAGTGTGGGGGGCTGTATCGTGTATAGTTTGGGGTGCTGTATACAATGAGGTGTTGTATACTGTGAGGTGTTGTATACTGTGGGGTGTTGTATACTGTGGGGTGCTGTATACTGTGGGCTGCTATACTGCTCTACTATATACTGTGGGGTACTGTATAGTGTGGGGTGCTATACTGCATACTGTGGGTTGCTGTATAGTATAGGGTGCTATACTGCATACTGTGGGGTGCTGGGGTGCACTGTAACACTAGGGTGAGCTGAGCCCTGGTCTCCTTCCTGCAGAGCGGTGCCCACTTCCAGCCTGAGCCCAGCTGCCCAGAGCACTGATCCTGAGCCGCTGGAGTCTTCAGTACTGTAAGTATTTACAGTCATTCACTGTACTCTACCAGATGTGTGGATTTTTTGTGTGTGTGTTGTGGTGGTGGGCGTGATTGCCTGCTAAGGTGTGGGAAGGCGGGATCCAGGGGGCCCAAGTAAATTTTTGCCCAGGGTCCAATCAATATTAAAGACGGCCCTGAGCAGATACAGTAATGGGGCAATTGTTCAGCAACAGGCACAATATTAAGGGTATCGGTAGGACAGGAGAGGTATGTATAGGATGGTAAAAGGTGTGGAGGGCTCAGAAAAGTGAGGTGCCAAAGACCTTCATTGTGATCTGGGGCCGATGGAGAAAAGTGAGTCACTGGATGTAACTGTTCTGCAATAGGGTCTGGATGTAACTGTTCTGCAATAAGAGTATGGAGATATTATGGAGTCATCATATAGTGGTAATGGTAGAGGTCATGGCGTTACAGTATTCTTTGGGTCTTTTATAGTGGTATTATTGGTCATTTTAGTCTTCATATTGTGCGTTTTGTTTAGTTTCAGACTACTGTGTGATCTTAATACTTAGCCCTGGTATACTGGTATCATTTGTTAACTATATATGCATTCAAATCATTGTGTGCCATTGGGTAGGGTTGGATTGAATGGCGGCACTTGGGTTATGCGGTCCAGGACCTACGCCACTCAGGAGGCACAAAGGAGGCTGCATTAGATTTGCAGGTTCAGACTGGTGTTCTGTCAATTCCTAGCACTGTTCAGCGTTTACAATAGACTGTGGACTGACCAGCAGCAGCGTTTACACTACACTGTAGAGTGACTGGAGGCAGTGTTTACACTATAGACTGTGGACTGACCAGCGGTAGTGTTTACACTACAGACTGTGGACTGACCAGTGGCAGTGTTTACACTATAGACTGTGGACTGACCAGCGGCAGTGTTTACACTATAGACTGTGGACTGACCAGCGGAAGTGTTTACACTATGCACTGTGGACTGACCAGCGGAAGTGTTTACACTATAGACTGTGGACTGACCAGCGACAGTGTTTACACTATACACTGTGGACTGACCAGCGGAAGTGTTTACACTATAGACTGTGGACTGACCAGCAGCAGTGTTTACACTAAAGACTGTGGACTGACCAGCAGCAGTGTTTACACTAAAGACTGTGGACTGACCAGCAGCAGTGTTTACACTACAGACTGTGGACTGACCAGCAGCAGTGTTTTTCTCTATAGACTGTGGACTGACCAGCGGCAGTGTTTTTCTCTATAGACTGTGGACTGACCAGCAGCAGTGTTTACACTATAGACTGTGGACTGACCAGCAGCAGTGTTTACACTATAGACTGTGGACTGACCAGCAGCAGTGTTTGCACTATTGACTGTAGAGTGACCAGCGGCAGTGTTTACACTATTGTCATGGCTGAGGGTGGGGGAAACCCTCAACTGTGCGATGTCAATAGGATAAGGGTAGCTGCTAGGCCAGGACGACAGGATCAGGGAGCAGGTCACCTCCTAGCGCATCCCTAATTCTGACCCTGACTCCTAACCGTATGAGCCAACCCAGATGGTAGGAGGGCTCATACTCCGGAACCTAGGGTACCTACTAGCCCTCAGGAAATCCCTGGACTAGGAGCAGGGTAAGACGACCTGTTCCTCCTAGACACGGACGAACAGGAGTCTCACTGGCCAAGGAGCAAGGAAGAGGGGAAACATATACAGCATATGGATATGGCAAGTGACTTAAACCAGTACCACACCTACCTGCCACAGACACATAAGACAACATACTAACTGCCCTCACCTGCGGTAGACAACAAGCAGACCGCTGACAACTGCATGCGACACAAAGAGTCACGACCAAACACATAGTCGTGACAACTATAGACTGTAGAGTGACTGGCGGCAGTGTTTACTCTATAGACTGTGGACTGACCAGCGGCAGTGTTTACACTATAGACTGTGGACTGACCAGCGGCAGTGTTTACACTATAGACTGTGGACTGACCAGCGGTAGTGCTTACACTATAGACTGTGGACTGACCACCAGCAGTGGTTACAGTAGCCATGGCGGCGTGCACTTGCGCATTGGGATGTGCTGACTGACCCCTTTTTTGCAGTTGTACTGAGCAGGAGGTGTGGCTGACTCCAGTTGGTCTTGCACCCCTTACAAGCCTGTCTGCCCCATAGGCTGGTTTTAATTAGAGTAAGTATAAAGCTGTAGCCTGCTCTCATTGCATTTATTGGAAGCCATTTGGCACCAGGAGAAGTATGGAGTGGGCTCAGCATGCATGTTGGTACCTGCATCCCTGGATTTAATGGAGACCATTAGGGCTCCAAAAATGGTAAAAAGCAGAGTGGATCCAGCATGCATGTGGAACCTGAACTCCCTGAATTTTATGGTGGCCGTTATGGCACATAATAGGTAGTATTTAGTGTTAGGTGCCCGTCTTATAGAGATTGCCTTGACATTTGGCATATGGGCCTAAATAATTTTGTACAAAATGTATTTGCCAAGAATCTTACATTTACAAAATAAGCGTAACATTAGCGCCAGAATATTTTCTATAACTGTGGCATTATTGTACGTTATTTGTGAGTGCTGATGCATTGTGTTTTTTTGTTTTTATACAGTAGACTGCAGAGTGACTGGTGGCAGTATTTATGCAGTAAGCCGTATTGTGACTAATGCACACTGGCGCAAAATTAATAGTTTTTAGTTTGTGACGCCAATTGCAATGTGCGCAGGGTATAGTCTCAGGGCCCTTTAAGGTGTTATAGCTCACGTACCAGGTGAGAAATGCCAGAGGGGGATAATGTCTCTGTGTAGTGTCAACGGTGTCTCCCACCTTGGTACGGCTGGACTCCTGGATCCTGGCTCACTTCCAATAAAATGAGTGTTGTTAATAGGAGCAATGGAGGAACTCTAAATGAGATCCAAACAGGTAATATGATCCAACTTGTCTTTACTGAATGGCAGCTTTAAATCCATACAAGTTACAGCAATAGTCTTGGGTCCCAGCAGGTATAGGCAATGTATGGCAGGGATCAGTATCTCTTCTGCTTCTATACTATGTGCCTGGAGAATCTGGCAGGTATTTATCTTCTGCACTGTCTATCTTCTGCTTGTAATGGGCCTGACTAGCTGAGGAGGAACTTGGCTTCTCCTGGACTTTGGATGTGTACTCACAGCTTGGCTCACAGGGAATGCTTCTTCCTGGAGGCTGGAGATGGCTGCTTTTCTTGTCAACCAGCTGAGGCTGATGGCTCAGGCTGGGAAGAGTGATCTTTGCCTCAGCCGAGGCTCGATCCTGTCTTGGGATCCCCGTTTCTGGGAGCTCCTACTAACACAGCCTTCCCCTAGCCGGGGGGCTGGTACACTAACTAGAACTTTCTTTCCTCCCCATGAGGCAGGAAGTGGGAACATTCCACACCTCCTCAAAGAGGGGAAGCTAGATTGGAATGTACTATTCCAGTTTAGATATGCTAAACTGAACTAAACACATTGCTACCACCCGCTGGTGTACATGGAAATCACAGCAATTATATGAAACAGGCATAGAAAATGCATATAATGGAAAATGCAATGTTAGATTACACAGGATGACAATACATATACACCTGACATGTTGTAGCGGGGAGACAGAGTTTAGTGACATATTCTGGGATGTTTAATTTACACTATAGACTGTGGACTGTGGACTTACCAGCGGCAGTGCTTACAGTAGAGTGCAGAGTGACTGGCGGCAGAGGTTACAATAGAGTGCAGAGTGACTGGCGGCAGTGGTTACAATAGAGTGCAGAGTGACTGGCGGCAGTGGTTACAATATATCTGTAAAGAATAAATGAGAACCTTCACAGACACAGTGGTTACAATAGACTGCAGAGTGACTGGTGGCAGTATTTACACTATAGACTGTGGACTTACCAGCGGCAGTGCTTACAGTAGAGTGCAGAGTGACTGGCGGCAGAGGTTACAATAGAGTGCAGAGTGACTGGCGGCAGAGGTTACAATAGAGTGCAGAGTGACTGGCGGCAGTGGTTACAATAGAGTGCAGAGTGACTGGCGGCAGTGGTTACAATATATCTGTAAAGAATAAATGAGAACCTTCACAGACACAGTGGTTACAATAGACTGCAGAGTGACTGGTGGCAGTATTTACACTATAGACTGTGGACTGACCAGCGGAAGTGCTTACAGTAGACTGCAATGTGACTGGCGGCAGTGTTTACAATGTAGACTGTGGACTGACCAGCAGCAGTGCTTACAGTAGACTGCAATGTGACTGGCGGCAGTATTTACAATGTAGACTGTGGACTGACCAGCAACAGTGCTTACAGTAGTGTGTAGAGTGACTGGCGGCAGTGCTTACAGTAGAGTGTAGCGTGAATGTCGGCAGTGTTTACAGTAGAGTGCAGAGTGACTGGCGGCAGTATTTACACTATAGACTGTGGACTGACCAGCAGCAGTGCTTACAGTAGAGTGCAGAGTGACTGGCGGCAGAGGTTACAATAGAGTGCAGAGTGACTGGCGGCAGTGGTTACAATATATCTGTAAAGAATAAATGAGAACCTTCACAGACACAGTGGTTACAATAGACTGCAGAGTGACTGGTTTCAGTATTTACACTATAGACTGTGGACTGACCAGCGGAAGTGCTTACAGTAGACTGCAACGTGACTGGCGGCAGTGTTTACAATGTAGACTGTGGACTGACCAGCCGCATTCTCTACAGTAGACATAAAGGCTACAACCACATGTCTCAGTTGCGATGTGGCTGCGCTGCGGTCAGGTACTGTGCAGCCATAAAGGCTGCAGCGGGCCCTAATTAAACTATCGTGGACCGTGCTGTTTAGTCGCTCTGCATTGTTAATGGCCGTGCACTATTGAAAGTGCCCCGCGGCCATTAATAATGCAGACCAACTAAAAATTGTGGGCTTCATTAGTTTAATTAGAGTCCGCTGCTGCCTGGCCACTTTGCAACCATTTTGCAACCACGACATGACCGAGCCGTGTGGTCATACCATAATATTTGCCAAATTAAACATCTCTCCTTAGCCAGTTATCTAAAAAGCCTGACATTGATTCAGGTAAGTGTTGGAGGAGGGTGGCAGCAGCCGGCAGACATGCCACTCAGAGACACCCCCAAATACTATGGCAGCTATGCTTACTTTTTTTTTTAACAAACTAAAAAACTAAAATTAAAACTAAAATCCCCACCAGATTTTTCCCCAGGGTCTTCCACCAAGCTTAATCTGGCCCTGTGGGGTGGAAACTTGGGGCTTGCGTCCCTGATCTTTTAAGACCCTGATAATGCCCGTGCAATTTGCGCTCCGCAGCACGGGCACGGCTGGCTCCCTGTCATGTGCATGAGGTCTTAGGTTGACAAATGGTCTTACATTATCCTTCAGCACCCTCTAGCACAATGACAGATTCAGAGTGGATTCTAGGATAGTGGGCTGTTCAGACCCTGTTCCTGCAAAACAACCCCAGATGATGACATTTTCAGCACCGCTCTTTTCAGTAGTGATGAAATGCTGTCTTCCGATACTGTTGTCAATCTTTGCCTTTTCTGTCCAAAGTACCCTGTTCAGAAGTCCTGGTGTTCAAGCTTATATTTGACGAAGATCATCGGTAACAAGTGTTCGTATGGGCGGGAGGTGGGAGAATCTGTCCACAAGAACGATACGATTGTGTCAGGATGCATTCAGTGAAACTCGCACCATTTCGCAAGCAAGTTCAGTCAGTTTTTCTACGCAGGTGCAATAAGTTTTGATGAGTTTTTTACGCGTGTGAAAATAAGCTGAAGGCTTGCAAACAACATCTCCGAGCAGCCATCAGTGAAAAACACATTGCACCCGGATGACTAAATCTCACTTGTTATGTCACCATAACTTACTTGACTGAGACAGTTGTCAGAGCCTTTACCTGAACCCTGAACGCGTCCGTATCGTTTGTGCAAAAGAGGCCTAAATTTGTTTTCCGGATATCAGTATATACATTTTCTGGACCTTGGTATATTTTACATTGGTTCAGGTCTCTTTTCTGTGGATTGGATGGAATTAATAAACAGCTACGACTAAAAATGTACTATTTCCAGGAACCAAGGACACATGGCTTCCAGGACTAAGGCCTCTTGCACGCGGCCGTTGTGGGTCTGTTCCGTGCAATGGGGACTGCAATTTGCGGTCTCCAATGCACGGGCAATGTCTGTTCGGCGGCCTGGATGGATCAAGACCCATTCAACTTAAATGGGTCCGTGATCCGTCTGTGGAGGCACGGTCAGAAGCACCACGGAAGCACGTGATCCGTGCTTCCGTTCTGCATTTCCGTGATGAATGGGTCCGCATCCGTGATGCGGAGTGCACACGGGCGGGTGCCCGTTTATTGTGGTCCCGCTGGTGCCCGTGTATTGTGGTCTTCGTGTGCAAGAGGCCTAATAGAGAGGTTCTGAAATCAGGATATCACTGCAGATTTCATAATTAAAGAACCTTAGTAAACTACATTAGTTTATATTTTTAAAACATACAAACAACATTTTGTTACAGGACTGGGATGTACAAATATATGATGATATTGTCTGTACAGCGCTGCGGAATATGTCAGTGCTATACTATATAAGTAAATCAAACAAATAAATATTAGTAAGTTAAATAAATAAAATAAAATAGAGCTCCAAAGCACAACTATGTACGTCCCCCCAACCCTGAGAATTAAGGATTTGTCAACTTCAGGAAGTGGAATGTCACTTCTTTGAAGTGATTTAGAAGATGACGTTTCAAAAATGCATTCCAAATAAGCTATCAGTATGTAATTTGCAGGGTTATGCAGCTTAAAACTCTGCTAAAAAAAAGGCGCCTGATGTCTTTTGAGATCAGGTCTGCGTCTGTAGCAGCTCCATATGTTTCAGTTTCAAAATTATGCCATGTGAACATAGCCTTAGTGTTTTTATCTGGAATGTTCTCTTGATCCTCCCTGACCCAGTAATTAATCCATTTAATTACATTGAAGTGTCAGGAGTGGCGGTGGGATTTTTAAGGCCTCTTTCACACGGGCGTCAAATTTTTGGCCCGGATAAGAGGCGGGTGCGTTGCGGGAACACGCGCGATTTTTCCACGCGAGTGCAAAACATTGTAATGTCTGTGAAGGTTCTCATTTATCCAGGTCATGGTATATATCTGTAAAGAATAAATCAAGGCAACTGGACGTACTGTAGATTTCTATTGTCTGCCACATACAATGCTGTCTTGACACCTTTTTCTGGGAAGTCTTTATCACCTACTGACTCCAATTAGGATAATGGAATCAACACCTTTGACCCAATGTTGGGTCTAATTACCAGATGTGGATTCAGTTACATATTTATTCCCAGAATTTTTGTACAATCACTCAGAATTGAGAAAGCTCGTTGGAAGAACGAGTGAAATGTTTTCAAGAAATCTACAGTACGTCCAGTTGCCTTGATTTATTCTTTACAGATATAAAACATTGCAATGCGTTTTGCACTCGCGTGAGAAAAATCGCGCATGTTTGGTACCCGAACTTCTTCACAGAAGTTCGGGCTTGGGATTGATGTTCTGAAGATTGTATTATTTTCCCTTATAACATGGTTATAAGGGAAAATAATAGCATTCTGAATACAGAATGCATAGTATAATAGTGCTGGAGGGGTTAAAAAATAAATAAAAAATTAACTCTTCTCCTTCTCCTCTTGATCGCGTAGTTCCCGGTCTCTTCTTTACTAGCTGTGGGCTAAATGACCTGTGGTGACGTCAGATCACATGCTCCAATCACATGGTCCATCACCGTGGTGATGGAGAATGTGATCTGACGTCACCACAGGTCCTTTAGCCCACAGCTAGTAAAGAAGAGACCGGGAACTACGTGATCAAGAGGAGAAGGTGAGTTAACTTTTTTTTTTACTTAACCCCTCCAGCACTATTTTACTATGCATTCTGTATTCAGAATTCTATTATTTTCCCGTATAACCATGTTATAAGGGAAAATAATACAGTGAATAGACTGTCACCTAGAAACCATGCGTGAAAATCGCATCGCATCCGCACTTGCTTGCGGATGCTTGCGATTTTCACGTAACCCCATTAATTTTTATGGGGCCTGCGTTACATGAAAAACGCAGAATATAGAGCATGCTGCAATTTTCATGCAACGCATAAGTGATGCGTGAAAATCACCGCTCATGTGCACAGCCCCATAGAAATGAATGGGTCCGGATTCAGTGCGGGTGCAATGCGTTCAACTCACGCATCTCACCCACACGGAAAACTCGCCTGTGTGAAAGGGGCCTAATACTTTTCAAATGTACCTTCAGGAATGTGTCTGGGTGGCAGTCACTGATCAGAAGATTTGACTTCATATTCCATATTAATACATTGCAGACTGTAGGTTTATTTTTCAATCAATAGTATTTACCAGGGGCGTAGCTATAGGGGGTGCAGAGGTAGCAGTCGCTACCGGACCCAGGAGCCTGAGGGGGCCCAAACACCCTTGTGCTGCATAAGAAGACACACAAAGCACTGAGGGAAGGGGGGCCCAAGTCTAACTCTTGCACCAGGGCCCATGAGCCTTTAGCTACGCCCCTGGTATTTACTATATCTGCCGAACATAGAGGATATGAAAATTATAGTTCTGAGATGGGTACAATAATCAGATATCGCACCTATAAGACAATAGGGGCATATACTTTAAGGAGCATCTTTACTGTCAATTGTTCCTGAAATGTAATTGTCTTTAAAGGGCATCTGTCAGCAGATTTGTACCTATGACACTGGCTGACCTGTTCCATGTGCGCTTGGCAGCTGAAGGCATCTGTGTTGGTCCCATGTTCCTATGTGCTCACATTGCTGGGAAAAATTTTGTTTTAATATATGCAAATGAGCATCTAGGAGCAACGGAGGAGTTGCCGTTACACCTAGAGGCTCTGCTCTCTCTGCAAATGCCGCACCCTCTGCACTTTCATTGACAGGCAAGGTGACATTTTCATTGCCTGGCCCTGTCAATGAAAGTGTAGAGAATGCGACAGTTGCTGAGAGAGCAGAGTCTCTAGGAGTAATAGTAACGCCTCCGTTGCTCCTAGAGGCTCATTAGTATATGTTAAAACATCATTTTTCCCAGCAATGCGGGCACATATGAACATGGGACCAACACAGATGCCTTCAGCAGCTCTGCAAACAAATCTGTCAGTTTCATAGGTACAAATCTGCTGACAGATGCCCTTAAATCAAATTTGTCCAATATGTTAGACCACTAGGGGGAGCTCACTTCTATGGATTTGTTGCGCTCTCTCTGAATTTAAAAGCAACCCTTTTCTAAGTCTTACCATTACCTGATTATCTTTTTTCACGTTAGATACATAGTTACATAGATAATACATGAGACATAAGTGCATCACCATCAAGTTCAACCAAGGGATAGTAATATCTAGTTTAAAATAATTCTGCCCTTACTGTAATAGAAATCAGCTCCTCCTGCACTGACTACCTGGTGAGAATATGATAGACTTGTGTTTCTACACAGATTAAAGCGCTCTCCTAAAGGAGCTGCGCTAAAAAGCAGCAAAGCAACAAGTCTCATCTCCTGTAGGTACTGACTGACATATGACTTTTAGGCTCATAGCTAGACAGTGGCTTTATCAGGATCTGCATGCCTCGATATGCAGAAAGCTCCTCCTGATAGCTGCAGATAATCCGAATTTTATTATTTTAAGGTCTTTTCTGATGACAGTAAATGATTGCCAGGATATAGTATAATATCCTAACACTTGCATATCTATATATCCCTAGAACAGTGGTCGGCAAAGTGCGGCTCGCGAGCCACAAGCGGCTCTTTAGACACTTCTATGCGGCTCTTTGGTGCGCATTAATCGAATCGTGAATAATCAAATCACGAATAATCGATAAATGCGATTTTGCATACCCGAAAATTATATATGAAGGATCACATAACTGGCTTTGTGTGTGAAGTTTTTTTACTATTGTCTGAACTCTGAAACAAGCTCTCTCCTATTGATAATATGGCCAGCCTCTGTACTCACTGTTACTATGAATGCACTGCAGCGAGCGGCTTCCGGTGCAGCTACATCACTTCCGGGTATAGACTTTTGTCCGGGTATAGAAAAGTGGCAGAACACCGACCCGCTCGCTGCAGTGCATTCATAGTGACAGTGAGTACAGAGGCTGGCCATTTTATCAATAGGAGAGAGATTGTTTCACACAGTAGTAAAATACTTTACACACAAAGCCAGTTATGTGCGCAGTTTAGGACACATAGGGCCATGAGGGGGACCAGCATAAGATGCTATATGTGTGTCTTATGCTGGCCCCCAGACAATTCAATAATCCGCAGCACTCGCCGGTGAATGATGAAAATAGTGGTGATTTATTCACTCAAGCAGCCAGTATACAGCCTGTATACTGGCTGCTTGAGTGAATAAATCACCACTATTTTCATCATTCACCGGCGAGTGCTGCGGATTATTGAATTGTCTGGATGAGTTGGGACCCCCAGCCAGGATCCCTATCTGCGTGCACCACTTGGCTTGTAAGCCATTTCCTGGTCAGTACCCAAATGAGTGGGATGAGTAGTGCTGCCAACCCCTGAATTTTATGCTGGCCCCCCTCATGGCCCTATGTGTCATAGCACACATCCCCTATAACAGTGCCATCCACAGATCCACCCCATAACAGTGTCCTCCACAGATCCCCCATAACAGTGTCCTCCACCGATCCCCCACATAACAGCGTCATCCACAGATCCCCCACATAACAGAGTCATCCACAGATCCCCCACATAACAGTGTCATCCACAGATCCCCCACATAACAGTGTCATCCACAGATCCCCCACATAACAGTGCAATCCACAGATCCCCCACATAACAGCGTCATCCACAGATCCTTCACATAACAGCGTCCTCCACAGATCCCTCACATAACAGCGCCATCCACAGATCCCCCACATAACAGCATCATCCACAGATCCCTCACATAACAGCGCCATCCACAGATCCTTCACATAACAGTGTCCTACACAGATCCCCCACATAACAGCGTCCTCCACAGATCCCCCACATAACAGCGTCATCCACAGATCCCCCACATAACAGCGCCATCCACAGATCCCCCACATAACAGCGTCATCCACAGATCCCCCACATAACAGCGCCATCCACAGATCCCCCACATAACAGCGCCATCCACAGATCCCCCACATAACAGCGCCATCCACAGATCCCCCACATAACAGCGTCCTCCACAGATCCCCCACATAACAGCGCCATCCACAGATCCTCCATAACAGCGTCCTCCACAGATCCCCCACATAACAGCGCCCTCCACAGATCCCCCATAACAGTGCATCATCCACAGAAGCTTTACAGTGGGTCATCCACAGATACATAACAGTGGGTCATCCACAGATGCATAACAGTGCATCATCCACAGAAGCTTTACAGTGGGTCATCCACAGATACATAACAGTGGGTCATCCACAGATGCATAACAGTGCATCATCCACAGAAGCTGAACAGCACATGCACTACTTTTTTGCATTGCGGAGGCACAGCCAGAAGCACCACGGAAACACTCTGTAGCAGTCATATCCCGGATCCTGGACCCATTCAAGTGAATGGGTCCATGATGCGGGCTACACACGGCCGTGTGCAGCCCGCATCATGGACCCATTCACTTCAGCATGCACTTCCTTCCTATATATTTTAGGTTTTAAAAATGTGGCTCTCAAAAGAAATTTCAATCGTAGTTTTGGCGATATTTGGCTCAGTTGACAAAAAAGTTTGCCCACCACTGCCCTAGAATAATGTGGCCAATTGCTGGATAACCTCTCTAAAGGGTAAGCTATAGAGCGGTATACCATCGCAGGGTGGTAGAAAGATCTTTTAATTATAAGGTGATCACAAGTTGCTCCAGATGCTGAGCTGAGAGGCTTGGTGATTGCATGTAATCAGTGGTGCAGCAAGTATACAATTTCCCCTGCAGCACTACCGGAGGAGAAATGAGGCATTACATGGTGTTATTTGAAATCAATGGACTGTTGACGAAATGTTTGGACATGCTGGGTCCTCCAGAGGGACACTCTTTGTTGCCACCTTCTCCTCCAACTGATTGATGTTCGTCATTTCTTATATATTACATCGCCTCAATTGGGAAAATGGATTTTCTAAACCAGACAACCCCTTGAAGCACCCATAATTTTCTGGGGGTGGAGGGTTTACATGCATGGAAAGTTTTATTCTCACATTCTTTACTTATGTCAGACTAATTGGTAATTAAATATAATCACCGTTTTTTGGCCCATTAAGTCAATGTGTGTGACTCATGTCTGCGATAATACAATAACAAATGTCACAGTTAGAAGTCTAGTCTGAAAGACAGTTGGGGCATCTTGTGGCATGGTTGCTGTCTAGCTCAGCTTTTCAGGTTCTGACATGGTAATGGAGTCTATTAGAGAGTCCTATCTGAAATTGTCAGTGGAGAATATCAGTTTCTAACTTTTGTGATTATTTCTCATATTTTAGTGATAATATGGGAGGGATGTAACAAAGAGAGCAGAGAGGTTCAGTTGTGTAGAAGACTTCAGGGTGCCTGAGAAAGTTCAGCAAGTGCCAAAGATAATTCAGCTATGGGATTGGCTCACCAGCAGTGCAGAGCTTGCTCAGGAATGGCAGGAGGCAGGTGAGAGTTAATCTGCATGGACAGCGAGGTGAAGACTTTTGAGGGATGGCCTGGTGTCAAGAAGGGCAGCAAAGAAACCACTTCTCCTGAAACATCAAGGATAGATTGACATTCTGCAGGAAGCACAGGGATTGGAGTGTAGCAGACTTGGGTTATTTTTTCTTATGAAGAACCCTTCAGATTGTTTGGGACATCTGGCAAATGATTGTCTGCAGAAGAAAAGGTGAGCGCAACCATGAGCCCTGTGTCATGCCAACAGTAAATCATCCTGAGACCATACACGTTTGAGGTTGCACTCACACTGCCATGAATAAAGGATGGGCTTACAACATCCTCCAAGGGCAGCTTCCCCCAACCATCCACGAGCAATTTGGTGATGAACAATGCTTTTTCCAGCATTAAATGATAAATAAGTAGCCTGGTGAACAAAACATTGAAATTGAGGGTCCGTGGCCAGGAAACTTCCCAGATCTCAATCCCATTGAGAACCCGTGGCTGGTCCTCAAAAAGCGGGTGGACAAACAAAAACACAGAAATTGTGATAAACTCAAAACACTGGTTAGGCAAGAATGAGTTTCCATCAGTCAGGATTTGGCCCAGAAGCTGATATCCAGCATTCTATGGAGAATTGCCGAAGTCTTAAAAAAGAAGGGCCAACACTGGAAATATTGAGTCTTTACATAAACTTGATAAATTTGTCAATACAATTCACAAAAACATATTAAATGCTTATAATTGTAGTTCAGTTACCATAGAGACATCTGACAAAAAGATCTAAAAACACTGAAGCCCCAAACTTTGTGAAAATTCAAAACTTTTGGCCAAATTTGTCCATGGCATTATTATTAGGGTTGAGTGGATCGGGTTTGGATTGCTGTATCTGAACCCGATTCTTTTGAAAACTTTGTTAAGAATATGGGCTCCGTCCTACTCTAAAATGTGTTGCCTCTGCGGAGGTCTTTCCGAAGTTTCAGAAAGTATTGCGAGACTTACTTTGTCTCGCCTTTATGGCGTGTCACTTCGTTTGTTTATTCGCATAGATTACTGCATCAAAATATAAATATGATGCTGAACTGAGCTTCGTTAATGAGGGACAAAGCCAAGTTTTGTATTGCGACTGTATTTTGATACAGTAATTTATGCAAATAAACACGTGATAGACACGTGATAGAGGCAAGACAAAGTACGTTTTTACAATATTTGCTGAAATTTCAGAACGACCTACGCGGTGGCCATACATTTTACAGTAGGACAGTGCCGATATTCTTAATGAAGCTGGGGGGGGGCCTTGATCGGAGTAAGCCCCCCCCCCCTGCTCCTAGAGGCTAATTTGCATATTATAAAAGTAATTTTTCTCAATAACAGTGGCACGCAGTGAGATGGCACTAATATAGTTATGTTCAGCTGACATTAGTACATCACTTATGTCAGCCAGGTTAATAACCATTTAAAAAGAATTGGGTTCGCCCAACCCTAATTATTACCCATATTGCTGATGACAGACTCCCTTTAAAAAAGGACCTAGGTCCTCCTCTCCTGACATGTCTGTTTTCACAACTACTTTTATCCCTCTTGTTATAACAGTTCTGAAGCATTTATTCTTATGACTCTATGTTATGACATTCCTTTATTATTCCTGCTAGAAGTTATGAATGAATTGCTAGTGGTTTGCAATGAAGTTCCTGGTGGGTGTTACCAGTTGGGGGTGTGTCTCTGCACAGTTAGACATTATCCAATCAGTGCTGTCTGTGTCAAACTGTGCAGGGACACACCCCCAACTGGAAACATCCGTCTGGACCTTTACAGCAGACTGCTAGTAATTAATTCATAAGGTCTACCAGGAATAATAAAGAAATGGCAATCATAGAGTCTTAGGAATAGATTCTGCAGAATTGTTATTACATGGGGAATGTATGTAGTTACTAAAAGAGACATGTCAGGAGAGGGGACAGGCCCTCTTTAAGTTGAAATGCAATTATTCTGTATGACTGGAGTGTGGCCCATGGTACCTCAGTCCACTACTAACACTAATGTAATCCATTATGATTATCATAATCAGAGCGCTGTTACAGTTGAATTATTATATTAGCATAATTGGAAAGAATTTTTACTTCTCATTTAAAGTTTCGATAGGAACCGGTTGAGCAGGAATTGTACTTTATGTTAATTTAAGTATTTGTCTGAATTTGGAATCTTCACAAGAGAGATCTAATGGTTCAAGCATTTTGGGCGCACTGAACAATAAAAATGTATTTAATTAAAAAATGTGGTCCTTGTGCCAAAATCTTTAGTGTGAGAACAGCATCAGGAGTGTGTGTTTTGTTGTACGCCTTCTCTTCCAAATGGCTGCTCCATGCACAAGACCTGTCCACTGATCACTATACATGTAATCCCCTTTAAGAGGTAGTCTGAGATCATAAAAAATCTCAACTGAGCCCCCCAACTGGCTAAAATAAAAAAGTCCTGTTCTACTCCACTTTCTTCTGTGCCGTTCTCTGTGATGCTAGGCTGATCTTGTGGCACACAGAATGGCGCTGGAGAAAGAGTATAATATGATTTTTTATTTTAGTGAATTGGTGGTCTTGTTCAAGACAACCCCGTTAAGAGTGAAGTACTTAAATAAAAATAAGTATAGGTGACTTACTGGACGGTAGACATTCAGGTTACATGGCCCAAAAAGGTTGTGGTCCAGAGCAACAGAATAGCTTGGCCGTGTGGAGCAGGTTCATAAAATGTATCATCTTTAAGTATTAAAATGGTAATCTGACCACTGACACTATGGGTACATCCTCACTGAGCAAAAAAAAAAAATTCTTATTAAAGGGGTTATCCCAGGATTAATGTAAAAGATGAAAATCATATAGTTCATGACTATCTCTCTTAAAGGGAACCTGTCACCGGGATTTTGTGTATAGAGCTGAGGATATGGGTTGCAAGATGGCTGCTAGCACATCCGCAATACCCAGTCCCCATAGCTCTGTGTGCTTTTATTGTGTCAAAAAAACGATTTGATAAATATGCAAATTAACCTGAGATGAGTCCTGTATGTGAGATGAGTCAGGGACAGGACTCAGCTCAGGTTAATTTGCATATGTATCAAATCGTTTTTTTGACACAATAAAAGCACACAGAGCTATGGGGACTGGGTATTGCGGATGTGCTAGCGGCCATCTAGCAACCCATGTCCTCAGCTCTATACACAAAATCTCGTTGACAGGTTCCCTTTAAAGCTAGACTTATTTTAAGCTGGCAGCTCAGGGGTGTGGCCTTTCTCAGGGAGTGTGTCCTTTCTCAGGAGATGTGTCCTTTCTGCTCAAGATCTCTCCCTATCATAGCTCATGGCCATGTCCTTTTTCGGAGGGAGTATCCTTTCTGCTGCAGCTGTCCCCCTGTTACTGTCACAGCTTCTAACAATAGATAGCGCTGGTGAAAGTTGAAGGCTGGAACTGAGCATATGCGACCACCTCAGTGATGTTACTGAGCTGCATTGAGGAATAAGGAGAAGAACAAACAGCAGGTGGCGCTATACAGATACATTTTATTAGCTAAATCAGTGCCTACTAGTGTTGAGCGAGCATGATCGGCCGAATATTAGTTCGGCTCGAGCATCTCTATGCTCGGCGCATGGCGGTACTTGGACGAGTACTGCATGTGCTTGAACGCAATGCTCGAATCTCCTCCCCGCAGCGTGCAGGTAAGTACTGCCCTTACTGTAATGCCAGTAGCCATGTTAGCTACTGGCATTACAGTGATTGGCTGGCCGGAATGCGTCATCAGGCGCTATATAGCACCCAATGATGTGCGTTTGGCTCATTATAAGTCAGGGAGCACTGAGGATAGGAAGGGACAGCAGTGTAGGGATGTAAATTAATAAAAATTTTCTACAAAAACGTTATAGACCCAAAAGTCCTTGTAAGGACTATTGTGTGTGACAGCAGCAATATATGTTTGTAGTGCAACCTGCGCTAAATTTCTCAGTGTTAGGGAGACCTGTGCATAGGAAGGGACAGACAGTCTAGGGAGTGTAATAGGAAGATTTTTATACAAAAAACTTTTCAGAAACCCAAAAGTCCTTTTAAGGACTATTGTGTGTGACAGAGGCAATATATATTTTTAGTGCATCCTGCGCAAAATACCATGTAATAGGCTACTGCAGACAGTTCAATTATTTGCACAACATCTGCTGTTTAAAGTGTGCGCATCCCTAAAATATCAGTGACATCCAGTGCACTTTTTTTTCCGTAGATGGTGTCCACTGCGGACAATTAAATTATCCGCGCCACATCTCCTGTTTAAAGTATGCTCATCCCTAAAATATCAGTGACATCCAGTGCCCTTTTTCCATAGACGGTGTCCCCTGCATACAGTAAAATTATCTGCGCCACATCTCCTGTTTAAAGTGTGTGCATGCCTAAAATATCAGTGACATCTAGTGCACCTTTTCCATAGACACTGCAAACTGTGACATTACCTGTGGTACCTGTCCTGTATAACGTTTTCTCATCACAAATACCTTTGTAAAATATTTTGCACATACATTCCAAATCCTACGCTACTGTACGTGTGACATACTTTCAAGCATATAGGCCCTGGGCTTCCACAAAGTCCAGTCTCAGTAGCCAGGACTCTGGTCAATAGAATCCTCACCCTGATCCTCCTTCCTCCCACCATTTACAGTCTGGCCAAACAAGTGATCCCACACTTAGATATTCCGAGGACCTTCTTTTGATCGCCATTACTTGATTTGGCCCTCTTACCAAGCACGCTTGAAGAGGGACATGAGATCTCGTGCCCTGATTCCCAAACTCTTGAAAATCCACAGCCACAAGAACATGACAGGGAATGGTAATTAGTGTTTAATGAGGTGGATGATGATGAGACACAGTTGCCAATGAGTCAACCGCAATTACTGTCTCAAGAAGTTGATGAAGAGCATGAGACACAGTTGTCAATCACTAAGGTTGTGGTGAGGTCCACAAATCAGGAGGAGGATTAGAGTGAGGAAGTGGAAGAGGAGGTGGTGGACGATGAGGTCACTGATCCAACCTGGGGAGGTGGAAATCCGAGTGAAGACAGCAGTACAGAGAGGGAGGCCCGCAACTGTTCCACAGAGCAACCCCTTGCGGAAATCTCTCTTGGCAAGGGGTAGATGTTCCGCAGTATGGAGCTTATTTTAGGAAAGTGCGGACAACAAAATAATAGTAGTTTGCAACCTGTGCCATATGAAAATGAGCCGAGGCGTGAACACTAGCAACCTCACCACCACCAGCATGATTCACCACATGGCATCCAAGCACCGTAATAAGTGGGACGTACGCCTGGGTCCACAATCTGTGTCTGCAGGTCACACTATTGCCTCATCTTCCCCTGCGTTACGTGCTGGTGGCCAATACCCTGATGCATTCCGCCCTGTACCTGGACCTTCGCAAGCGCTATCAGCGACCACATCAACTTCCGTGTCCCAGCGCAGCGTACAAATACCCCAGGCATTTAAACGCAAGCGCAAATACCCAGCCACCCACCCACAGGCCATAGCACTAAATGCACAACTTTCCAAATTAATGGCCCTGGAAATGTTGCCATTTAGGCTTGTGGACACTGAGGCCTTCCGCAGCCTGATGTTGGCAGCTGTCCCTCGTTACGCAGTCCCCAGCCGCCACTAATTCTCACGGTGTGCTGTGCCCGCCTTACACCAACATGTGTCCCGTAACATCACACGGGGAAGGTCCACGTTACTGGGAAGGTCCACTTAACTACGGACACATGGACAAGTGCATAGCCAGGGATGCTACATTTCCCTGACGGCACACTGGGTGAACGTTGTGGAGGCTCAGGAGGTACCGACGTCAAGACATCCTCCCCATGCTGTTCCAGAACTATTTTGGTGGTGTTTCCATCAATTTCTGACATTTTCAATGAACCAGGCACCCTCCCCTCTTCAGAGCAGGGGGTACCTGTATTAATGTTCGGGTTCTCCCATTGACTTCCATTATACTCGGGTGCTTGGTCGAGCACCCGAACATCCCGATGTGTTCGGCCCGAGCACCAGAGCACCCCAGCACTAGTGCCTACACTTAATTTTCAATTACAGGCAATTACAGAAGTATTTATATCGACGACCCCTGTAAGAAGTTCAATAGGAGGTAAATATATATATATATCTTTAGTAATCCCAGACTAGTGGCCGCTAAAGACAGTCAGGATTTTATTATTTAACCCTTTAGTGATGAGCCTATTTTGGGTCTTAGGGAGCAAGAAATTTTCTTGTTCTATTTTTTCTTTGTCACATTTCAATAGCTGTAACTTTTTTATTTTTCTATTGATGTAAAAAAATCGGTGCTTGTTTTTTGTGGGACAAGTTGTAATGGCACCATTTTGGGGTACACATATCTTTTATTAACTCTTTCAGGAGTGGGGATGGGAAAAACAGCAATTCTGCCACTAATATTTTACATTATAAATTTTTTAGCTTTTCCCTGCATAAATAACATGTTAACTTTATTTTCTGGGTCAGCACGATTACTGGTATACCAAATACATATAGGGGGTCATTTACAAAATTATATACTCCAGTTTTCTGGCGTATATCTGTCGCAAATTGCGGCACAAATATGCAACTTTTCACACACTCATGCCAGGTCAGTGGGCATGGTGTGGGGGCCGGGAAGGGGGCAGTACAAGGGGGTTATCAAGACCGTCGTCTAAAACGCTGGTCTTAATGACCCCTATAGTTTACATTTTACTACTTTTTCAAAATATATATATTTTTTTTTAAATGTTTTTGCATGCTGCATCCCAAGACCCATAACTTTTTAAAATATTTTTTTCTACAGAGCTGTGTGATGGCTTAATATTTGCAGGATGATTTCTCGTTTTCATTGGACACTTTTGATTGCTTTATATTCTTTTTTTTTGTGGCAAAAGAGAAAATTCTGGCATTGCTGCATGTAGGTTGTTTGCAATTTTGTTTGCGAAAAAGGTGAGCGTTTGTAAATTGGAGATTTTTTTACTTAATAAAACTTAATATTTTTTTTAACCATTTACTAGTCCGACAAGCGACTTTAACAAGTGATCTTTTGATCGCTTCAAGGACTCATGTTTTGATCGCTTTAAGGGCTCATGCACAGAACTGTTGGCTGTTTTGCAGTCCACAAATTACAGATCCACAAAACAGCAAAACATAGATAGCAGCCACGTACATTCTGCATTTTGTGGATCGGAACGCCGGGCCCTAATAAAACAGTCCTATCCTTGTCTGTAATGGGGATAAGAATAGGACATTTTGTATAATTTTACGGGTGGCACAGAAGGGATGTGCGGATGTGGACAGCACAGTGTGTGCTGTCCAAATCTTTTGTGGCCCTATTGAAGTGAATGGATCAGCATTCGAAATGCATTCGTGTGAATGAGGCCTTATAATGTTTTATATTGTCAGTGCTAGACTGAAAAACACTATCAGGCTGCACCAGATGGGCATTCACTGCAAGCAAGCCTGGGGCAAAAACATCAGCGCCCCGTTATCTCATTTATGGGGCTGCTGATGCCTGACAGAGGGAGCTCCAACCACCTAAATCGCTTAGATGCTTCAGTCGCAATTGGCCAAAGCATCTAAGGCCCAGATCTATGCTTTTGCCGTTCCAGGCCATTAGACCAGGAGCTTGGCTCTCATCTGATAGCCGTGCTCCTGCTCTTTATGGAGACCTGTGCATCGTTTAGAGTAGGTGCCTATCCCAAGACTGCCATAAAGAGGCATATGGGTGGTCAATAATGGATTAAAGGGATTCACTTGGAATTTTATATTCATGGTCCACAATATCAGACCTCCCGGCACCCCACTGATCTGCTTTTCTACAGTGGCTCCAAAGCTACAAATAGACATGTGAAGGGGAACAGTTCTGCAATAACCAGCTCCATCTACTACTCAATGGATGGAGCCTTGTAGCTCTGGCTTTGACTCCCAGCGCTGGAGTTACAAGGTAACACTTGATTGGTTGGGGTCCTAGGTGTCGGACCCCCGCTGATCTGACATTGATGGCCTGTTCTGGGGATAGACCTTTTGTTATAAAAAATGGGGACAACCCCTTTAATCCCATTATGCTTCTTTTTTTTTCTAAAGCAATTTACGGACACATCTACTTACTATATCTTTGTGCAGACATGTTGTATACATTATTTAATCCACCAAGCATTGTGCTTACTCAGAGCTCTATTCATTAGAAGAGAAAGCACTGTAGGGCATGGTGAATAATCTCTACAGAATGCAGTACACGAGACATGTGGCTTAGTTTAACGGAAAAACACAATACCTGGAAGTGCTCTTATTGTTAACGGCTGGGCAGTGTGATAGCTAATTATCTAATAAAACAATTTGGGTTAGGGTTAGGGTTAAATAGGGCCACAATTCTGTGCATACCAGTTTTTAAAACAAAAAGCTTCATTTTTTTTATTCAGAGTTCAAAATCCCTTGCCTCTAGTCACCACTAGAGGGAGCTAAGGAACTTACCGTATACTGTTTATACATTAAACTCAATAATAGAATAGTATGCAACAAGCTCATGGGCTCCCTCTAGTGGTGTCTGCTACCAGAAATTTGGCATGTAGCAGGTATGCCATTATTTTTTCGGCAGAATTTTTTCCAGAATTCTGGTAAAATGTTGCTTGGTAAAGCTATTTCTATTTTTTTAAAGGGAACCTGTCATCTGGATTTTGGGTATAGAGCTATGGACATGGGTTGCTAGATGGCCACTAGCACATCCGCAATACCCAGTCCCCATAGCTCTGTGTGCTTTTATTGTGTAAAAAAAACGATTTGATACATATGCAAATTAACCTGAGATGAGTCAGAGCTTGAAAATATGACTTTTCTCTGGTCACACAAGATATGACTCTTTTATGTTAATTAGCACAAAAGGCGGGAAGTACAAAAATGCATATTACTTATTGAATTAGTCTGCAAATGAAATTAAAAGTGTAATTTATATGTTTAGGGTAACACAATGAACATTTAGATACACTCAGTGAGGGTAGCATAGTAGAGGTGACAGGTTCCCTTTAAAGGCAGAAATTCATTTTAAAAGAGTTTTTACAAGAGAGCAGAATTTGTTTAAAAAAAAGGAAGCATTATTCACCTCCCGTTTCTCCACTACTGGTCCAATCCCTGTTGCTCTCCACTTCCTGCTCCTGGCTTCAACCACAGGAAATGGCTGGAGATGCCGCCTCATATAAACAGTGGTGACGTGATTTCCTGTGCATCGAGACAGGAGCAGGAAGTGAAGAGCAGTTGGAACTAACAGCATCAGCAGGGATCGGTGAGATGAGTAAGGCTTCTTTTTAAAAAAAATAAAAAATTTGTTCTGCCACCATTTAAATTGTACTGAAACATTCATAAACAACTTTATTTAAACCTGTTTTGAAGGTGCTGAAAGTAATTTTTCAAATATGCTCTAATAGTTTTTTTCCTAGTGAAATAAGCACCTGAAATTCAGGTGCCTATTGCGCTTTAGAACCTATACTCCCATACAGTGCTGTGTGCTGGAGTATGCTGTACAATCAGGAGCTCCATAGCACATCGCCATCCTGGTTGTACTAGCGTTGCTGCGCTAAAACCTGGTGTGTTATATCAGGCTTTAGCAGAGCAAACACCAGCAGGTGAAGATGTCTTATCTGAGCTCCTGCCCTGCGCTCGTTCCTCTCTGCAAATAGCTTCTGCCGATGTGCAGACTATTACCAGAGCAAAGCGAGTGCAGGGCAGGAGCTCACATAAGACATTGCTCACCTGCTGGTGTCCTCCTTGAAGCCTGATACATCTATGCCAGGCTTTAGGGGAGCAGCTCTGGTACCAGAGGCGGACTGGGAACTTGCACCTGGAAATAATACAAAAAGTGGCCCTGTTTTGTAGTTGGGTCCAAATTGATGGAAGGCAGGGTCAGCAATACCATATAAAGCCCAAAATACATCCCTAAAAACCTCCAATGACCGGTCGTCTGGGTATCGGTCCACTAGGAAATTTCCCTGTTAGGTCTATGGCCAATCTGCCCCTGGCTGGTTCAACCAGGACGTGCTATGGAGCTCCTGATTGTACAGCACTCAGTGAGGCCGCTGGGGAGGCCATACTCCAGCACTCAGCACTGTATGGGAGTATAGGTTCTAAAGCTCATTAGGCACCTGAATTTCAGGTGCCTATTTCACTAGGGAAAAAATTACATTTAAAGCATAATGAGGTCTCGAGGCAGCGATAATGAGGGTGGGGGAGGGTATAGGGGTAGGTGAACAAATAGATTTTTTATGCTTATGTATACTATCCCTGTATATATGAAGGAATTGTGGCGTAAATTTTGCGGATAACTGTTGTATATATGTGAAACATTATGTCTTTGTTATAATTTTTATATTGTGAATATAAAAAATAATAATATTAAATTAAATAAATAAAAAAAGCATATTAGAAAAATTACTTTCAGCACATTTAGAACAAGTTTAAATAAGGCTACTTTCACACTTGTGTTCAGAGCGGATCCGTCTGGGGTCTGCCCAGACGGATCCGCTCATATAATGCAGACGATGGGATCCTGTCAAATTCAAACGAATCCGTCCCCATTGACTTACATTGTAAGTCTGGACGGATCCGTTTGCCTCCGCACGGCCAGACGGACACCCGAACGCTAGTGTGAAAGTAGCCTAAAGTCATTATGAATGTTTGGGAGCACTTAAAACATTTTTCCCCTTTAACCATTGTAACATAAAAAGTTATGTTATTTCCTATTATAATTTGTGTTTACATCCGCATTATTTTCTGCTGACAATGTGTGGTGATGATGAAGAGCTATACATTTGCAATAGAATTGTGGCAGTCTTCAGTATATCTACCGTATGTTGTCCTGCTCAAGCTCTGCAAACAAGAAAACTGCTGTACTGCGTGTCCACGGTCATGTATTTTGGCAATTTTTCATATAAAAAAAGGCAAGATTAAACAATGGTATCTTTCAGCATAATATAGAAAGACTATAAATTTATATACAGGAAGGCCAGTAATACTTTTCAATTTTTTTTTAAAATAAATCTTCTATTCAATAATGCAGCTACACAAAATTGAAAAGGATAACGTTCATGCACTATGACACATTTATCAACATTTTCAAAGCACTTACATTTTCATAATTTCCAGAAGAAAGAGGCACAGTACACTGTGCAGATGATTTAGACTTTCAACTTACATCAAATGTGTCTTTCGGCTATAATGAGAGCCCTTTTAGCATATATTTGGCTGGTTTATCTCACTATCTATTTCTTTGATTGCATAGAAAAAAAAAACATAATTGACTACGCTATACAATACAATGCTGTCTACTTTTATAAGGAGAATCAATGTGTGATGGGTGAGGAAAGCATCATACTGTAGACTTTTTCCCAGTGTAGTTCTGTATATACAACAGACAAGAGGAATATAGCTCGGGCGGTATGCTACTATTGCTAAATGTACTGTGACACAGTGAGAGGTTTTGTCTGGGAAAACAGGTATTTTCCTTCCAGCATGTGCTGCTGGGCTGATATACAGCCAGGTGAGGTCAAATACCGGACCGGATTTTAAGTGCCGGTCTGGGTTTTGACAGCACCTGGCTGTCCTTAAATAGGCAGCTGGGCTCAGTGTCTCTGTGTTGGGATCTGGGAGCCTTGTGTCTGGATGAAGGCTTGCTACCTATTTGGCGTGAAAACAGGTTGGTGCTGCTATGGTCAAGGACTCTTTGAGGCAGAATTGCCGCATGGTGTGAATTACCACCAACACCACAAGGTGACTTTTTGTTTGATTATTACCGCTTGTTTTGTCACTTTCCTAAAGTGTGAATAAAACACTGAACTGTTTGATCCAAAGAACTTGTTGTTGCCTCTATACTGCATCCGCTAATCCTGTCTACCGGAGTGAGTCCCCATAATTGGTGGAGGATGCGGGCAAGAGCAGTGAGGCTGATGTAAAGGCAATATTTCTGATTTATGCATTTTTCAGGCACGGTTGTATGTCGTACATTAAACCAGCTGTATTACAACCAGTGCTCCACGACAAAATGGAGGCTGTTGTGAAGGCCCTCATGGAGGCTAATCTGCAGCAGCGAGAGACAAAACTGCAGCAACGAGAGGCTAATAAGTAGCAGCAGGAGACTAACCAGTTGCTGCTACAACACATGATGGCTTAGCAGACAGCAAGAGCAACCCCGAGTGTCTACATTGCCCGGAAAGCAGTCCGTGCCGCAATTCCTAAGATGACCCCCGCAGACAGCATCGAAACCTACCTGGCGATGTAAGAGAAAGTGGCCATCAGGGAAAAGCTACCCCTGTGACCAGTGGGCTGAGGTCGTTGCCCGTTCCTGGCATCCGATTCCCAGTGGGTGTATTTCAACTTACTTGGACGATATTGTCATCCACAGTAGCGACTGGGAAAGTCACCTATCCAAAGTGCAGGCTGTAATGGACTCCCTTCGGAAAGCTGGCCTAACCGCTAACCCCAAAAAATTTGCGATAGGGTTAGAAGAGACTAAGTAACTGGGGTATGTCATTGGACGCGGAGTCATTAAACCCCAAGTGAACAAAATGGAGGCGATACGGAATTGGACCCGACCTGTCACCACTAGGCAAATAAAGTGATTCCTGGAAATGGTGGGCTATTACATGAGGTTTGTTCCCCACTTTGCTACTTTAGTCGCACCCTTGACAGGACTCTTGAAGGGACACAAGTCAATGATGGTTCGCTGGGATGATCGGGTGGAAGAGGCTTTCTCCACTTTAAAGTCGGCCCTGTGCGGGTCCCCGATTTTGGTGATGCCTGACTTCAAAAGGGCCTCGGTGCTGCACTGTCTCAGGAAGTCAACGGGGAGGAGCATCCCGTTGTCTTCTTCAGCCGTAAGCTTACCCCAGCTGAGACCCAGTATAGTATAGTGGAGAGAGAGTGCCTGGCTATCAAGTGTGCACTAGAATCTCTCCGCTATTATTTATTGGGGAGACAATTCTGTCTGGTGACTATATATATTTATTTCACCTTTATTTTATGAAAAAATCCCAAATTTACCAAAAAGTTCAAAAAATTAGCAATTTTCAAAATTTCTATTTCTCTGGTTTTAAAACAGAAAGTGATACCTCAAAAAATATGTATTTCTTAACAATCCCCATATGTCTACTTTATGTTGGCATCATTTTGTAAATGTCATTTTATTTTTTTAGGACGTTAAAAGGCTTAGACTTTTAGAAGCAATTCTTAAAATTTTTAAGAACATTTCCAAAACCCACTTTTTAAGGACCAGTTCAGGTCTGAAGTCACTTTGTGGGGCTTACATAGTGGAAATCCCCCATAAATGACCCCATTGAAGAAACTACACCCCTCAAGTTACTCAAAACTGATTTTTCAAACTTTGTTAACCCTTTAGGTGTTCCACAAGGATTAAAGGAAAATGGAGATGAAATTTCTAAATGGCAGATTTTACATTTTAATCCATTTTTTTCTTTAACACATCGACGGTTAACAGCCAAACAAAAATTAATATTTATTACCCTGATTCTGCAGTTTACAGAAACACCCCACATATGGTCATAAACTGATGTAAGGGCACACAGCAGGGCGCAGAAGAAAAGGAGCACCATATGGTTTTTGGAAGGCAGATTTTGCTGGACTGTTTTTTTAGAGGCCACGTCCCATTTGAAGCCCCCTGATGCACCCTTACAGTAAGAAGTCCCAAAAAGTGACCCCATTTTGGAAACTAGAGGATAGGTCCCAGTTTTATTGGTATCATTTTGGGGTACATATGATTTTTAATTGCTGTATATTATGAGGCAAGATAACCCAAAAATGGCTGTTTTGGCACTGTTTTTTTTTTTTTTACAAGATTCATCTGACAGTGTAGATCATGTGATATTTTGATAGAGCAGGTTGTTATGGATGCAATTATATCAAATATGTCTTCTTTCTTTGTTTGTTTCAGTTTTTGTGTCTCCATTTTCTGAACGCTTATTTTTTTAAGTTTTTCTGCCGATCATCTTGTGCAGGGGCTCGTTTTTTGCAGAAAGAGTTGCCATTTTTATTGGTACCATTTTTGGGTACATAGGATTTTTTGATCATTTATTATTACACTTTATTGGGCAAGGTGACCAAAAAATGTGTTGTTTTAGAACTATTTCTATTTATTTATTTATCTTTACAGCGTTCACCTGAGGGGTTAGGTCACGTGACATTTTATGGAGCAGATAGTTACAGACGTGGCAATACCTAATATGTATACTTTTTTTTATTTATTTAAGTTTTACATAATAATAGAATTTTTTAAACCCAAAAAATTATGTTTTAGTGTCTCCATAGTCTGAGAGCCATAGCTTTAGAATTTTTTGACCAATCGTCTTAGGTCGGGTCTCATTTTTTGCGGGATGAGGTGATGGTTAGATTGGTACTATTTTGAAGGGCATAGGTCTTTCTGATCGCTTGGTGTTCCATATTTATGTGATGTAAATTGCTTTTTTGGCACAGTTTTTTTTACAGTGTTCATCTGAGGGGTTAGGTCATGTGATATTTCTATAGAGCTGGTTGTTACGGACGCAGTGATACCTAATATGTATACTTTTTTAAATGTATTTCACTTTAACACAATAATAGCATATTTGAAACAAAAAAAAATATGTTTTAGTGTCTCCATGTTCTAAGAGCTATATTTTTTTTTATTTTTTTTTGCGATTTTCTTATGTAGGGGCTAATTTTTTGCGGGATGAGGTGACGGTTTTATTGGTAACATTTTTGGGACATACACCTTTCTGATCGCTTGGTGTTGCACTTTTTGTGATGTAAGGTTTTATTTTTTTTAATGGTGCTTATAGGACAGAGTAGATCATGTTATATATTTATAGAACCAGTCATTTTGGATGTGGTGATACCTAATATGTGTAGTTTATTTATTTTTTTCATTTTTTTAATCTCTTATAAATGAGCGGATATAGAAAAAGGCAATTTATTTTATTTTTAATTTACATTTTTATATTTTTTTGTACTTTTTTATTATATATATATATATTATATAGTACTATCAGTTTTACACTAATAGATGGCAACACTGGACGCCTTTGCAAGGTGTCCGTTTGCCATGGCGCTCATCGGCCCGCTGCCATTGCAGCACGGGAGCCCGATTGTTGAGAGAGGGAGCCCCCTCCCTCTGTTAACCCCTTGGATGCTGCTGACAGTGGCCTCTAAGGGGTTACAGCAGAGTGTCAGCATACAGCATACAGAGCCGCCGCCATCAGATACAGCATGACCATCGCACAAGGGGGCACAAATGAGGGCTGGGGAGGGGACACAGATGGCAGTGGACCTGGATGGGGCCAGGAAACCATGGATGGGGGCAGGCAGGCACAGTTGCCGGCACATACACAGTGCATGGCCGGCAAAGAGGCAGGGCGCACACATATTGGAGGCAGGGCGCACAGAATGGGGCACAGATCGGGGCAGGGAGCTCACATATTGGGGGCACAGATTAGGGGCACGGAGGATATGGTACCTGATTTCAGGCTCTGTGGCTGCTTTTAAAAACAATGACAGTGTCCCGATTAGTATCCTAGCTGAGCCTCATGTGCTCCCAACCTCAATACTTTTATCAGTCATTACTCCTCCACGGGATATGAGATTTATCAGCCTGTCTGCAAAAACCCTTCCTTATGTTTAGGGTTGCCAACCCGATTTTTTTTCTGGACAACTTATCCAAAAATCACGAAAATTCAAATTTTTTACAGGCACATTAAAAAACGAATGAACCACTAAAGAATATAAGTGACGGGTCTGTAGTTTAAGGGCTCTTTCACACTTGCGTTCTTTTCTTCCGGCATAGAGTTCCGTCGTCGGGGCTCTATGCCGGAAGAATCCTGATCAGTTTTATCCTAATGCATTCTGAATGGAGAGAAATCCGTTCAGGATGCATCAGGATGTCTTCAGTTCCGGACCGGAACGTTTTTTGGCCGGAGAAAATACCGCAGCATGCTGCGCTTTTTGCTCCGGCCAAAAATCCTGAAGACTTGCCGCAAGGCCAGATCCGGAATTAATGCCCATTGAAAGGCATTGATCCGGATCCGGCCTTAAGCTAAACGTCGTTTCGGCGCATTACCAGATCCGACGTTTAGCTTTTTCTGAATGGTTACCATGGCTGCCGGGACGCTAAAGTCCTGGCAGCCATGGTAAAGTGTAGTAGGGAGCGGGGGAGCAGTATACTTACCGTCCGTGCGGCTCCCGGGGCGCTCCAGAGTGACGTCAGGGCGCCCCACGCGCATGGATGACGTGATCACATGGACACTTCATCCATGCGCATGGGGCGCTCTGACGTCATTCTGGAGCGCCCCGGGAGCCGCACGGACTGTAAGTATACTGCTCCCCCGCTCCCCGCTACTACTATGGCAACCAGGACTTTAATAGCGTCCTGGCTGCCATAGTAACACTGAAAGGATTTTGAAGACGGATCCGTCTTCAAATGCTTTCAGTTCACTTGCGTTTTTCCGGATCCGGCGTGTAATTCCGGCAAGTGGAGTACACGCCGGATCCGGACAACGCAAGTGTGAAAGAGGCCTAAGACAGTGATATAAACACATTAGCAGCATTTACTGTGACCCGTAATTGATGATAATTAGAAATACAATAAGCCGTGCAACCTCCTTCAGCTTCATAAAAGAAAAATCACAGACAAGAGCTCTATTTTTATCGACTGTCCAGGAATTTGCAGGTGGTTGGCAACCCTGTAACTATTCTAAGTACACTGCAGTGGTAGAGGATTGAGGATTTTATACTGAAAAGGGCGAGTCGTGCTGCTCTCAGTCATGCAATTACTACAAGAGTAGGAGAAGTGTGTGTTTACAGACGGGCTTTCCTTCCCTCTTTCATACACAGTCTCTTCGCAACTCTGATCTGTGTAATATGATCTCTTAGTGAAAGCTTTGTTAACTTTAATTTGTAATATACGTTTTCAGTGACTGAACAGTTTTTGAGAGCATAATAGTCAGGCATAGGGAGAAAGAGGATCTGATAAGCGTAAGGCCTCTTTCCCACGGGTGTGTGTGCCCTGTGGTCGTGCTGCGGCCTGCAAAATGCGGGCCGCAATGCACAAGCACAGTCCATGAGGGCAGCCGCAGCGGATCGCGGACCCATTCACTTGAATGAGTCCGCGATCCGGGCGTTCCGCAAAAAGATAGGACATGTTCACTCTGAGGAATTTTACTTTTTTTAAAAAATTAGAGTGATATTCTTCTTTAAAATAGAATCAATAAAGGTATATGTTTTAATAAATAAAAATATAAGATAGCCAGTAGGTGATCCAAGTCACGCTTTGGTCTCCTTGACCTCTGAAACTTGCCTCACAGTATAATGACCCCACAGTGACCCTCCATTCAAAATAATGACCCCCAGTTGCCCCCACACTGGGGGTTATACTGTATGGAGTGGGCACGAGGGGTCATTATATTTAATAGGGGCTCTGGTGGTCATTATACTAAATGGAGGGTCAATGGGGATCATTATACTAAATGGGGGGCACTGGGAGTCATTATACTGTGTAAGGGGCCCTCACAGTGTGATGAATGACCCCCCAGTGGCCCCCTCACATACCTATCATTGCAGGGGAGCTGGTGGTCCTGTCCATCACTAACCGCAGCTCCCTGCGCTCCTTCTCTCAGGCGGCTGCTGCAGCAGTGAGCCAGGCCTGGAGGAGAGAAGGACATGTGCAGTGATGTAGCTAGAACTGACTGGGCCCCACAGCAAATTTTATTACGCCCCCCTCCCCCCCAATGTGTGTTCACATCACGTTTTTCCTCGGTTTGATGTATACAAATGTGCAGCGCTCCACGTTTTTGTATCCTGCAGAGTCAAGTAAAAAATGCATACGTTAACGTATATGTTTTTTCTACCATGGAACTGTATGGTGAACGGACGCCACTGTACGGCATCAGTCTGAGGCATCTGTTAATGTACGCATTTTTGGTATACATTAAATGGATGGCACAAATGGGATGTGAACCCAGCCCTAGTGTCAGAATAAGCCCCAGTACACAGCGGAGCAGCGTGGCGGAGAGGGGAGGCCGCCATGTACTGACAGAGCGCTACCTGGTCCTGGTGGTCAGGGATGAGGGCTATGCTTCCCAAGGATCATTTTCTACAGGGAAATACAGGGCACAGTATAATACACTAGAATCTATATAATATAGATATTAGCCCTACCCCCGAATAATAATACAATTAGGGGGTCATTTATTATATAGAAATACGTCTATATTAGGCGTATTTCTGACACAGATTGTGGCGCAAAGGTTCTTAACACCGCAATCTGTATCTTTTCCCGCTCATGCCAGGTCTAAAAAAAGTGGTGTGGGCATGGAAGGGGATACAGTTATGGCCGTGCAGTTATTGGATACCACCGCCATATAGTGATAACACCGCCATACAATGATAAAACCACCATACAGTGACCGGATAAAAGGGTATAAGAGGGCACAGTACAGGGAATGACTATGGGCACTGCACAGGGTGTGGTAAGAGGGCACAATGCAGGGTATAAAGGGGCACAGTACGGGGTGGGGGGCACAGTCACATGACCCTGTGACGTTAGAAGGTCCTTATGGTGAATGCTGTTCAGATGTCACCATAATGAGAGGCAGAGGAGTGAGACAGGGGCCTGGATGGACAGGAGGGGTGGACACAGCAAGTAGGTGGAAGGGGCTCTGCGGTGGATTCATACAACAAGTAGTGGCAGGAGGTCTGTGCAGGGCAGCAATAGGAGATAGGAGGGTGAAACAGGAGCTCTGGATACATGAGGGAGGAAAGGAGACAGCAGGGGCCCCATGAGGATGAGATAGGACAGGATATGTGGGGGGGGGGGCAGGTGTCATGGAGACAAACTGCTTAATGAAACAGTAAAACAACTAAATAGAATGAAGCAGCAGCAGATCGAAGAGTACCCCCCTTCTGTCCCACAGACAAGAGACAGTCACAGTGCAGACTCACTCACAGACTGTCTACACACTTCTCTGCTCCAGCTCCAGCCCTCCGGTCTCTCTCCTCAGGCAGCATGTCCTGTGTAGAGGGGGCGTGTTCTGAGTCTCTGCAGCTCAGAGGGCCCACCCGGGGGGTACTGCGTAAGTGAAATGACAGCAGTGAGAGCTTCCATCTGTATTGATGGAAGTGCTCATAGCAGCTCAGTGGGCCCCCCCAGGAGCATTGGGCCCCGGCACTTGCCCGGGGATGCCGGGTTATGACGCCGGCCCTGGGTATTGCACTCACATTTTTATTTTTTTTACTCTATATGACAGCGGTATTTGTGGCCTAAATGTGACACTCACTTATGCACGTCTTATCCCAGATGTGCAGAATATCAGAGGGTTTTTTCGCCCCAGTAACCAAAAAGCCGTATTTCTGGCCTAAATGTGACAGTCACTTATGCACGTCTAATCCCAGATGTGCAGTATATTAGAGGCTTTTTTCACCCCAGTCACCAAAAAGCCGTATTTCTGGTCTAAATGTGACAATCACTTATGCACGTGTAATCCCAGCTGTGCACTTTATTTAACAGATGCATTTTTTTAATCCCATTAAGCAAAAAGCTGTATTTCTGAACTTGCAGATATCCTGTGCTGGTGCACTATTGTTGCATAAAATGGCTGCCGATCAGGTATTGATATTGACTAACTGAAGGAAAAAAAGTTTGTTTTCAGCAGTAGTTGGCTCAGGGCAGGCTTAAAAAAATTGTGCACTGCACCCACAAAACACATTTGCTGTAGATCGCTGAGTACAAAAAAACTGTTCTTGATAAGATCGCTCCCTGATCTCTCCCTCACAGCAGCTGCAGCCTCTCCCTACACTGATCCGAGCAGAGTGACGGGCGGCGTTAAGTGACTCCAGCTTAAATAGAGGCTGGGTCACATGCTGCAGTTGGCCAATCACAGTCACGCCAATAGTAGGCATGGCTGTGATGGCCTTTTGGGGCAAGTAGTATGACGCTTGTTGATTGGCTGCTGTGCAGCCTTTCAAAAAGCGGCAAGAAAACGCCAAACGCCAAACCCCAACTTTTACGTAAATGTTCGGGTCCGGGTGCCGAAAAACCTGAAGTTTGGTACAAACCCGAACTTTACAGTTTGGGTTTGCTCAATGCTAATTATAAAGTGTAATATTTTTTCATTCACTATTGATTTAATGTGATTGATAGTAGTGCTGGGCGCAAATATTCGAATGACAAATATTAATCGCGAATATCAGCACTTCGAGAATTCGCAAAAATTTTGAATATAGTGATATATATTCGTATTTTCGAATATTCTAGATTTTTTATGATCCCTCCCTGCTTCATGCTTGTGGGCCAATGAGAAGGCTGTAAGTAATGTCTTTGTCCGAGCTTAGCAACATCCCTAGCAACCAATAGGAAAGTTGCCTACCCCTTACTATATAAGAAACCCCCCAGCAGCCATTTTCTACAGTTTTTTTTAAAGTTCTGAGAGAGAGAGAGAGCAGTGTAATTGCTGTGCTCTGTGCTTTCCACTCATTACATTAGATAGTTTTCGCAATCAAGAAAATAATAGTGAATTCTCGAATATATGACGAGTATTCTACAAAATATTAGTGAAATATTGCAAATTTGAATATTGCCCCTGCCGCTCATCACTAACTGATAGGTGCACGTTAAGGCCCCTTTCACACAGGCCAGCTTTCCGCGCGGGTGCAATGCGTGAGTTGAACGCATTGCACCCGCACTGAATCCGGACCCATTCATTTCTATGGGGCTGTGCACATGAGCGGTGATTTTCACTCATCATTTGTGCGTTGCGTGAAAATCGCAGCATGTTCTATTTTGTGCGTTTTTCACGCAATGCAGGCCCCATAGAAGCGAATGGGGCTGCGTGAAAATCGCAACCATCCGCAAGCAAGTTCGGATGCGGTACGATTTTCACGGACGGTTGCTAGGAGATGATCGGGTCATTATTATTTTCCCTTATAACATTCTGAATACAGAATGCTAAGTAAAATAGGGCTGGAGGGGTTAAAAAAAATATATATATTATTTAACTCACCTTAATCCACTTGTTCGCGCAGACGGCATCATCTGTGAGGAAAAGGACCTTTTATGACGTCACTATGCTCATCACATGGTCCATCACATGATCCATCACCTCACCGATGAACACAGAAGAGATGCCGGCTGCGCGAACAAGTTGATTAAGGTGAGTTAAATTATTTTTTATTTTATTTTAACCCCTCCAGCCCTATTTTACTTAGCATTCTGTATTCAGAATGCTATTATTTTCCCTTATAACCATGTTATAAGGGAAAATAACACAATCTACACAACCTTGAACCCAAACCTGAACTTCTGTGAAGAAGTTCGGGTCTGGGTACCACATTCAGTTTTTTATCACGCTCGTGCAAAACACATTGCACCAGCGTGATAAAAACTGAACAACGGAACCCAATCGCAGTCCAAACTGACTGCAATTGCGTACCTACTCGCACAAGTTTTTCCGCAACGCATCTGCAAGTGTGGTCAGCGGGAGCAGGCAGTTCCGAGAACAGCCACCAGGGGCCTTCATCGGCCTGTTCTTGGAACTGCCTGCTCCCGGTGACCGCATTTGTTTTCAGACCGGCTCACGGCACAGGTAAGGGCTTACTTGTGCCTCGCCAGACTTTTGAAAAAAGATGTGTGACAAAGTAATTAATCACAAATCTAATTTCTTTGTGAAATTCGGCGAAGCAGTCAAATCGAATTTTTCATAACTTTGTTCATCTCCACTCTTAGGCCTCATGCACATGACCGTGCCGTTTTTGCGGTCCGCAAACCGCGGATCCGCAAAAAAACGGAAGCCGCCATTGTAGAAATGCCTATTCTTGTCCGCAAAATGTACAAGAATAGGACATGCTATATTTTTTTTGCAGGGCCACGGAACGGAGCAACGGACAGCATGTCCGCATCTTTTGCGGCCCCATTGAAGTGAATGGGTCCGCACCCAAAAAATGCGGCTTGGATGCGGACCACAACAACGGTCGTGTGCATGAGGCCTTACTCATAGGTTTGCACAGTTTTCTGTACACGACCTGTTCATTCTGAAGTGCATCTGCTTGAATATGAGCTGTTTGAAATATATGATTGATACATCGTTATGGAAGATTGCGGGGAAATATTGCTTTTCAGGAAGGTCCTGCATGTAGGAAATTATACTTCAGACTGGTGGCACGGTAGGTATGTTTCATAAGGTTGGAAATCATTTGTACCATCCTGTGATGTTCTTTTTATAGGTAAAGAATGGGTATTTCCTTTATTCATAGTACTATTTATATCTATGATCAGTCATAATACCAAATTACAGAAAGCAAAAGGGACCTTCCCAGACGATAACGTAGCCTTCACCACTTCCTTACCTAAAAGACGACTATGACTGATTTCCCCTAGTTAGAGCGTGAAGGTGTGGTATGACTAATAAACTCTATAATCACCCTTCTGTTGCTAGATTGGGGTTTGTCAGCTAAACTGAATCTCTTTCCCAATTTGGTCAGGTAGGACATTACTCATTACTGACTTGCTCCGACTGTGGATCAAGAGACAGGAATTGGCCAAGGATGAATGCTACCACCGCTTCCTCCTCAAGAATAAGGCCCCTTACATACTGCGGTATTATAACCTGTGCGAGGTCACCCTTTATGAACCTCTGTATGCTCCAAATTCCTAAAGAGGTATATACGATTGTTTCTATTGTGTCCCATATAAATCCATTCTCCATCAGATAGACCTGATGGACTTAGGCCTCACCCAAAGGAGCATTGTCGGATGGCTCTACAGTAGGGAGCCATATGGGGTTCAGGGTGCCACCAGTGCATGAGACCTAAGTCTTTATGATTACCTTTTACCCCTTAGTCACCAGGCCTGAAAAGGCATTAAAGGGGTTCACCGGGAAACAACAAAAAAGAAAAAAAACACTGTAAATACTGGAAAAGAAAACACACCACCATAAAATGCTAAATGCATCAAATTATTTATTTTCATTTTCTCTAGGGGCAGAATTGAATTGACCAGTGTCACATTCCTAAACAAGGAACTGTCCTATACACACCGCAGGACGAGTTGCCTCAGAATACAGATTACGAGCCCCATGTATGCCCTGATCCCTCACCTGCCTGTCAGGTGTCACACAGAGAAGGTAGCCGGGCAAACATGGGTCCTGTGCTCTGTATTCTGACGGAACCCATCCTGTTGTGTGTTTGGGCGGGATTCTTTGTTAAGGAACGTGACAGCGCCCATTTTAATTTTCCCACTGATTGCTCCCTAGTAAAACAATCCATTATACACAATTAAAGGCATTTAAGACTCTATTTATATTTATGTGTTTTTCAGTATTTTCAGTGTTTTTCTTTTTTAAAGTATTAAAACATAAGAAAAACTATAAAAATGTGGTATTGCTATAATCATACTGACCTGCAGAATGAAGTTAAAGGGGTTGTGCAGGGGTTTTATATTGGTGACCTATAGTGTTGATCGAGCACCAAAGTGCTTGGGTGCTCGAGTAGAACACTTTGGGATGCTCGGGTGTTCTACAGAGCACCAGAGCACAATGGAAGTCAATGGGAGAATCAAAGCATTAAACCACGCACCCCCTGCTCTGAAGAGGGGAGGGTGTCTGTTTCACAGGAATAGGTCAGAAATTGATGGAAACACCACTGAAATGGTTCGGGAACAGCATGGGGAGGATGTCTGGATGCATCTTGGACTCCCAGGTCGCTGCTGGGAACGATGTTGTACGAGTAGTACGCCACTTTTACAGATTGACAATGATACGCACAAAACCGAAGATAAAATCGATTTTAGAGGAAAAATTGTTAGGAAACATGACCAGGTTATTGTCTATTCATTTCGGGGAGTATCACACTTACCTGAAACTCCCCCCAGACCACCACCCCTTTCCATCTTACCATCTTAGGAGTAATAACGACACAGAGACCGACCTTGGATTTAATGGCCACAGCAGCCGTTTATTCCTAAGTCTTAAATACATAACCATAAATAACGCATAAATTTTACATAGCATTAAATAACATTAAATAACAATAAATAACATTAGTTATCTTCCCCAATGACGAGGGAGGTCCTCGAAGCCCCAACTTTCTTAAACCGCACTTGCCCAGACTGGCACCACCGTCCTGCCTCCAGCCGTAAAACGCCAGCTCGGAGACCAATTCACGGACGCCTTCTCCACGAGCCAACTACACCAACCATGGGAGTCCAGCCCCCACCATTGAGGCCCTCCCCTCCTCCATAAACATCAGTGTCACCAACTTCGAGGACCTCCCCCCGCCCCGACTGCCGCGACATATAACGCAACACCTGAAGTCCTACTCCAACCATGAAGCCAACCCTCCCCCAGCATCGAAACGCTCATCAATAGCACCCCATCGACCCTCCCCGTACTCCACGCACCGTGTACTCAGAATGGGATAAGTCCTGAGTATGTAGTAACGCCAGACAAACAGTGAAAAACAGTATCCTCTACCTAAAAGGTTGTAACAATCTAGCTTCCCCCACGCCACCTACATCAAAAAAGGGCGGGTGGGCGGGAGTTCACTAAAACTGCAGGTACTGACCTACTCCTGACCTCTCCTTATATAAACTTTTCTCCCGCCTATTCCTAACTCCCCCCACTTCCTCCTCCACTGCCCTAACTTTTAAACCTTTTAACCCTACACTCACCAACCCACCCCTCTGTAGCCAAAACCCTGTCATGTCGGCCTCCCCTTAGCTGGTGGCCCAGTACGGCCTCCCTTGACCAGGTTATTGTCTATTCATTTCGGGGAGTATCACACTTACCTGAAACTCCCCCCAGACCACCACCCCTTTCCATCTTACCATCTTAGGAGTAATAACGACACAGAGACCGACCTTGGATTTAATGGCCACAGCAGCCGTTTATTCCTAAGTCTTAAATACATAACCATAAATAACGCATAAATTTTACATAGCATTAAATAACATTAAATAACAATAAATAACATTAGTTATCTTCCCCAATGACGAGGGAGGTCCTCGAAGCCCCAACTTTCTTAAACCGCACTTGCCCAGACTGGCACCACCGTCCTGCCTCCAGCCGTAAAACGCCAGCTCGGAGACCAATTCACGGACGCCTTCTCCACGAGCCAACTACACCAACCATGGGAGTCCAGCCCCCACCATTGAGGCCCTCCCCTCCTCCATAAACATCAGTGTCACCAACTTCGAGGACCTCCCCCCGCCAACGACGCGCAACCTGACCCCCACCTTAGGCTTGCGCGTCCCTCCACAATCTCAGCGCTCGCTCAACACCATCCTGCAACCCCAAAGACCACAGATCAATTCCAACGGCATTGAGATGAATGCCATCAGCCCTCCAAAAAGCTCCCTCCCCCCGCTCCAAATCAGGATGCCTAACTGCCACCGCCCCATTCCGGGCCACAAATTTACCTACCAGCCTGTTGACCTTGATCCGCGCCTTGTTAAGGCGCTCCACCGACCGCGCGCCACGCCACACCTTCCGCGGCACAATATCCGACCACACCGTGATAGTGCCAGGGAATAAGGACCATAGCCGAAGCAAATCAAACTTGATGTCCCGTATCAACTCCCGGACTGGTCTGGCTCCCAAGTCATTGCCTCCCACATGCAGAACCAACACATCCGGGGGCCTAGTCAACCTAACATACCGGTGCACCTCTCTCATCACACCACCCCACAACATGCCTCTTACCCCAAGCCACCGAACTTCAGCCACGTCCCTATGGAAACCCAGTTGTCGACCATCTGGGCGCACATCAGCCCGAAGGGCACCCCAAAAAACGTAAGAGTGGCCAAGCAACCACACTAACGCCGGATCACAACCTGCAAAACACAACCAGAAAAACAACATCAGTCAACACCAGCAATTAAATGCAACCTAACCGCACATAGGACCGGAAACGCACGGATTCCCAGCGACCTATTCTCTTAATGACTTCATCACTCAAACCTGCCCTCGCCGCCTCAGTCGCTGCCCCAATGCGAAACGAGTGACCCGTATAGTCATCAGCTGCCAAACCCAACTGGATTATGCAGCGTTTGAACACAGCCACAAACTGAAAACGTGACAAATATGATCCATCCTCATGAGTCAGCAGTGGGCCAACCTGGGCCATCTTCCCAACACTATACTCCCTCAAGCACCGGACAGGGCACATGGAACAACCAGGTACTTCAAACAACCGAACGAGACTACCCCTCCCTTCCCTATCCGTTTTTGACTTGCGAATCCCAATGACCACCCGGTCCTGGGACAAGACAACATCCTCCCACAATATTCCCCCGCCAATGACGCGCACACTCCTGCAAACAAGTTCACCCAACCGAAATGCCCCAAAAAAAGCAAGAGAAAAAGCAACCCGAAACAGCCGTACTTCCCAAGGTGAATGACAAACCAGCTCAAGTCGCCCCCCAATACGCAACAGGAGTTGAAAGGAAACCGGCCGCCGTCTGTCCGCTGCCCGCGCCCCGCGCCTCCAACCTTTCAACACCTGACGCACCAAAAAAGCCTTGGTCACATCCGGCCATTGTCGTAGCTTGAAACCAAATGCAACACCCGCCATCCATTTATTAAGACGCGCGACCGACCAGCCTGCCTCCCTAACATGCCCTAAAAACAGCAACAGCGGGACCTCTCCCTCATTCGCAGCGACACCCAAATCCGAGCACCACGACAGCCACTCCTGCCACGCCTTTCCGTACGCCACCCACGTTCCAGCACTCATAGAATCCTGCAGTAACTGACCTACGGCTCCTCCAACAACACCCACATGGATTCCGGACACCGCAAACCCTCGCGCTCCGCATCCGGCGCCAGCTGCCGAAACCGGTCCCACTGCGAACGAGAAAGGGCATCCGCAATACAGTTAGTAACTCCGGGAACATGCACTGCAACAATCCAAGCATTCAACCTCAGGCAAAGTAACACCAAGTGCTGCAACAAGCGAATCACAGGCGGAGAAGATGCTGTCATGCCATTAATGACATCCACAACCCCCAAGTTGTCGCAGTGAAAACGCAATTTTTTGTCCCGAAAAAGTTCCCCCCACAATACCACCGCAAGCACAATTGGGAATAGTTCCAAAAGCACCAGGTTCCTAACCCAACCCCGTTCCGTCCAAACAGCTGGCCACGTACCTGCGCACCACTGCCCATGACAATAGACCCCAAAACCGGATCCCCCCGCTGCGTCTGAAAAAAGGTCAAAATCAAAGTTTTCCACCACTTCACCCAGAACCAAAGACCTCCCATTAAAATGCCGTAAAAACTCCTCCCAAACCGCCAGATCCCCTCTTAGCTCCCTGCCTAAACGAATGAAATGATGCGGGGCCGTTACACCAGCCGTAGCCCCCGCCAACCGACGACAAAATATCCGTCCCATGGGTATGATTCTGCATGCAAAATTGAGTTTTCCCAACAGTGACTGTAAGTCTTTCAACCTAATTTTTGGGGACCGCCTAGCCTTGTCCACCGCCAACCGCAAATCCACTAACTTATCCTCTGGCAGACGACATTCCAACCTGTCCGTGTTAATCACTATACCCAGAAAACTCAATTCCGTGGTGGGGCCCACCGTTTTCTCTTCTGCTAGTGGCACCCCAAAAGAATGGAAAACTGCCCGTAACGTGTTCAATAACAGAGAACAAACCCTGGAGCCCGCCGGGCCCAGACAAAGGAAGTCATCCAAATAATGTATAATGGACGAACAACCTGACACATCCACAACCACCCACTCCAAAAAAGAGCTGAAGGACTCAAAATATGCACAGGACACCGAACAACCCATGGGCAAGCACCTATCCACAAAATACCCTCCCCCCCAAAAACACCCCAACAAATGTAAACTATCTGGGTGAACGGGCAAGAGGCGAAATGCTGCCTCGATGTCCGTCTTCGCCAATAACGCCCCCGCCCCTAACCGCCGAACCCAGGCCACGGCCGCGTCAAATGAAGTGTACACCACCGAACATAAGTCCGGATCAATACCATCATTGACGGACGCCCCCTTTGGGTAGGATAGGTGATGAATGAGTCGAAACGAGTTCGGCTCTTTTTTGGGAACTAGACCTAACGGTGAAACTCTCAAATTTGGAAAGGGGGGTTCCCCAAAAGGGGCCGTCCATGCGACCCAAAGCCACCTCCCTTTCCAATTTTCGAGCAACCACTTCAGGGTGTCGTAAAGCCGACCGTAAATTTTTTTGCACATAAACCGCCGGCAACGGCGCCGACGGAATACGAAAACCATCCGTAAACCCCACCCGTAAAAATTCCGCCACACTGTGATCCGGGTATCTACTTAGAAAAGGGGCCATCTTTGCTACCTGCACTGGAGTCCGGCCCTTTTCCACTGGCCTCTCCGCCCCTCTGCCTATTAGCCCTAAAACAACGGTTGAATCCGTGATTTCCGCCGCAGGATGAGCATTCATGTTTAAAACGGCATTTTGCCCCAAATTTACAGTTTCCTTCGTTAAAAAGGAAACACAATCCTTTTGCGGAAGCAACTGTAAATGCTGACTGTCCTGGCCCTCCGGCCTCACCCCGAAAGGACTGGGCCGGGCGCACCGGTGCCATCACCCGCATCCACAGACCAATATCCTTATGGTCCCACCTAATATTACTCCGCACCGCCATTCTCTGTCTGAACTGCTCATCGTAGCGCAGCCATCCCGTTCCGCTGTACACCCTAAACGCTTCCCCAATAGCATCCATGTAACAAAATAAAGCCGAACAACACTCCGGCTTCTTCTCACCAATAACGCAGGCCAGGATCGCAAACGCCTGAAGCCAGTTTGAAAAAGTACGCGGGATTAAACGGAACCGACGTTTCTCCTCATCCTCTTTTTTTTTTATCATCCTTCTTCCCCCTTTCCAAATTGAAACGCTCTAGGGGAAGTAGGGAAAAAATTTCCACATACTCCCCCTTCCAGATACGTTCACGCACGTCTTGTTTCAAATGAGCCCCTAAAGGCCCCTCAAAACAGACATATACTTCGCCACGTGCTGAATCGTCAACCTTAAGCCTATCGTCCTCACCGCCTGCCTGTACCGAGACGGACACCCCTTCACCAGACCTCCCGGCCTCCATAACTGAACCCGCGCCCACTCCACTAGCCTCACCACTAACCCCAGCCGCCGCACCAGCACCCACTGATACTGTCACAGGCAATCCGCCACTCCCCACAGACTCCCCACCAGGCAACGCACCCCCAGACACCCCACTGCTAGCAGGACCTGCCCCCCATGCTGTGACTGGTGATACCCCAGGCGCCCCAAAACCGGACACCCAACCCGCCAGGCTATAAAAAAGCTGTCCTAGATCCCTACCTAAATCCCCTTGTGAGCCCCCCACTGCCCTGGGGCCTAATCTAAAAAGGTCATGCACGCTCCCCGTGGCCTCACCTAGCTGCCGGGGGGCTGTGGACCCCGCAGCCGAAGTTCCTGGATCCAGAATGGCGCTCCTGAGTGGCGGTCTCTCTTCTTCCATCCCCTCTGGCGGCGAGGCTCCGGATCGGGCCCGCATCCCAGCCTGGTCCATGCTGGATGCGCACATGACGGCTGCGTCCCTCCTCGGCGATGTTTCCTGCGGCCCGTGCGCATCACCGACATCCATGCGCACCGCCGCAGTCAGATCGGGTCCCACTTTCGCGCCGAGCGGCCTCCCGAGGGGTGGGAGGAGCCGCCGCACCTGGTCCTGGATCCCTGAGAGCCGAGAGCAGAGGGGGAGTCCCCCTGCTCAATGGTAGGTCCCGCTGTGCACCTCGATTCCTCCCGCGCCGGGAGGGCCTGGCATTGGGCACTGCTGCAGCCCCCCGGCGCGGAGGGTCCCCGGAGGGGCTCCGCACTCTGCGCCTAGACCTGGGGGCCATGTCGGGGCTCAGGCGCGCCGGCGGCCGGACCCGCCGCGGCCGTCTAACCGGTGACGGTGAGCTGGTGTTACTCACCGCCGCCCCCTGCAAGACACCGGACAACTGCTCCTGCAGCCATTCCGGTCCACGTTCCTCAGCAGCCGAACGCAGCCGCTGGATCAGGTCCTCCACAGGCTCCATGTCGTGCGGGTCAGTTCACTAAAACTGCAGGTACTGACCTACTCCTGACCTCTCCTTATATAAACTTTTCTCCCGCCTATTCCTAACTCCCCCCACTTCCTCCTCCACTGCCCTAACTTTTAAACCTTTTAACCCTACACTCACCAACCCACCCCTCTGTAGCCAAAACCCTGTCATGTCGGCCTCCCCTTAGCTGGTGGCCCAGTACGGCCTCCCTTTCTTTCCTGTATATTTACTTGTATATAAAGTGCAGGTGCTGCCAAAAATTACAAGGAAGAGGCAACCTGTATATCACATAAAGGAGGACCTTTATGCGGTACAATTGTTCAGGTAGTGGGACTCCTACACTCATAAAGCCTATGCACTAAGTGAAAGGGCTGCCAAAAATTACAAGGAACCGGCACTACAATACACCCTTTGTTACACATAAAGGAGGGCATCATACACACCCTTAAAAAAATTATGATTGATGGCCTGCTGGTGGCCCTCAAAAACATTAGGAACAAGGGCCTGCTGGTGACCCTCTAAAACATTAGGGCGAGGGCGTGCTGCTGATCTGACCATCTAAAAAATTAGGGGTGAGGGTCTGCTGCTGAGCTGACCATCTAAAACATTAGGGCGAGGGCCTGCTGGTGACCCTCTAAAACATTTGGGCGAGGGCCTGCTGCTGATCTGACCATCTAAAAGATTAGGGGTGAGGGTCTGCTGCTGAGCTGACCCACTAAAACATTAGGAGCGAGGGCAGCCTAATAAGCCTGTTAATATGATGGAGGAGGAGGAGGAGGACGACGACGAGAAAAGGAAGATTGAACCATATACCCTTTTTTGTGGTGGAAGTGGTGCATGGGAATACAGTGTATTCCAGGGGCATCGCTAGGTCAAAGCATTCGGGGCTTGAGCCCCTGATGTTTTGTCCAGGGCCCCGAATATTACGGATGGTAGCTATACAACTGCCTCGCCTACCTAAGGACGGCAATACAGTTAAATTACTGTGGCCGCTTGCTTGTAAAACGGCGCAGGCGGTCGCCAAGCAACTGCCTGTGCCGGGTCTCAGGTGGCGTGATGATGTAATCGCTCATGCCTGCGCCAAGACACAGATGGCGCAGTGACTTCAACATACCTGTCTGGATCTAGAAGCCTGCAACTTGGACCTCCGGCGGTGGGAAGTCAGGTGAGTATTATTTTATATCTCGTCCACAGTGGGGGCTTTGTAAATGTTATGGGCACTAAATGTTGGCATTATACCTGCTGGAGCCACTGCGAGATTGGTTATAACTACAGGGGCCTTTGCAAGTACTGGGGACACTGAAGAGGTCATTTTACATTGGGGCACTATGTGGGGGCCATTATAACTGTTGGGGGGCACTATAAGTATTGCTGGAACTACAGGGGGCATTATACCTTCTGGGGCACTACAGGAGGGTATTATAACTATAGGGGAACCACAGGAGGGCCTAATAACTACTTTGGCCATATAGGAGGATATTATACCTCTTGGGTGCAGAACAGGAGAGACTTATTACTACTGGGGCACTACAGAAGGATATTATACCTATTTGGGGCACCACAGGAGGGCCTTATTACTACCGGGACACTACAGGAAAGTATTTTACCTATTGGGGGCACCACAGGAGGGCCTTATTACTACTGGTGCACTACAGAAGGATATTATACCTATTGGGGCACCACAGGAGGGCATTTTTATTACTGGGGCACTGCAGAAGAGCATTATTCCTATAGAGGCACCACAGGAGGGCCTTCTTACTGCTAGGGCAGTACAGGAGGGTATTATACCTATTGGCGGCACCACAGGAGGGCATTAAACTACTGGGGCACTACAGGGGAGCACTACAACTACAGGGGCACTAGAGGGGGCATTAGACAGTAACCACTAGGGGTCTTATAGAGCAGCGGTCTCCAACCGCCGGGCCGCAGCCCAGGACCGGGCCCTGGAAGATTGTTTGCCGGGCCGCGGAAATCAGGGCCGCCATTATGGAAGCGCTTCATTATTACTAGAGGACTAGGAAGCGGTGAAAGATCTGTACTCACCGCTTCCTGGTCCTCGGCTCGGCTGTCAGCTGTGCAGGATTGTGCACAGCGTGAGGGCGCACTGTGACCTCACACTGTGCGCCGCAATACACAGCCAGCAGCAGTATGAAGAGGAGCGGTGGCGTCCAGGAGCAGGAGAGGTAAGTGTTTTTTTTTTATTTGCGCCGGGGGCTGACATAAGGGCTGATGGCTGACATGAGGGCTGGGGGCTGACATAAGGGCTGGGGGTTGACATGGGTGGCTGATGGCCGACATGGGTGGCTGATGGTTGACATGGGTGGCTGATGGCTGACATGGTTGGCTGATGGCTGACATGGGTGGCTGATGGCTGACATGGGGGCTGATGGCTGACATGGGGGGCTGATGGCTGACATGAGGGGCTGATGGCTGATATGGTGGGCTGATGGCTGACATGATCTCCTCATATCCCTCTTCAAGCAGACTTGGCGAGAAGGTCAAATCAAGGAATGGCGAAGAAAAGAGCTCCTCGGAATATCCGAGTGTTGGATCACTTGTTTGTCAAGACTCTCCATGGTGGGAGGAAGGAGGATCAGGGTGAGGATTCTGTTGACTAGACTCTTGGCTACTGAGACTGGACTTTGTGGAAGACAGGTTGGTGCTTAACCGACTGGAAGCATTATCTACTGCAATCCAACCGACCACCTGGTCGCTCTGGTGTGACTTCGAGAGTGGTGTCCTGCGCCGCCCTGCAAACTTGGACATGAAGCTAGGTATCGTGGATGAGTGTGTTTCTTGTGCTCTGGCAGCAGGCACAGTTTCACTGCGCCCAGGGCCACAGCCTCTGCGTGCACCATCAGCAGCACGGCCACTTCTCCATTCCTTACTGCTCGCCTTGAGCATATTAAATGGTATATATGCTTGCAAGTATGTCACACTTACAAAAGCGCAGGTTTTGTAAGTGTATGCGCAAATAAATTACACTAAATGTCACAGATATTTAGGATGCGCAAACATTACACAGGAGATGTAGCACAGGTAATGTCACTGTCACCAGCGACGAAAAAATTACACTGAATGTCAAAGATATTTAGGATGCACAAATGTTATACAGGAGATGTAGCGCAGGTAATGTCACTGTCACCAGCGGCGAAAAAATTACATTGAATGTCACAGATATTTAGGATGCGCAAATGTTATACAGGAGATGTAGCGCAGGTAATGTCGCTGTCACCAGCGGCAAAAAAATTACATTGAATGTCACAGATATTTAGGATGCGCAAATGTTATACAGGAGATGTAGCGCAGGTAATGTCGCTGTCACCAGCG